>NC_135717.1:102277295-102943440 GCF_964656455.1 Halichoerus grypus | reverse complement strand
GTGGTCTGGTGGATATCCAGCTCAATTCCGGGGACCAGTTGAAACAGGGTCCCCTACTCCTCTGCCATCTTTCCCCCCCCCTCCACAGTTAGGTCTTTAATCCATTTTGAATTTATTTTTGTGTGTAGTGTAAGAAAATGATGCAGTTTCATTCTTTTATGTGTTGCTGTTTGCAACTTTTATTAATTTTTCTTCAGGCTTTGCTTAAGAATTGGTTATGTCACAACCCAGTTGGATCCAATTATTGATAATCTTACAGAATCTGCATCTTAATACCTTTTAGAAGGTCAAGGACAGCTGTGATGATGGCATCTTTAGGGAGAACATTTTTTTTAAAGATTTATTTATTTATTTTAATGAGAGAGAGAGAGTGCACTCTCATGCAAGCGGTACGGGAGGAGGGTCAGGGGAGAGAAACTCAAGCAGACTCCTGTTGTGTAACAGGTCCTTTTTTTTTTTTTTTTTGCTAGAGAGAATATCTTTAAAATCAAACTCAACATTTTTGACAGAGGTTCTCAACATTCAATTGACTTATAGTCAGTAAATGGTTCTACCCTGCAGCTCACCAAGGGCTGTAATTTGTGGTCATTTAATCTTGGAAGATCCACCAGGAAGCAAAACTAGGACAGTCTTTAGATATTTTAGGGGATGTGTCTATGGCTGTGTATGTGATTTTAAAGCATGAGGGCTTTTTGTTTTTAATCCTTAAATAATGTTGGGCATGCTCTATGGTATATATCAGGCATCCCCAGCCCATTCGTTTATGTATTGAAGCAGCCACAGAGCTTCTTCCTTAAAAAGACACTGTCTCTGTCCATCAGTGTTCTCTAGGTCCACCTAACCCTTACTCGTTCATGTTCAAAAGAGGATTCTCACTTTGCCTCCACTCGACTGGTTATAAAAAATAGGGAATATCCTCGAACATGGAACATGTCTGCTGCAAGTTCTAACCAGAGACTGTAACCTCAGAACTCTCTGCCATCAAATGCTCAGTTCTGAGACATAATGTTTATTGTTATTATTTCATAGCCTTCATGACATAGCATTTATCTTATCTGTTCATTTGGTGTCTGCATTCCCTCAATACCATATTATTCACTGCCATCTGCCTAGTGGCTGTCACATAATAGGTGCTCAATAAAATTCGTGCAATACTTGAATGAGTATAAACTGAGGAATATGTAATCCATCCATTCCTGTATATATTAGAAATTTTACTCTTGTATCAAGATGTTCAGATCAGGGGTGCCTGGGTGGCTCAGTCAGTTAAGTGTCTGCCTTCAGCTCAGGTCATGATCCCAGGGTCCTAGAATTGAGCCTGCTTCTCCCTCTCCCTCTGCCTCTTCCTCTGCCTCCCTCCCTCTCTCTCTGTGTGTCTCATGAATAAATAAATAAAATCTTTAAAAAAAAAAAAAAAGATGTTCAGATCATCCTAGATCTGGGGCATGCAGGGCACACCACTTGAGGCCCCTCATAGAATTGCCTTTAGCAAGTTGTGTGTCAGCACTCTTTTTGTCCTACAGTAAGTGATGTAAAAAAACAGCTATGTGAAATTATTCTTCATAACTCTGGGTTTGGGGATGGAGTTACGGCCACCACCTGTACATGGTCAGGTGACTTCTTTATGCAACACAAAGGCAAAAGTCCTCTCCTGAATTACAGATTTGTTTCTAAATGATGGATAAATTTCTTTGCTAGTCAAATTTGTGCCCTTGATGAACAGCTGCTTGGTCTTATATACTATGCTTCTCTGTTGGCTAGTCTTCCTCTTCCTCTTGGGCTTATTATTTTCCCTCATTAATTTATTTTATGTGATTTATATATATATTTTTGTATGCTGCCTCAGTTACTTTTTGGAAGGAAAGGGCAAAAAATAAATAAGTAAAGCACTGACTTAATAGTTGTTTGTTTGTTCCTTCTGAATGCAACCAGGATAGGAAATATACATGTCATTGCTATACCTAAATGATAGTCACTCTCGGGGATAGTATCTCTCACCTAATACAAATGTTAACATATTCATCATTTGGAGGGACAGTACTTTACAGATGTGAATATGATTTATACTTCCTTATCTTCCTTCAATAGCACCTTCCCCGTTTTCTCTCTTTATGTCCCATCCATTCTCCGAGATCCAATTCAACTTCCACTTCCTCCCGAGAGCATGTTCACACCTCCCCATCTTTCTTTAGTGTTTTCGTAAAACATATTGTACACACATCAGTAAGCAAACTAGTCATGTGCTTTTATTTCCTGTATGAGTATCTTGAACCATGCTTTAAGACTTGTGTTGATTTTCAGGGCAGGCGTGCCATGGCCCTGAACTCAGACTGTCTATTTCTTTAAGGAAAGTGCTAAGCTTTTTGGAATACCCACTTTTCTCACAAGGGTTTAGTGCAGTTCACTATATAAACCAGGCAGTCATTACAGTATCTCTTGAATTAATTTCCTTTGGGCTTCATTTACCCTTCCATGTGTTATAATGAGCATTTGACTGTGAACAGAGAATCCTGGGTTCTGGACCTCACACCAAAGTAACCAGCTACATGGGCTGTGGTAGGGGTTGGACCTCTCTGGATCTTAGTTTCTGAATATAACTAAAAAATATTTTCAGTGATTTTTTTCTCTTCTAGTTATAAAATTTCATGAGTGTCTAGTACTATTGCCTTTGATATCAATAAACTACTGACCATTATTATAATGAATAACTTAAGTCTCCATTGCAACCAGTACTATTACCCCAATACAAATATGTTAATATATTAAAATAGAGTTTATATTTTAATAACACTCTGAACTTCTCATTGAACACTTAGCTTGGAATATTTACTTGTAAGTTCTAAATGGGTCAACTCCAAATTCATGAAAAGTTACTTTTTTAAATGTTTGAGTTGTTTAGTGACCTCAAAATTGGCTTTATTGTCTTTCTGTTGATCTTAACATTCATCTTTACTATTGACAATTTTTATAAAAGATGGAGTTTTAAGAAAATATATATATAATATATATAATATATATATTCTTTACTTATGTTTAAGAAATGGCAGACACTGTATTTTAAAATCAATAATATATGGAAAACCATTTACCATGCTAATGGACATCAAAAGAAAGCTAGGCTGGCAATCCTTATATCAGACAAATTAGATTTTAAACCAAAGACTATAATAAGAGATGAGGAAGGACACTATATCCTACTTAAAGGGTCTATCCAACAAGAAGATCTAACAATTGTAAATATTTATGCCCCTAACATGGGAGCAGCCAATTATATAAGCCAATTAATAACAAAATCAAAGAAACACATCGACAATAATACAATAATAGTAGGAGACTTTAAGACCCCCATCACTGAAATGGACAGATCATCTAAGCAAAAGATCAACAAGGAAATAAAGACTTTAAATGACACACTGGACCAGATGGGACTTCACAGATATATTCAGAACATTCCATCCCAAAGCAACAGAATACACATTCTTCTCTAGTGCACATGGAACATTCTCCAGAATAGATCACATCCTGGATCACAAATCAGGTCTCAACTGGTACCAAAAGATTGGGATCATTCCCTGCATATTTTCAGACCACACTGCTTTGAAACTAGAACTCAATCACAAGAGGAAAGTTGGAAAGAACTCAAATACATGGAGGCTAAAGAGCATCCTACTAAAGAATGAATGGGTCAACCAGGAAATTAAAGAAGAATTTTAAAAATTCATGGAAACAAATGGAAATGAAAACAACTGTTAAAAATCTTTGGGATGCAGCAAAGGCAGTCCTAAGAAGAAAGTATATAGCAAGCAATACAAGCCTTTCTCAAGAAACAAGAAAGTTCTCAAGTACACAACCTAACCCTACACCTAAAGGAGTTGGAGAGAGAACAGCAAATAAAACCTAAACCCAGCAGGAGAAGAGAAATAATAAAGATCAGAGCAGAAATCAATGAAATAGAAACCAAAAGAACAGTAGAACAGATCAACGAAACTAGGAGCTGGTTCTTTGAAAGGATTGACAAGATTGATAAACCCCTGGCCAGATTTATCAAAAGGAAAAGAGAAAGGACCCAAATAAATAAAATCATGAATGAAAGAGGAGAGATCACAACCAACACCAAAGAAATACAAACAATTATAAGAACATATTATGAGCAACTATATGCCAGCAAATTAGACAATCTGGAAGAAATGGATGCATTCCTAGAGAATATAAACTACCAAAACTGAACCAGGAAGAAATAGAAAACTTGAACAGACCCATAACCAGTAAGGAAATTGAAGCAGTAATCAAAAATCTCCCAACAAACAAGAGCCCAGGACCAGATGGTTTCTCAGGGGAATTCTACCAAACATTTAAAGAAGAATTAATACCTGTTCTTCTGAAACTGTTCCAAAAAATGGAAATGGAAGGAAAACTTCCAAACTCATTTTATGAGGCCAGCATCACCTTGATCCCCAAACCAGACAAAGATCCCATCAAAAAGGAGAATTACAGACCAATATCCCTGAGGAACATAGATGCCAAAATTCTCACCAAAATACTAGCCAATAGGATCCAACAGTACATTAAAGGGATTATTCACCACAACCAAGTGGGATTTATTCCTGGGCTGTAAGTTTGGTTCAACATCTGCAAATCAATCAATGTGATGTAATACATTAGTAAAAGAAAGAACAAGAACCATATGATCCTCTCAATAGATGCAGAAAAAGCATTTGGTAAAGTAGAGCATCCTTTCTTGATTAAAACTCTTCAGAGTATAGGATAGAGGGTACATACCTCAATATCATAAAAGCCATCTATGAAAAGCCCACAGTGAATCTCATTCTCAATGGGGAAAAACTGAGAGCTTTCCCCCTAAGGTCAGGAACACAGCAGGGATGTCCACTATCACCACTGCTATTCAACATAGTACTAGAAGTCCTAACCTCAGCAATCAGACAACAAAAAGAAATAAAAGGCATCCGAATTGGCAAAGAAGAAGTGAAACTCTCACTTTTTGCAGATGATATGATACTTTATGTGGAAAACCCAAAAGACTCCACCCCAAAACTGCTAGAACTCATACAGGAATTCAATAAAGTGGCAGGATATAAAATCAATGCACAGAAATCAGTGGCATTCCTATACACCAACAACAAGACAGAAGAAAGAGAAATTAAGGAGTCGATCCCATTTACAATTGCACCCAAAACCATAAGATGCCTAGGAATAAATCTAACCAAAGAGGCAAAGAATCTGTACTCAGAAAACTATTGAATGCTCATGAAAGAAATTGAGGAAAACACAAAGAGATGGAAAAACGTTCCATGCTCATGGATTGGAAGAACAAATATTGTGAAAATGCCTATGCTACCTAGAGCAATCTACACATTTAATGCAATCCCTATAAAAATACCATCCACTTTTTTCAAAGAAATGGAACAAATAATCCTAAAATTTGTATGGAACCAGAAAAGACCCTGAATAGCCAAAGGAATGTTGAAAAAGAAAAGCAAAGCTGGTGGCATCACAATTCCAGACTTCAAGCTCTATTACAAAGCTGTCATCATCAAGACAGTATGATACTGGCACAAAAACAGACACATAGATCAATGGAACAGAATAGAGAGCCCAGAAATGGACCCTCAACTCTATGGTCAACTAATCTTCAACAAAGCAGGAAAGAATGCCCAATGGAAAAAAGACAGTCTCTTCAACAAATGGTGTTGGGAAAATTGGACAGCCACACGCAGAAGAATGAAACTGGACCATTTCCTTACACCACACACAAAAATAGACTCAAAATGGTTGAAAGACCTAAATGTGAGACAGGAGTCCATCAAAATCCTAAAGGAGAACACAGGCAGCAACCTCTTCGACCTCAGCCACAGCAACTTCTTCCTAGAAACATCACCAAAAGCAAGGAAGCAAGGGCAAAAAGGAACTATTGGGACTTCATCAAGATAAAAAGCTTTTGCACAGCAAAGGAAACAGTCAACAAATCCAACAGACAATCAACAGAATGGGGGAAGATATTTGCAAATGACGTATCAGTTAAAGGGCTAATATCCAAAATCTATAAAGAATTTATCAAACTCAACACCCAAAGAACAAATAATCCAATCAAGAAATGGGTAGAAGACATGAACAGACATTTCTGCAAAGACATCCAAATGGCCAACGGACACATGAAAAAGTGCTCAACATCACTCAGCATCAGGGAAATCCAAATCAAAACCTCAATGAGATACCACCTCACACCAGTCAGAATGGCTAAAATTAACAAGTCAGGAAATGACAGATGTTGGCGGGGATGCAGAGAAAGGGGAACCCTCCCACACTGTTAGTGGGAATGCAAGCTGGTGCAGCCACTCTGGAAAACAATATGGAGGTTCCTCAAAAAGTTGAAAATAGAGCTACCCTATGACCCAGCAATTGCACTACTGGGTATTTACCCCAAAGATACAAATGTAGTGATCCGAAGGGGTACGTGCACCCCAATGTTTATAGCAGCAATGTCCACAATAACCAAACTATGGAAAGAGCCTAGATGTCCATCAACAGATGAATGGATAAAGAAGATGTGGTATATATATACACAATGGAATATTATGCAACCATTAAAAAAATGAAATCTTGCCATTTGCAACGACATGGATGGAAGTAGAGGGTGTTATGCTAAGCGAAATAAGTCAAGCAGAGAAAGACAAGTATCATATGATCTCACTGATATGAGGAATTTGAGGAACAAGACAGAGGATCATAGGGAAAGGGAGGGAAAAATGAAACAAGATGAAAGTGGAGGGGGAGATAAACCATAAGAGACTCTTAATCTCAGAAACAAACTGAGGGTTGCTTGAGTTTAGGGGGGTGGGACAGATGGGGTGGCTGGGTGATGGACACTGGGGAGGGTATGTGCTATGGTGAGTGCTGTGAATTGTGTAAGACTGATGAATCACAGACCTGTACCCCTGAAACAAATAATACATTATATGCTAATAAAAAATAAATATTCACATAAAAAAATAAAATCAATAATATGACAGGCTTAATCTGAGCAAACCTCAAGGGTACACTGATGTGAAGTTATTGCATTTCCCATCTTTGAGGTTGTAAGCCATTTTAAAGAAAAACGAAGTATTGCTAAGACTGTGATCTTGTCTTATATCCAAAGGTCACATCCTTTACCAATCTTTCTCACATTAAATATAATGCTGAAATGCTATGAGATCTGAGAAATAAATTGAAAGTTTGAAAGGTTCTTTCTTCAGCTTTTTGGGTAATTGATTTTAGCATCAAAGAGGCAGAGTAGCTGGTGGGCATTACTCAGAATTGTTCACCCCTCTCTGACCTCCATGATCTCATCATGTTTTGTGTTTTATAATAACAAGAGCATGCTTCTGATCCATGCAAAGCACAGAGAATCTGTTAACAAAAACCCCACTTGACTCCACATTCTTTAGCAGCAAACAAATTCCTTTTGTGATGATAGCACTTTGTTTATTGTCCCAGCCACTCAGGCACCCACGCCAGATGAAATCATTGTCTACAAACCTTTCTCAATCCACCACTACTTGTGAAACCCTGTCAAACCACCTGTCATTTTTCGGTGACACCATCTGTCTGCAAGCGCAGCCCATGCTTATTGTAGCTGTGCGCATGCGGTTATGGGGGGGAGGGCTGCACAAGCAGCAGCGCACATTAGTTATTCTCTCCCTTTTCTCAATTCAGTATCCTACACAATGCAGGAATCCCTCTATATAATACACACCCCAAGGGGAATTATTTAGCATCTGCCTGGAAACTTCCAGGAAGAGGCATCTCACTCTTATGCAAGAAGACACATTTTACTCTAACAATTGAATTGTCAGAAAGGGTTTCCCGACACCGAGCTGGAATCAACCTCGCTATAATGTGTACCTTGTGGGCCCTGTGCTTCCACCTGAGAGCCTGTTAGGTGTCTGACAATGGCCACCATGCTCCTTCTCTAACCATGTCTTTTATAAGCCAAACACCTCGTTTTTTTTTTTTTTTTCAATTCGTCCCTCCTTTGCCAGATTTCTCATACAGTTATCTTTCTGATGACATCGCTTGGCTAGTCTTCAGATTATCTGTTTTCCCCATTTAAATACAGCACCCAGAATCTGAAATGGCTTTTTTTTATTTATGTTCAATTAGCCAGCATATAGCACATCATTAGTTTTTGATACAGTGTTTAAAGATTCATCAGTTGCGTATAACACCCAGTGCTCATCACCACATGTGCCCTCCTTAATACGCATCACCCGGTTACCCCTATCCCCACACCCCCCTCCCCTCTGTAACCCTCAGTTTGGTTCCTGGAGTCCATAGTCTCTCATGGTTCATCTCCCTCTCCGATTTCTTCCCATTCAGTTTTCCCTCCCTTCCCCTATGATCCTCCCCACTATTCCTTATGTTCCACATATGAGTGAAACTGTATGATAATTGTCTGTCTCTGCTTGACTTACTGAAATGGCTTTTCGAACTGTAGTTTGGTAAGTTCAGGATAGGGAGAGATTATTTACTTGCCAGGCACTGGATTGATCCCATGTATCTATAATCCACCTGGAAATAATATATATTTTTTACATTAACAGGACTTTATGGCTCAGATGGGAGATGCAGTCAACATAAACCTTTGTTCTCATTTTTTGTTAATGTAAACATTTGTTATGTCTCACCCATGAAGAAATAAAACCGCGTGAAAGTATCCATGTTTGTTTGTATTTAGTTTCACTTCTTTTTTTTTTTTTTTTTTAAAGATTTTATTTAGTTATTTGACAGAGAGAGACACAGTGAGAGCTGGAACACAAGCAGGGGAGTGGGAGAGGGAGAAGCAGGCTTCCCGCGGAGAAGGGAGCCCGATGTGGGCTCGATCCCAGGACCCTGGGACCATGACCTGAGCCGAAGGCAGACGCTTAACGACTGAGCCACCCAGGCGCCCCTTTAGTTTCACTTCTTGATATCGGCCTGAAATTTCAGATTTCCTGGAACTTCTTGGTTTTTTTTTCTGCTACTCATTGTCTTAATAAATTTTTTCTAGCAATTTTAATTGACAAATTTGGTATGAATGCCCCTGAATATTTATTTAAGTCATTGATACATGTGTTAAGTGAGAGCAGAATTGATATAAGCTTTGTGGCGTGTCTATGGGACCTCTCTTCAAGTTGACCTCTATCTTATTCAAATTCTTGGATGTAGTTATTCCACTAGCTGTGAATTTACCTACTTTATTATCATCCAACTCACAATTCTGTCTCATCTACAATGATATCATGAGACTCTTTGTCATGAGACTCTTTACCTTGCTGAAAGCATTGCCCTGATGCTTTCATATCTCAATAAAGCTGAAAAAAATATATTTAGATAACAATCTTATTATGTCTGCTGATCATATTTGTTGTCCTTAGTGACAACCCCCACCAATAATCCCTTCTAGTATTTTGCCTGTGACTGATACTATGTTCACTAATCTCTTATTTTTCGGACACACCTTTCTAATTTTAAAAAATTGGAAAAATATTACCTTTAAGGGTTCTGGGACCGTTTCTAGCAACCATAATTTTTCTAGTGATTATGCTATCCTATAACAATATCTTACATAATAGCTGCATACTTTGAAATATCTTTTCCCATGTTTAGAAATTCCATGGAAATAAGTACCTAGAAGACCTGGAGTAAGGTGTCATCAAATTGATAGGTTTGAACGAGAGAGGAGAAAGACAGATGGCTGGATACAGAGCATGGAGGTGAATCCAGGAAAGCTTGCTTGGCCAAAGTAGAGAATTCAAAATGGGGAAATTTTTAAAATAAGGTAAGGAGTTGAAGAAAGATTATATAAAGGGAATAGTAAGAAACACACTAGAGTCCAAATTTGAACTGGTAGAAAACAAAAGGCAAAGGTATGTTTTGAGGAAGGAATTTTGAAACAACATGTGGGAAAGACTATGGAAATATGTAGAGTATGTGGGATCTGTTAAAAACATTCTGTTGAGATTGGCTGAAGGCCTGGAGGTAGGCAGAGAATGTTGGAATGGATAAAATCTATCATGGAAGGAGATTTGGTTGTACTTGGGGGCAGCTTAAATATGAAGAGAGAAGCCATAAGAGAAATAGAAAATTAAGGAACTTAGGACAAAGCACCTAGAGGACTAAGGAAAACAACCACTGAGGCTACTGATGGGGACACTAGGGTGAGGCAAAGTTTTAGGAAGGGATGAAACAAAGTCAGATTAGTTTTTCATTTACACAAGTAATATAAAAATGTAATGGAATATTTGGAAAAAGGAAAAGCAAAAATAAATAATTAACCCTCCCATCAATCATAATATACATTCCTATATTTTATTATTTAATGTCTTTCCTATAAAATATATGCATGTGTGACATCTTTAGCCCTACTATCTGAATCAAATTTTGCATGGGGAGTCTTTCCTCCCTTTGTGGAGTGACAGATAGGTAAGTAGAGTATGAGTCAATGTTCTCCAAAGGATATATAAATAGATTTATTATAAGATATTGGCTCACACTATTATGGAGGCTGAGAAGTTCCATGATCTGCCCTCTGCAAGCTGGAAACCCAAGGAAATCCATGGTATAGCTGGAAGGTCTGAGAGCCAGAAAACCAATGGTGTAAGTTTCAGTCTAAATCTGAAGGCCTGAGAACCAGGAACACTGAGGGCAGGATGTGATGGATGTCCTGACTCAAGCCGTCAAGGATAGAAAGAGCAAATCCAACTTTCCCCCACCTCTTTGTTCTTGTTCAGGCCCTCAGAGTATTGAATGATACCAACCCACATTGGGAGGACCATCTACTTTACTCAGTTCTCCATTTCAAATGCTAATCTCTTCCAGAAACATCCTCACAGACACATCCAGAAATAATGCTTAACCAGCTCTCTAGATATCCCTTGATGAGTCAAACTGACACATAAAATTAACCATCAAAGATGATAGATAGATAGATAGACAGACAGACAGATAGAATTCTAAAGATGGCCCTGCTAAGATTCCCATCCCCTGGTAATTCAGACAAGCACTAATCTAGGTATGACTGCCCTGAAGGAAATTTAGAGATTTAATTAAAGTTCTAAGTCAGCGTACTTTAACATACAGAGATTATCTGGGTGAGCCTGATCTAGTCAGTTGAGACCTTCAAAAGGCAGAAGAGGAAAGCAAAAGGTCAAGTCAGAGAGAGTTGAAACATGGGAAAGACTCCATCCACCATTGCTGGTTTGAAGATGCAAGGAGTCACATGAGAAGGAATGTGGATGGTCTGCAGAGAGCAAGGAAATGGGTACATTAGTCCTATAAATGCAAGGAACTGAATTCTGGCAACAACCTGAATAAGCTTGTAAGCAAATTCCTCTCCAGATCCTCTAAATAAGAGCCCACACAGTCAACATATTGACTTTGACCTCATAAGACCCTAAGCAGAAAACCCACTTGAGCCCCAGACTTGTGACCTACAGAACTATGAGATAATAAATGAGTGTTGTTTTCAATGGCTGGATTCGTACCAATTAGTCACAGTGCGGTATAAAACTGATATTCTGTCTATATATATGCCTACACACATACTAAGTTGTTTACAAATTTATATCCTGTTTTACTCACTTGTCATTATATTATATAAAATACTGCCCATGTTTTTTATGTTACTACAGAGCCCTCATAAATACTATCTTTCTGGCTGCTTAGTAGTTATCAAATTCATGTATTAGAGATTATTGAATAATTTCCCTGTCAGTAACGTTTAGATTCCTTTCTATTTTTTTTGTGTGTGTGGAAATGAGTATCTTCATGCATATGATTTCTAAAATATGGATTTGGGGTAATCATCTTAAGACCTAATAGAATTCCTGAGTCAAAAGGTGAGAGGTATTTCGTAGCCACTCATACCATTATATTAATGGCCAAGTCAATCTAAACTAATTCTCAGCTGACGACAGCCCGGTGTCAATACAGTTTGCTGTGCCTGGAAATAGAACGAGAGTGAAAATGCCATGAGACGAGTCTGGAGAAGTGGGAAGCTGCAGTTGTATGCAACATATAGAGAGTTGTTTCTGACTTTTCCCTTTCCGTGGCCTCTTGACAGTGCTGTAGTCCTGCAGCTGCTGGCTCATGTCACACTTTTTCTTTAGTTTTTATTTGATAATGTTTGGCATTTCCTCTTTAAAGTGATATTTCTCTCTTGCCTAAATTGTCACAGTTTGATATTGATCACACCCGCTCACTGCTGAGAAAACCCAGATTAGGAAAGAACCAACATTTGCTGAGAAGGGGGGGTGAGGAGAATGCCAGAGTAAATGATTCATTCATTGCAGCCTTATGTGAAGGCTGAACTCGGAAGCAGACATGGAAAGTGAGGTGCTCACAAAACGACCATATTGACGACAGATTGAGTGGGAGAGCTGTTTTGAAGAGGAGATGTAGAGGATGGAAAGTGGAAGGGAAGAGGCAGAGGATGGAAGAGGATGCCTGTCTATTATATCTTTGAATGAGTGGGTGTGGATAATATGTGTCTTAGAGAAGTCATTAAAATAAATCTTAATTCCCATTTGGTACTTGTCCTAGTTTCCTGTGTCTGCCATAACAAATCACTACAAACAGGTGGTTCAGAACAACTGAAATATTCCCACATAATTCTGGAGGCCAGAGTCTGAAATAGTCAACAAGGCAATACTCCCATGGGAGACTCTAGAAGAGAATCCTTGCTTGCCTCTTCTAGCTTCTGATGGTCCACATGTTTCTTGGCTTCCTTGGCTTATGGCCACATAGCTCCAGTCTCTGCCTCCACCTAAATATGAGCTTCTCCTCTGTGTCTTTTTCTCTTCTCTCTCTTATAAGGCTACCAGTCATTGATTTACCCAGGTAATCCAGGATGATCTCATCCCAAATTCCTTAGCCAATTACCTCTGCAAAGACCCTTTTTCCAAATAAGGACATATTCAAAGATTCTAGGGATTTGGATGTGGACATATCTTTTGAGAGGCCATAATTAACTCACTACAGTCTTTAATTTGCCAGAGGTACACTATTTTAGGGGGAAAAAGCTTCTGGGAGATAACTTATGACTCATCATTAACCAAGGTGAAAAATACTTCCAGAAAGTAGTTCAGCACTAGACCAACTTTCCAGTGGTGGTACCCCATGTCCATCTCTCTCTCTGTAGCTCCTTCATGACTCTGAAATACCTTCCCCCTACCCATCTAGGCAGAAGGTACATGTTATTAGAGATCAGCCGTTAAGCAATGTGTACGTTAACATTTCTGGGTGTCGCATTTGCTCATTTCCAAGGGGTAAGTACACCCAGTGTGGCTAATTTCAAGCTGCCTGTTTGATGTCCCTGCCCACAAAATGGAAAGAGATACGCCCAGCTGGATCCAGCACACCACTATCAATAGACAGGCAGTATTACTATCACATGCATTTTTATCTAAAGATGATTTATAAATAATTTATCTTTTTTTCCTCCAGAACTCACAATGTCTGTAGAGACCAAGAATGGGCAGGCTTAGCTCAGGAACTTCTAACTTAGTAGTTCCTTAGAAGAGGAACTGCCTGAAATATATACATAATACTTTTATTTAGGATAAATGCACCGCCTGTAACAGAGAACAAAACAATAAATTGGTTTTAAATATATTCCATGTCATGTATTTTCCTTCTGCAGTGATTTCTCTTCATATTTTTAAAAGTAGAGTCTGAGTTCCTTTTTGAAATTCAGAGTCATTAGTGAAAGAAAAAGAAAGACAAATATCGAGGACCTTTTTCAGGGAACCAGAATCATAAGAGCATTCCCTGGGGCTAAGGAAGTTAGAGGTGTAATTATATGATCTGGATATGTGTGCTAATTTGAATTCCCTTGTTAAAACTTCGGGACTTCGAAATTTGCATTTCTAGTTGAAACCTAGCTGAGTAATCCAGTAGAGGAAGGAGAAATTTTAGATGAAAACCTGTGCTCTCTTTGACTATTTTAGAGCAGAAAAAAAAAAAAAAAATCAGAGAAGTAAAATTAATTCAGATAAGATAGTAATTGCACTGCTCTTTACTGCTTTATTCTGTTTCAAGAAGTTACCTTGTGAGGAAATTGATTTTAATCCTTTCAGGAAAAAATACTTCCCCTGAGTTTGTTTATAAGGGTGTTTTTGAGATCTAAAGTGTCCCTGGATTTTTTTAAGTGCATGTTTATCTTACCCATGACGCTGGGATCAGAGGTGGGAGAGAGCGGAGAAGAGTGTTGGGAGAGTGCTGTGTGGCGCCACCTCCACTCCCTTATCCCAGCGGCTCTGGGCCAATGCGAGCAGTGGCTTTCTTCCCCCGCCCCAGGCAGCGGCTTACAGAAGCTTTCTCTTGGGTTTCTCCACCATCTTTCCTGTGAAATCGCGGTAGGGTCACCACCTTGTCCTGCTTGTAAAACTGAAAATGCCACATCCTGGGGGCCCCTTCAGTCCCAGGTAAGCCAGACAGGACATTTGTTCACCCTAGAGCCTAGTGGGGTTCCTAGAGGGGAAATCCAGCCGAGATGTGGGTCACCGCCCACCCCCATGTCTGTGGTCCCCAGAGGCCTCACACTCTCACAACTAGCCTGTACTCTGCTTTAACATTTCTGGTTTAATCTTCCTACTGGTTTAATTGGTAGACAAATGCTCAGGTCCTGTAGCTCCCTGCAAGAATCTGCCTCTTGGGTGGGTTGGTTGCTCTGTGACTTCATTTATGTGATAGGTTCAAGAAAGGTCATTAATTTGCAGCAGTGTGTCCAGCTTTTTCCCACTGTAAAAATGGGAGTGATGTTCTTTCCAGCTCTTTATGTCTTCCAGCTGAAACCAGAAGTCACCAAAGGGCTGCTAATTAAATCTGAAGTAAATAAGCATGGGTATGAATTGTAGATATTTTTGCATGGTTAATATTGACATCAATGCACCTAAATATTTAAAGAGTAAATCATCATGCCTGGCATACAATAGATGTTCAGTAAATGTTGGTTCTTTTCTCATTTTACCTCCCCCCCACCTCCCCTCAGTGAGATTATAGTATTAATTTTTAAAAATCTCTCATGTATTTTCTTTGTCTTTTTTAAAAGTAACTGAAGGAAGATGAAGAAATGAATTAGGCTGGAGTCAAGAATTGTGTAGAGAGCTCAGATTTACACAATCATGGGGTTTCTTACTTGACACTGGCAAGGGAGATTAAGGAGAACCTGTTCTGTTGAGATTAGATAATGCTAATCAGGTCTATCTATCAGATAAATGGCAGTAACCCAAATAATGCCCAAGAAATAAAATGCACTGAGCTTGGCAGTAAGCTCAAAATGTTGACAGGACATTGTACCTTGGGACGGTGATTTCTCCAGCTCTCCAAGATCAGCTCAGTAAAATCTGCCCAGTTGTTATAATCATATCTCTAAAGAAAATCCCCAGGCTGCAGGAAGTAGTAGTAATGATTTATTGAACAGCAGACTTCTCTTTACATCATTTATACAAGCTGTTATAAATCCACGATGAGGAAATGTTCCTCTACAGTGCGGCAGAAGCTTCATCTAAATGTAGACATAGGCTCAGGGCAGACACTGGCTTTCTATGCATGACACAGGCCCCCAGGGTTGTTGTTTTTTTCTTATTTAAACACATTATATAACCCCATTTACTATACCTTATAATTGATAGAATGTCCTTGTATAGCAAGCAGGTGCTCTATAAAATGCTCTTACTGCAGTTTATTTAAAGCAACACTATGGGAAGGGATTCTGTTTTTTTTTTAATGATCTGGGCAGAACCACATATACTCTTGGCATATAATGAACACTTATAAATAATAATAAGAAAAAGTTCAGGCTTAATGCAAAAACTAACATCGTTCTCATTGCCCAGTAGGCTGCCTGCCCTGCAGTAAAATTCTATTTTAATTATTTTTCTAACCTGAAATATACACAAGGGTATTCATTTCCTGGTAAATTCTCTTGTTTTCAAGAATATAAATTTATATTTTGGATTTATTTAATATGACCTGCCTAAGAAGTTTGTTTAATTTACACTTAAATTTGTTTTATATTCCTATTTGCTGACCTGTTAGCAATATAATACAAATTAGGAGTCATACCCATAAGGAAATTAACAAAATTAACACATTAACGAAAAGCAGAAGAGAATTCAAGAAAATGACTGGCTTAGACTTCTCCTACTTCAATGACAACCAAACGCCTGGAACAGTCCACTGAGTGCTCTATTTATCTTGCCAACAATATCCTTCGTCTTTGTCTTTGTGCTTCCATGCTTGTGAAGTTCCCCCAATCCTTCCCCCCCCCACCTGCTGTGTATCTGTATATAGATGTGTCTCTTATCACCTGCCAAACTTGCATTCTAAAATGGCATGCCTGAAAAGATTACTATGTAGAGAATAAACATTCCACTAGGGAAAATGCACACCAAATTCAGTTATCTACATGTAATCTCACTTGGATGCTACTTTGGAGAAAGTTATGTGAACTAAAGAGACTTAATTCTACTGCTCTATGAGAACTTCGCTTGCCCTGAGATCTTTGTCCAAGCATTTAACCTCTTTGTGCTTCGGCTTCTGTGTTTGTAAAATGGTAATTTTGTTTACCTTTTTTTTTTTTAAGATTTTATTTATTTGACAGAGAAAGAGAGAGCACAAGTAGGCAGAGTGGCAGGCAGAGGGAGAGGGAGAAGCAGGCTCTCTGCTGAGCAGGGAACCAGATGTGGGGCTCGATCCCAGGACCCCAGGATCATGACCTGAGCCGAAGGCAGCCGCTTAACCGACTGAGCCACCCAGGCGCCCCTTGTTTACCTTTTTATATCTCTTACATCCCAAGAGGGATTTTAGGCAGTTAAGTGATTTTTTTTTTTTTTTTAATTAAGGTCAGAGGCACCTGGGTGGCTCAGTCACTTGAGCATCGGACTATTGGTTTCAGCTCAGGTCATGATCTCAGGGGTCGTGGGATGGAGACCCTCATGAGGCTCCATGCTTAGTGGGGAGTCTGCCTGCTGATTCTCTCCCTCTGCCCCTCTCCCCACCCTCTCTCTTTCTCTCTCTCTCAAATAAATAAAGCTTTAAAAATAAAAATAAAAAATTAAGGTCATATGAGATCATGCAAATGAAGTTCTTTGATCCATTATTTCACCAGACAAGTGCAAGATGGCCTGTGACATGTTACATGGCTAAAAGTCCTAGCGAAGTAAACAGCAGCGAAACAAAAATGTCTCATTGGAAAAGAAATTTTCAAATTCCATCTGATACCAGTTATTTAGAGCAGTACATCCATTACTATGTACCAGCTTAGTAATTAAACAGACTCTTAGAATTTGCTACAGGATGATTTTTTCTGTAACCATCTATTATTTATCTTAGTGTAAAATAAGAATGATTTGGATAAATAACAGCCACTGCAATTTCAAAATATCACATTTGCTAAGATGTTGGTGAGCAGACATTTTTTTAAACTTCCACACTTAAAGAAAGATATGGGGTTTGGTTTTTGTTTTGTTTTATTTTTTTGTTATTATGTTCTTTGATGATTGGAGTAAACAATGCATGTTCAAACTTAGTCACAGGCAAGAAGAAACTGACGGTGTGACCCTCTAATAACAAGGAAGAGAGATCGAAGAGTTGTGTTTTCTAATTAAGAAAGCCGTGGTATTACCAAACCTTCCCTGAGACAGAGTTTGCACAGAAGGCAATGGGCCCTATTATCAGTGGGTCATCAAACTCAGCTCAGGTCATCATGTGGCCGTGGTGAATCAGGAGAGATTACAGACCAGTGGGAGAGAACCACATGGCCAAAAATGGTATAGATCCTTTTCTTCACTTTGCAAATTATTCAGAAATCTAACCTTGCCCATTAACTTTTTAGCTAGTTGGAAGAGACCAGTTTTTTTAAGCATTAGCAAATGTCAAACATTTAGGTGGCATTGACTCTCTTTCTCGAGACGAACGATAAAACGCTGTAAATACTATCCTAATGAATGAGTGAACAGCTTGCTGGTTACAACATGGTGTTAATGAAACTCAAATCAGAATCCATTTTTCTATATTTCACATAAGCCCATTATTTTCTACATCCCTAAGAAAAACTAGCAATTTTTAATTTTGAAACTGGGAGTCGATGAAAGACTGCATTAGCAGACAAGTCCACCACTGTTGATAGAATGACCCTCGGTTGCATCTTAGTGACTCGGTAGAGGGAGCTATCCTTAAATGCACAGGGTAGTGACATAATTATTTTATTTTTTTACTCTTTTTTTCAAAGATTTTATTTATCTTTTTGACAGAGAGAGACACAGTGAGAGAGGGAACATAAGCAGGGGGAGTGGGAGAGGAAGAAGCAGGCTCCCCACGGAGCAGGGAGCCCAACGTGGGGCTCGATCCCAGCACCCTGGGATCATGACCTGAGCCGAAGGCAGACGCTTAACCGACTGAGCCACCCAGGCGCCCCAAGCATGGTGTTAAACATAGTTTTGGTCTAAGGATACTTCTCCAATCTTTCACAGCATTTAGAAATGGACTTTTTGAAGGGAAAGTATTGGTTCTTAAAATGGAACGCACTGCAGGTGGTACATGAAGGGGAGAGATTTTCTTTGGGAGAGCTATATTACAACACTGGCAGTATGAAGAAGCTTTGAAGATTTGCTAGAAAGTTATAGCACATAGGATCTCTGTCTGGCACTGGTGAGTAGAAGACTGCAGAAAATAAAGCTGGAGGTGTGTACGTGAGCAGTATGGGGAGGCTTTGACGAGCCTCAAGGCTGGAGCCAAAATATCTGTAGTATATCTATTTTATAAATATTGATGTGACACCAGTATTAGATTCATTCACCGAAGTCATAGATACCCAAGTTCTTTTTTTATCGCAATTTTCAGTTTCATGCACTTCTTTTTCATTAAATATGCAGTCAGTGAATTTTTTTTTCCTACAAGTGTGCTCTTCTCCTTAAAACATATGAAATCACTCAGTACTGTGGCTCTAGGTCATGATATGACATACTTAGTTAATTTTTTGTTAAAAAGCACGAGTTAATTCTCTGAGTTTCCTTTGGGCATCCTTGCTAGTCTCTCTCTCTCTCACACACACACACACACACACACACACAACCATAAGCTGTGGGCATTCAGCCCTCTCACAAATAGATGTTGAGCATTTTTGTCAGGAGTGTTTCCCGAATGCCTCTATTCAGAGATGCTTTATTTGAGGAGATGATAACAAAGTGTCTCCTAAGCCAAGGTCAGCATGGTTTTGCCGGCTCGGGTTTTGGCCGTGATGGGTCAGACAAAGATGACCAACCACATTGTGTCAGAAGAGACCGGATGCCTTGAATGCTACCGCCTGTTGTCAGCAATCTACAGCAAGCAGGAGCACCACGACAAGGTGGAGAGCACACTGTTTGGAGTTGTTTGGATTCACAGGTGGAAAATGGGGTGCGCCCGAATGATTCCTCAGTCTGCACATTTACAAGGCCGAGCAGTCTTGAATGTCATCTGTTGGCATAGCCTATCTTATGGATGCTTTTCACAGATAACCCACTGAATGACTTAGATTCATGTTTGGTATAAAATTTTATGGGTTATGATTTCAGCTTGTTTGTAGCTATTCCTAGTATGAGGAATTCTCATATTTGTGTGCTCTGCTGTTTGCCACATTCCTCCTAATATATTGTCTCTGTTTTCCCTGCAATTATCAGTGTCTGTATTTTAAAGGTCACACCACCATTAAATTCATGAATTAATTCAACCAGTGTTTACTGAATGCCTGTCATGTGCTAGATATTGTGGGAGACAGTAAACAATCGTACCATGACCTGCATAAAATTACCATGTACTCCATCATGACATGAAGAATGACGTGGTCTCGAAAGAGCAGAGGCAGGGGTAGAAGATTCCAGATGGACCAAGAGTACACACAAGGGTCCTCTGAAGGAGAGAATATGGCCTACTTGAGGAACAGAATGAGGGAGCAGGAGCAGGAGGTGAGATGCGAATTTAGGGCCAGCTCAAGTAGTTTATGTGTTATCCTAGAAATACTAGAGAGTTTTGGAATTTAGAGGAGAAGAGAAATGTGATCAGATGTGTGCTGCAGGGGGTAGAGCAGGGGTTGCTGGGGGCGGAGTGGACACCGGAACCCAAGAGGGGGCTAGGGGTGTGGACACGTGGTCAGGGCAAGAGGTGCACTCCCAGGGCTTGTTCTCTTTCAGTGGTATCACATGGCCTCCCTGTACAGTGATCAGGGACATTTCACTGTTACTAATTTATAGATGGGAAAAGTGTGAATTTGTCAGGACCACACTGTTTCTCAATAAGAAAGTCAGGAATGATATGACTGTTTTGTTTCTGATTCCACTGCATGTATTTCACACACCATACCAAGTAATATTAAGGAATAAGAGTATACTTTTTATTATTTAAGCAGGATTTTCTCTATCTAATCTGCACTCATAGTCTTAATTTTCAGTTTCTTATATTCAGGAGTTAATTCAACTTGACAATATAGAAAAGGTGCTTCAGCTGAAACCAAACCCTAAAGTCATATATAAATTTTTTCCACAAAAGAAAATCAATTAAGAGAGTAGAACCATTTTGACAAAATTTTAAAGATATAAACAACTAATAAAATCAATACATTAAATTATGTTCGTGGATTAAAATTAGTACTTCCTCAGTCTTTACACACTTACACAGTAAAATCTAAGATCATTGGCGATTGTAGAATTTATCTTCTGATTAATCAACATGATTTAATTTTGTAAATAAGCTTCTGTTTTTGTTTTTCAGGATCCCATAACTGTCCACTCCAGTTTAACTATCACCTGAATAGTTTTGGACATTTCCACATCTGCATGCATTTGTGTCTTTGAAATAGTTGCTGACACCCCTATCCGAGTCCTATTCATCCACCAAGACTGTGTCCTCACTCCTCAGGAAAGCCTTTCTGACCATCCCTGCTCCCAGTGACCTTGATTCCCCTATGCTCTCAAACCACTTACTGTCCGTACTGATTACTTGAAAATCTTCATATGTTGCACTGAACTATTAGGTCTCTCTCTCTATTATATATATATATAATATATATGTATTATATAAATGAAACATTAATACGTCATCAGTGTTTAGATGGAAATGTGGAAATATCCAAAACTAATACTCTTTTTGTACTTACAATATATAACATATACTTAATTTCATATATATGTATATATATATATATATATATATATATACGCTCATATAAACACCAAATAATGGCTTTACCAGAAAAAAAAAGGAATGGTGTTTCTCTACTATTTATATTTATTTGCAAATGGTATAGTAATGTGCAAGCTGTGTATGAATTTTATTTTAGTGTTATATCTGTTGAATATCAAGCTGGAAGATGTAAGACACAATGATGCAAATAGAAACTTCCTCAAGGAGCTTCCAGTCCTGTTTAGGGAGTGATGTACATTATATCCATGATATCCATTATATTTTACATTATATATGTAAAATCTAATATAATATACAGAATTTCCTAATATATAATATCTTCTCATTGAATATATAATCTCCTAATATATAAAATCTCCTAATGTAATATATATAATCTCCCAAACAGGATTGAAAGTTCCTCAAGGAAAGAGACTGCTTCTTTCTACATTGACATCATTACTTGGTACATCTGTTCAGTTCTCTTTTTAATAATTAAGATCATAAAGAATATTTTAGTATAAAATAATCTTTGAATATATAATCTATATTTCAATTGACAGCAATTATTAGCCTTTGTCTTTAATTTGAGTCAACAAGTTTATGGGGATCATGCTATTGAAATTGAAAATCACTGGGCAGAATTTCTTTACTGCAAATCAAGCAAAAATACTTAAAAGAAAATCCTCACAGATATTGCATTCAATACAATATTTGTTCTCTAGATAAAAAGAAAAATTTAAGAGAAAGCATTTTAAACATTTGAAGACCTTTCATATGGCAGGAGAAACTCATTGTGTGTTGCTCTATACTAAGCAGCAAATTTCAGCTTGAAAAGAAGACAGATTCTAGTAATTAAAACTTCGGCCAGTGAAACAGGCTCCCTAAGGAGTAGTGAGCACCTGGCCATTTCCATCTCTATTTGCGTGCAGACTGGGTAACCACATCAGTAACATTGTAAAAGGTATGACGGCACTGAGCACTGAGCTGGCTTAGGCAACCGCTCTAAGATCCTATGATAATAAGAAATTTTTATTACAAACTTCATTTATAATGAAAACAGCTGAAAACCATAGTTTTGTACAGGTCAAAGCCAGTGGGAAATGATGTACTGTAATAGAAATCGCCTGGATTTCCTGCAGGCATCTTCATCCTCTTTTCATCCACAAGGCTAGCTCTGCAGGGAAATTACACATTTCAGTTCCTTCCACTTTGGAATCAGCAACTTACACTGTGCATGTGACTTTAGAAAATAACAGGAAGAAAATGGGTCATTTTGTGAGCGTGTAGTGGCTGGTTCCATGACGATGATTATTGCATTCATCGTTTAAATTCTTGTGTGTGAAGACAGTGCTTTCCACAAACCTATAGGGATCCTGTTTTGTGACATGATGATATTTATGTTTTTTAAAAATTTATTTAGAGCTATAAAACAGTCATGGAAATAAATCAAGATGAAGCATAGACCTGGATGAACATGGGTGGACTCCAGCACATCAGGGTATAAGGAAGAAATCATTTTTAAATGGAGTGGGTCTTCCTGGGTTTTTGCCTTATATCTATCTTCTCTCAAATAATTAAAAACACTAGGTTATTTTCTCTTTGGATTATTTTAAAACAAAAAAGAGAGATTTCTTAAAAAGTGAATTTAGTACAGTTTATGTTTTGCCATGTGTTAACCAGATACTGAGTATGATGACTCCCTTGTCTTGTTTTATTTTGTTTTTAATATGTCTGTGTAAATTGGGTACCATGATTTTACTGATCATAAAGAGAATCATATGTACTTATGGGAAGTATCATTTAACATCAGTTATGATCTGTTTTATTGAACTAAAGTCCTGTTAAAGCAGTGATGCTCAATTAAGAGGATTTTGTCTTTCAGAGAACATTTGGCAATGTTTGGAGACACTTTTGGTTGTCATGACCTGAGAGTGCTACTGGAATCTAGGGGTTGAGGTCAGGGATGCTGCTAAACATCCTAAATCACCCAGGGCAGCCCCCACAGTGAAGACCTATCCAGTCCCAAATATCAATATGGCCAAGGTTGAGAAACCACAGGTTAGAGCTTTGTGTGGCTCCTTTTCTCTGTAGCCTCTGACTTAAGTGTCAAGACTAAAGTGTTATTGCAAATATTATTTTCCTATTTTGCATGTAAAAAAGACTTGCTCTTACTGATCAACAGGCTTGTTTGGGTCTATAGTAAAAGCTACCATTGATGAAAATCCCTGTCTAGGAGAACTGAAAGTAGGGGAACCATACTGTATTGCTGGTATCTAATAAAAGCCAAGATTCACCATAATTCATTTATTCATCCATGTATCCAATTAATATTCATCAAAGGTATCCTAAGCTTCAGTTGATTTTCAAGGTACTGAGAATAGAGCAATGAAATTTTGACTTTATGGGGCTTTTATTTAATAGAAAAGGACCCATTGACCAATACATACGCATATACAGATGGACAGACATACAGAAATACATAAGTGAGTGCTACAGAGAAGCATAAAGCAGGGAAGGCGGATGGGGCATACTGAAGGTAGAAATTGCAATTTTAAATTAGGGTGGTCGAAGAAGGCCTTAAAATGAAAAGAACAACTAAGAATAATAGTATCAAATTTTCCCATGATGGAAAAAGCCATGTGGCAATCTAGAAGAAGAGCGCATTCAAGACATAGCAAACGGCCAGCACAAAGGCCCTGAGATACAGCAAAGTACCATACAGCTGTGGTGGAGCAAGTGGAAAGTGAGTCAGAGATGACAGGGGTCAGATCGTAACTGCAGGGGCCAGAGCATGTGGGGCCCTGGAGGTAACTGTAGGGACTTGGGCTTTCATGGCAGATGAGTTGGAGACCTCTGGAGGACTATGAATGGGACCACTGTGCTTCACGTGAGCTATTCTCAGGCTTCATCCCTACTGGCCTCTGTGCTCTTCAGCCCTTATCCAAAAAATGTAAATGGGTTAAATGTCAGGACAGAGATGAGAGTGTCAGGCTCGTCCTGTGGCTATGATGAACATGGGGCTGCCTGGCCGGCAAGGCTTATTGTTGTACAGAAACTGGACCATTCTAAAGAACACAACACAGCAAAATACCCAGACCAGAAAGGGAATCCATGGGGCTGGGCATGAGGAGCAGCGAGGTTGTGAGTGTGAGCCTGAGACTGGCAGGGCTTGATTGAAGAGAGGACAAAGTGCTACACGTGAGCAGACCTTCCTCAGACTCAAACACTGGTCTTACTGACAGTTAACCCGCAGCCCGGGTGCCTTGTGTCTCATGTGGCCTTGATGCCACCAGTGAATGGGAATTATTCTTACTTGACCTAAGGATTCACTGCTGGATACATTGTGTGTGGCCCCAGTCCTCAGCCTCACTCCTTCCCTGAGACTGGGTGTGGCTTAGGATCAGCTGAGGCTGTGACGGGGGGAAGGGTGCAAGATGAGGAGCCACTCTGGGAGACAGTGAAGCCAAGGGCTGAGGTGAGGGTGGTGGGGAACATGGATGTCTCTGGCTCAAAACACTTGCTAACAAATGGAAGCATGTTTGCAGTTTAGGATGGAGTTAAATACTGGATCAAAAAAGCAACACCGACATTCTCTATGAACAAATGGGAACATCGGTCTGGCCATGTCATAAACTGTATTTTCTTTGCAAAAACATTCCAGAGTGTAATATTAGCAAGAAATTGCAAGATTCCTTCAGATATAAGGAATAAAGATTTTTAAATCAAAGGAACAGAACCTATTTTTAATGGGTTCTCTTACAGCATTTGTGGGGAGAAAAAAAACAAAAGGGAAATTGGGGAAACCAAGTGTTGCCACACTCAGCCTGGGTTTTGAATGAAGGGTAAGAGAGAGAAGCCTGGAAGGACCAGGAAAGAGATTCCAAGGCCTCAGACTAGAGCCTTCAATTCAGGAAAACCTCCTGGAAAAAATAAGTTGATAACCAGCTGTAATAGAAACAGGTCTTGAAAATTCTCAGTTGACTACACATGTGTGTGAACTTTAATAAATATCAGAAGGTACTTGTAAGACAAATGTTTGGGTTGAGAAAAATAATGAAATGCAGCAGTCCCAAGTTCTCACTTATTCTGGATTTTGTTAATCGTCCTCAGCAGAGTCAATAATAAGAAAAATTTTTAAATGTGCTTGGGCACATAGAGAGCCTGAGGATTCCAGTCACCCACGGGGGCTGTTCTTCATTCCTTCCCACTCTCCTTTTCGCCTTGTTGACAAGGGATGCATCGAGGACAGAGAGTTTTAGACAGTGTCTGAGTAGTCATACTGGTACCAACAATAACAGCAGAACACTGAGTGCTCACTGTGTATCTGGCTCTGTTCTGGCCCTTCACATGTGTGTGTTCCCTCAACATTTAGAACACAACAACCATCAGAAAATGTCAGTCTTTGGTGGCACAAAGTGCTTTCACTCCAAGAGATACTGTTTCAGTCTAAGATTGAAATCTAGGGACTAAACGTTTCTCATCTGTATGTGAGCTTTGACAGAGAATAAAGTGGAAAGAAGTCATAATTTTTTTAAATAAGGAAAACTAAAGGACATTAGCTCTGAAACTTTGCAGGAAATGGATCTTAAGAGAGGGTGAACCAGATAAAGAAGAAAACAGATTTATGCACGAGGACCTAGGACCAGGCAGACCTAAGGATGCTAGTTAGGGGGCATTAAACAAAACAGAGGGGGCCAACAGAGAGTGGGGACAGGATGTTTGGCAGGTCAGGAGATGGGCTAGAGCACTATACCTTCCCCCTTGCATTAAGTGTCCAGTAAGAATGTACTGTCATACATCTTGGGCACTGGGCAAATTTGATACTGTTATTCTTATTTTTTCTTTTCACTTTAAAAAACAAACACTTTCACTTAAACTATACTATGTAAAATTTACTTATATGTATATATTTTTAAATCGAAGATTAGAATAACTCTACTCAGTAGATATGATACACTTAGGGGTTCTTTCATCATCACTCTTGAAGATTTGGAAAACCCTTTCTCCTTCCTTGCTTCCCCCCTTCTTCCCCCCCTCCTACCTCCCTCTTTCTCTCCCTCTCTCCTTCCTTCTTTTCTTCTTCCCAATAATATGAATCTGTAGCCAACACTCTAGTTGATGAGAACACTATGAAATGTTAGCCCAGCTGTTACTTCCAGAAGGTTCAACTGATGTCCTCATACTTTTCATATGCAGAAACGAAAAATCTGCTCTTCTGTTGTTTAACCTTGTGGTACAACTCTTCTCCTTCACATTCTCCAGCTGGTCAAATACTTAACACTAACAATGAGTTCTTCAAGACATGGACTGGCAAGGGTAATATAATTCAGGCAGCATCTTCTCTGTTTCCTCCATTCCATTATGAGAGCAGTCTGATGAATCAGAATCAAACCATTCTCTTCCCGGGTGTCTGCAAAGGATGATTATGAGGAAATCTTACCACTGGTTTCAGGTAGCAAATTACTAAGGGAAACTCTTGGTATACCTTGGAATACGTAGGTGCGCCTGGGTGGCTCAGTAGGTTAAGCATCTGCTTTTGGCTCAGGTCAGATCCCCGAGTCCTGGGACCGAGCCCCATGTCTGGCTCCCTGCTCAGCAGGGAGTCTGCTTCTCCCTCTGCCCCTCCCCTGCTTGTGCTCTCTCTCTCTCAAATACATAAATAAAATCTTTAAAAATAAACAAATAAACTGTAATATCTAGGGGAAAAAAACACAACTGGAGGATATTCAAGAAAAGGATCAGACATAGCAGCACCTGTACCCAGTCTTACGAGACAAAACTGATGCCTCTAAGAGAGGGCAGAGGGATGAACGTCTTAATTCTGACAAGGGTAGGGCCAAAACAAATGAAGATCTCTTCTTACTCTGAGTTCAGGGTGGTGTGTTCTGGAACATGTGCCCTTAACCCTGCACTGAGAGATTTACATTTCCATGGCAGAATATATAAAATGCAAGAAAAGATAAAAGAGGGAGGGGGAAAAAAACCAAAAATCTTTTAGCCTGATTTATGCTTGATTTAGTTCCTGGTTTACCATCTTATGTTGCTCTGCACTTGCAAATGGGGGATGTAATTCTATTTCTGAGTTCTTCATGTCCCCAAATGCAAACGCTTAGAGGGCTGTAGAGGCAGAGTCTACTCTTTGTGGAGTAAGATATTTCAAATATGGCAAACCCTCCAGGAGTAAGTTATTTGGAGAATGCTAACAAGAGGAGGAATGTGCAGCTCTGTAGCGCCAACAGTAGAGTGTCTGTAATCTCTGTGGAACCTTCGGGATGATGCGGGGGAAGGGATGATATTAATTGAGCCAGGAGTATGTTATTAGATCCCTGTTGAGAAGTAAACTAAATTCCACTCTAATACACGTTTTTTCATTATCCTAATATATCAAAAGGAAATTCCAAAGTCATAGATGGATGTCTTTGCTCCTAGGGGATATCAAAGAGCTTGGTACCACTAATTCTTTATGGAAATATTTACCTATTTTAGGTTTATTATGAGAATTAGTAGAATATAAAAAAATAATTGGTAGAATATTGGTTCTCCTCTAACATTTAAAGAGTACTTTTAAAATCACAAACATACATCCTCCAATATATGGTTATTTTGGAGGAGAAAATAGTATAGTTCTACAACAAAAATATTGTACTATAAACTATAGCTATAGTTATGTCTCTGATTTCATTCCTGACACTGTTTCTTTGAATTTTCTTTGCATTTTAAAAATTATTTTGGCATAATACATTAGTCTTCATTTATCTTGATTCAAAAGAACTAGCTTTTGGTTTGATGTGATTTATTCTATTTTATTACTTTTTTTTTTTTTTAGATTTTATTTATTTGAGAGAGAGAGACAGAGATAGTGAGAGAGAGAGAGCACAAGTGGGGAGGAAGAGGGAGAAGCAGGCTCCCTACAGAGCAGGGAACCTGATGCGGGACTCAATCCCAGGACCCTGGGATCATGACCTGAGCCAAAGGCAGACGCTTAAACGACTGGGCCACCCAGGCACCCTATTTTATTAATTTCTGTCCTTCATTTCCCATTTCTTTGAGCTAATTCTGTTGTTCTAACTTCTTGAGTTGGACTTGTAGCTCATTAACTTTGTAGCCTTTCTTAATTTCTAATAAAATCAAGCTCTAAAAATTAGTCTCTATTCTAGGAGCTTTCGTATGAAGTGATAATTTTTTTTCCAAATTTTATATGCAAATTGTTTTTAGCAGCGAAAAGACCTAGCAATAAGGAAATTGTCTAGAGTATTTGGCATTCACCTACTACAATATTATATAGTTTAAAATGATTGTAAAACCCAGGTGGTCAAGTGAGAAAAATGTTTTTAATTGAAAAGTAGAGAATATTAAATTACATTTACCTTCATGGAAAGAAATATGTACCTATGGACAAGGAGTGAAAAGAACCAGAAAAATTAAGTGGTTGTCTTATTGTTTGGATAGAAGGTTAACAATTGGCTAATAATATTGAATAATTTTCAAAAATATATAGAAAATTTTTGCCTTAAGAGGAAACGTTAGTTATTTGGGCAATTAGTTGATATAGTCTATCTCATTAGAAGCGAATTTTCATTTCACAGAGCAGGGAATTATTATTGCTCATTTATTGGGATTAGAGTAGATAGAGAGGGTAGGTGGACCTTGTTTATCTTGACCTTCCTCGTTTGGGTCGGCAAGGTAAACTTGCAAAGCAAACACAGCTCTGATTCCTTTAGCTAAGAATGTGGGAGACCAATGCTTCAAGTAAAGGTAGTTAAGTTGCATGGAATACCACTCACTACGGGGCTGGCTGTAGTAACCATCGCAGATACTGGTGGGAGATGCAGGAGGAGATGCAGAACACATGCACTAATAATAGACTTGAAAACCTCGTTTGTCAGGTAGACAAAAAATAAGTCCAGATATAAAAGATCCTAAAATTTTTGATTAAGAGGACAGACATTTTGGATTTGTATCAAACACTACACCTTGACAATAGAGAGAATACCTTCTTCAGTGTTGGGGCAGGGAGTAACAAATATGAGAATGAGGAAAACTGGAGTGAACCCTTGTGAGGCTGGCAACAGTGACACCCACAGCAGTCTGTCTATACTGCCTTCAGAGGCATGGATCTACGTCCTTCCGATTCTGTAGGCTTAGTTTAAATTCCTTCTCCATAAGCCTTCTTGGAGAACCCCTTCCCAGTAGATTTTTTCTCTTTAGAACTAATAGCTCTTATTGCCCTTACCAGTCAGTTGGGAAAAATCACCTGTTCATTATTTTTTCTTTTGAAATTTGACTCTCATTCTAACGCTCTATTAGAACTATTACTCTGGAAGTTTTTGTAATCACCGTATTCAACAGTGTTTTTCCCAGATCTTCATTTCTAACATCATTCCTTTTAGGTCTCTTTGTAAAAGTGGCTGATTCCAGACAGGGGAAGAGTAGGTATAAGATAGGCCTAGAACATTTTGTTATATTAGAAAGTAAAGAAATACTCAAAAAATTTATAGGAAATGTCGTAAGTATAGAGGGTTTGTCTTGAAGGGGCTCTCACTGGCTCATTATGGAACAGTTTGAACACCAAAATATTCAAGTATGGAAATGAATTATAAACTCTTTTAAAAATAAGAATTCATGAATGATGAAAGAGAGAGAAAAAAGAAAAAGAGGGAAAGAGGGAGAAAGAGAAAGAAGAAGAGGAGGAGGAGGGACTCTTGCTCACAGTAGAATGCCATGTGTCAATGGTAAATGTGCAGGGAGTGTGAGAGTTCAAAACTCATTATTTTTCAACCATCCCAGTAAAGCTTGGATCAAGAAGCAAGGATCATCAGTAGATTCTAAACCTAGGGGAAATTTTTGATAAGGAGTATAATATTCGCATAGTCTTAAAATGTCTCCCCACAGACTTCATATTAGCTACAAGAGACAAAAAAATAATTACATACTAGAGACATCCAGCAAAACTTTGATGGATGATCAAATTACATCACCAGTAAAGGGAAACAGACATCATGTGCCTATCCTCAGACATGATACCCTGTGAAGAACATGACACCCTGTGAAGGACATGACATAAAGTCATCTCTGTAGTTTTCTGGGTGAGAGAATATAAAGTGAATATTCCTGGATATTATATATGGAATATATATTTATTTATTTATTTTAGAGAGAGAGAGAGAGCGGGGGAGGGGCAGAGGGAGAGGGAGAGAGAATCCTCAAGCAGACTCTTCACTGAGCACAGAGCCCAATATGGGACTCGATCCCAGGACCCTAAGATCATAACCTGAACCAAAATCCAGAGCCAGCCGCCAAACCCACTAAGCCACCCAGGTGCCCCTATATATTTTTTATATATATGGAATGTTCTATGGAATATATATATTCCATGTCTTTTTTCCAGCTTTATTGAGATATAATTGAATAACATTGTGTAAACATAAAGTGTACAAAGTGAGGGTTTGATACGTGTATATATAGTGAAATGATTACCACAATAAGGGTAGTTACCTCATTTACCTCACAAAATTACCACTTTTTGTTGTTCTTGAGGTGACAACATTTAAGATCTATTCTCTCAGCAACTTTCAAGTATACAATATAGTATTGTTAACTCTAGTTACCATGCTGTACATCAGATCCCCAGAACTTACTCATCTTAAAACTGGAAGCTTGTACCCTTTGACTAACATTTCGTTTCCTCCCACATCATTTCCTGATGATTAGTGATGTTGAACAATTTTTCATGTACCTGTAGGCCATTTTTGTATGTCTTCTTTGGCAAAACATTTGTTCAGGTCCTTTGCCAATTTTTTAATCAAATTATTTGGGTTTTTTTTCTGTTAAGTTGTATGAATTTCTTATATATTTTGAATGTTAACCCCTTATCAGATATATTGTTTATGAATATTTTCTCCCATTCTCTAGGTTAGGTTTTCATTTTGTTAATTTTTTTCTTTTGCTGTGCAGAAGCTTTTAAAAATAAGTACCACTCATTTATTTTTGCTTTTGTTTCTTGTGCTTTTCATGTCATATCCAAAAAACCATAGCCAACTCCGGTGACAAGGAATGCTTTTCCCTATGTTTGCTTCTAGTAATTTTACATTTGAGTTAATTTTTGTGAGTGGTGTAAGATAGGGGTCTAGTTTCATTCTTTTGCATGTGGGTACTCAATTTTCCCAACACCACTTGTTGAAGAAATTATCATTTCCCTTTTGAGTATTTTTGACTCTCTTGTCAAATATTAGTTGACTGTATGTGTATGGATTTACTTCTGGGTTTTTGATTATGGCCCACTCGTCTATGTGTCTGCTTTTATGCCAGTACTACACTGGTTTTTTTTAAATTTCTTTTATTATTATGTTATGTTAATCACCATACATTACATCATTAGTTTTTGATGTAGTGTTCCATGATTCATGGTTTGCGTATAACACACAGTGCTCCATGCAGTACATGCCCTCTTTAATACCCATCACCAGGTTAACCCATCCCCCCACCCCCTCCCCTCTAGAACCCTTAGTTTGTTTTTCAGAGTCCATAGTCTCTCATGGTTCGTCTCCCACTGAGATTCCCCCCCCTTCATTCTTCCCCTCCTGCTATCTTCTTTTTTTTAACATATAATGTATTATTTGTTTCAGAGGTACAGATCTGTGATTCAACAGTCTTGCACAATTCACAGCGCTCACCATAGCACATATCCTCCCCAATGTCTATCACCCAGCCACTCCATCCCTCTCACCCCCCACCACTCCAACAACCCTCAGTTTGTTTCCTGAAATTAAGAATTCCGCATATCAGTGAGGTCATATGATACATGTCTTTCTCTGATTGACTTATTTCACTCAGCATAACACTCTCCAGTTCAGTTTTGATTACTATAGCTTTGTAGTATATAGTTTGAAGTCAGGAAGTGTGATGCCTCAGGCTTGGTTTTTCTTTCTCAGGATTGTCTTAGCTCTTCGGGGTCTTTTGTGGTTTCATATAAATTTGGGGATAGTTTATTCTATTTCTGTGAGAAATGCCATTGGAATTTTAATAGAGATTGCATTGAATTTATAGATTGCTTTGGGTAATATGGACATTTTAACAATACTAACGTTTGATTCATGAATGTGGGATATCTTTCCTTTTATTTGTTTTCTTTGATTTCTTTCATTAATATCTTATAGTTTCCAGCATATAGATCTTTCATCTCCATGGCTCAGTTTATCCCTAAGTATTTTATTGTTTTTGATGCTATTGTTCATGGGATTGTTTTATTTCTTTTTCAGATAGCTCATTGTTAGTGTATATAAATGCAACTGATTTTTGTATGCTGATTTGTATCCTGCAACCTTCCTGAATTTGTTTGTTAGTTCTGACAATTTTTTGGTTAGTCTTTGTGATTTTCTATACATAATATCATGTCTGCAAACAGAGATAATTTTACTTCTTTTACTTGAATGCCATTTCTTTTTCTTACCTGCTTGCACAATTTCCATATTTTTCTATTTTGTGCCCATCAATTGTTGTAGCTATAGTTATTTTCAATATTTCTGTCTTCTGCCTTAGCTTATATACTAGAGTGAAATAATTAATATACCACCATATTACGGTATTAGAGTATTCTGAATTTGACTATGTACTTACCTTTACCAGTATATTATATACTTTCATATGTATATACCAGGCCTTTATTTTCATGTTGTTGTCATTTCTGGGAGATTTTCCTCAAATGTATCTTCCAGTTATTATATTTTTTTATTTTTGCTAGTGTTCATTTAATATCAAAAGTTTTCTTGGTTCTTTGATAATCCCTTTAAAATTGTCTCCTCTTGTTTTATGGATGCAATATCTATTCCTGTCTCTCTGAGGGCATGAATGATGTTTTCAAGCTTATTTTTCTCCCAGAGCTGTCTGTTTTCTTCATGATCTTACTGTTTGTTTGTTTTGGTCTATGTCTTTCATGTTATAGGCTTTCCTTTCTACGGTCTCAATTGATCTCACAGAACTATCTCATTAAGAAATGTTTTCAACAAATATTTATTGAGCACCTACTTTGTGCAGCACATCATGGAGGATATAAAAGAGAGTTAAAGACCCAAGAAAAGATACATGTAAAACATAAACCAAGTGATTATACAGGAATCTTCATTGTATCAAATGTTTTGTTTATTAAAAAGTAGAAGGCAGAGGAAAAAGAAGAAGGCAGGGGGTGGGGGGAGAAGGAAGAAGAAGAAAAGCTTTAAAACAAGAAAAGAAAACATAGTGTAGTGTTGTAAAGCCAAAGGAGTGATAGAATATGTACTACAGGAATCAAAAACTAAGAGAGATTTTTATGGCTCGGATGACTGGGGGAAGAAGGACCAAGCCAGGCTTAGTCTGGTCTTTGAAGGACAGACACACATTAAAGGCAACGAGCAAAAGGAAGGATATTCCCGAATGTGGGGAAAATGCAAGCTTAAATATGGATATGAGGTTAAAGAGTGTGTTACAAGGTGGTGGATTCCAAATGTTGGATTCACTTAGGAAGCTTTTAGGTTTTCGGTGAGGCCTGAAAATGTGTATTTAAATAAAGTGCCTCAGGTGTTTCTTAGGTAGGCAGCCAAGGGTGGATTCTTTTAAAAGAATAAAATGGAAAAGTAAGCTGGGGACAGACTGTAGCAGGCTTAAATTCTGGACTAAGATGATCTTATGCCATATCCAAGAGAGTGTTGTTGAATGTTTTTCCTTAAGGGCGGTGACCTCATGCCCTTGCCTATTACCAGGAATTAACAACACAGGCAAGAGGAGCTAAAGGGGATAGAGTCAGAAGCACCAGGTGGTTACTTTATTAATTTAGGAATCAGCTAAGAAGACCCTGTTCTGGTGTTGGATTCCCAGTTGATGGAAATAAGCGCAGAGGAGAAAAGCCTTTTAAAAATCAAGAGTAACAATTGTGGAGGGGACATTGTAGCACTTGATTGTAGCCAAAAGGCTGGAAGTGATTGAAGAGAACCTTGTTGAAGAAGCCAGAAGTTTAGCCTGGTTGATTGGGAGGATGATAGAACTAGTGATGGAAATGAGGAGATGAGCATTTTTTTTAGGTAAAATGTTGAACCTGGGATTAGATGTGTTGAGTTTGAGGAAATTATCCAAACAGAAAAAGTTTAATAGGCTTAGAGGAAGGTTTGACCTAAAGGTATCGATTTTGAGTCCTTGGTATAAAAGCAACGCTGGGGCGCCGGGGTGGCTCAGTCAGTTCAGCATCTGCCTTCAGCTCAGGTCATGATCCCAGGGTCCTGGGATCGAGTCCCACATCGGGCTCCCTGCTCTTCAGGGAATCTGCTTCTCCCTCTACCCCTCCCCCCACTCATTCTCTCAATCTCTCTCTCTCTCCAATAAATAAATAAAATCTTTTTTTTTTTTTTTTTTAAAGCAATGCTGAAGCTGCAGGGAGTGAGACTTTCAGAGGAGCAAAGAAACAAGAGTAGTACAGGTGCTTCCCAAGACCTTGAGTTGGGATGGTTTATTTGATATATACTTAATCAAACAGAAAGAAAAGGAGGCAATGAAGGGCACAGTAGTTAACAAAAACCGGAGGCTTGCAATGCCTTACATTTTCTTTCCTATCCTGCAGAAGTGGGTATTAATGGGGTACACAGAAATATGTTGCTATGTGAATAAGCATCATTGCCCTGTGTTTGTAGGAGTGCTGTATTTTTGTATCTTACTGCCTAAAATATGTTTCTTAGAGAGGTAAGGGCATTGGAGGGGCAGAGGGAGGGAGAGAATCTTAAGCAGACTCCATGCCCATCGCTGAGCCCAATGTGGGGCTCGATCTCACAACCCTGAGATCATGACCTGAGCTGAAATCAAGAGTCAGATGCTTAAATGACTGAGCCACCCAAGTGCCCCTTTTACTGCAATTTGATCGCATCATCACTGACTCTCTGATGTAAGAATTGTCCCTGGATGCTCTATCTTTTCCTCCTTTCCCTATGACAACCCCAAAGAGACAGTTGTGCAGAACTGGAATGCTCCTTGCCACCAGCTGCTGAGCACCACAGGAGGGCGCTGAAGGAGGGTTGCACGTTGGCTGACACTGAAACACGGTGGCGGATGGTCAGAGTACTTTCTAGATTGCAGCGCATGTAGTGCAGGAGAGCTTAGGGACTGGTTTGTACCTCAATGATGTTTTTTAAGCTTGACGGGTATCAGACCTTCAAAATGTAAGGAATTGGCATTATTTTGCTTGTTTATCATTTTAATTACTTATATTAACTGTGCATCATCTGTACATCTTTAATATGCTTATAGACAATCATTATTCCATTTTAGAAGCAAAGGTAAGGAATAAGAGTCAGAATGAGTCTGGCTAAAAGAGAGTTAATCAACAGGATCACCCACTGAAGCATCTCAGCCACACATGGCCCAAGGCACTTCATGAGTTCTTGCAACGAACTCATGTCTTCCTGGAAGTGGATGAGAAAATATCTCCATCTCTCTTTGTTGGACTTGATGCGGTAGTGATTCTTATCGTTAACGGTTAGTCTTTGAACTGGATACGTTCTTTTTTACGAGGCTTACCGATGCTCCTGGTAATTAGATGTATGGAAAATATTTCATATTTACAAAGATATATTTTCAGGAAGCAGGATGGAATAAGCAAGCAATTCAGTACCAAGTTTCCTCTGTCATCCCCATAGATGTAGGTATTTCTGAAGTTTCTCTACCAGCCCTCCTGGAATCATCTGAGAAGCTTAAGATCTTTCTGCAATGGAGACCAGAAAGCTGGTGGAAAGACTTAGAAAATTGTTTTCCTTTTGTTCATTTTATAGTCAATTTTTTTCCATACTCAACACATATATGCCAGCAAGACATGTTCATTTCTACTTAAGGGCGTTGTCTACTTCGGTAGGAGCAGGGACGACTTTAACTTCACTAGTTAAATAAGGAATTGGCATTGAAAACCTAAGTTAACTAGCAGCATATTTCCAAAGTAAAGAAAAAAACAAACAAACAGGTTTTAGACTCCTTATTGGTTGGTGCCCTGGGCCACTCCCCAGTTGGCCAGCCTTTTAATTGGGCTAGGGTTGACCCTTAAAACCCTTCATCATTAAAAGTCAGTACGTCATTTTTGAAGGCAGAAACGATGACATGAACAGAGTATTCACACACTTTCAGTTGTACCCACACCCGAAAAGGTGCACCTCCTTTTTCTGTTCAGAATATGAGATATCCTCAACCAGCCACAACTGAAGGTGGCGCTCTTTCCCTTACTGCGCTTTCTCCTCACCGGTAAGCATCCTTTGCTCGGCTGAATTATTACAGGCCTTGGTGAGGTGGGAAGTCTTTTCTTTAAATAAAGTCTGAAGTACTGGTTAATACTTTGGACCAGATGTTCTCATTTCTGAACCCAGTTCATGTTGTGCAACTTAAAGTTTAAAGTAATTTACTATCACTTAAGAGTGACCAGAACAGTCGATGAGCCTGGCAAAGATTTTATCCAATGGAAAGGGAAAAAACTCTTCCAGTAAATAAACGCTAAAGGGACATGGGTAGATAAAATTAAAATTGCATTTTGAAAAGCTCCTATGAGTTGTTCTTGTTAACTTTTGCAATACCATGTGATAGTATCTGATGCAAAATGTCATATTGCACTTCAAGGTAATGTATCATTCAGCAAATATTTATTGAGCCTCGGCTCTTTGCTAAGCATTATTTGGACACTGAAGGAACCATTTTGAGCTAAACAGACATTTTATCGACCCTGAAGCATATGTTCGGAGCTGACATCCAAGTTCTCTGCCACCTAACCAAATTTGAGAACCACTTTACCCAGGTAAAAGGGGGATTCTTCACAAGTTCCTTCTATCTGGATTTGGAATCATGCCTGGGAATAGAAACGGTTGTTCTCGTTGGAGCAATCTGATAGAGCTGATTATTTATATGGCTGCCTTTCCTCTTGAGAGGATTGAGCGATGACTGCAGTTTTCTCCTTATCCAAGGAGATCTCCTTAAAACTGGTATTTCAAAACTTGCTGCTGTTAAAAGCACTCAGGGAATATAGCTGATATGTGTCATTTTGACAATCAGGAAACCTGAGTCTCCAGGGAACGTATCTAAAATTCAAGAGTCATTAGAAATTATTCATGGCTGCAGCATCAGGAATCAAACAGCCCAATCTAGAGTAGGCAGTATTGAGTGCTGGGCGGCATCAGGTGCCCTGTGGCCATGATGTTTCGTGACAGCGGGGGAGGGGGTGCCACCAGGGGCAGGGGTGTGTGCAATTTCACGCTGCTTCCTGCTGCCTGGCTCTCTTCCTTTTTGACATTTCCCAAGCCTGGTTTCCGCCCTTCCTTTCAGTTCTGTGAGCAATCTCAAGTCTCCCTAATAAATTCCTTTTCGACTTACATTAGCCAGAGTTGGTTTCTGTTGCTTGCCATCAAGAATGCTAATTGAGATGGAAAGCCGACTGATACTTTGCTCCTAGGTGGGTGGCCCCAGATGAATTATTAGTCTCTGGTCATAAACCCAATTTGACATGAGATAAGACAGAAACATTTTCTCCTTTTCATGGCTCTTAGGAGCACTTTGTTACATATGCCAAACTTAAAGAACAGGGTCCCACCATTCTCTTTGGGTGGGGGCAGACTACTTATTGCAGAGGCTAGACTGTCTGACAATTTAAGAAGGACACCTGGAATTTATTGAAAACCTATCCTAAAATAAGCACTTTGTTAGATGTTGTCTCATAGCTGCTTAATTCCTTACATCCACTGTGTACACTAAGCATTATTATTCCTGTTTTACAGAAGCTCAGAGAAATTAAGGCACTTCCATAAAATCCCACAACTAGTGTATGGTGAGGAATGACTCCAAAGTTCATTCTGTTTCACTGCAGCTCAGTGTATATATAGGAAATCAAGTTTGCATCAGTTAGAATTTATCCAGTCGTTGTATCAAGGCTAGTGCTCTGAGGTCAATGTCCCAGCTGCCACTGAGCTGTGATCTTGGGGAAGGGGGAGTGGGTGTGAGGACTAAGGAGACAGTTCTCACAGTCTGCAAACATCCCAGTCCCCGAGGTGCAGGAATCATACTGGGGCTGGTGTTTCAGTCAGCCTGTGAGACTCTGCTTCCTAGAACCCAGTTTTAGGGAAACCACATTCTTATATTTCCCCCCATTTCCTGAGACATCTGTCTGTAGTAAACAGAAGTCCAAATGCGTTCTGGTATTTTTCTATCTCTATCATTGCTGTTTTCCTTTAGAATCAACTCACTTTAAGGCCTCCTATGCGGTGTTAATGAGCTGTGGCTTTGTTTAAAATAGCTTATGAAATTCCGAAATTTTCAACATTTTCTTCAGTAATTTGTGGAAATTTAGAAGTCTGTGAGAAATGAGGAGGTGTCAGTCTTAGAAACATAATGGGTCAGATTATTTTCATTTGAAAGAGGGAAATGTGACAAAGATCATTAGAAACAGAAATTGAGGAGCGCCTGGCTGGCTGAGTCAGCAGAGTCTGTGACTCTTGAGCTCGGGGTTGTAAGTTTTCAAGCCCCACATCGAGTGTAGATTACTTAAAATAAAATAAAATAAAATAAAAAACAGAAGTTGAACAAAAATGATGAGTCACACATTCTATGTATGGCTAGAGTACTTTTCATTTTGATAAGTGACATAGGAGTGTTAACTTTCGTTCTACTTGTTTGAAAACTACAGAATGGATAGCTTGTCTTGCTTGAAATTGTGTCCTTCTTCTTAATTAGGGTCACATAACCTGTCCTATACTTTGAAACAGAGAGACATACAGACTTTGAGCTGTTAATAAAAGGATAGGTGTTACACACACAGGAGCAAAGGAGAGGAAAAGTCAGCTTCAGATGTGAGAAAGAAATAGATCACCTCCAAGGTTCCTCCTCTTTCTAAGATTCTGTGGGAGTTTGAATACAAAGTTTTTAATAACTGAATTTTTTTATAATGATGTAGCTTGTATGTTTTCAAACTATTATGCTTAAAAATAGCTATGGCATGAACTCAGTGACTTAGACTTAGGTTTCCATCTGTTAGGCATTTGATCTCAGGGATTATCCTTCTCCCCCACCCCTGCCACTTTTTAAAAAAATTATTATTAAGTCCCCTACATTTTTAACATAAAAAACTTTCTACAAGTGAGAAGGCATCATCAAATTTATAGGTTACATTTATATGGCCATAAAGCCTATTTGGAACAATGGGTGATTCTTTTTTAAAAGTATTCAGGCATTATCTTGAGTTAATACTTGTTAATGTGCTCATTTGTAGTAATAGACATGTTTATTCTTTACTCAGTAGGTCAACTCTGAGACCACAGGTGATTGAATTTGATAACTGCAAACATTTATAAATGCAGAGCAAAGACAGCTCCTCAACAGATCAGTTTAACCTGCACGAAGAATTTACATTTCTGCAAAACTGTTCCTTGGGATCACTCAAGAGTATTTGTAAGTCTGGACATGCCTTTCTGCCCTTGGGTTCTGCTTTCAACCTCTCATGTTTATATTCAACTTGAAGTCTAATTTTCATAAATGCCTGGGTTTAAAATAGGCTATGGGTTTAAGTATAGGAACAGGATTGTTTGTGTGAAATACTAACCAGGCTTTTGACTCCCCAGGTCTTTTATTGAGTTGTTTTGTGATAGTTATTTGGTGACACCATCATTTTATCCTGCCTTGCAGAGAACCACTAAATTAGAATAATGGATTGTGCTTTCAATTAGACTCCATACAACCTTGTATACCTAAATAACTGAATAGATGAGAAAATGCCATAAAGTGTAGTTCTTTATAATAGCTCTATTTTCCCACTACATGCTGGCGTAAGATTGTAAATGTGATCCCAAGGGAAGGTATTAGCACAATGACCTCTCCCAGAAAAATTTTAAGTGTTGGATTTTAAAATATTTGCTTACTAAACCAAAAAAAAAAAAAAAAATCAAGTAATAAGGGAAGATGTTGGAATAAATGCACTTTTGCTTAACTCACTCTCTTTTCAGATGTGTAAAAATGAACATCACCTGACCTATTCATTTATTAAGGAAGAATGTGCAAGTCTAAAAAAAAAGAAAGAAAGAAAAAAGAAAAAGAAATTCAGTACTAAAAACCAATTTGAAACCACAGCTCTGTGGCCCATCTTGATGGGTATAAAGTAACATTATTGTTTGTATGAGATAACATTAAGGAGAAAAATGGAAAAAAAATCAGAAAGGACTGACTAAATACTTAGAATGTGTGCCTGGCATATATATCAATCCTAAATATATGTATCTTCAAGGTGCTTTGTCCTTGAGTTCCCAGCAGCAGTACCATTTTGCAATCCCTGCATATCCAACATGAGAAGTGATAATATAGCATAGCATGCCTGATTTTAGAGCCAAAAACACATAGAACTTTAAAAGGTATTTAAGTTATTTTATGATGCTAAAGATTTTGACATTGTTCCTGGTCTCCTAACGACGTGTTCATAATTTTCACCGTATCATCAGTAGGTGGCCTTTTTGTTCTGTGGATGGTTTCCTCTGCTCTGCAGAGGTTTTTATTAGTTTGATGTAGGCTCAATAGTTTATTTTTGCTTTTCTTGCTTTTTGTTTTTGATGTCGGATTTAAAAAATCATCTCCAAGATGGAATATCAAGGGGCTTGCCACCTGTGTTTTCTTCTGGGAGATTGATGGTTTTAGGTGTTACATACAAGTCTTTAATCCACTTTGAGTTCATTTTTGTGTATGGTGTGAGGTAGGGGTCCACTTTCATTCTTTCAGGTGTAACTGCCCTATTTCCTCAACATGAGTTATTGGTGTGATTGTCCTTTCCCTATTGTATGTTCTTGGCTCCTTTGTCATAAATTATCTATGCAGGATTTTTTTCTGGGTTTTCTATTCTGTTCCATTGATCTATGCATCTGTTTTTAAACTAATACCATGCTGTTTAAATTACTATAGCTTTGTAATATACTTTGAAATCAGGGAGTGTGATGCCTCCAGCTTTGTTCTTCTTTCTCAAGATTGCTTTGGCTCTTCGGGATCTTATATGGATCCATACAAATATTAAGATTATTCATTCTATTTCTGTGAAAAAATGCCATTGGAATTTTGATAGGAATTGCATTGAATCTGTTTGTTGCTTTGGGTAGTATGGCCATTTTAACAATACTAATTCTTCCAATCCATAAGCACAGGATATCTTTTCATTTATTTGTGTCTTCTTTTAAAAAGATTTTATTTATTTATTTGAGAGAGAGTGCACGAGTAGGGCAAGGAACAGAGGGGGAAGGAGAGGGAGAGAGAGAATCTCTCAAGCAGACTGTGCTAATTGTGGAGTCCGACGCAGGGCTCGATTCCAGGACCCTGAGCTCATGACCTGAGCTGAAATCAAGAGTTGGATGCTCAACCGACTGAGCCACCCAGGCACCCCAGATTGTGTCTTCTTTAATTTCTTTCATTAATGTCTCATGGGGTTTTCAATATACGGGTCTTTCACCTTCTAGGTTAAATTTATAAATTGATAGGCGTTTTATTTATTTATTTTTGATGCAGTGGTAAATGGGCTTGTTCTCTTAATATCTCTGATAGTTCACTATTAGTGTATAGAAATGCAACAGATTTTTGTGTATTGATTTTCTATCTACAACTTTACTTAATTCATTTATTCTAACAGGTTTTTGATGGAGTGTTTAGGGTTTTATACAAATAATATTATGTCATCTGCAAATAGTGGCAATTTTACTTCTTCCTTTTCAATTTGGATTCTCACTCTTCCTTCCTTCCTTCCTCCGTCCCTTCCTTCCTCCTTCCCTCCCTTCCTTCCTTCCTTCCTTCCTCCGTCCCTTCCTTCCTCCTTCCCTCCCTTCCTTCCTTCCTTCCTTCCTTTCTTTCCTTCTTCCTTCCTTCCTTCCTTCTTCTCTCCCTTTCTCCCTTTCCTCCTTCTCTCTTTTTCTCTCTTTCTTTCTTTTTCCTAATTGCTCTGGCTATGGACTTCCAATACTATATTGAATAAGAGTGGTAAGAATGGGCATTTTTCCCTTGTTCCTGATCTTAAAGGAAAAGCTTTTAGCTTTTCACTGTTGAGTATGATGTTACCTGTGAGCTTTTCACATATGACCTTTATCATGTTGAGGTTTGCACCCTCTATACCCGCTTTGTTGAGATTTTTAAAAATCATAAATAGATATTGAATTTTGTCAAATGCTTTTGCTTTATCTTTTGAGATGATCCTCTGATTTTTATCCTTCATTTCGTTGATGTGATGTGTCACATTAACTGATTTTTGGATGTTGAACTATCCTTGCATCCCTGAAATAAATCTCACTTGATCATGGTGTATGATCCTTTTATAAAGATTTTATTTATTCATTTGAGACACAGAGATAGAGAGAGAGAAAGCATGAGCGGGGGAGAGGCAGAGGCAGAGGGAGAAGCAGGCTCCCCGCTGAGCCAGGAGCCCGATGTGGGGCTCGATCCCAGGACCCTGGGATCATGACCTGAGCTGAAGGCAGACGCTCAACCATCTGAGCCACCCAGGCGCCAGTGTATGATCCTTTTAATGTATTACTGAATTCAGTTTGCAAATATTTTAAGGATTTTTGCATCTATGTTCATCAGGGATATTGGCCTATAATTTTCCTATCCTGTGGTGTCTTTGTGTGGTTTTGGTATCAAATAATGCTGGAATCACAAAATGAATTTGGGAGAATTTCCTCCTCTTCTGTTTTTTGGAAGAGTTTGAGAGGATTGGTATGAATTCTTCTTGGAATGGTCAAATTCACCAGCAAAGCTGTCTGGTCTTGGACTTTGGTCTTGTCCTGGACTTTGGATTGGTTTTTGATTATGGATTCAATCTTCTTACTAGTAATTACTCTGTTCAGATTTTCTATTTCATTTTGATTCAGTCTCGGCAAGGTTGTATTTTTCTAGGAATTTATCCATTTCTTGTAGGTTGTCCAATTTGTTTTCATATAATTGTTTGTAGTCATCTCATTATCCTTTGTATTTCTGTGGTATCAGTTGTAACATCTCTTTCATTTCATTTACATGAATCCTCTCTCTTTTTTTCTTGGTGAGTCAAGCTAAAGATCTGTCAGTTTTGTTTATCTTTTCAAAGAACCAGCTCTTAGTTTTATTGATTTTCTCTATTGTCTTTTTAGTATCCATTTCATTTATTTTTGCTTTAGTCTTTGTTATTTCCTTCTTCTACTAACTTTGCACTTTGTTTGTTCTTCTTTTCCTAGTTCTTTGTGGTTAAAGTTAGGTTATTTATTTGAGACTTTCCTTGTTTCTTGAGGTAGGCATTTATCACTATGACCTTCCCTTTTAGAACTGCTTTTGCTGCATCCCACAAATTTTGGTATGTTATATTTCCATTTTCATTTGTTTCAAAGTATTTTCTTTATTTCTCTTTTGATTTTCTCTTTGACCCATTTGTTGTTCAGTAGCATGTTGTCTAATCTCTACACATTTGTGAATTTTCCAGTTTTTTTTATGTAATTAATTTCTAGTTTCATGGCATTGTTGTCAAGAAAGATGCTTGATATGATTTCAGTTATCTTAAATTTATTAAGATTTGGTTTTTTGCCTAACATAGGCTATATCCTGGAAAATTTTCCACTTGAGAAGAATGTATATTCTGTTGCCTTCAGATAGAATGGTCTGTATATATCTGTTAAGTCCATCTGGTGTAATGTTTCATTTAAGGCCTACATTTCTCTATTCATTTTCTGTCTGAATGATCTATCCATTGGTGTAAGTGGGGTATTAAAGTCCCCTACTATTATTGTATTGCTGTCTATTTCTCCCTTTAGGTCAGTTAATATTTGCTCTATATATTTTTGTGCTCCTATGTTAGGTGCATACATATTTACAAATGTTATATCATCTTGTTGGATTGACCTCTTTATCATAATGTAATGCTTATCTTTATCTCTTATTACAGTCTTTGTTTTAAAATCTATTTTATCTGATATAAGTATAGCCACTCTAGCTTTCTTTTGGTTTCCATTTGCATGGAATATCTTTCTCCATCCCTTCACTTTCAGTCTCTGTGTGTCCTTATATCTAAAGTTAATTTCTTATAGGCACCATATGGATGAGTCTTGTTTGTTTCTTCTTTTTATCCACTCAGCCACTCTATGTCTTTTGACTGTAGAATTTCAGCCATTCATATTTAAAATAATTATTATTATTTATGTACTTACTGAGATTTTGTTCATTGTTTTCTGGCTGTTTTTGTAGTTCCTCTCTTTCCTTTCTTTGTCTCTTGCTCTCCTCATTTGTGGTTTTATGACTTTCTTTCATGATATGCTTGTATTCCTTTCTCTTTATCTTTTGCATATTTACTGTAGGTTTCTGCTTTGGGGTTGCCATGAGGCTTACATATAATAACTATATCTATATCTATATCTATATCTATATATATAACAGTCTATTTAAGGTTGATAACAACTTAAGTTTGATCGCATTCTAAAGTTCAACCTTTTTATTCTCTATCCCTCATGTTTTGTTTTTGATGTCACATTTTACATCTTTTTATCTTGTATATTTCTTAACGAATTATAGTTATCATAGTCACATAGTTACTTTTCTCTTGTAACCTTATAATAGCTTTGTAAGTGATCAATCTGCTACCTTTACTATATATTTACCTATCCAGGGAGATTTAGTCTTTCATATGTTTTCTTGTTATTAATTAGTGCTCTTTCTTTTTGCTGGGCACACACTCTAAGTATTTAGTCTTTCCTTGCTGATTTTTGAGTCATTGAATCTCTGTTTACTTTTCTCAATAGCGACAAAACACAGCCAAGAAAGTGATCATTTCTATTTACCTGAAGGGCATGAAAATGTAATTGACTTCATCATCCATTCCTTATGTACCTCACTCTTTTTGAAGATGAAAAGAACTGAAGGTTAAAAGTATGGAAGAATTTTGTACATGATGAGCATACTAGCACTGCCACAGGGTTTCTTTTTTTTTATTATTAATTTAACTCTTTGAGATGACAAGAAGTGTTGAGGGTACCATCTTAAAAAGTAGTAAGTCAACTCCTTTTATTCCTTTTGAAGTTTACTCTCCTTTTATCTCATTTCTGCTCACTGTTACAACAGAAATCAGCAGAATATGTACAGTTCCAAATTTCAGGTGAACTCTGCAAATCATGTTAAAAGCAATGATATAATTGCCAAAAATTGAAACTTTTAAAAACTTAATTTAGCTAAAAAATAAAAACGAAGTTACCATAATTTTTGCATAATTACACTAGAAAATAAAAGTTTTTGCATGTTACATTCAGAATTAAACTTTCTTATGTACTAGGTTAGGTCCCATGTACCATTTCAGATGGAGCTAGTCTCAGTATATGGGGACTTAAATAATGAATTTGGAATGATCTTCCCTCTAGGCATGCTGGTTTTCTCTGTGCCCTGTTTCCTTTACTCCATAATTTCTTAGGCATCACGCACCGATAGGTTCTCAATAAATGTTGATTGAATGAATTAAAATGTTGAAGGTAGCAAGTAAAGGAATCAGGCTAGATATTATCTCCTTATCTTCTTTGTGGAGTAGGTGCAGTTTAAATAGGTGCCCATTTGACAATAAAATAAAATCAGGGGACCTCACACCAGGTCAGTTTGATTTGGCTCATTCTGACATAAGAATATTTCCAGTGATTCCTTGGAGCAATGTTCCTCCTTTTTCACATCTCTGATGAATGACAGTGTCTCTTTATAAATGTTTTTGATCCCCTTGTTTAAGCAGTGGTGTATTCTCAGAATGTTCTCAAAGGTGTACAATTTCAGAGTGTAGTACATTTATCCATCCATCAGCTTTACTACAGCTTTTCCTACTCTTGTTACAAATTCTAAAATGCGTTAAGTGGGAAATGTCTAATTTAGAATCAGAACCCCATAGAGGTCTAAAGAAAAAGTCCTAAATTGTTGCTAATTTAAAAAAGAAAGAGTAACTCAGAGCAGGGAAGATTCATTCACTCAACATAATCTCACAGAGGTTATGTGGAGCCTAGAAAGCATGATTCATTATTCTGATTTAATGGTTCTTAGTACAGCAGAATAAAGTAACAGCTAAGTACCGGGGATTGTACTAGGCCCTGAAGCTACGGCAGGAAACAGAACAGACAAAAATTCTGTTCTTTTCAAGCTTACCTTCTCATACACGGAGACAGTCAATAAACAAGTGACCAAAATACCATAATTAATTTATATTAAGATAAACATTTCTGCACATTTTTGTACCTCAGAGACTTGTTTGTGTTTTATGACTGCCATTGGCCCAGTGTCAATCAAGATGTAGCTGTTATTGCCTGTTCATAATATATCAAAACTTATAGAGTGAAGACAGAAGTTTGGGACAGAATCCTGGAGACACCAGCAGAAGATCAGGAAATGCTGCATCTCCAAAGCTGCTGATAGCACAGAATACAGTGGTGAGTAGAGAAACACTGTGTCAATGAGTCTGGGTTACCTGTTCCAGAGCAGTTGAACTCTGAATAGGACACAGTTTTAGGAATATCTCAATTTATGTTGCTGATATTTTCCCCTTGAGTTTGCACAATAGTGATATATAATAAAAACGAATGTCTAGTTAAGTCTAAAATAGCTGCTGTAGTGAGTGTAAAATAATTTAAAAGCAATTTTTAATTTAATAGATTCTTAGTGGCACAAAATTATAGTGTTTCTTATAATTTATGGTCTCTTAGATGTGAGAAAATAAAATATGTATATATTCGATAGTAATAAATGCTTTAGAGAAGACTAAAAGATAGAAAAGTGAATAGGGAATGCCATGGAGTGGGGTGGTTTGCAATTTTAGTCAAGATAGGCAGGAAAGCCCTTGAGAAAGTACATCTAAAAGACTTTTCTTTTTTTTTTTTTTAAAGACTTGAAGAGAGACTGGGCAGACAGCTGAGAAGAGTATCCCAGGGAGAGTGAACAACCAGTGGAAAGGCCCTAAGCAGGAGCATACCAAGCTTATTTGAGAAATAGAAAGGAGGTCATGTGGCTAGAGGGCAGTGAGAAAGGGTAAAGTAGTAGGAGATGAAGTTGAAAGTTAAGGGAGACCAGCTCACACATAGCCTTGTAGGAGACTGTAAAGATGTACTTTGAGATTAAAAGGATTTTCACATTTACTCTAAGTTAAATTGGGATCCATTAGAGGATGTTGTGCAGGAGTGACATGACCCAGCTTACATATTTAAAGAATCAGTGAAGCTGCTAGATAGAGAAAAAGACTGAAGGGAGACAAAGACAGAATTGAGGAGAACGGTTAGGAGGATATCATCATAAACCAGATGGGAAATGATGGTGGCTTGGACCAGTGTGGTAGTGCTGTGGGGATCAAAAGAAGTGATGGAATTCATGACTCATTTTGAAGGTAGAGCCAAAGGTTTTGCTGATAATTTGTTTTTTGTTTTTGTTTGTTTTTGTTTTGTTTTGTTTTAATTTTATTTTATTATGTTATGTTACTCACCATACAATACATCATTAGTTTTTGATGTAGTGATCCACGATTCATTGTTTTCGTATAACACCCAGTGCTCCATGCAGTACGTGCCCTCCTTAATACCCATCACCGAGCTAACCCATCCTCCCACCCCCTCCCTTCTAAAACCCTGTTTGTTTCTCAGAGTCCATAGTCTCTCATGGTTCATCTCTCCCTCTGATTTCCCCCTCTTCCTTTTTCCCTTCCTTCTCCTAGTGTCCTCCATGCTATTCTTTATGTTCCACAAGTAAGTGAAACCATATGATAATTGACTTTCTCTGCTTGACTTATTTCACTTAGCATGATCTCCTCCAGTCCCATTCATGTTGATGTTAAAGTTGGGTATTCATCCTTTCTGATGGCTGAGTAATATTCCATTGTATATATGGACCACATCTGTTGAAGGGCATCTCGGCTTCTCTTTCCACAGTTTGGCTATTGCGGACATTGCTGCTATGAACGTTGGGGTGCACATAGCCCTTCTTTTCACTACATCTGTGTCTTTGGGGTAAATACCCAGGAGTGCAATTGCTGGGTCATAGGGGAGCTCTATTTTTAATTTTTTGAGGCACCTCCACACTGTTTTCCAAAGTGGCTGTACCAACCTGCATTCCCACCAACAGTGTAAGTGGGTTCCCCTTTCTCCACAACCTCTCCAACATTTGTTGTTTCTTGCCTTGTCAATTTTTGCCATTCTAACTGGTGTAAGGTGGTATCTCAATGTGGTTTTGATTTGAATTTCCCTGATGGCTAATGATGATGAACATTTTTTCATGTGTCTGTTAGCCATTTGTATGTCTTCTTTGGAGAAGTGTCTGTTCATGTCTTCTGCCCATTTTTTGACTGGATTATTTGTTTTTTGGGTGTTGAGTTTGAGAATTTCTTTATAGATCTTGGATACCAGCCCTTTATCTGTAGTGTCATTTGCAAATATCTTCTCCCATTCTGTGGGTTGCCTCTTTGAGGAATATGAGAAAAAGAAAAGGAGATTCAAGGTGACTCCAAGGTTTCTCATCTTAGCAACTACAAAGATGAAGTTGATATTAATGGAGACGGGGAGGACAATCAGAACAGATCTGGTAGGAGTTCATTTTTAAACATGTTAAATTTGATATGTCTATTAGACATCCCAAAGAAGATGTCATGTAGACAATCAGATATGTGAAACTGGAGTTCTCACCACCATTCTTTGCCAGAATCTCCCATCATCTACTCTTTGGCCAGAATGTGTTCCTGGAAAGAGTAATTTTTCCATGGGGTCCCACGTGCTTATGAACAATGTCACTTGAGTTCTTACATGTTCAAAACTATTTGATAATACCAAGTCCTGAAGAGAATGTCTAATAAGAGGATCTATCAATCACAGTTTACAATATAAATTGGTACAACTATGGTGGAAAATATTTTGATAACATATTCAATTTTAAGACTGAACATTTACAGACTCTAAGAGCCAGCAATTTCACACCAACATTTATAGCCAAGAGGAAAATCTTGACAAATATATTAGAGGATGTGCAAAAAAATAGTCAAAATAGTGTTGTTGTCTAGCAAGACCAAGAAATAACCCAAAAGCATTTCAACAAAAGAATAGAAAAATTGTGACATATCCCCACAATGGAATATTACATAGCAGTTAAAATGAATGACCTACAGTTAAATCCAAAATAACCAATCAGCAACGTGCTATATTTCATCTATTCTAACACGTGTAATTTTTCTTATGACATCTCAGAAACAGCTCACTTGGCAGAGGTTTTTTTGTTTTGTTTGTTTATTTGTTTTTTAAAGGTTTATTTATTTGAGAGAGAGTGCACATATGAGTTGGGGTTGGGAAGGGGCAGAGGGAGAGAATCTCAAGCAGACTTGGCGCTGAGTGTGGAGCTGGACCCAGGGCTCAGTCTCATGACCCATGAGATCATGACCTGAGCCAAAGTCAGAGCCTAACTGATTGAGCCACCCAGGCTCCCTGACAGAGGTTTTTTTTATTAGTGGTTGTGCCAGCTATTAAAATATTGTCCTTTATAAGGAGGGCACTTGTGTTGAGCACTGGGTATTATATGTAAGTGATGAATCATGAAATTCTCCTGAAACGAATATTACACTATATGTTAACTAACTAGAATTTAAATAAAAATTTGAAAAAAACAAACAAAAAAGCCACCTTGGTGCAAATCAACCAAACTGAATATTAGATAGCAATAAGACATGTTATAACACAAGGGGCTCCTGGGTGGCTCAGCCCGTTAAACATCTGCCTTCAGCTCAGGTCATGATCCCAGGGTCCTGGGATCGAGCCCCGCATCGGGCTCCCTGCTCAGCGGGGAGTCCGCTTCTCCCTCTGTCCCCAGCCCCACTAGTGCTCTCTCGCTCTCTCTCTCAAATAAATACATAAAATCTTAAAAAAAAAAAACACGTTGTAACACAAGGATATAAAAAATATTGTCCTTTAGCTCCAAGTCCACTCTTCTGTACTCTGCTTTGTGACACAGGCACTGAGAGACTGCAACTCACTTCTGTGCTTTTCTAGCTGGCTCTGTTCAAAGCTTTGCCAATAGGGAGCACTAGAGGAGGCTTTGGTGCTAGAAGAGGAAGAAGAGTACTTGCTCCTCCTGTTGTCTTCGGGTTTCCTGTCCCTGTGATCTCCCCCCCAGGCAACCCTTCTTCACAGCAGCGATGGCAATTCACTCTTGTAGTGGCAGCTACACTCAGCTTGTAGCTTTCCCATCACAGGTAGAACCAGTTTGGTAACACCGCCTCACCAGAGGCAGCTGCCCCCTCCTCAGAGGCCAGGGTCTGCACCCCAGGGAGCCCCCTCCTCTGGGCTGAGACTCATGCATCAACTGAGCAGCCCTTCCTCCTCAGATATCTGTCGCAATTTCAGCCCCATAGGGACCCTTTTCTAAGTTCGTCCCTTAGTTTCCTCTGTTTTCTTAACCATGGGGTGGTAGCTTCTTTCTTCAGTTTCTACCCCCAAGATATCTTAGAGTCCTCTTTCTACCCTTTCAGTGGAAAACAACTTTATACCTGGTACAGGTGCTTTATATCAAATACCTCTGGTCAAATAACTGGTGTGGTTTCTGTCTAATATAATAGTACATAAAATAATTGTACCCCTTATAATTCATAGGGTATTAGATTTGAAGTCTCAGAAGATCATACACAGCAAAATACCTTTTGCACAAAGTTAAAAACAAATAAAACTATATTTTAGGAACACACACACATGATTTAGAATAGTTCTTACCTCTGGTATAGGGAAGTGGAGATAAGGCATGCTGGAGGAGGCCATAAGTAGACATAAGTTACATAATGTTCTAGTTTTTATATTTGGATCCATTGACTTTATTATGTTGTTACATAAATAACTACCTACATAGAAACCTGCACCTATAATACATTCTTAATACATAGATATATGCATGCATGCATGTATACATACATAAAATAAGACACTTGTTGAACTTTGATGAGACTATAAAAATAACTTTGATTAATTCTCTAAAGATGACATCATAATAAAATAAAATAATTTCCCTTTTACATAAAGTAAGATTTGACTATGAAATTCTTGGCTCACTGTCCTTGCTTGAGCGTACTGTGGATGTTTCTTCACTGTCTTTTGGTCCTGAGAATTTTTGTACAGAAGTCAGATGCCACCTGCTTTTATTTCCTTAAAAGTGGTGTTCATCTATTGCCTGGCTTCTCCAAAGGCAAAGATTCTTTCTACATCTGTAAAAGATTCCAAAAGAGATTTGTTCTGTATCTTTAAAGACAACTTCACCAAAGTGTGACTCGGTGTTGATGGTTCTGGGCCAACTCACAGTGGCTCAGTGTGCCATGAATTTCTCTAATTATATGTTAAAATATTCATTCTGTTGCTTTCTTTTGGGTTTCTTCTTTGGAATTCCAATTAAGCACACAAGGGCTATGCTTTTCTTCACTTCTTTACTTCTGTAGCTGTGATCTGTTGCTAACCCTAGCTCTGTATTTCTCTTTTATTTTGTTTGTTTTCCCCATTTCTATCCTCCACATCCTTTCCTATGACCTCCCTGTTGTCAGATCCCCCTTATGCCCTTCCTACTTTGTGTTTTATTTCTATAACTTCCTGTCTTGCTTTCTTTCCTGAGTTCTGCCATCACCTTCTATTGTGTGCTCTGCTCTTGCCTGATGTCTCCATCTTGGCTTTCATGTTTAGGATTCATTTAATTTTTTTTTTCAAAATAATGATAGATTGTTTGATTATAATTTTTATCTGTGCTATCACCGCTTTCCCTGAAAACTTTTCTTTGTCTTACAGAAATGTCTTGCTGTTCTTTCTCACATATTTTCTTAGAGTATTTTTGGGTGACTACTCTGTTTCCTTTAACTTTTCTTTCTTTTTTTTATTGCCATATTGTCCTGAACCAGCTTTTTTTTTTTTTTTTAAGATTTTATTTATTTATTTGAGAGAGAGAGACAGAGACAGAGCACAAGCAGAGGGGAGGAGGCAGAGGGAGAGGGAGAAGCAGGTTCCCCGCTGAGCAGGGACCCCGACATGGGGCTCGATCCCAGGACCCTGGGACCATGACCTGAGCCGAAGACAGACACTTAACTGACTGAGCCACCCAAGTATCCTAAAGGTTAGAGGTAGAGGGATAGATTAGGAGGAGTAAGGGCCAGGGTGGCTTTCCTGGCTTAGCAACTCAAGAGCTGTACCTCCTCCATTAGTACAGTGAGAAATGTTTCCTTTATTTTTTTTTTTTTTAATTTTTTTATTGTTATGTTAATCCCCATACATTACATCATTAGTTTTAGATATAGTGTTCCATGATTCATTGTTTGTGCATAACACCCAGTGCTCCATGCAGAACGTGCCCTCCTCAATACCCATCACCAGGCTAACCCATCCTCCCAACCCCCTCCCCTCTAGAACCCTCAGTTTGTTTTTCAGAGTCCATCGTCTCTCATGGTTCTTCTCCCCCTCCGATTTCCCCCCCTTCATTCTTCCCCTCCTGCTACATTCTTCTTCTTCTTTTTTTCTTTCTTAACATATATTGCATTATTTGTTTCAGAGGTACAGATCTGAGATTCAACAGTCTTGCACAATTCACAGCGCTTACCAGAACACATACCCTCCCCAGTGTCCATCACCCAGTCACCCCATCCCTCCCACCCCACCCCCCACTCCAGCAACCCTCAGTTTGTTTCCTGAGATTAAGAATTCCTCATATCAGTGAGGTCATATGATACATGTCTTTCTCTGTTTGACTTATTTCGCTCAGCATAATACCCTCCAGTTCCATCCACGTCGTTGCAAATGGCAAGATCTCATTCCTTTTGATGGCTGCATAATATTCCATTGTATATATATACCACATCTTCTTTATCCATTCATCTGTTGATGGACATCTTGGCTCTTTCCACAGTTTGGCTATTGTGGACATTGCTGCTATAAACATCGGGGTGCACGTAGCCTTTTGGGTCCCTACTTTTGTATCTTTGGGGTAAATACCCAGTAGTGCAATTGCTGGATCATATGGTAGCTCTATTTTCAACTTTTTGAGGAACCTCCATACTGTTTTCCAGAGTGGCTGCACCAGCTTGCATTCCCACCAACAGTGTAGGAGGGTTCCCCTTTCTCCGCATCCCCGCCAACATCTGTCATTTCCTGACTTGTTAATTTTAGCCATTCTGACTGGTGTGAGGTGGTATCTCATTGAGGTTTTGATTTGGATTTCCCTGATGCCGAGCGATATTGAACACTTTTTCATGTGTCTGTTGGCCATTTGGATGTCTTCTTTGGAAAAATGTCTGTTCATGTCTTCTGCCCATTTCTTGATTGGATTCTTTGTTCTTTTGGTGTTGAGTTTGATGAGTTCTTTATAGATTTTGGATACTAGCCCTTTATCTGATATGTCATTTGCAAATATCTTCTCCCATTCTGTCAGTTGTCTTTTGGTTTTGTTGACTGTTTCCTTTGCTTTGCAAAAGCTTTTTATCTTGATGAAGTCCCAATAGTTCATTTTTGCCCTTGCTTCCCTTGCCTTTGGCGATGTTTCTAGGAAGAAGTTGCTGCGGCTGAGGTCGAAGAGGTTGCTGCCTGTGTTCTCCTTTAGGATTTTGATGGACTCCTGTCTCACATTTAGGTCTTTCAACCATTTGGAGTCTATTTTTGTGTGCGGTGTAAGGAAATGGTCCAGTTTCATTCTTCTGCATGTGGCTGTCCAATTTTCCCAACACCATTTGTTGAAGAGACTGTCTTTTTTCCATTGGACATTCTTTCCTGCTTTGTCAAAGATTAGTTGACCATAGAGTTGAGGGTCCATTTCTGGGCTCTCTATTCTGTTCCATTGATCTATGTGTCTGTTTTTGTGCCAGTACCATACTGTCTTGATGATGACAGCTTTGTAGTAGAGCTGGAAGTCTGGAATTGTGATGCCGCCAGCTTTGCTTTTCTTTTTCAACATTCCTCTGGCTATGCGGGGTCTTTTCTGGTTCCATACAAATTTTAGGATTATTTGTTCCATTTCTTTGAAGAAAGTGGATGGTATTTTGATGGGGATTGCATTGAATGTGTAGATTGCTCTAGGTAGGATTGACATCTTCACAATATTTGTTCTTCCAATCCATGAGCATGGAACGTTTTTCCATTTCTTTGTGTCTTCCTCAATTTCTTTCATGAGTATTTTATAGTTTTCTGAGTACAGATCCTTTGCCTCTTTGGTTAGATTTATTCCTAGGTATCTTATGGTTTTGGGTGCAATTGTAAATGGGATCGACTCCTTAATTTCTCTTTCTTCTGTCTTGTTGTTGGTGTATAGGAATGCCACTGACTTCTGTGCATTGATTTTATATCCTGCCACTTGACTGAATTCCTGTATGAGTTCTAGCAGTTTTGGGGTGGAGTCTTTGGGATTTTCCACATAAAGTATCATATCATCTGCAAAGAGTGAGAGTTTGACTTCTTCTTTGCCAATTTGGATGCCTTTGATTTCTTTTTGTTGTCTGATTGCTGTGGCTAGGACTTCCAATACTATGTTGAATAGCAGTGGTGATAGTGGACATCCCTGCCGCGTTCCTGACCTTAGGGGGAAAGCTCTCAGTTTTTCCCCATTGAGAATGATATTCGCTGTAGGTTTTTCATAGATGGCTTTTATGATATTGAGGTATGTACCCTCTATCCCTATACTCTGAAGAGTTTTGATCAAGAAAGGATGCTGTACTTTGTCAAATGCTTTTTCTGCATCTATTGAGAGGATCATGTGATTCTTGTTTTTTCTTTTGTTAATGTATTGTATCACGTTGATTGATTTGCGGATGTTGAACGAACCTTGCAGCCCAGGGATAAATCCGACTTGGTCGTGGTGAATAATCCTTTTAATGTACTGTTGGATCCTATTGGCTAGTATTTTGGTGAGAATTTTTGCATCCATGTTCATCAGGGATATTGGTCTGTAATTCTCCTTTTTGATGGGGTCTTTGTCTGGTTTTGGGATCAAGGTAATGCTGGCCTCATAAAATGAGTTTGGAAGTTTTCCTTCCATTTCTATTTTTTGGAACAGTTTCAGAAGGATAGGTATTAATTCTTCTTGAAATGTTTGGTAGAATTCCCCTGGGAAGCCATCTGGCCCTGGGCTTTTGTGTTTTGGGAGATTTTTGATGACTGCTTCTATTTCCTTAGTGGTTATAGGTCTGTTCAGGTGTTCTATTTCTTCCTGGTTCAGTTTTGGTAGTTGATACATCTCTAGGAATGCATCCATTACTTCCAGGTTATCTAATTTGTTGGCATAGAGTTGCTCATAATATGTTCTTATAATAGTTTGTATTTCTTTGGTGTTGGTTGTGATTTCTCCTCTTTCATTCATGATTTTGTTGATTTGGGTCATTTCTCTTTTCTTTTTGATAAGTCTGGCCAGGGGCTTATCAATCTTGTTAATTCTTTCAAAGAACCAGCTCCTAGTTTCGTTGATCTGTTCTACTGTTCTTTTGGTTTCTATTTCATTGATTTCTGCTCTGATCTTTATTATTTCTCTTCTCCTGCTGGGTTTAGGCTTTATTTGCTGTTCTTTCTCCAGCTCCTTTAGGTGTAGGGTTAGGTTGTGTACTTGAGACCTTTCTTGTTTCTTGAGAAAGGCTTGTATTGCTATATACTTTCCTCTTAGGACTGCCTTTGCTGTATCCCAAAGATTTTGAATAGTTTTGTTTTCATTTTCATTGGTTTCCATGAATTTTTTTAATTCTTCTTTAATTTCCTGGTTGACCCATTCATTCTTCAGTAGGATGCTCTTTAGCCTCCATGTATTTGAGTTCTTTCTGACTTTCCTCTTGTGATTGAGTTCTAGTTTCAAAGCATTGTGGTCTGAAAATAGGCAGGGGATGATCCCAATCTTCTGGTACCGGTTGAGACCTGATTTATGACCTAGGATGTGATCTATTCTGGAGAATGTTCCATGGGCACTAGAGAAGAATGTGTATTCCGTTGCTTTGGGATGGAATGTTCTGAATATGTCTGTGAAGTCCATTTGGTCCAGTGTGTCATTTAAAGTCTTTATTTCCTTGTTGATCTTTTGCTTAGACGATCTGTCCATTTCAGTGAGGGGGGTGTTAAAGTCCCCCACTATTATTGTATTGTTGTCGATGTGTTTCTTTGCTTTTGTTATTAATTGCCTTATATAATTGGCTGCTCCCATGTTAGGGGCATAGATATTTACAATTGTTAGATCTTCTTGTTGGATAGACCCTTTAAGTATGATATAGTGTCCTTCCTCATCTCTTATTACAGTCTTTGGTTTAAAATCTAATTTGTCTGATATAAGGATTGCCACCCCAGCTTTCTTTTGGTGTCCATTAGCATGGTAAATGGTTTTCCACCCCCTCACTTTCAATCTGGGGGTGTCTTTGGGTCTAAAATGAGTCTCTTGCAGACAGCATATCGATGGGTCTTGTTTTTTAATCCAATCTGATAGCCTGTGTCTTTTGATTGGGGCATTTAGCCCATTTACATTCAGGGTAACTATTGAAAGATAGGAGTTCAGTGCCATTGTATTGCCTGTAAAGTGACTGTTACTGTATATTGTTTGTGTTCCTTTCTAATCTATGTTGCTTTTAGGCTCTCTCTTTGCTTAGAGGACCCCTTTCAATATTTGTTGTAGGGCTGGTTTCGTGTTTGCAAATTCCTTTAGTTTTTGTTTGTCCTGGAAGCTTTTTATCTCTCCTTCAATTTTCAATGACAGCCTAGCTGGATATAGTATTCTTGGCTGCATATTTTTCTCATTTAGTGCTCTGAATATGTTCTGCCAGTCCTTTCTGGCCTGCCAGGTCTCTGTGGATAAGTCTGTTGCCAATCTAATGTTTCTACCATTGTAGGTTACATATCTCTTCTCCCGAGCTGCTTTCAGGATTTTCTCTTTGTCTCTGAGACTCGTAAGTTTTACTATTAGATGTCGGGGTGTTGACCTATTTTTATTGATTTTGAGAGGGGTTCTCTGTGCTTCCTGGATTTTGATGCCTGTTTCCTTCCCCAAATTAGGGAAGTTCTCTGCTATAATTTGCTCCATTATACCTTCTGCACCTCTCTCTCTTTCTTCTTCTTCTGGGATCCCAATTATTCTAATGTTGTTTCGTCTTATGGTATCGTTTATCTCTCGAATTCTGCCCTCGTGATCCAGTAGTTGTTTATCTCTCTTTTTCTCAGCTTCTTTATTTTCCATCATTTGGTCTTCTATCTCACTGATTCTTTCTTCTGCCTCATTTATCCTAGCAGTTAGCGCCCCCATATTTGATTGCACCTCATTAATAGCCTTTTTGATTTCTACTTGGTTCGATTTTAGTTCTTTTACTTCTCCAGAAAGGGTTTCTCTAATAACTTCCATGTTTTTTTCAAGCCCAGCTAGTATCTTTAAAGTGATGATTCTGAACTCTAGATCTGACATCGTACTAATGTCCGTATTGAGTAGGTCCCTGGCAGTCGGTACTACCTCTTGTTCTTTTTGTTGAGGTGATTTTTTCCGTCTTGTCATTTTGTGCAGAGGAGAATAGATTAATGAGAGAACAAAATGCTAGCAGGGTAACAACGTCCCCAGAAAATATACTCTAAACAAATCAGAAAAGACCTGAAGCAGTGGGAAAAGAAAGGGATAGAGAGAAAAAAGAAAAGGAAAGAAAAAAAGAAAAAAGAAAAAGATAAAGATAAAAACAAACAAAAGCAGAACAAAACAAAACAAAACAAAACAAAAACAGAATGTGATCAAATATGATCAGGCTGGATTATAGATCAGTGCCACACACTAGATTTTGGGTGTATTTTGGTCTGTTAAAAGAAAGTCCCTCCCAAAATTTTAAAGAAAGAAAAACTTATATATGTACAAAAATAAGGGTTGATATGATGAAGGGATGGAATATGACTGTAAAGATGGAAATTATAAAAAATTTTAAAAAAGGATTTGATAAGTTGTTTGAAAAAAGAAAGAAGAGGATTAAAAAAAAAAGAAAGAAAAAAGGGAGAGAATGTGATCAGGCAGGGGAGTAGAAAAAAACCATACACTAGAGATTTAGAGTATATTTTGATCTGTTAGAAGAAACTATCTCAAGATTTTAAAGAGAGAACAACTTATATATATATGCCAAAAATACGGGTAACTACTATGAAGGGATAGAATATGACTTTAAAAATGAAAAATAAAAATGTTTTTTTTTTTAAAAAGGGATTGATAAGATGTTGGTTGAAAAAGGGAAAAAGAAAAATTCAAAAAAAAAAGAAAAAAGGAAAAAAGAAAAAAAGACAGTTAAAAAAAATAATTAACTTTGAAAGACTAAAGAATCATGGTAAAAAAGCCATGAATTCTATGTGTAGTGTTCCCCTAGCGCTGGAGTTCTGCCGTTCTCATTGATCGGTAAACTTGGTCTTGGCTGGCTGTTCTTGCTGATCTTCTGGGGGAGGGGCCTGTTGCCGTGGTTCCCAAATGTCTTTGCCGGAGGCAAAATTGCCCCGCCCTTGCCGGTCTGGGCTAAGTAATCTGCTCGGGTTTGCTCTCCGGAGCTTTTGTTCCCTGCAAGCTCTCCGTACAGCTTTGGAGGCGGAGAGTGAAAATGGCGGCCTCCCAGTCTCCGCCCCGGCGGAGCCGAGAACTCGGGGTCCCGCTCCTCAGCGAGCCCCCAGAGAAAAGCCGTCAGTCACTCCCGTCTCCCTGGTCTCCGGCCACACTCCGCGCTCACCCGGCCTGTGACCGCGCCTTTCTATCTGGCACCCGACCCCGGGTGGAGTCTCCAAACCCAGCAGATCCCCGCGGTGCACTCCCGCACCTCTCCTCCCGGGGGAAGAAGGTGAGTCTCCCCGGATCTGCCGCTTGTTGGGTCCCTGCTGGAGGAGCAGTGGCCCGACTGTGCCGCGGATCACGGTTTATGACAACCCCGAGCTGAGAGCCCGCGCCTGGGCTCCGTCTCTGCAGCCGGCTTCCCTGCTCCGGTACCTGGGAGCTCTGCCGCACTCAGGCACCCCCGGTCTTTCTGTGACCCCGAGGGTCCTGAGACCACACTGTCCCGCGAGGGTTCCACCCCCCACTTCGCCACCAGAGTGACGTCCCTCAGCGGAGCAGACTTCTAAAAGTTCCGATTTTGTGTTCCGCGGCTCTATCACTTGCCAGAAGCGGCCGACAGAGGCCCCTCCCCCGCCGTCTATCCTCCCGAATATCGCCACGGATTCACTTCTCCGTACGTCCTACCTTCCAGAAAGTGGTCGCTTTTCTGTTCAGAGAGTTGTTGCTCTTCTTTTCTTTGATCTCCTGTTGAGTTTGTAGGTGTTCAGAATGGTTTGATCCCTATCCAGCTGAATTCCTGAGAGGAGACGAAATCCAGGTCTCCTACTCCTCCGCCATCTTGCTCCGCCCCTCGAGAAATGTTTCCTTTAAATATGACACTGTTGTGTAGCCACATCTTCTGTGTCTCCCTAAGCTTATCCTGGTCCCAGGTGGCTTCTCCAGCCAGGCCTACGCTCCCCTAGTTCCTTCACCACTTCCTGCAACCAGGAGACTGCCTTCAACGTGATCCCCACATTTATGAGGGTATATTTTCTTGATGCTTTCTGAAATATGCCAACTTTGGACCCCCACGCACCTTCCGTATGTTTCTTCTCATCCTTCCCTGGTACCTCTAACCTCTCTGTTCTAACCCCTACCTGCAGCAGTTCCCTCGTGGGGTGGAACATTCCCCTCCTGAGGGAGCAATTCTCTGGAGCTTTCTGAGCCACACCACCCCTAGCCCTCTGGACTCCCCGTTCTTCCCTGATGCTTCCCCCCTGGCTTCCTGTAGCGTTTTGCTGGCTTCAGCTGTGCTTGGCAGGTCTTAAATGTAAATGGAGTTTGTAAGTTTTCTCTGTCTCTAAGGCTTCACTATAAACAAATTTTGTGACTTCTGGAAAAATTCTCTGTATGGTTTCCAAGAGGAGTTGAAGTAAGATCCAGAATTCAGCTGGCATCACGTCCCTACCAGAAGTTCTACAACTGTGTTTGAAAAAGAGAAAAGAAAAACTGCCATTGTATTCTCTTCAAAATCTGTTTCCAGTCTTTCAAAGAAAGGTGTGAAAATGAATTTGGCCTGAGGTTTGAGGCAGATATTGTGACTGACTTGTGTTCATCTCAGTCAACTGTTTTCTGGAAGGTTTGGGAGCATACTTGGTAGAGCAGGAATTGAGTGGGCCAAGCTAAATTGAATATTGAATTGAAAATGAATGGGCAAACATTTTCACAAGACCAAATTTGGTACACAATTATCATGATTTCTTGGTTATTTTCTTCCATTAATCAGAGAGAAGTCAAAAGAGCAGAGGGAGAGAGAAACTTTGCCATTCATCCTATGAAAAGGAATAGAAGGTGCCAAAAGAGACCGAGTTCTAAGCTTCAATGCAGCCACAAAAAAAAAAAAAAAAAAAAAATCCTCCTCAGACAAAAAGCAATTACATAAAAGTTGGTTCAGAAATATAGTGTCAGAGCTGTGCAATCTTAAGAAAAATTGTACCTTAATTTTGGAAGCCAAGAGTAAGTCAGTCTAATCGCAATTGATAAGAAATTTTAATGTAAAGAGGTATCATGTTATTCATTTAAATCTTGCTGAATGAAGTAGCTCTTGCGTTTAGCTAGTATCTTCATTCTCTTAACATTATGTGATTGTGGGAAAGGCTTAATTACCTGGATTGTTAACCCCATCTCACCTCTGGGTCATCCACCGAATCACTGCATTACCATGCTTAGCTGAACCACCATCTATCTCGGGATAATGGTTAGAACTGCAAGTCTTTGCCTTTAAGAAAGAAACAACTGGCCTCTTTAGCAACAGAAATGTCAGGAGGTCTGGAAAACCCTTAAGACCCAAGGGACCATAACCCCAGTGGCTGGGTTTCAGACATTCTGACAGAGGGCAGAGGATATTATTTTGGTCAAGAGACTATTTTCATAATCCCTGACATCATAGTTAGGTGTTGTCTACTCACACCCTACCTCTAAGTCTGGCCCCCAGTGACTCTGACATCCCTGGCCAGATGCATTGTTAACACATTCCACCGACCACTGGGAGTGGGTGTCAGCATGACAGCAGGGAAGTGAGGCCGAAATGGATCTCCCCAGTCTCAGGACCTCGTTCTGCTTTGCAAACACTGTGATGCTTGACTTTATTATAGGTATTAAGACCTATGATTTCAGTGATGTAACATCAACAGTTCTCCGTTAATCCAATAATGATTCAACAACTGCTTTTTAGATCCTTTGATTTACTGAGATGTAATGGGGTAGTTTTAGGTTCCCGAATTCCAACTACATTAATTGCTATACTTAGAGTGCAGCTGTCGAGCCTTTAATCCCTCTTTGCTGCAATGATATTTAATTGAATTGAATTATATTAAATTACCCTGAATGTACTAGTGATTGTTCATTTGTTTGTACTGTATTAATTAAAATTTTTTTTATTTTGAAAGGAATCAAACTTTGAGGTACAGACCAGACTGCTTCATGTTTTCTCATATAAACCTAAAATATAGGAGATAAAATAATGTGCTGGTGAGGCAAATAGGGATAGTTTCTAAACATTTTTTTTTCAGGGACATTTGTCACTGTTTAATGGTAAGTGATACATTTATATACACTGCATTTCAATTGCATCTATCATCATTTAAAATTAAATAACATAAATATCTCTCTTCCGTTATTAGACAGAATTTGCAGCAACACATTGTGAGTCACAAAACAGAGAGACAGAGAAATTGAAATAAAGACTAAAAATACATGCCGCTTAGAAGACAAAAATATAAGAGAACATGAGGTCATGAGTTTCTGTCGTGCTCAGGTAAGCACTAAGGGTAACAGATTTCCTATTTCATAAAGTGCAGCACTCTGGCAGGGCTCCTGGGTGCCCATGAGCCTCTGAGTCACACTCTTCCTTCCCCGTGCCTCATTGGTACGGCCCCCAGAGGAAAGTCCATGGGCCATCTGCAAGGCCTGCTCTCTAGCCAAGCACTGATGTCTGTGACCACAGAGTGACCCTACCACCAAGAAAGAGGTGATAACTGTGCAGCCTAACATGCCCCTGAACCACAACCCTTGTCACAAAGGTAACCTGGGCACCTCCCTTTCATAATCTTAACAAAGCCACATCACCCATCTGAATCAGGGTCTCTGTCTACTGTTTCATTTTCCCCGCTGACCAGAGAGAGTAAGGGGACAAGCCCTGGTGCTCCCCAGACATGAGCTTTGTTTCTAACTCGGCTACTTAGTAGATGACAGCCACTGCCAGGTCTTCTCTGAGCTTCAGATTCTTTATATCTAAAATGGAAATAATCTACATTTGACCAGTGCTTACATAGCCCCCTTACATCATTTAAAATAAGGAACGATTTTGTAAGGTATAAACTAAGGTACAGATATTATCATCTCAATCTTTAGCTAAACTGTAAGAATCTCTAATAGTGTCACTTACCTATTTTTATCTCCTGTCCTGTATAATAATGTTTGAGATCCCAGGCAAGTTAAATAAATGCTTGTAGAATGTGTCACTGCATCATAACCATGAGCCACATAGGTTATTCAAGAGGGCACCACATTCAAAGAAGGAAAGTCCAATAGGAATTCAAACCTTCACACATATTTCTTGAGGAAGGTAAAACTCCAAGGCAACTCTTGCTTAAATTCCCTTCCTCTCATATGATTTACCATCCCACATCTCCCAAGGGCCTATCACTTGCTTTCTTTCCCTCATCCTCCATGACCCCTCCCTGGTCATGATCATGACCCTTTCTGTTGCCTTTCTCAGCCTCTCCCCAAGCTCTTCATCCCCCGCACATCCCTCCAGACTTCCGAAGCGTCAACTCCCCACACTCAATGGCTTCTGTGAAAGAAAGTTCCATCTTCCCTTTCACTACTGTTTCATAGGAATAAAGCATTTATCCCTCAGCCCATTGTCCTGATTCGGGCTCACAACAAACATAGGGGCAGTTGGAGAGGGTGGGAATGAACAGTGGCGAGAAACAAAGCCTAATTTATTTGGCGGGGAGAAAAGCTCGGAACATTCACCTACATTGTCATTTTTATCCTATCCCCTAAAGAATGATTAGATGAAGAATTGGCAAGTTATGAGTATTGATTACATTCCTACTGGGAATCAGTCTCTAGGAATGACGTGACGGAATTGAGCTACCTTGTCTCTGTCCTTGAAAGCTTTGTGCCTCAGTGATCTGGGCAGAGCCTTGTATACGGCCTGGAAGGTGCTGTAAATGCTTGAGGGAGAGATGGGAATGAGGTAATTTCACAGGATCAACCTGGAAGGGGTGTGCAGGGGACAAGAGTTGCGAGATCACAATGATTTCAGAGTCTGTAGGGAGTTGGCTGTTGCCTGTAACAGTGAAGTTTTCATTGGGGTAAAGAGAGTCTGCCTTGTGTTTGGCAAGCAGAGAGAAAAGAAACTAATTTGGTTGAACTAAAAATCTATAAAAGTTTGGCATCTGTGCCTCTATAATTTGATGGGTGGAGATATGTAAAGTTTTGGACCAGAAGCTGCTGAACCATCTTTTTTTGGTGGTTGTTCTATTTGAATCAATTTTGCAGCTTCTTTATAAGTAGTCCTCAAATAGTAGTATTTAGAATCAAAGAAGAAAGTACTAAGGGAATAGAGGTACTTGTGCTGGTAGGATCCTTAAGTTCAACCAATGTTGTTGTAAACATGTTGAAGTCAAGTAAACGCAGCTAGAATTGATGAAAGATTCGCTTTATACTCAGCACTGTGGGAGATACTGAAATAGTGTTTTCTTTATAAAGTGGGGAAAGTAATACTCCTCAACAATTCCCCAATAAGATGATTAAGAGGCTTAAAAACAGATAATGAATGTAAAATGGTAAGTACAGCATCTGATTCAGAGCAAGAGCTCAATAAATATTTGAGAATGAATAAGAGAAAGAAAGAATGAACAAACTATGGGAGTGGATTAGCCTTGTTACTCTCTAAGCTATACAATTTTTTGATTCTTTGAGAATAAACCTGGGACTGAGGAGTTAAGAGTTATGAGGTCTGAATTGAGGTCAGTTGTTGAGGCTGAGTTGGATGATAGTTAGAAAAGTAGGTTCTGGACTCAGATTGTCTGGCCTGAATCCAGGACCCACCATTTGTCAGCTTCATGACCTGGGGCAAGTTACTTTACCCCTTCAACGTTCATATTCCTCACCTATAAATAGGGATAATAACAGAGTCTACTTTGTAGGATTATTGTTAAAAGCATTTGGAACTTCTACCATCATAAAAAATCCCCTGCCCATTTGGATCAACTGTGTCCCACCCAATCACTGTTTTCTTCTTTTCCCTATCAATCAGGTCCAGAATCTCCTAAATTGGCTCTTGCCACTAGTATCACTTTCTCAAATCCAATCCCAATAGTCAACTGATCTCTCTAAAATGAAAATCTGGCCTATAACCATACCACCCTGAACACACTTGATCTCGTCTAAAATGAAAATCTGGAGAATGGGGCGCCTAGGTGGCTCAGTTGGTTAAGCGTCTGGATCTTGGCTTCGGCTCAGGTCGTGATCTCAGAGTCTGGGATCGAGCCCTGCTTCGGGCTCCAAGCTGAGCGGGGAGTCTGCTTAGGGTTCTCTTCCTCTCCCTCTCCTTCCGCCCCTCCTGCACTCACACCCTCATGCATGTGCACACACTTTTTCTCTCTCTCAAATAAATAAATAAATCTTTAAAAAAATTTTAATAAAATGAAATTAAAATCTGGAGGCACTGATCTGGCTCAGTCAGTAGAGCATGCGACTCTTGATCTCAGGGTTGTGAGTTCAAGCCCCATGTTGGGCATGGAGCTTATGTAAATTAAAAAAAATTAAAATTAAAAAATAAAATGAAAATCTGATCCTGTTACTTTCTGTTATCTACAGGATATAAAGTCCAACTTTCTTCTCATAACAGAAAACTCTTCATAATCTAGTAGTACAGTTTGTAATGGTTAAAATTATGGGTTTTAGAATCAAATGGACCAGAATTCCAGCTGTATTCCTTACTTGTGAAGCCTTAGACAAACCATTTAACATCCCCCAATTTATTTTTCTGATAAATAAGGATATAACAATAGTACGGTAGTGAATAAACTCTGAGACTCTTCCCAGTTGTTCCCACCTCCAGGTACACCCACCCTTGTATAATCCAGTCCCCTTGAATGTGGGTGGGACTTATAATGCTTGTAACCAAAAGAATAAGGTAAAGTTGACAGGATGTCACTTCCAGGATTTACATTACATAAGACTGCAACATCAGCCCTGCTGGGAGACTCTTTACTTTGCTCACTTTGAGGAGGGAAGCTGCCATGTTGCCATGGGAAAGCCCATGGACTAAGGAACTAAGGGAGGCCCTCGGTGGACAGCCAGCAAAAAACTGCAGACCTTTGTCCAATAGCATAAAGAACTGAATGCTGCCAACAACTCTGAAGGCTTGGAAATAGACCCTCTCCTATTCAAACCTCAGATGAGACCCTAGCCCCAGCAGACACCATGATTGCAGCCTTCTGAAGACTCTGAAACAGAGGATCCAGCTGAGCTATGCCTGGACTCCTGAGCTATAGCAAGTGAGATAATAAGTGGGTGTTGTTTTAATCCCCTAGATTTATGATAATTGTTATGCAATGATAAATAATTCATGTAGGTGCTTTCCCAGAGCAGTAACAGTTGGTGCTCACCAAATATCCATGTGTTTCTCTGCATTTCCCAATTTCATTTGCAGTGAAGCTGGGGATGTATGACTAGTTCTGGCCCACAGACTGAGCAGAAGTGACTGTAAGAAGTTATAAATCAGAGTATCTCCTCTATCCTTTTTCCCCGGTGCTGGTGGCCTTAGAGTCCACATGTTCCAGATGTCATGGCTACTAGATATAAGTTGGCTGCCTGGCCCACATTGGACCTTATGAGTTGGAAAATAGACTTTTATTGTGCTAAGTCACTAAGAGTTCAGGGTTTGAATATTAACCTGATTAACAAAACTACCCCACAGGAGATATTATAGGATTAACCAAGATAACGTACAAAAACAAATAGCATGGGTTTACAAATCAACACTCGATAATTATGCCACTTAAACTTTATCTGGTCTTGTATTCTATAAACCTATCCTTTTGAGCTAGTTTTTAGTTCTACAATCACACCATGTCATCTCAAGCTTCCTGTTGTTCCCTCTGCCTGGAATGTCCTTCCCTGGCTCACACATCCTTTAAAATTTGGCTAAGATGGCACTTTTCCTGGGTTAGGTGTGTTCCCCTTTTCTTTCCACAGCCGAATGTTCAGTCCATCTGCTGCAGTACCCACACTGTCCTAACCACCTCCCAGGACAGATGGCCAGCACCTTCAAGGGAAGTGTCAGAGGCTCTGTGACATTGAAGACACTTGATAAATGTTTGTCCTTTACCATGTCAGATTTACATCCTTCCTTATTACATACCTAGTTTAACTGGATTCTTAAAAAATTTCAAACCATTCCCTTTCAAGATTCTCCCATGAAAAAACCCCCAGGTGCTATTCATAGGGTAAGAGGTCTTTATTCACGTGAAGAGTATTAATTTCCTATTATCTGCCATCACTCTCTATTTTAGACTGAGCCCCAGTACTCCTTTTATCTTTCTGTCCTAATTTCAATTCTCAACACTATAATCATCTCTCCAAACTCTCTCCTTATTTGTGAAGTAAAGAGTCACACAGAGTGTTCTAAGGTTCAGTCATGACCAGGGGCAATGGAAGACACTGTAGTCTACTCTGATTTTTGGTTCTTGAACTTGATAGTGGTCTCTTAGCTTCTTGTCTGTGGGGCCCGGGCATTTATCCATCTTACATGTGTGTACTCCTTTGTATCTTCTCCCTCCAACTTCCCAGATTCAAGGTCAACTTGTTGAGAAGGAAACTAATTTTAACTCTACATTTTTCCTAACTGAGATATGTAATTTGGAACTCTAGCTCTAAATTTTAGTGAGGTCCTTCCATACCTTAATGGCCCTTGGTAATAATGAGAAGAACCTCTCTTCTGGACTTTTGGTGAAAAAAGATTCAGCTATACTGAGCTCAACCTTTCTATGTCTCAACTCTGCATCTCAATGTTGGCAGATAGTAATTGCTAACCCCCACATATATCTCACAGTGTTCTCAGGAGCTTGAAAAACAAAGCTTGTGAATGAACATACATACAATCTTATTAATGTGCTTGCAAGAGTTCACTGGTAGAAGTTAAGGCAACTATTCTTATTTTTTGCTGCATTTCATTTTGGACTTGGATGTGATAGTATTTTCCTCTTCAAGATGCATTCATTTTCTTAGGCACTATTATATCAGCTGTTCATTTGAAATAGAGTTCTCTGTAGACATGCCATGGCCAGGGACCAAGGAAAAGAGAAAGTATCTCTCATTTAGAAAATTGCTCTCTACATATGATAAATGATACCCAAGTATCAGTGAAGAGCTGAGATGTGTCTGAAAGCACCTACACTATGTCCCAGGAGCTTAGTAATGGTAAGATATTATCTTTAATAATATTAATGAAAATGATACCTTTAAATAGCATTCTCCAATGTTCCAAGCATTTTCACATGTATTATTACATTAGATCATTGCAGAAATTCTGTGCTTCAGAGTATAGTGTAATTCCTATTTTAAGATGTGGACTCAGAGGACTTCCTCGTATTCACAGCCAAAGCAAGTAGCAGAGTTGGAAAGATCACCCAGTATTTTTCACCGTGAAGCCACTTCTATTTTTACACAGTATAGTATTTTTTCACCATATTCTCTTTAGTTGCTAATAAGCTTCACTCATATAAGTCTTAAAAATAAAATTCTTTCCAAGTTGTGTTTGATTTTATTGCTCTGGGTTTTCGCCACAGAAACATCTAAGTGATCTCTCATTGGAGGTTTTACTGTTTTCCATTGGCCAGTTGCTCATTTGTCCTTAGGGCTGCAAAGCTGCAAAGCTGGGGCCACCCTCAGCCTCTGGAGACTTTTCTCTGGTCCTTGCATGTGGTCCCTACATTTTGGAGCCAGCATGTTGAAGCTCTCTCATGCTCTCCACTCTCTCTGACTTCCCTTTCTGCCTCGTATCTTTTGACTTCCCCTCCTTCCAGCACAAGACTGTTCTCTGCTCTTAAGGGCAGAAGATTTTTGTTGGGTGGGCTGTTCCAAGGTTTCAAAAAGAGAGCAAAGAGTGTTAGCAGGTTCGTTTGACTAGTAGATCCAAGTCATGTTCTCCAACATCTACTTTATAAGTAATATGTTACAGGAATATTTTCATCTCCTTCTATGTTTAGCTCCCATCTGCCTGATTCTTATGTCTAACTTGCAGTTGGTTCCAAACTCCAGTGAGGAAAGGATTGTTATTTATTGGTTTCCCTCAAATCCCAACACAAATACAACATGGACAAGACCAGTAGCTTCTTCCGAATTTTTTTGGTGATTTCTCTATGCCTTCTGTATTCGTTTTCTGTTGCTGCCAGAGCAAATTACCTCAGCCATAACAGCTTGAAGTAACAAAAACTTTGTGGACTACCTGAGAAGTTTTTGTCTACTCTGAGGTCGTAAATATGATCACATATGCTTGCTTTGAGAAAGTTTATAGTTTTTGTTTTTATATGCAATCCAGGATCCATTTTAAGCTGATGTTTGTGTATGGAAGGAGGTAACGGTATGGTATGGTAAACAGCAAGGTTAATTTTTCTTTTCCTCATGGGTCTCTAGTTGTTCTAGCACCATTTGTTGAAAAGACTATTCCTTTCCCATTGAATTACCCTGGTAACTTGTCAAAAATCAATTGACCCAAGTATAAAGAATATGTCTAATGTGCTGTACTTTATATAAGGAAAAGGGGGCTGTAAGAACTTATACATGTAATTGTTTACTTACACAGCAGACATACAGAAAGGATAAACTGAAGACCAATGAGCGTACCTACAGGGAGCAGGAAAGAATGGAATGGGGCAGTGGGGGCATGAGGACTGGGCAGTAGGGCTTGGGGGGAGAGACACCTTTCTGATGATAACTTTCTACATAGCTCTGACTCTTAGAACCATGACCATATTTCACATGCACAAAGAATACATAAGTAATTAAAAATCAGCAGGGGCATGGGGAACTCAAAATGGAATACAAACAGTAAAAAATCAAACTGAGCTGTATTACAAATGCATAACACAACTACAGTGAAGGGGATAGGGGAGATACTAATCTAAGCAACTTTGGAAAACAGTATTTTGACTTTTTATTATAAAACAAAACAAAAAAAGAACTGGAACTGTACACAAATATTGTACTTGAGTTGGTAAATTGGTTTCTCAAAAGAGTGTGGGTTAGCAATTCAGGAACTACATACGTGTATGTGAGGACTGAAAAAATAAGCGAACATTTTGTGGGTTAATAAGAGCCAGGTTGCTCCCTATCAGGGAATGAAGTGACAAATAAAGAATGTGAGACCCTGTGGGGTAGGATTAGAATCATGGATATAAGAATGAGCTCATGATCTTTAATATATGTACATAGAGATGGATGTGGAAATAAATATATGTAGGTAAGTGTCAGAGTGTGTGTGTGTGTGTGTGTGTGTGTGTGTGTGTGTGTGTGTGTGTTTAGGGGCCAGGATTGGGACTGGAACTTGTACCGGAGCCTCTTGGACTGGAGACTACTCTGCTCACCCCATTACCTCACCCCGCCCGATTGGCCCACTCCTTACCCTGCTTTGTGTTTTCTTCCATATCCCTGGTGATGTGAACAGGTCTCCCAGGCTCAAACGCTAAAGAAACAAAGAGTGGGGGAAAGGCTCCTTTGCCATGTGATAGGAGTAAACTCTGTTTTTCCCTTAGATTGATTAGCTGCAAGTTTAACATTTCCAAATGTAATTGCCTTTAAAAATTGGTTAAATCTGGAAAGGGGCGGCAGTCTTCAGCAGGCTGGCAGTTATGTGCAGATTGTTGGACTTTAATATATTTATAGAAGCGGTGTCTGTCACCAGGCCTCTGGGAACACTTGTACTATTTAAAATATAAATTAGAAAAATACGCTGACGAAATTGTCTGCCCCAAGGAATTTTCCCCTAATCACAGCCTTCATGCCAATGTAAGAATTTCTATTTGGCTATCCCTTTCTGGGTAGAAGTTGGAGTATGCAGCTGAGACCTGGAAGTTCACTAATGCTTAAAAGTTAGCCAGAAATGCTTTGTCCCAACACATGTTCCTTTCGGACTGGAGATCCCTTCAGACAGCATCTCCATTCTTCCTTTCTCTTCTGCTTTCCCCAACCAGGAGACCCCTCCTGGTGCCCCCCGTCTGCCCCCCAGCCCTTACAGCTGTCTGTGGCTTTGCTGTGCTGTCTCCTATCTTGGATGGCCTCAGTGGTTTCTTGTGCCCACCCCTAAGGTCACAAGACCTTGTCAGGATCTGGATCCAGCCAACTCCGCTGACCTCCTACTGTCCCCTCCTTTTCCTAAGTCCCCATGCCCCCCATTTGGGTCTGCTGTGTTCCCCACCACCGGGATTAAAGCTGGGTGTGTCTCTGTGCAATTTTAAATAGGATAGTGAGGAAAGGCCTCATTGAGAAGGTAACATGGAGGGAAGGCTTGAAAGCCAGCACGCGCCCACTCCCCGTCTTGGCCATTTGGTGAAGACTCGATGGAGCTCTTGTCACAAGTGACCTGCTCTGCCTCACGAAGCTAGTGGTACTTTATCTGTTTGCTCGGGGTCCTTTCATAGAGTCTTTGCTGTTACTGATGCACATTGTGTATATTCCTTGCTAACCCAAAGCTCCAGGAGAGCATAAGAGTCTGAGATAACAGGGGTAAAGTGCCTGACACCCTGCCTGGCAGGCACACAAAAGGCCCTTGGTCAATAGAGCTTTTCACTTCTCTCTCCTTCTACATTAAAAACCAGTTATCCACAATGCCTGGCTTTTAGGAGATGACTTCATAAATATTTTTAAATAACGTATTGTGGCAGAACTCGTCAGAGAGAAATTTGAACAATTAAGTATTTAAAAAAACACTTCTGGACTCAGATTTTCTATCTGGGGAGTCTAGAGCATGGGGGTGAGTTGGGTACCCTTTTCAATGCAGCAGCGGTGCGATGCTGTTGCGATCACAATTTCAGTCAGATCATAAGTGAGTTTTAACCCCAGAACCCACCAGTGGTGATAACATCCTTATAATGCCTATCTGATTTGCACTCCACTCTCTCCAGCCTCATCTACTTGTCCCCCTCTTTCCCAGTCTTCCTAAGCCATTCTGGCCTCTTTGAGGTTTCCTCAACATGCTAAGCATGCTTCTGCCTCAGGGCCTTTGCACATTCACTCTCTGCCCATAATGCTCTTCTCTAGGATATTGATACAGCTCTTTGCCTTCCCTCAGTCAAGCCTTCTCTCCATGTTACCTTCTCAATGAGGCCTTTCTTCACTATTCTATTTAAAATTGCACAGAGACACATACAACTTTATCCCTCCTTCCATACTTTCCCCCAAAAAAGTCTTTATTACCTTCTAATATACTACATAATATATTTATATTTTATATTTTTTCTCTATCCTCCTTCCACTGCTATGAAAGTTCTCTGAGGACACTGATTTTTTTTTTCCATTTTATTATCTTCTGTATCCCTAGCCTAGAATAGTATTTGGCATATAGCAAGTCATCCATAAATAGTTATTTATTGCAAAAATGAATGAAAGCAATCAATTTCCCCTGGTTCTCTAAAGAAATACGCCCTCTCATTTATGACCTTCTCTGTTTCACTACTGTAGTCTCCCAATCATATTGGCTAATGAACAGCATTTGCATTGCATCAAGATAAATTACTTTTAATTAATTGATTAAATCAATTTATTTTAAAAGTTGAAGTAAATCCTTTTTCACTTCTCTTACGTCTAAACATTGTTACCCAACTTTATTGTTACAATCATAGCTGCTGAAATAGAAGTCTGGAAAATACCAAATTTACAGAAAAAGTTATTTCAAGGAAGGCTGTAAACAAATAAAGCAGAATGGGATTTGTACTACACAAACCACTTTTATACATTAATTCAGAAGATGTTTACTGAGTGTATCATGTTCCAGGCCTGTTCTAGAAGCTGGAGTCACAGTGGTGAACATAATAGGTCCCGTGTTCATGGAGCTATGTCCACAGACAGTGCACGAAGCACATGTTTCAAATCGAGGTCAATGCTGGAAATAAATGAATATGGTGTGAGAGAAGATAACGCATGGATCCTCTCTCCTTTTCTCTGCCATTGGGGTGTGTGTGGTTGACTCTTCCCCGCCATGTCTTTTCACAAGACTTTCAGGATCAAGTGATTCTGGCCAAGAAACAAAAACAGAATCATCCCATTCCCCAGTGGATTGGATGAAAACTGGTAATAAAATCAGGTACAACTCAGGGGGAGACACTGGAGAAGAACTAAAGCTGGGTCTACAAGAAATTGCCCATGAGATGGCAAACGTATCTACACTGCCTCACAGTCTCTTGCTCGGACCATATCACTCTGTAAACATCACTATTACTCGAACAATTAGATGTGTTTTGCTGGGAAAATGGTTTTTTTCTCTATATCTATGCTTCTGCCCTACTAGGTTTGTTCAGTAATAAGTATGTGAGACATTTTGGGTGGGGAGGAAAAAAAGAGAATCATGGGATCTATTTTATACACACTGATCAAGAAAGAGAGTAGAAAGAATTTGAGCAGAAATCTGAATGAAGTGAGGCAGAAAGTCATAGGATGACTATAGCCAAAAAATGCTACAGGAACAGCAAGTACGTGTTCCCGAGGCAGGACTGCGCTGGCTGTGTTTCTGGTGCCAATGTGTTTCTCCACACACTGCTGCTAATAGTTTTGTGAGGTGGACACAAACGTTTACATGGACCTGTGTGTCTTCAGGGAGAAGTGAAGAAAGGCAGCAGAAGTGTGAGCGGGTCTCGTCTTTACAAGAGATGGAATCAGTGTCTTGCTCATGTAGCCCGAGGGCCAGCAGCACCAGCGCCACCTGGGAGCTTGTCCGAAGTCTGGGTTCTTGGGCCACACCCCCTATTTACCGAATCAGAAATTGTGAGAGAGGTTTAGAATCTGCATTAAGCAAGCTTCCGTGTGATTTGGCTACACAAAAGTTTGAGAAGTTTTGAAACAGATGATCTTAAATAGCTAAACTTCAATTATTATTTTTTTTTCTGAGAGAGAGAGAGAGAAAGGGAGAGAGCACAAGCTGGGGGAGCCAGAGAGGGAGAAGCAGGCTCCTTGCTGAGCAGGGAGCCTGACATGGGACTCGATCCCGGGACCCTGGGATCGTGACCTGAGCCAAAGGCAGATGCTTAACCAACTGAGCCACCCAGGCACCTCTAGTATTTTTATTAAAATGAAACCAAGAGAACAACTTGGGTGGAAGCACCCTCCATGCTATGATGGCAAAGAGAAAAATGCGGAAAGCACCATTAACTCAATGCCCATCTAGCATTTCTCTGGCCCCCCTCCCAAGAAGCATTCTGCAAACCATTTATAGGTGGGCACTTCTAGTGCTATCCTTTTAGAAAATCTCTCAAAAATGCACGCATAGGGGTGCCTGGGTGGCTCAGTCAGTTAAGCGTCTGCCTTCAGCTCGGGTCATGATCCCAGGGTCCTGGGATCGAGCCCCACGTCGGGCTCTCTGCTCAGCGGGAAGCCTGCTTCTCCCTCTCCCACTCCCCCTGCTTGTGTTCCCTCTCTCGCTGTCTCTCTCTCTGTCAAATAAATAAATAAAATCTTTAAAAAAAAAAAAATGCACGCATAATGCAAAGATCCATAAATTCTTATGAGCCCCTTTAGGGGATGAAAAAGAAATAAAGGATCAGAGAAAGTAGTATCTGCGGAATCAGCTGACCTGTTGAATAACCCATGGCATCTGCCTTAACCTTTTATATTCTAGAGCTTTGGTTTTGCTTTGTTATTTTGAGTCTGTGACAGTTCAAGGACACGATAAGCTCCTTGAAATTTTATGCAAACTTGTATGTGTATGTTCATTTTTCAGCGGATAGGGTCGGTAGTTTTTATAAAATATTCAAAAGGGTTCATGACTGAAAAAAGATTGAGAACCACTGTGTAAAAAAGGGTGGTTATTGAAATCTGGCCAGATATTAAATGCAACTTGAAAATCAAAAAGATTGGCTTTCTTACCCCAGAGCTTCTCAGCCTAAATTCAAACATGGAAAAGAATTAGCTCCGTGGGTGGCATTTTTCTTTGTATATACAATATATCCTTTTAGGACTTATAAGCTCATAAATAGCAATTTTATGCCTGTCAGTATTGTTTTGGCTTAAGAGGGTGGGGTTACAAATTCTGCTGGCCTCATTCCAGATCCACCATCTTGCTTCCATGGCCTCTGTGGATGACAATAGCCTTTTAAAAAACCTAAATAAGGACATATAGGCACACATAAAGTTCAATGTAATTTTGTCCTAAATGCTTCTTTCTCTTTTTTTTTCTTTATATACAAAACCCCCACCATCTTTTATTTCATTGGCTTCCCCTCTGTTTTAATTCTGTTCACAATGTGGCAGAGCTTTCACCCTAAAAGACTAAAGTGTCATAAGGAAGCTTGGTGCTACTATGTGGTCATACAAGAATTCTTTTTTAGGTCATAGAGTCAAGCCACCAGAGAGGGAGTTTACTGGGAAAGTAGTGGTAAACTTTTAAGGGGCTGATCTATGCTGTCTTGGGTGGGATCCAGGTATCTCTCACTTAATGTCTTAACTGGGCAGAGTTCATGCCTTACTCATGTCAGGTTCTTCCAAACTGCTGGAAAGAGAGATAGGGTCAGCTTATCAGTTATGGGGATAGATGGAATGACAAGTAAAAAAAAATCTAAGCTGCTGCTGCATACATAGAAAACAGAAACTCATTTGTAATTGTTTATGTGTTTATTTGCAATGGTAGATCTAATGGTCCAACAGCCACTTTGGCACAGGGAGTGGAAAGGTGAAGAAATCTACTGTATCTCTGCCTGAGTTCTTGGGTCTCTGATCCTCCCTCTCCTGCTTTGCCTTTCTTCTGGGCTACTCAAACCTGGTTTTCTACTCTTCTCTCAAGGTCATGGCTGCTATTTGCTGCCTTCACTCTTTGTGTCTCTACATCTTCTCTACTCTACCAACAGGCCATACTCTTTGTCTTCACTTCAAGCACCCCAAAGGACAAGATCCGATTGGTTTGATCTCTCTCCCGCATGGATACAATGTCTCCATTGGGAAGAACTCTAGAAGCAGTCCTTTGGATGGTCAACCATTGCACCATTGCATCAGGAGACCCATTCCTGGGTGAGTGAGTGTGGATACATTTATCATGGTAAAAACCACTTGTGAAGATTTTTACGACAAAGAGTTGTGAATATGGCAACTGTCTTCAAAATGAGGCTAAGTGTATGGCAGGCTGTGATAGGCAGAATAATATCCTCCAAAGAAGTCCACATTCTAATCATCAGAGTTTATGAATATGTTACCTTCCATGGCAAAGAGGACCTTGCAGATTTGGTTGGTTAAACATCTTGAGGTGGGAAGATTATACTGAATTATCTGAGCAAGCCCATTGAGAGAGGCACAGAAAGAGGTTTAAAAATGCTACCCTGCTGGCTTTGAGGATGGAGGAAGGATCCATGAGCCAAAGAATGCAGGCCACTTCTAGAAGCTGAAAAAGACAAGGGAATGGATTCTCCCTCCAGAAGGTTTGATTTTAACACCTTGTTTTTGATTTCCAACACCTTGATTTTAACCCAGTGAGGCTGTGTCAGACTTCTCATCTCCAAAACAATAGATAATACACTTGTGTTATTTTAAGCCATTAAGTTTTGGGTAATTCTTTATAGACGCAACAGGAAACTGATAGAGAGGCTCTCAAAACATTCTTTCTGAAAACATCTCCTAGTGATAAAAAAAAGGCTTCAGGGGGAATTATAGATTAATTCATCTTCATTCCATTCGGGGCACAGTTTATCTGCTACTCTCCTACTTGTCCACACAGACTTTTCTATAATCTATTCTCATTGATTGGCTTGACTCTTGACTAACCAGAAAACCTTGATGTCACTTGAAGTTTGGTTGAGCTGACCCTCCAGGGAGTGGGCATATAACCCAGATGTGGCCATAGTTGTTGACCCAGGGATAAACACAGAACACAAACATAAGATTCTCTGGCAGAATCATGGGTGAAGACATTCTCTTTAAGCTGGTGGCATATGAACATAGGGCTTTAGGGGAGCACCATACCATGTATAATGAGCCAACCGAAGAATGGAGAGATAGAGCCCTAACTTCATTGTTTTAGCACCTGGACTGACCTGTGCCTGATGTTGGGCTTATTCTTGGCCTTTCTAATTAAACAGGTTGCACATTTAATCCATCCACACATCCTGTTAGTTTATTTTCAAAATGAGCCCAGAATCCAAGCTCTTGTCAGCACGGAGTGGCTGCTCCCTGCTCCAGCCCACAGTCATCTCCCTGGATCCCTTTGGCAGCCTACTGCCTGGGCATCCTGCTCCTGCCATGGCTCTCTTCACTCTGTTCTTAGCCCAGCAGGCAGAACAACATTCTGAAAATGTCACTCAGATCACGTCATTCCTCCATTGTCTCCCCTCTTTACTCGGAGTCGAAGTCAGAGTCTTTGCAGGGGTCCACAGGACCCTTGGTCAGTGGCTCCCCCCTGCCTCTTACCTTTCTGACTTCACAGCCTTCAGGTCCTTGCTCAGACGCCATCCATTTTGCCTCATGTTTTAGCTTTCTTCACAGCACTCTTAAGATCCATACTTTATTCCTTTGTCTTCAAAGACACATTTGGTGACTTGCTACAAATTACACATTTGTCTGTCAGCACATTTGGTGCCTTGCTACAAATTACAAAACCCTGACCTTTCCTCCAGGCTAATGTTGCAGCCCACTGAGATTCAAGGCTTCGCTATAGAGTTCAGATCTGCTTTCAGCCCCACTTGCCCTCTCCCCTGGGCTCTGTTGGGCTTTGACAAACTGTACAACGTGTGTGTGTGTGTGTGTGTGTGTGTGTGTGTGTGTGTCTGTGCGTGTGTATCAGCCTATATCTTTTATCATCTCCCCCCCCCCCCGCTGTGTATACTCCATGAAAACAAAGATATTTGATTTTTTAAACATTTTGTTAACTACTGGATCCCCAGTATTTAGAATAATGCCTGGTCCATGATAGGAGCTCAAGAAATGATTGCTAAAATAATTAATATGTTTATATGTTTTCTTTTTTGCTTGAGCTAGCCTGAATTGGTTTTCTGTCACAAGCAAAAGAGTTCTAATACATCCACACAATGCTCAAGTATTTATGTTGAATAGCACCAGTGACGTAAATGGCTGTCCTCCTGAACAACTCATCTCATGTTTTGATGTTTATGCTTCTTTGAAAATTCTTTCTGATATTGAATATCTACCTCCCTGAAAATTTGATACATTTCTTACCTATAGATTAGGCAACACAGAAGAGATTTAATTTTTCTACCACATGACAACCCTGCAAATATTTGAAGGCAAAGCTATTATTACCTTCGTGTCTTCTCTTGTCTTGATTAAAAGCCCCCAATTTCAACTGTTTCTCATATAGTGCTGTTTTAAGAAATCTTCTTCTCCTTGTTAACCCTCTTTGAATGTCTTGGGGTTTGTTGTCATTGTTGTTGTGTTTTTGTGTTCCTCCAAATCAGAACGGAACGTAACACTCTGGAGATTCAATCAATATAGGGTAGAGCAGACTTATTACCTCTGATCTTTAAGATACTCTACTTTCCCTTTTTTTAAAAAAGATGTTCACTTTCATTACTATAATCTATGATCAAATTAACATTTTGGGAAAGTCAAAACATAATAATGATTTATATTGAACTTACCATGAATGAAATCCCCTCAGTCTTTGTCCCACAGCTGTCATGAAGCCATACTACATCGCATAATTGGACAACTGACACTTTGGACCAAAACTGCCAACACTTAATGCTTGAACCTTATTATCAGTCTCTGTCCTTTGCAGCTTTGTGTCAGCTTCATATTGTGTAAAATCCTGTTATTTTCATCCAAATTCTTCCCTCCCCTCTCTGCTGACCCTTTCTTTCACCCGAGGGTTCTGAGGCAGAGGTAACTTATTCCAGGCTCACATTCTGGGACTATATGGCAAGTCAGGCTTACTCATTCTGGGCTCGCACTTCATGTCCAAGACCCAGTATCGTCCATGCACCAGAAGATACTTGTTTTCCTGCCCTGGTTCTAGTTCCCATTCCAGGAATTTGCCTAGAGCCTCAGTCTTCTCCTGCCTCTTCTTGCTATCATCTCTCCGGGTTATTAGAGCCTTCTGCCTATCTATTGGGATACTCACTATTCCTACTGTGAACCATATTCAAACTATAATTAGAAATTATTCTTCTCTTGTATTTAGAACATGCGAAGTGCATGAATAAATGGAGGAGACAGAGGAGACCCAATCAGAAAGGTAGAAGAATAGATTCAGACCAAGAGGACGGGTCTCCTTGCCGCGGTGGCAACTCCAGAGGAGAGTATGAACTGCGGCGGCTGGAGTCATGGCAGGGCAGGCCTTTAGAAAGTTTCTTCCCCTCTTTGACCGAGTCTTAGTTGAAAGGAGTGCAGCTGAAACTGTAACCAAAGGAGGTATTATGCTTCCAGAAAAATCTCAGGGAAAAGTGTTGCAAGCAACAATAGTAGCTGTTGGATCCGGCTCTATAGGAAAGGGTGGAGAGATTCAACCAGTTAGTGTGAAAGTTGGTGATAAAATTCTTCTCCCAGAATATGGAGGCACCAAAGTAGTTCTAGATGACAAGGATTATTTCTAATTTAGAGATGGTGACATTCTTGGAAAGTATGTGGACTGAAGTCATTATTAAAATGGCATGAAGTGAAGCTGCCCATTCTGGTGAAGTTGTGAAATCTTTCATCATGTAAATAATTTTCATGTCTCTCTTTTATAATAAACTAATGGTATCCAAAAAAAAAAAAAAAGACCAAGAGAGAAAAGGGTTTCAAAGACAAAATTGTCAGCAATGCTAAAGGCTGCAGAGAGATCAAATCATTCGCGCAGCAGGAAAACACAACTATGTTGGATAGAGTGTCTCTGGGTATCTGCAGTTTGGAGCTCTGTCTTCAGTTCACTAGGGCACAAACACTGCACATCTTGAAAATCAATTTAAAGCTGTCATTTTAATTGGATTGAATGAATCGATCTTTGGTACACAGCTGTATTGACCATCACGTGCTGGTCTCCTCTAGCCAGAGAAAACTAGAAATTACCTTTTGTACTGACAACCTACAACTGACAGAATGAAATGATTCTACTGCTTGCAGGCAACAGAAAAAATTCAGAGCTGCTTCCCCTTGCTCCACAGAACCAGGACAGCCGTGGGATTGTGGGAGATACACAGGGTGCTCAGGGCTTCTCAGATCTATGCACAGAGGGAGCAGCAAAGCAGGATCTACTAACTGCAGGTTCAGCATCAGCTCTGGTCTCTGGGAGACGCCTCTGGAAATGGCAGCTCTGAGCTGGGGCATAAGGAGAGCTGGGCTGGAGAGGGGATGTAGTGGGTATTTATCACTTTCCTGCTCTGCAGCATCTGTTCTCTTCTTCTGATAACACTAATAGTCTTTTAAATAAAAGTGCCCTGCCCTGACCTCGCTGAGGGTAGAAGAGTGACTCATAGAGAACAGTTTAATTTTTTTCCTGGGACTTTGAATCTTGCATGCCATGTTGCAAAGACAGGGGGGAAAAGGCTGGTGTTCAGTCATTGCTGTGCTAGACTCCTGGTGTTGTCCTGGACCCTGCCTCTTCATAAGGAAGAGGCTTCCTCTTTCCCCTCTCTGATTGCCCCAAGAGCCACCCATGGTCCTACCAATATATTTCCTTCTTGCTTGATAGAGTTGGTTCTGTTGCTCTCAACCAAAGAACTCTGATTGATGCAAATACCATGCCAAGAAGTGGACCAGCTCCTTTTTTATTCCCCCCAATCCCAACCTGAATTTTCCTTAAGGAAGCCTGGGGAATAGAGACCCCTGAGCACTTGCTCCCCTTTTCCTCCCATGGTAGTATTAAAGCAATTATTTCTCTTCTGACACTGATTCTCTTCAAGCCACTGCTCACCCTCGTTTCCCACATGTTGTGGCTTAAGTCACAGCAGAAGGGAAAGCCTGAAAATCATTTGAATGTAAATTGAACTGAATTTGTAAATGAGACAAAATTAGACATACACACATGCTATCTACAAAGGTTGGGAATGGAATAAGAATAGAACACATGAGACAAAAAACAATATAATGTGTTCCAGAGAGAAATGCGGTGACAGTTTTGCCAGGAACCCCAGCTATAATGAACACCTCTTTATTATCACTTTTCTGGCCATCCGAGAAACAGCCAAACTCTGAATGAATGCTGGGATATATTACATTACTTTCTCTTTGTATTACAGTCAGACGTTGTTTCTGTTTACAGTTACATCTTTGGCAGGCCTTATTAATTAGCACTGCCAAAACCAATTGTCTAACCCCAAATCTGATCAAGTTACAGTGTGCAATTGTGGTAGGTCCTGAGACATGCTGACTTTCCAACTAAGCTTTACCTTAAACCTAAATGGCATCTGTTTGATCGGTAAACATCTGGAGGGCATACCCAATCCTCAAGTTAATTAATGTTTATATGTTTCATCTTCCCACCAAATTTGTAAGCTTTGAGAACCATGGTGTAGTGGAGAAAGCATAGACTTAGGACCAGACAGAACTGTGAGCCCGTGCTCCATGCTCTGCCACTTACCACTTGTGTTAAACTCAGGCAAGTTACTCAACCATCTGAGCCTCTGTTTCCTCATCAGAAAATGGAGAAAAGTGGAGCACCCGAGTGGCTCAGTTAGTTAAGCTTCCAACTCTTGATTTCGGCTCAGGTCATGATCTCAGGGTCATGGGAGCAGCCCCGCGTCAGGTTCTGCACTGGGTGTGGAGTCTGCTTGGGATTCTCTCCTTTCCTCTCCCTTTGCCCCTCCTCTCCTCCCTCTCTAAAAAAAAATTAATTAAAATTTAAAAATAAAGAAAAGAAAATGGAGAAAAGAATCACTACATGATTATCAAACCTGTTAGTGTATGTTAAACTTCATTCTGTTTTTTCTGTTTCTTTCTCACAATGCCTGATGTCGTATTCTGCATAAAATGGACATTAAGTAAATATCAGGCACCACCTAGTCAACATTTATGGAATACTGTGTACCAGGAACTGCAACAGGTCCTGAGGACACAGCCATGAAAATTCAGCCTTCAATCAGCCTAAGTTCTCCATCATCAGGAAACATGGCTGCTGATGGCTCTTGGCACATAGCTTTACATCACACAACATCAGCATCAGAATGGCCTGAAACTTGTTCCCTATGTCAAATTCAGAATGTCCAAGAAGGACTCCATTTGATCAAGCTTGTGTAAGGTTTCCACCCAGTTCTAGTTAACTGGCTAGTTAACTGGCTAGAAACGTAAGCTTCTTTACTGTGACTGTCTCAAGTGATAGATACCCCAGAGACAATCAGCACTGGCTATAAGACAGTAGGTTCTATAAGACAATAGTTCCTCCCTTTGATTTGTTCGGTGGATAAAGGAACATTTCCCAGGAGGGCTGTGCATGGAGAGGATGCTATTCCAGGCAGATAATACAGCATCTGTCCATGTCAGTGTATCTCAAGAGCAGGGTCTTTGTCTTCTTGGTCTTACTTATCTGCCTCCATCTAGTACCTGTGCATTTGTGTTTGTGGAAAGGAAGAATATAGAAAAACCAGAGAATATTGAATTGCTAATTCTGTGGCAATGGTTGTCCCTATAATGTAAGCTCAGAAAAGGGAAGAACAGTATGGGATTTACAGAGCTCGTGGAAGAGATAGGACTTTAATTAGGCATCCAAGAATGATTTAAGATTTGACTAAGTGAGGAAGAGGGGAGAAGGCATTTCAGAAATAACCTGGCTTATGTGTTTATGTGAGGGGTAGGGGAAAGCAATCAGCGTTCAAGTGGGCCTTACTGGAACAGTGAGGAAATACGGACAAAGAGGATAAGTAAATTATTGGAGGCAGACTATTTAAACCCTAGGAAACAGTCTGTTCCTAATGTGTTAGTAGGCAGCCGTATAAGTTCTTGAGCAAGTGAGGGACGTGAAAATTAATTTAGGAAGATTAACAGTTGCAATGGTGACCAGGTGTTCTGTCAAAACAAGAAAGATACAATCCCCGCCTTTTAGCGTCCCTTCAGTGGGGGGACATGATAAGAAAATGCATTACTACAATATTGATAATCCTATGACCCTAGACTTGGATTTGTGTTTCTCACTATGTTTTATCTGAAAAGTGGGATTCTACACTAAAGACAACATTAAGAAACATCCGTAAACCAATGGGGCAGCAGCATTTGCTTTCATCGGTTGCCATGGCAGTTGAGCTTGGCATTTCCTGGAGAAATGTGCACTCAAGAGGCTGAGCTGGGGCACCCCGAAGTGGCCTCTGTTGGGCTCCAACAACCTCTTCAGCTTGCTGTTATCTTTCACATCATGGCCCAAGTGCATAAACTACGCTTCCATTTAATAAGCTCCTAATTTTTGGAGTTATATATTCTAGGTACATTATCTCTTTGAATTCTTGGAAGTGCCCACGCAGAGTCTCAAAGCAATGAGTAACTGGGTTTCGATTACACAGATAGCCTTTCACTCATCCACTCCCACCCAGGCGCTATACTAAGCACGAAGGTTAGGCCGTCCCTACTCTTACGGAGCTTATACTCTCCAGGGGAAGGAAGAAATGATGTTATTAAAGAAATAATTTACAGTGTGATATGACGCTTGCTTTCATTACAGGACAGGAAGTTATGGGAATATATATCAGAGGGAATCTAACCTGGTGGGCAGAGTAGGCCTTGCTGAAGTGACCTTTAAATGGAGACTTGAAGGTCAAGTGTTATTAATGTAGCTCAAAGGGGACAGAAAGTGTAGTCCAGGAAAATATGTTGAAAGACATGCTGCAAGCTTGGAAGTGAGAGAGGACCTAGCTGATTAAAATCAAGAAGAATGGGTCTGAGTATCTGGATGATAGAAATGGAGGGAAAAAGTGAGGCTAACAAGTTCCTGCATCAGGGTTAGAAGGCAGGCCTCGGGCTCCATGGCCTGCTCCTGACGTGCTCCCCAGAGCCCGTTGACACATGTAAAGAATCCAGATGAAGCTGCCATTTTCAGGGGTCCCAAAAGCCAGAAAGAAATGGATTTTTCATTTCAGGATGGCGGTATTGTTCATTGCACAGGTCTGTAGTTTCAACTAGCAAGAATGAGTTTTTGAACACACTAACTCTCTAAGTCAGTACTTCCCACAAGCAACTGTGCTTTAAGACTCAGAAAATTCCAGTGGGTCATAAGGGAATTCAGAGGAGAAGTGTCTGGTGGTTTCTCAGGTTGATCATTTGAAACAATTTGCTGTCAATAGTCATTGTATAAATGACTTTTTAAGATTGAAAGTTCTAGTTAATTGTTTTTTCTCTGTGTGAGAATTACTCTTATTTTTATAGTGGCTCTTCTGAGAACTGAAACTACATATCAGAAAGAGGATCATCTTCAGTCATTCTGCTGTCTTTAATCTAGAGAGAGGCTTTAATTTGTAATGTTAAATCTGATACTTTTCACAAGCAATATTTTTTTTTTTTACCTCAAAAGTATAGGTAAAAAGTGTGTGTACCATATAAAGCTGTTTTGTGCATTATCATCAAAAAATGATTAAAAGATAGTGATGAATATCTGCACATTTTGAGCAGCAACATTTACATTGAAGATCACGTCTCTGTTTTGCCCTTATAATAAATGAATAAATCTAATGCTGCAAATTCTCAAGGCGACTGTGGGGAAGACAAGGAAAGTTCAGTCATTAATCACATTGTGAAACTAGACATAGCAGAAAAAGAATTGAAACAAAACTTGCTGGACCAAAAATAATCCATATTGGAAAGTGTAGATTTGCCTAGTCAGATGTGAGATTCAAGTGATATTTGTTTTTCTGAGCTGTCTCCTGACCTAAAATAGATAGCAGTACTGAACAAAACATTAGACACTTCCTTTCTGGCCCAGTAAATTGGGAATTAGAAGAATATGCTTTATATATTAGAAGTGCTTCTCGAGGGGCGCCCGGGTGGCTCAGTCACTAAGCGTCTGCCTTCAGCTCAGGTCATGATCCCAGGGTCCTGGGATCGAGCCCCGCATCGGGCTCCCTGCTCCGCGGGAAGCCTGCTTCTCCCTCTCCCACTCCCCCTGCTTGTGTTCCCTCTCTCGCTGTGTCTCTCTCTGTCACATAAATAAATAAAATCTTTAAAAAAAAAAAGAAGTGCTTCTCCAAAAATTCTTATCTAATTCAGCAGTTAAAGTTAAGGTGAAGGAAGGGATCATTCATATTGGCACAGTTAAATATTATATTACAAGGATTAAAGAAAGGCAGAGATTTATACTGTGAGGGTATGTATAATATAAATGTAAAATGATGGCTATAACCTGAAGTTACTCAAATAATTAAGCGTATGACAGATACATTCTGGAAAGATTTTCATCATCAATGAGCTCTAGAAATTTTATCTCTAAGGTTTCTTTTGTTTGTTACAAAGGATTTCTAGATAAATGTTTTGGTTATGCTAGAAACAGAAATGTAGAAGAGCTTGATAAAGTTGGGGCTCATCCCAAGGAGGTTTCCTTTGAAATTCCTGATTGTTAACATGCTAAGGAAATACTACACCTTGACCTGTTTGCTTTGTTTTTCCATCAAGGATGTCCCTAAGGCTCATGAAATCATGCCTAATCTTTCTATTTCCCTTTTCCTTTCCCTTAGCCCTACCCCAAATCCCTGTATTGCTTCCCGAGAATATTTCCTGGCATGGGTCCCTCTGTCCAGCTGCAAGCTCCCACCCTGGCCACTGTCATCAACCCCACCTTGGCCGGCAGCCACCATCCCTCTGTGCTCTGTCTTTGTTAGTGTGTTCTACACACAACTTCTGGAAATACTTTTTCTCAGTCATGCCATTTCCTGGCTCAGCTCCTGCTTCTCTCTCTCTCTCTTTTTTTCTTTCTCTCTCTCTCCCTTCCACCCCACCTCTTCTTTTTACCAACCATCAGTTCTCTGGGATGGATGGATTTCACTGTATCTTTCACAGATTCACTTAGCAAATATTTGTTGAGGGATTGACAACATGGGACTCGTCTTACGGAAAGCCCACTCTGGCTACTGTGTGGAAATTGCCTTGTGGTGGGTGTGACAAGAGACCCCATGGGGTGGTCTGTTGGGAATTTAGTGCCAGAACCCCAGCAGGAGATGCTGATGTCTTGAAGCAGGGTCTTGGCAGTGGACATGGGGTGAAATAATTGGTTTTACAACCTGTTTAGGGAGTGTATATCCCCTATTCCTACTGAAGGTGACTTCCCAGGTGTTCAGTAATTATTTCCTAAAACTTTTATCTCCAAGTTCCGCTTAAAAAAATGCTACTAGAGGGGCACCTGGGTGGCTCAGTCAGTTAAGCGTCTGCCTTCAGCTCAAGTCATGATCCCAGGCTTCCTGCTCAGTGGGGAGTCTGCTTCTCCCTCTCCCTCTGCCCCTCCCCCGAGCTTATAGGCTCTCTCTCTCTCTCTCACTCTGCTCTCTCTCTCTCAAATAAATAAATAAAATCTTCAAAAAATTGCTACTAGATATATGACCCACTATTCAAACTATGTAATCTATGGAGAGGACTTTAACCCTCCGTACCTCAGTTTCTTTATCTGTAAAGTGAGCTTCACAACCTACTTCATAGAATTGTTTTAAGGCTTACAAGAGATATGCTTTCATGTGGTAAGCCCAGTGCTCGGCCCATTGTAAGATCACATCGATGTTAGTCACTACACTACTGCTAGTCAGCTAGACTACAGCTGACTCTTTTCAGACTAATACACAATTCTGAACACTTTGTTTATTTTCTTTATTTTTTTTTAGAGAGAGAGAGAGAGCAGGGGTGGGGCAGAGGGAGAGAGAGAATCTTAAGCAGACCCCATGCCCAGTGTGGAGCCCAACACGGGGCTCGATCTCACAAACCTGAGATCATGACCTGAGCCAAATCAAGAGTCAGATGCTTAACCAACTGAGCCACGCAGGCGCCCTTGAACGCTTTGTTTTTTTTATGCTTTCGGTTATATTTACTGTATATGAATTCATATTCATAAAAAGGAATTAAGTATAATTGACCCTTGAACAACATCGGGGCCAGGGGTGCCGACCCCCCACACAGTTGAAAATACAAGTATAGCTTTGACTCAGAACTTAACTACTAATAGCCTACTGTTGACTGTACTTTACTGATAACAAATACAATTGATTAACGCATATTTTGTATGTTGTATGTATTATATATTGTATTCTTACAATAAAGTAAGCTAGAGTAAAGAAAATGTTATTGAGAAAATCCTAAGGAAGAGAAAATATAGTACTATACTGTGTTGATTGAAAACAATTCCATGTGTATGTGGACCCGTGCAGTTCAAGCCTGTGTTGTTCGGGGATCAACTGTAATTTGGGAGCTAGAAGAGATCTCAGGAATCGTCTTGTCTAATCTTTTTACTTACAGATTTACTAATATGGCACCATGCTAGGGAGGTGACTGGTGCAGGCTCAAACAGTTCCTCAGCACTGGATCTAAAATTAGAACCCAAGTCCCTTGACTCCCTGAGTTATGGGCCCTTTTCTATATATACTTGTTGTATTGCTAAACTAAAATTTAAACAACTTGAGGGTGTGGTCCCTCTTCTGGTGATTGGCCCAGTGCCAAGCCGGAAGCCTTGCTTGAACACGTCTACTGCCACAATGGTAATCTGAAAGTTAATTCTGATACTTTCTGTGACAAATTAGATTAAATGAATTTATGGGCTAAACCATTTCAATTCCTGCTCACCATATAATGAGAGAGCTTAAGGCACCCTAAAGGAGTAATACTTTATCTAATGGCCATCTTACCAGGAGTTCAGTCTTTTTGCAATGATCTATCACTCTCAGTATTGAATTTTCTTGGGCGATCCTAGGGCCACAATGATATGGCTAGGCTACCATTGAGTGTACTTAGGTGAGCACTTCCAAAGGGGCTCTTCCTCCTTCCTGGGGCTCTGAGGGAGAATGGGGTTCATTGTCTCCTTAGTTCACATGGCCTCCTGTGAAAATGGCATCATCACGAAACACAGATGTCTCACAGCACACGTGAAGAGGCTGCCTTCGGTCACCTCTACCTACTCGGCATCTCCGACAGTCTCAGGGCTGTCCTTTCAGAAGGAACCCAGTGAAAGGATTTTTCCTTCTGGAACTTTTTTTTTTTTTAATCTTGTACTTTGTGTTCTTTGCCTTTTTGTAATCACACAAAACTAAGCCTTCCTCTTAAGTGTCCCAATTGGAATCTTAGAACATTTACTTTCCCACTGACCCCCAGACCAGGGGAACTTCACTGGGTTCGTTATTTGGATTCAGCAGCATTGGGTCAATGGTTTTGAGACTCTTGGTGAGGAAATAAATATAATCAGAGTGTCTGCTTAGAATACCTGTAGACCACAGTCCACTACATGACTTAAAAAAAAAATCCATATATTTATTCTTACACCTCTTCTTTCTTATTCTTTCTCGGTTTTTAACTTAATTCCTCTTGTATTTTTTTCCTTACCTGTTTTTAGCAATTTCCCCTGATAAAATTTTTTGTTAGAAAATTCCCCTCTTATTCCCAAAATTATAACACCAACTAAAACAGGAAAATAAAATTATTGTCATCTAATTCTTATAATATCCCTCCAGGAAATATCCATTTTCTTAGAATCATAGAATTTTAGAATAGAAAGGATTCTTAGACAATGTGTCAGTTAAAATACTATTTGAAGTAACTAGAATATTTTATGATGGCTCAATTTAATTCAGTAAAGAAGTTTTATTTCAATTGTCAGGAAAAGTTGTTAAAGCCTTGGAAACAGGCAGGAGAGACTACTAAAGTGTCCATTAAGTGAATGTGGGGTTGTCTAGCAGACTCTCCAGGGATTATCTGACTCTATGGGGTACGCACCTTTGATTATCTTTGACAAGGCTATTCACAAATCTGTAGTGATAGAGTTTTACTCATGTAGAAAACTGATGACAATGCAAATATCTCTTGTCCATAGCAAAGCAGAAGATTCCCGGTCATAGTGATGTAAATGAATTTTGTCTACTGGAGAATAAAAATATCTGTAAAAATATCTCATTTGAATCAATTTTAATATCTTACTGGTTTCCTCATTAATCAATGAATTAAACAAAATAGTTAACAGGTGTTCATTTTGTATTTATATGAGAATTAGGATTTGGCCATTTTCGAACATTGTACTTTCACACGACTTAGTTCTAGATAAATCTATTACCTGTTTTTCTATCTTTAGTAAATAGCATACAGTATCCTTCATTAGATTCTTAAGCATTTTGCAGTGTTTCAGGGTTTTCACAGCAGACACCAGTTTGTAGGTACATAGCTATCTAAAAGAAACAAGTCCAGCATGATGACTAAGCACACAGGATTGGAACTGGAGTGCTCAGGTTGAAATCTTGACTCTGCCCCTGATCATCTGTGTACTTGCCAGCCAGTTGCTTAACCCCTTAACCCCTTTGTGTTTCACTTTCATCTTTAATATAAATCTGACGGGAGAACTGAATGAATAAATATAGGTAAAACCCTTGGGACAAGCACACACTCTTTTGATTGATTAGATTTGTATTAAGTCATTCTCAAAAACAGTGAAGTCTTGGATGTGAGGGCAGTCTGGTTGTGACATCTGTCACTGCACTGATCACCAGGGTTGATTCGGCTGATCTGGCTGGCTAGGTGGGTGTCCCTTCCTCCCCCACCACTCCAGCTCCATGTGCATCCCTCCCAAAGCTGTGTGCTCGGTGGAAGTGGATGACCTTCCCTGACAGAGGAGGACATTCTTGGGTCAAGGGCATACAAGTAGCTGCACTCCCCTGCTAGAACCTCCCAACAAGCTCTCAGGGTCCATTTGTAGGAGAACTTAGGGTAGTCAAGCTTCCAAGCCTCCAGACACATCCAAATGAGACGCTTCATATGGCAGTCTGCCTTCCTTAGAAAAAAAGAAAAGAAAAGAAAAGAAAAGAGGGCACCTGGGTGGCTCAGATGGTTAAGCGTCTGCCTTCGGCTCAGGTCATGATCCCAGGGTCCTGGGATCGAGTCCCACTGAGCAGGGAGCCCGCTTCTCCCTCTGCCTCTCTCTCTCTGTCTCTTATGAATAAATAAATAAAATCTTAAAATAAAAAAAAAAGAAAGAAAAGAAAAGAAAAGAAAAGCAAAAAACAGTGAAATCTTATCTTTTTAATTTCTGGATGCTAAATCCTGCCATAGGAAGAAAGAAGACCATTTACGCTTTGAGAGCCATTCTTGCCTCTCTGGGTGGGCGAACAAGGGTGCCTGAATCTGGGCTTCAGTGAGCCACGGCCCTTGGGTTCTCACTCCAAGCTACATTCCGACTTAGCCTTAGTGGTGGCTTTGCAATGTGTCAACTCGGCTAGTCTGAACTACATCTCCAAGAGTTCTTCTTGAGTGTTTCTCGATAGGGTAGGTCACGAGGGAGATTCCTGCAAGAATTTTCCACAGGCAGAAGGGAAGCGGTAGCCATTTTGTAGTTGACAACACCCTGTTGCTGACCGCAGACTCACTTGATTGCCATCAGGCAGCAGCTGAGCCTGCAGATGATCTGCCTTCCCCTGACTCCTCCCTCAGTTTTTTTGAGAGATACCCTCCTCACTAAAGACAGAGGCAACAAGAACAGACACAAGTTTCACTTAATCCTCATAAAGTTCCAGCCTACCTGTGACTGACTCTTTGTCCTGTGGACTTCAAGCTCTGGCACCAGATACAGACACACGGCCTTACAGATACTGCTTAACCTGCTCCTGGAATTGTACGAACCAGTTCCTGTAACAAATGCCTTTACTGATAGGTAGGTAGGCAGATAGATAGACAGACAGACAGACCAATGGACAGAAAGATAAATATAGATATAGATATAGATGTAGATGTAGGTATAGTTGTAGATGTAGATGTAGATATCGAAGTAGATATAGATAAGTCCTACTGATTCTACTTGTTGAATTGTGACTCATGCAGAATTTGGGACCAGGAGTGGAGAAGCCAAGAAAAGCTCTTTCCATTATTTTTCCACTCACCCAAAAATACATATATTTTGACTCATACTGTACATATAATCTACCTTTACCACCTAAAAATGTATCATGAACATCTCATTCCACGAGTACCACAACCATTTTTAATGGTTAGATAATCCCTTGTAAATATGTACAATATGGACTTTATTCAATAAAGTACCCTATATGAGCATTCAGATTGTTTGCAATAACAATACCACAATAAACACTTCCATACATATGTCTCTGTATACTTGTTTCATTGTACTCTTAGGGTAAATTCCCAGAAAAGGTATTATTTAGTCAAATGATCTGCACAATTATTTTTCATAAATTTTTATCAGAATACCAACTGTGTATGATGGGACCTAATTTTTCCGAACTTCCTTGGTATTTAAATCAGGACACCCCCCACTGGATATCAGGGGTTTGTTTGGTGGACTGCACTGGGTTTATTGTAGCTGTTAGAGATCTGTCATCGAAAAAGCTCTCTAGGGGATGCCTGGGTGGCTCAGTCGGTTAAGCGACTGCCTTTGGCTCAGATCATGATCGCAGGGTCCTGGGATCAAGCCCTGCATCAGGCTCCCTGCTCAGTGGGGAGCCTGCTTCTCCCTCTGACCCTACCCCCTCTCATGTGCGCTCTTTCTCTCAAATAAATAAATAAATAAATCTTTAAAAAAAAGAAAAAAGAAAAGAAAGAAAAAGTTCTCTGTAAGAGGAAGCTTTCTGAAAGCAGCTTGCGTGTGGGTAGCGCCGATGTGCTTTCATTCACAGTGTTTGCAAAGTACTGAAGTAATTGGAGATCTTTAGCAGAAAATTCTTGCTGACTGAGAGAGGAAGAACTGCTGAGATCCTTTAAACTCCCACGGCACTTACTCAGAACCCTGTGAATGCATTTAAAGTCTCTTTTAGAGGATGCTAAGAGGAGTTTGAAAGTTACCACCAGGGCCTATCCAGATGGCAATGCTCACATAACTGTTTATTTTCCATCCTGTTTAAAAAGAACGTTCTCACACTGTAGGTTGAGAGGTGGTGAGGGATCTTGCTATGGCATAATCCATTTTAACCATAGAGCATAAATATCCATTAAAATATTATTCCACCCATGAGGTTTTTCTTTTCAAACATAAAAGAAAACAACCCTCCTCTTAAAAACAAACAAACAAAAACTCTGTGAAAGCTACTGGGGTGTAAGTGCAGCAGTGAAGTGACTTCTCCCTATAATCTATGGTCTTTTTTCTTCAATCTCTCTTCCCTAGTTCTTGGTCCAGGTGAAGAAACTCCAAAGCCTTTCTACTAGTATTCACATAAGAAAGAACTTCAAGTGCAGTGTTCAGTGGATAAAGGCTGAAGGAAATACCGGTTGATCTGCCGGTTCATGCCACTGATTAGTCACCAGTATCGGTGCGAATATTAGATGACTAGATCTGAGAAGTTTTATACTTGGCTTGGAGATCAGGAAAAGTACTGGCACGGGTGGACTAGGAGACTGAACGCAATGAAAATAACGGACATATGACAAAGACATAGTAGCATTCAAATAACTTTATTTCAGAAATGTGAAACAGAAGGAGTGTTTGCAAGTGAGATTTATTTAAAAGACTTGAGAAGAGTCCCACTTCTGAGTGGCTTCTTGGATGGGAGATTGTTGTCTAATTAGTAAGATAAATGTTAAGGCATATAACTGTGTGGATGTGTTTGTGTGCTGGTAACCACTGAGATGAGTGTGCTGCTTCTTATCAACAAGGAAAACTCCTCTATCACTTGGGGTCACCTGAAACCTTTTCTTGGTTTCCCTAAAAAACTCTGGTCTCTTCTCCAAACAATCCAGAAATGAAGTGCTTTTTCCCCTAACAGCTTTCCTACTGAGCAGAGCCTCTATGATTCAGTCTGTCAACAATACCAATTATTTTTTTTAAACATTTTTTAAAAAGATTTTATTTATTTATTTGACAGAGACACAGCGAGAGAGGGAACACAAGCAGGGGGAGTGGGAGAGGGAGAAGCAGGCTTCCCACAGAGCAGGGAGTCCGACGTGGGGCTCGATCCCAGGACCCTGGGATCATGACCTGAGCCGAAGACAGACGCTTAACACCTGAGCCACCCAGGTGCCCCTCAATTATTTTTAAGAGAGAAACATTTTGTCTCTAGAAATAAAGGGGGTCCATCAAGGGCACCTGGGTGGCACAGTCAGTTAAAACATCTGACTCTTGGTTTCGGCTCAGGGCTGATCTCAGGGTCATGAGATCAAGTCTGTGTCGGGCTCTGCACTCAGCATGGAGTCTGCTTGAGATTCTCTCTCCCGCTCTCTCTCTCCATGCCCCTTCCCCTGCTCTTTCTCTCTCTCTCTCTCTCTCTCAAATAAATAAATCTTTAAAAAAAGAAAGAAAGAGGGACGCCTGGGTGGCTCAGTCGTTAAGCGTCTGCCTTCGGCTCAGGTCATGATCCCACGGTCCTGGGATCGAGCCCCACATCGGGCTCCCTGCTCTGCGGGAAGCCTGCTTCTCTCTCTCCCACTCCCCCTGCTTGTGTTCCCTCTCTTGCTGTGTCTCTCTCTGTCAAATAAATAAATAAAATCTTTAAAAAAAAAAAAAAAAAAAAAAAGAAAGAAAGAAAGGTCCTTCATCCCCAGACATGCTGTGTCAGGCAGCTGGTGGGCAGCCTTGTAGACAGAGCAGCTTCTCATTGTCCTGGTGGCCTGGTAGCTAACAGGTAATGATCATTAGAGTATTTCAGGATCCAGTAACATTTTAGAAGGAGACTTGGGCAGGAAGGAAACAGGTTGAGATTTCTTTGAGATTCTTTTGGGGAGGGAGTTTAGCTAACTTGATCAGTCGGAAGAAAACTTAGAATGCCCACGATGAACACTTGGTGCAGGTCTCTAACTCTGTTAGAGAATTTTAAGGTCACTTGAGTTCAATTCCTGATTTTATGCAATATTTTTCTAATAATACATATAATATGCTTATAAAACAGAAATTTTAAAAGATAAGGTAAAAGTAAATATAAATAGATATTTAATGGCTTCTTTTTTTTAAAAGATTTTATTTATTAGAGAGAGAGAGCCGTGTGCGCGGACAAGTGGGGGGAGGGGAAGAGGGAGAAGCAGACGCCCTGCTGAGCGCAGAGCCCAATGCGGGGCTTGATCCTAGCACCCTGAGACCATGACCTGAGCCAAAGTCAGATGCTTAACCGACTGAATCACCCAGACGCTCCTAATGGTTTCTTTTCTTTTCTTTTTTTTTTTTTTTTAAAGATTTTATCCATTTATTTGACAGAGAGAGACACAGCGAGAGAGGGAACACAAACAGGGGGGAGTGGGAGAAGGAGAAGCAGGCTCCCTGCTGAGCAGGGAGCCCGATGTGGGGCTCGATCCTAGGACCCTGAGATCATGACCTGAGCTGAAGGCAGACGCTTAACAACTGAGCCACCCAGGCGCCCCTAATGGTTTCTTCCTGTACACAGCAGGGTGGGAAAACCCATACTGTAAATAAAATCAAGTTATCTCTGAAGTATATTAATTATTCCTCATTTTCAATCCCAATCCCATCTATTCCATTCCCTAAATATTAAATCATAGATTCAACCTTCAATAAAACACATTAAGAAATATGGAAAAGAAAAAGAAGAATAAAATAGTTAATATACATAGAAACACATACAACAGCAAGCAAGAAACCAAGTGAAGCTGCCACCGTTTTCATTCCTGGAACTCATCACAAGGCTGTGGCTGGTTGGTATCAATAACTTCCTTCTTCCATTACGCATTCCATGCTTCTGTTTCCATCAGCCAGGATCTCCGCTGGTCAGGGTTCATTACCTAAAAGTCTTCAGGGGCTCTTTCCTTTATTGCATGATGTTGTTTTCAGTTTACTTTTACTATTGGACATGATGTCATTAAGGCAATCAAAGAGAATTCCCTGGGTTTCAGAAATCGTCCTCTCTGTTCACATTTGTAGGCACCAATCCAATTTCCTCTTGATAATCCGGGTCAGCTACCCAGCAAGCAACTCCCTTCTTTGCCTGTTGATTTAGTGGTATGAGGAACTCACAATGATCTGCTAGCAGTCTCAAACTCCAGCGCCATGGGACCATTGCTGTAAGGACTTCTCTCTTAGAAACCAAGACCTCCAAACAACAGAACTTAAAGTTGTAGAGATGGATGCAAAAACTCTGCAAGTGGGCTATTTGGTGTAATAATGAGGGAGCCATTCCCACTTCTTTCTGCTGATTCCTACACAATCCATGTATTCCAGCTATGGGAGAAACAGTACCATTTATTGTTACCTGATCAAGTTTATACTAAATCTTGTATGACGGAACCATAACTTTTCAGGGTTTTGTGGGTTTTGACGCTATTGTACATGGAAGTTTTAAAATTTAATATTCATGTTTGCTGTAGTATATAAAAACTCAACTGATTTGAGTATAGTCATTGATCCTGTGACTTTGACAAGTTCATTAGTTCTAATAGTTGTTTTATAGATTGTTAGGAATTTCTATCGAAACAATTATAAATCTGCAAAGAGAGAGTGTTTACTTCTTCTTTCCTGATCATTATTCTTTTATATTTGTTCTTTCTTTTTTTGTCAGTATGCAGTGACCAAGACCTCTAGCCCAAAGTTGAGAGGACCTGGTGAGAGTGAGCATCCTTTGGGGGAGTGCACTGCTTAGCTGGCTGTGGTGTCTCAGCTCAGAGAAGGGGGCCGGGACCCAGACCCGTGAGGAGGGTGGGTGCTGACTGGCTGGCACAGCTGTCTGCAAGGGGGTATAATGAATGTGGATCTACAAGTGTTAAAGAAATTATAAGACATGGGCGCCTGGGAGCTCCGTCGGTCAAGTGTCTGCCTTCAGTTCAGGTCATGATCCCAGGGTCCTGGGATCGAGCCCTGAGATCTGTCTCCTACTGAGATGCTGGAAGCTCAGCCTAGTAGGTTCAAGCCGGCTGCCTGAAACCTCTTTCCTGTTCCACTTCAGCCCATCCAGCTTTGCTCCTTTACTCTTTCCCCACTTGCCCTGACCCACTGTAACTTCCTTTTACAAAAGTATTTTATTCTTAGCCCTGCAAAATGGAAACTTTCTTTTTAGCATTTCCTGTGTGAAACAGTATGCTTGCATCCGGTGCACTGTGAATGCTTTGACCTGTCCTGTCTTCTTCCGTATTCAGGCATGCACAGTCACTGCTATGCTCGACGTGGCCACGCACCTGGAGACTTCCGTTTATAAAGCCTGACATTTTCCAAGAAGCAGAGAATTTCTCTCCGTCACACAAGTACAGAGAGGCACAGCTGGTATTCAGCCTCCAGACTGGATGATTCTAAAGCTGTTACCTTTCCCATTTTCCACTCTGTCTCTCTTCTCTTCTTTTTAATACTAAAAATAGTAACTCCACTTACATCATTTCATTTTCAAAGTGCTTTCACATATCTTGCAGTATGTGACAATCACAACTCCTCTGGAAAGTAGGACAGGTCATATTATGTTCTTAATGCTACAAGAGAAGTAACGTGGCTCAGGACATTTCCCAATAGAAAGAGGAAAACATTTCTAGAAGGAAACATCTGCCAGTTGTTGATTCTGTCTCCATTTCAATGCACTCTTTATTAAAACTCATTTAAACAATTTTAGAAATTAATCTTGCATTTATAACACCTGCGGTCTCCTTGACATCCACTGCCTATGTACTATTGACTATTCTGTACTTTAATAGATGTTTTTATTTTCCGGGGAGTGAGGATTATGTGTAGGATGTAAATATCTTTGCTGAGCTCTTCTAAGTCTGAAACATATCAGATCCGGGCAAGATCATTATCAGTAGTCAAGTCAGAATGAAATTTGTGTTGAATTTATTTGTAGAAAACCTTGTCTTAAGAGTTGGTCCCCCACAGTATTAATCGGTGCATTTACATTTTTATTCTAGTACTCTCTATTCTCTACTTGCACTATTTTGAGGGCTTATCTTTTAGAACATCTGGTTCTTCACTCTGTGTATGGTTCTTCACTTTGTGTATGGTTTGGAAGAGAAAAATACAAAATGAAGTGTATACACTTATTTCTTACTACAGTATTGACCTTGTATTTCCCTGGAGTTAGGAGAGTACAGCAGAGTATCATTGATGAATCATCCTAAAAATCTTCTTTTCTTTTACATTAGTGGTGTGAGAGTTTGTCCTTCCAGCTTTCTCCTTTCTTTGTGAAAGAGAGTAGCTGGTTTACATAGTCACAAATACCTCTAGTCTTAAGCAGTGAATTGGCAATCACTCCACCTCTCCTTAACCGTATACCGGCCAATCTTTATCAGAAACTTTCAGCAAAGAACTTGTCTTAAAATCAGCAATTTTATCCTCATCCCCCAAGCCACTGTGATATATAAAATAGTGAGAAGTTTTTATTGAATATTGTCTGCACTATCTGCTTCTTTCTCTTTACAAACCTTACCTCACTGTGAAGGTTCCTTTTAACATGTCAACTTGGCTGGGCCACAGTGCCCAGATATTTGTTCAAACAGTCTTCTGGATGTTTTTATGAAGGTGTTTTTTGGGATGCAAATAACATTTAAATCTGTAGACTTTGAGTAAAGCAGGGTATCCTCCATAATGTGGGTGGGCCTCATCCAATCAGTTGGAGGCCTTAGTAAGACAGAGATTGACCCCTCCTGTGACAGAAGGAATTCTACCAGGGGACTGCCTCTTGGTTCAAATTGCAACTCTTCCCTGAGTGTCCAGCCTGCCGGCCTGCCCTATCATATTTTGGACTCCTCAAGCCTCCACAATCATGTGAGCCAATATTTTTTTATATATCCCTGTTTCTTTGGAGGATCCTAATACACTCAATCCTCACAATCGGTAGGTTTATTATCACATTTTCATATAGTGAAACTAAGGCTCAAAGAGATTAAATAATATTCCCAAGATCATATAGCTAATATGTGGCAGGGCCAGGATTTGAACCTATGCTGTTTCCGAAGTCAGTACTTTATTATGCTATATATTTGTTCTACTATGCTATGGTAAATTCTACTATTCTATATATTACAATACAAAATCAAATAATCCTCACTAGAACTTGAAAATGCATCCAAAGATCCAGTGGCACCTTACCTTCCAGAATAGTTTTTGAGTTACATGATATAACCCATATGCTTTTTGGTGTGAAGTGATTAAACAGTAATATCAGAACTCCTGTTGCCTGGAAAATGTTTAATAGTGTTGCTCAGGAAATGCCACAACATTCAGCTAATGGGAGATCCATTTTCAGTTTGGACTCCAAGCAGAAAGAAACTATCTCCCCATTTCATCTTATAGTTCTCTTTTCAAGTGTGCTTCCATAAGCGTTATTCACAAGGCATAGTGATGATAGAGCTATAATTTTATATGTTCCTTTAATCAAAAACAGTATTTTAGTAGACGGAAGAAAAGTACTCTTCTTTTTCTAAATTTCAGAAGGAAATTACAAGACAAAGAAGAAAAAGTTGGTGTTGAAACTCGAATACTCTGTGTAAACAGGCATCTAGGGATTAAAAAGAAAAAGAAATTGACCTGATGTACCAGATCATTTTCTTTGATTCAGTTCTTATCACTAGAACCTGATTTCCACTGGGAGTGGGTAAAGAAAGGTCAAGAAACCCCAGGAACAATACCTGCTCTCCTAGCCATGGAGAACATCGTCTTCTCTCAACTTCAATCTCAGATGTCTATGAATGTTCCACTGCCAATCCAGGAACCTGCTGACTTCCATAAAGCACCCTAACAGGAACTGGGAAGATGGACTGAAATCAAAAGCTTCTGTCAAATAGAAAAGGCAAATCAACAGAAAAGTGTGATGCTGGAAAGGCATAAAAAGCATAGAGGATTATCGCAGAAGGATGTAATCCTTTTGTTCTTCTGGAGACAAAAATGAATGGATCAATGAGCCTACTCTATCTGGCCAGTGGGAGCCAGGATTTCAGGGCTGCGTATATTCTATTGGGTCATGTGACCATCTGTTCTGATCCTCTGGAAATTGGGACTTCCTTGGGAAAACATTAATTTTTACAACATCCCAAGAAGTGTTTCTTGCAAAATAGGTTAAAATTGGTTTGGGATAAAGAAGGCGCATGTTCAGGAGTGATGAATGCCTCCCGTGGGAGCTCTCATGGAAGCTGGCTTTGAGCCATGAGAACTGGTATTAGGTCCGGTCAGAATCTGACATCTTCACTAATGATCTGGAAGAGGGAGTCAATGGCTCATTAATGAAATCCAGAGATGAAGTGGAATGACTGATGGGATGCAAGAAAGTGAAGAAATTAGTGATGTTAGTGATATGAGATGCATCTTATAGAAAGAGAAAATCACCATCGCAATCAGTCCCCAAGGCACGTGCTGGCAGCAAAGGCCTGGAAGTGATGCCAGGAAGAAGGTTAGACAGGAGATGGGAGGCTGAACCAGCACAATCAGAGTGTCCTTCTGGAAAGACCTCACGATGGCTGGCCAGTGTTCACATGCTTCCCACGGCTCCTGCGACCAAGCCAGAGCTTCTGAAGTCCAGTCTGCTTCTGCCCGGTGGCCAGTCTGTCCTCTGACTTCTGGCTGTGGCTGGAAAAGATGTCTCCAGACGGCCTCCCCACTGTTGCTGTGTGCAAGGAGAAGATGAGAGTGACTAACACGTAGCTGCTTTGGGGCCAGTTTCTAGGCCAAGGCCAGAGATGTGGGTTGAGCATCAGTATGGAAGATTGGAAAGTGTTCCCAGTTTGGATCAGAAGTGTTGTGTTTGTCTCTGGCTCATACCTCCATTCTAAGGTGGGTGTGCTTTCTATTTACAGTCCTGCTGCCCATGGCATCTGTGGCTTCTGTCCCCTCGTGGCTTGGCCACTGGACCCGCTGAGGCTTTCAAGGCTGTAGCAATTTGAGTTCATTTTCCTGGCATCCATGTGCACCCCTTCATTGTCCTGTCACCCTCTGAGACACTGCATGGGATTGAAGAGTAGAAGTGTCCACCAGTGGAAGCCTGCGATTTTGAAAGGCCTGGTTTTGGGGTGCCTGGCTGGCTCAGTCATTAAGCGTCTGCCTTCGGCTCAGGTCATGATCCCGGGGTCCTGGGATCAAGTCCTGCATCGGGCTCCCTGCTCAGCAGGAAGCCTGCTTCTCCCTCTCCCACTCCCCCTGCTTGTATTCCTGCTCTCGCTGTGTCTCTCTCTGTCAAATAAATAAAATCTTAAAAAAAAAAAAAAAAAAAAGACCTGATTTCGATTATCTGTTTCCTCCATCTCAGAAGAATCCAACTCTCTCCTCAGGGTCTGGCTGCATTCCTCCCAGCCCCTCTCACCTTTGCCATCTTCAGTGTGAGCTTAACACTGGCTCCTAGCCTTGCCCTGAGGTAGAGGGAGCTCGGGGACCCTGGACTAATAACCCTTTTGCTATCTTTACTGATAGTCCTGTCCCTTGTAGGGCAATAAGACACAGCCAATTTCTCTATCATATCACAACATCATATAAGTTAACCTCAATTAGGATTTTAAGCCCTGAAAATATAGGTGGTTTCCTCATGAGAGCCAAAAGGTTCATTAAAAGAGACTTCTCCAACATTATTTTTTAGGACTTCCAGAGACCTTATTTTAAGGTTATAGTTATTTATTATTTGGAATAGTTACAGATTACTGGGTGAACCTGGAAGTAAACTATTATATGATTGTTAGATTACCAAAGAAGAAGTAGCAAAGGTGGACAGAACTGTCACAATTCCATGCATTTTAAATCAGAAAGTGTCCCCCAGGCTGGGGTACCAGATGGGGGATCCTGAATCTAGACTTCTCCAGAATTAAAGTTAATTGCTTACTGTTACAAAACTGCCTTGGGGAACCCAAATCCCACTGGTAGCCCCTCACATCACTCTAGTCTAGATCTCCTTACCCTGAATCTGTCTTTAGGACACATGGTTGAAGATGCATATCCCTTCTTGTCTTGTAACATAAAGAGACCCAGTTTCAAGGCGCAGCCCTCTGAGAGCGCAGTGTTGTGGACATTACCCAGCATGAAGTTTTAGACAGTCTGGCCCAGTTCTGATGGACTTAACTGGGGACGAGCCTTCTCCTAGTTCGAAGCCACTACTGGAGCCAGAACCATTGTTTGTCAAATGTGACTGGATAGCCTTATCCAGCTTTCAAGAGAGGAGACCTGACATTTTCCCACCCCTGCAGCCTTTGCCTCTGTTGTTCCCGACTTGAAGCCTCCACTCTGGGCAGACTGGAGCCCAGCTCTTCTGATTCCTGCTCCAGGGCTCTCTCCCTTCTAGTTACGATAGCCGCCGCTGAGGCTACATTTAACATCACCCTCAATTAACCTGACAGGATACAGTCTCCCAAACCCCTCCTGGGACTGAGAGAAAAGAAGAGGCTTAGGGTGGGAAACGGAAAAGGCTTTTATGTTCCTGGCTCTTTTGCAGGCAAATCTCTCAGAAAATTGCTGTTTTATTGTTTCCAGGCACTGAGCTCACATTACACCACCCGAAGCCTAGAAGGCTCTGTCAGCCCATCCATCAGCCTTTACAGGGTGAAGACCTCTGAGAAACATGGAAACCACTCAACAAGTTAGAAATGTTAATGACATAGTCCAAGTAAACGCCTTCTAACTTCTTTCAGATAAAATGAACTCTGTTGCAACAGAAACAAACAGAAAGTGTGTGTGTGTGTGTGTGTGTGTGTGTGTGTGTGTGTGTGTTTGTGTACAGAGGAGAGTGCCATAGCCAAATGCATGGGAAATTTCCCAAAGGAAATTAAGATGTACTTCCTGTCAACCTTCCTCAGAAAGGTTTTTTCCTCTCTGGAGGTTGAACTCTATGCAATCCAGAACCATTATAGCCTTTACTGAAGCAATGGGGTATTGAATATTTCCCCCATACAAATGGGTTTTATTACTTAATTACTTACTTTTTATCCATACAGTTGAGTAACATTTGTTATCCAGAAAACAATATGGACGATGTACCTGAAAGATAAGGAAGGAACTCTGCCAGCTTGTTCAATTCTGTTTTAAGAATATGTTAAGTCTATTTTACAAAATCCCTAACAGATTATGAACTATTATTTTACTGAATTATATTAATCACTGCAAGAGATAGGGTTGACATATAAAGCAAATAAAAATACAGGACACCCAGTTAATTTTGATTTTCAGATAAATAATAAATACTTTTTAGTATAATAAATACTGCATGGGGCATACCTATAGTAAAAAATTTTATCTGAAATATGAATTTAACTGGCGACGCTGTATTTTATCTGGCAATCCTACCAAGAGACCAATTTCACCTGAAATGCTTCTAGTATATGTTTTACATCAGTTGGCCTCAAATACCTTAGCTTGCCCTTTAGAAGCTAACCACTCCTTGACAGTTGATCTAACCACTTGGATGTCAGCAAGGAAAATATTTATTTTTTATTTTTTTAAGATTTTACTTATTTATTTGACAGACAGAGACACAGCGAGAGAGGGAACACAAGCAGGGGGAGTGGGAGAGGGAGAAGCAGGCTTCCCGCGGAGCAGGGAGCCCGATGTGGGGCTCGATCCCAGGACCCTGGGACCATGACCTGAGCTGAAGGCAGACGCTTAACGACTGAGCCACCCAGGCGCCCCAGGAAGGAAAATATTTAAGAAGGAGCTGATAAAGAACAAAAGCTGACTATGTTGTCACTGCTTTTCCAGGTTGTCACAGTCTATTTGCTGCTCTTTTTTCCTTATTCTATTTTTGAAATAATGCACCTCAATAGGTTTTTTTTTTTCCCAGAAGGACTTCTTGACTGCAGTAAATTTCTTAATCATCCTAAAATAGAAACATAAACACATATAGGACAAAACAATATGAGAAACAAGAATTTCATGCTTTTTGAAATTGACTACATTGATGTAATTGTGTCTGAAGATTTGTGTTTTTTTCTTTTTTCTTTTTTTTTAAGATTTTATTTATTTGACAGAGATAGACACAGTGAGAGAGGGAACACAAGCAGGGGGAGTGGGAGAGGGAGAAGCAGGCTTCCCGCTGAGCAGGGAGCCCGACACGGGGCTCGATCCCAGGACCCCGAGATCATGACCTGAGCCGAAGGCAGCTGCCCAACGACTGAGCCACCCAGGCGCCCCTGAAGATTTGGGTTTTTTTAAACTAAAATTTCTAAATTAGGCAAATGACATTGTTTCATTGAATGTTATGGAGGGTATCTTGAATTTTATCTTTTTTTTTTAAGATTTTATTTATTTATTTGAGAGAGAGACAGAAATAGTAAGAGAGAGCACAAGTGGAGAGGGAGAGGGAGCAGCAGGCTCTCGCTGAGCAGGGAGCCCGATGACATGGGGCTCGATCCCAGGACCCTGAGATCATGACCTGAGCCGAAGGCAGACGCTTAACTGAGTGAGCCACCCAGGTGCCCCAAATTTTATCTTTAAATGCTTTTATAACTCTTATTTTATTTTATTTTAATTCTAGTATAGTTAACATACAGTGTTATATTATTTTCAGGTATACAATATAATGATTCAACAATTCCAGAATGCTTTTATTTTTATTTTTATTTAATTTTATTTTTTGAGAGAGAGAGAGTGAAGAGGGGAGAGGGGCAGAGGGAGAGAGAGAATCCCAGTGCAGAGCCTGACACAGGGCTCAATCCCAGGAACATGAGATGACCTGAGCTGAAATCAAAGGTCAGGCACTTAACCAACTGAGACACCCAGGTGCCCCCCAGAGTGCTTTTATAACTCTTGTTAAGAAGTTTTTCAAATATTGTCTTCATCCTAAGAAATTAGTATTTCTAGTTTTCTACTGAGAAGAAAACAAGTTTTTTTACTTATAAAATTATTATTTTTAAGACCATATTCCAACATCTTTTTGAGAATATTATGTTTGTTGAGTTAAATTTGTGGTAGATAGGGCTATCTCACTCTTGATTAAAGTTGATTAAAAGTAACTAGGTATAAGAGATCCCAAAACTTAAAATAGCATTCAATGACTTTTTTCTTACCAGTTCCAATTATCCACCAAAAATAGTGGCTTAAAGTGATTCTTAAGGGGAAGATGCATATATTTGTCATTTTTAAAAGTCTCCCCATTATCACACAAATATTACTTATGGTAAAAACTCCTTCAAAAATTCAATTTGAATTAATTCTAAATAATATATTTCATTCATTCATAAATTTGAGCTATCTGTAAAAATGACATTTTTATAAATCATAATTTGTTGAATATCTGCAATTTTTCTATATGGCGCAGCTAAATAATTATTTTTAAAACTAACTTTATTGAGATATTTTATACACTGTAAGATACACCAATTTTAAGAGTATAGTCTCTTCAGTAAATGGTGTTGGGAAAACTGGACAGCCACATGTAAAAGAATGAAACTGGATCACTCTCTTACACCATACGTAAAAATTAACCCAAAATGTATTAAATGTATTGAATGTAAGACCTTGAAACCATAAAACTCCTAGAAAAAAAACATAAGGGTTAAGCTCTTTGACATCAGTTTTGGCAATGATTTTTTGGATTTGACAACAAAAGCAAAGACAACAAAAGCAAAAATAAATGAGTGGAACTATATCAAACTAAAAAGCTTCTGCATGGCAAAGGAAACCATTAACAAAGCAAAAAGGCAAACTTACCAAATGGGAGAAAACATTTGCAAATAATATATCTGATAAGGGGCTAGTATTCAAAATATATAAAGAACTCATATGACTCGGTAGCAAAGAAAACAATCTGATTGAAAAATGAGCAGAGGATGTGAATATAAATTTTTCCAAAGAAGACATACAGATGGCCAACAGGTACATGAAAAAATACTTAACACCGCTACTCATCAGAGAAATGCAGATCAAAACCGCAATGAGATATCACCTCAAACCTGTTAGAATGGCTGTTGTACACACACACACACACACACACACACGAAACAACACATGTTGGGGAAGATGTGGAGAAAAGGAAATCCTCATATACTGTTGATAGGAATGTAATTTGGTGGAGACATTATAGAAAATGGTGTGGAGGTTCCTCAAAAATTAAAGTTAGAACTACCTTATGACCCAGCAATTCCACTTCTGGGTATTTATCTGAAGTAAACAAAAACACTAATTCAAAAAGAGACATGCGCCCCTATGTTTATTGCACCATTATTTACAATAACCAAATATAGAACAAACCAAGTGTGCATTGATGGATGAATGGATTTTAAAGATGTGGTATATACATATACAATGGAAAATTATTCCGCCATATAAAAGAATGAGATCTTGCCATTTGCAGCAACATGATGAACCTCGAAGACATTATGCTAAGTGAAATAAGTCAGAGAAAGACAAATACCTTAGGATATCCATATATAGGGAATCTAAAAAATAAACAAGCTCATTAGTACAGAGAACAGATTGGTGGTTGCCATTGGTGGGGGTGGGTGGAGTGGGCGAAATGGGTGAAGGAAGTCAAAAGATACAGACTTCCAAGGCCTCCTGGGTGGCTCAGTCATTAAGTGTCTGCCTTCGGCTCAGGTCATGATCCCAGGGTCCTGGAATCAAGCCCCGCGTCGGGCTCCCTGCTCAGCGGGGAGCCTGCTTCTCCCTCTCCCACTCCTCCTGCTTGTGTTCCCTCTCTCGCTGTGTCTCTCTGTCAAATAAAATCTTAAAAAAAAAAAAGATACAGACTTCCAGTTATAAATGAGTCATGGGGATGTCATGTACAGTATGGTGACTATAGTTAATACTATACTGCGTATCTGAAAGTTGCTAAGAGAGTAAATCTTAAAAGTTCTCATTATAAGAAAAAAAATTCCGTAACTGTGTATGGTTATGGGTGTTAACTAGACTTATTGTGGTAATATTTCAGAATATACACAAATTTCGAGTCATTATGTTGTGTACCTGAAACTAATATAATGTTGTATGCCAATTATACTTCATTTTTAAAAAAAGAGTACAGTTTAAAGACAAATGCACACATCTATGTAACTACCACTGCAATCAAGATATAAAACATGTTCTTTACCTTAAAAATTTCCTTTGGCCCCTTTCCAGTGAATCCTTACTTCCTCCCACTTCCCTGCCTAGGCAACCATTGATTTACTTTTCAGTCACCTATAGATGAGGTTTTTTATTTCTAACATTTTATATAAATTGAATAATACAATATGTACTTTTGGTGTCTAGCTTCTTTTACCCTGAGTAATATGTTTGATATTTACCCACATTGCTCCTTTTTATTACTGGATGATACTGAATTGTATGAACATACCACAATTTTGCTTACCCACTTACCTATTGACAGACCTTCAGATTGCTTCCACTTAGGGTCTCTACAGAGCCGCTATAAATATTTGTGTACAGATCTTGGTGTGAATATATATTTTCATTTCAGTTAGGTAAATACCTAGGAGTGGAATTGCTCAGTCATATTTTTCAGAAGAAACTGTCAAACTACTTTCCAAAACGTGTACCATTTTACATTCCTATCAGCAATGCGTGAGTTTCACGTGCTCTCTATCCTTGCCACACCTGAAAAAAAGTGCTTTAATTTCAGCCCTTCTAGTGATGATACCTCATCATCATTTTAATTTGTGTTTTCTAATGACTCTGTGATTTTAAGTACTTCTCCATGTGATTACTGTCCATTCTTAAACTGTCTTTTGTGAAGTGTGTGTTAAATTGTTTTTCCGATTTTAATTGGATTGACTGTCTTATTATTATAACTTCCTTACATATTTTATAAAGGAGTACTTGGTCATATGTATTTAAAATGTTTTCTTCCAGTTTGTAACTGTACATTTAATTTTTTAAATGACATCTTCCAAAGATCAGAAATTCTTAATTTTGATGAAGTCTAATTTATCAAATTTTTTTCTTTTATGATTCATGTTTTTTGTGTTCTAAGAAATCTCTGCATAACCCAAGGTCACAAAGATTTTCTCTTCTGTTTCCTTCTAGACTTTTATAGTTTAAGCTTTATGTTTAGGCCTATGATCCATTTGAAATTAATTTTAGCATATGGTCTAAATTAAGGGTTGGGGTTCATTTTCCTTCCCTATGGACCTTCCAGCATTGTTTGCTGAAAAAACTATCTTTTCCCATTCAATTACCTTAGCACCTTTGTCAAAAATCAATTGACCTTCTATGTGGATCTATTTCTGTACTCTATTTTGTTCCATGAGCTATATGTATTTATCCATAGGCCTGTATAACACTACATCTTTATAACTGTTGGTTTATGATGTTTTGAATTCAGATAGTAGAATTCCTACAACTTGATTCATCTTTTTCAAAATTGTTTGATTTTTTCTAAGTCCATTATATTTCCATGTAAATTTTAGAATCAGTTTGTCAAATCCTACTCTCCAGCCGCCCCCACACCCACCCCCCAAAAAGTCTTCTGGTAGTTTGATTGGAATTATGTTGAATCTATCGATCAGTTTATGAAAAATTAATTTCTTAACCATGTTGAATCTACCAATCCATAAACATGACATATATCTCCATTTATTTAAGTCTTTAATTTTTCTCAGCAACGTTTTCTGGGTTTTGTTTTGGTTTTTTGTTTTTTGGGTTTTTTTGGTTGGTTTGTTTGTTTTTTGTTTTACCGATCTGGAATATATTGTGTTGAATTTAACCTGAATATTTTATGGTTTTTGATATCATTGAAACGTATTTTTCTTCTTAATTTACTTTCTCAATTTTTTATTGCTAGTATTTAGAAATATATTTTTTTTAAATTTGGCTATGAATAAATTTGTTATTTATGCATCTGTGTACATGTGGGATTTTGATCACTATTTTTTTCCAAGTACTATCTTTGTCTGATTTTGGTAATAGCATAATTCTAGACTTAGAGAAGAGTTGACAAGTTTTCCTTACTCCTCTATTTGCTGAAAGATTTTTTACAGTGTTACTATTATGTCTTCCATAAGTATTAGATAGCGTTCACTTGTAAAGTTCTCTGGGCCTAGAGTTTTTCTTTATGGAAATGTTTTTAATTATAAATTCAGTTCCATTAATTCTATATATTTTAGTCTATTTTATTAATTTCTGCTATTGTTTTTATTGCTTCTTTCTCTCTACTAACTTAGGGATTAATTTGCTTATGGGTTTGGCCGAGAAATTCTTAGGGCAGGAGAGCAGAAACCAGCTGAGTCTTCATTTTGGGCGATTTCTTAAGGCAAGGATTAATGCAGTCAAGATGAGGTTCTGCATGAAGGAAATGTTATGTGAATCACAAGACATCCTGAGATTGCAATTACTTAACTAATAAAGATGGTAGTAGCTCTAAGAACCCCCCTTTTAGCTATCCTCTGACTAGTCCAGAGGTTGGCCACAAAAGCAGTCTTGGTACAGATCTACACTACTGTCATAATCTAGAGATGATTTTATCACCTCAAAATAAAAGTTTGGTGATAGAACAAAATCTGTCCTCATTGTTCCTTTTGTCAAATGACAGTGGCTGCATGGCAGCATTTATTGGAAATGCAATGGGTGTGGCCCCAGTAAATAAGCCTTATCTCACATCTTATGTTTTCTCTTCTGTTCAAAGGAATCAGGAATAGCTAGATCCTTTTCTGAGCCTTCCACTTAACATTTTAAAGCCAGACTTTAGCATCTAAAGAACCTACTGTTCTAGTTGCTTTAGTTCAGGGAGGCAGGGATTCTTAGTTTCTAGCAGTATCGTAAGTTCTTGGTAAATTTTTGTCTTTTTTTCTCAGGACTTGGAAAAATTCTTTTGCTTACAATCTACCTGTTTCTTATCCTATTTTGGTGGACTTATTTTTGGAAGAACTTGTCCTTTGGGGATGGGAGCAGAGCAGAAGGATGTGTCAAGGTGGAGGGCTTTGGGGGAAAGAGAAGAGGATCCTGGAGAGAGTGGGAAAGAGGAGGAGTGGGTGGCTAGAGCAGTATTCAAAGGAAGTGGGGTTAGGGTAGAGTGTAGGAAATGGCAAGATTTTAGTGGAACTGAATGTTTTTAGTTTTTCCACATTTTTCATTAGCTTTGGACCAAAAAAAAAAAAAAAAATCCTTTCATGAAGTCAGAATTTTGGTTAGAAGCTTCTTACCATGAAAAAAACAGCCAAGCAATGAATGTTAGGAATTGTCTTGCCTTTTTGCCCTAAGTTATCTCTAAGATAGACAGTTTTCATCATATTAAAAGTTCACCAAAGTGGCCACTTACATTCCAAATTATTTTTAGTGAAATCACACCATTTTGTAAGATATACACAAGAACTTGGGTCATAGTGAGAATACATAGCAGATGAAGACTTATAGCCTGGGAGGTGTGAAGATGGTATGAAATGACCACACAAGCGTGGTGAAGAGAAGCACAGGTGTTGCTTTTACACCTCTTATCTCAGGCCCCTATCAGATCTCTGACTTCAGATCTGACAATGGTCAGCCTCCAGTAAATGGAGTTTTTGGAAATGCCATCTCCCAAACTCTCAGGAGCCCAAAGATGGGACAGAGGGAAAGATAGAACTTGTAAGGTTTCCAGATGGTGACCCAAAGCAAAGTTTATTTTTTTGAGGGCCACTGCCCGGCAAGACCTTAAAATGGTCAGTCGTCATGGCCAGTATTGAAAAAGAGTAAGTGGTGTGCCCATCACTGATTTTATGTTGGGACTTGAGCCAAAGGGCTTGTAAGGGTCCTCCCTTTGTGTATCATGGTTGTGCTGATGCTGCTGACATGTAATGTGCTCAGCTTGGAATTTAGGGCTAGACTAGAGCTGGCAAGCCTATTGCACTTATTGCCACATCCCTTCCCTGGCCAGTCGGATGCACTGCTAATCAATCACAATAATTTGTTTTCTGCTCTGTACAGTGTTCCAGATCACCAGTCTCAATAGATACAGTATTGGCTAAATTGAGCATTTACTATGCCAGAAATCTTCTAAGCACTGCAGAAATTAAGTCCTGTAATCCTCACCTCAGTGCTTTTTAGAGATTCTTTAAGCCTGCCCAAGGTCACAGAGCTAGGAAATGCCGGGTCTAGGATTCAGTCCCCAGCAGTCTGGCTACAGAGTCCCATGTGCTGTCAGACCTCTGCTCAGAGTTAGCCCACACACTGTAACCAGAGCTGATGCTATGAGTGTGCACTGTAACACAGCTTGTGAAACAACTGACATGCTCTCATAAGTATTGGTAGATATTGTCCTCCTGCTGCCTTAGTCTGGCCCTTCCCTTGGGACCTCCTCTCCTAACTCCTAACAAAAGACTTAATGCCCAGCCCCAGAGAAGAGCTTCCAGAAGCCATCTCAAGAACGAAGGCTGGTTCTGGTTGGTCTGTGTTGGCCAATGCCCATGCCTCTTGAGTCATTAAATGTGGAGTTTAAAATATCATCTCTAGATGTGACTCTTGTAGATCTTGGCTCTGGGGATAAACAATATCAATATCATGTACATATAGTATTATTTAATGTAACATTCATTCACACTTCATACTATAATAAAACCATATCAAAATATAGAAACCAATACTTTAAAAAGTAAACACATGACAATACTTTTTTAATGAATTCTTACTATGTTTTTCTGAACTCCTTTTCTCATCACTAGCCAAAGTTCATTTTCCATTGATGATCTCATGCTAATGTTGCTTTCCCAGTCACTTCTGGAGGTGATAAAATTAGGCTTTCTACTTAATTTTTTTTTTGTACCAACCCTCTGATTCCAAATTTCTTGGTGGAATGAAATCTCACTTTTATGACTGTTATTTCCCATGTAGAACAATTCTCCCATCCATCTTTGAGCTGTGTCTTATTGCTTATGAGAAGCTGCTGGTCATCTTTGAGATGCCCCAGGACCAGAGTCCCCGCACAGAGCTAGCAGGTCAGTGGAGGGTGGTCTCAATGCAGGCCTAGGAAGGTGAGGTTTGTCCTGGTGGTGGGTACTGGAGCCCCCTCTGCTCTTGCCTGTCTGCACAAGTCCCCTTCTGCTCCGAGATGCCATTTCATTCCAGGACTCTGAGTCTCTGGCTCCTTTCTGCGAATAGCCACTGGCATTTCCTCCTGTGAACTCTGGCTGCTGACCCATTCTGTCTCAATTCCTCCATTCCTGTCTCTGCTGCAGGCTCCACCTCGTGGCCACTTCTGTCATTGACCCACCCAGGCCTGGACTTCATTTTGGCCACGCCCCGTGGGACGGACCGGGCTTTCTCTGAGCTAGTTTCTTCGGAGATGTAATTTAGATACTCTACGCCTTCCACGGAGTTCAAACTGTTCAAGTCACAGCTGGGCCGACAGCTTGGTAAATTGAATTTGAAAAGGACCAAGTTCATTCTGACTTTCAAGCAACATTGTTACATAAGAAGAGAACCATTTAACAATAGAAAAACAACAAAAAATGTTTATTAGGAATTGTTCTTCATTCACACTTGAATAGTAAAAAGAAATGATCTTGAATTATAGCTGTTGAATAATGTTAAATAAAAGAAAAATTAAGGGAAGAGAAACTTAAGAATAAGAGACTGGGGACTTTCCTTCTTTGGAGATTTTGGAATACTTGCCGTAATTTTAGGCAAGGCAGTCTGGAGGAAGAGCACTGACCTTGGAAGTTTCTTTCCAAAAGGAAAGCAGGTGAAGTGGTTCTAAATCAGAAATCAGGATTAACATCACTCAGAAGTGACAATGTAGAAAGTGAATCCTATAACTAGAGGTAACAGGTGTATACCTCCAGAGGGTGAATTTATTCACTTTCACTCAGAAATTTTTAAAATTCTACAAATGTGTTACTTTCTATTTTTTAAGCATTGATGATAATTACAATGTATATTGTAATAGAAAAAGAAAAAAGTGTATTTCCCTCCTGCCATGAGGAAATCCTAAACATCTAGCTTCTGGAAGTCCTGTCTTCTATCCATTTATGAATGCATTCAAATATTTATATATTCCATCAAGTAACAAATATTTGATTTGTTATTGTGTGCAGGCAATCTGCTAAGCTCCAAGAGCAGACAGAACAGTGCTCCTCCTGATTTTGGTAATTTAAAGCCAGTGAAAAAGGTTTACAATAGTAAAGCATTTATAAAGCAGAATAATATTTGTAAAGTCCTAGCTTTCCTACTATAAGTCAGTTGTATTATTTAAACCTTCATATTTCATTGTTTGGGGTGATCTGTACCTACTGTGTTTACTAAGTTTATTCATATCATTTACTCTTTACAATTCTCTTATAGGCACCATTTTAGGAAGAAAAAACAAGAGAAAAGTTTTCTCTTCCCATTCTCTGTCTACTTGCAAACCATATCGCTGTTTTGTTAGGGTTCTTTAAGGAAGAACTGTCTGGTAAAGTGGTGTATGTTAGTACTAACCCCTTTGACTTTGTTGCCTCTCATTCTTTTTAAAAAAAATATGTGTGTGTTGTATGAAATATGACACAACATACCTATAATATGTGCATAAAACATCACTAGTGACTAATTCCTAATCTGTCCTCTTCCCAGATCATTCAATGACTTCAGAACACTTCAAGTCCATGGAGCGCCCCCCCCCTTAATTGACATGTTGTTGATGTAATATATGTTTCTGTTCTTTTTTTAAAAAGCTTCTTTGAGAGATAATTTGTATGCCATCAAATTCACCTTTATAAATATAGTGTACAATTCAATAGATTTTAGTGTACTCCCAGAATTGTGCAACCATCATCACAATATAATTTGAGAACATTTTCACTTCTCTAAAAAGAAATCCTGTGCTCATTAGCAGTCCTCCCCATTACCCCTCTTCCCAGGCCCTGGCAACCAGTAATCTACTTTCTGCCTCTATAGATTTGTAAGCATGCAGTTTCAACTAGATTTAATCACATATCACCATATTTACCATTTAAATTGCATTCTTCTCCCTCTATACTTTCATCTGGAATCATTTTCATTCTGTCGGAAAACTACTGTTAGCTTTCCCTTTAGTACTGGTTTTCCAGTGATACACTCTTTCTGTTTTTGCTAGTCAAAGTCTTTCTTTCACCCTTGCTGAGATGATCCAGATCCCTGGAAGTTGGGCTGGAGTCAGAAGTGGTGGCCGACTTCCAGTTCCTCTTTATTTCTAGGATGCCTTCTTCAGTGTCCCGCCCCAATGTAAAGGTTGGGTTACCAAGACACGTATCCTTGGCAGAACTTGGACTCCAGGAGTGTTTTATTTTTCCTTGTACCTCTGGGATCAATGCTCTGCTCAGCCTCTCACTCATCCTTGAGGTCAAGAGGACCCCAAATGTTGGGCTCACCTTTATCTTCTTCTCTTGGCCTGGCTCTTCTCTACTGTTAAGAATCTGATGTTAATGAGGTAAATGTTGTTGTTTAATCTGATTTCTATATATCCTCTGAAGGAGGATTGATTAGAATTGTGTCTCACTTTTTTTTTAAATACCCTTGACATTCTTGTTTTCTCCAGAATATCAGTTCACTATATCCTACCCTAGCATTATAACAAACAGAACAGAGGAGCTTAAGCTCCAGACTTGCAGCTTTATTTTTATTTTTTTAAAAGATTTTATTTATTTATTTGACAGAGAGAGACACAGCGAGAGAGGGAACACAAGCAGGGGGAGTGGGAGAGGGAGAAGCAGACCTCCCGCTGCGCAGGGAGCCCGATGCTGGGTATGCTGGGCTCATCCCAGGACCCTGGGATCATGACTTGAGCCGAAGGCAGACGCCTAACGAATGAGCCACCCAGGCACCCCAGACCTGCAGCTTTAAAGGAAATAAACCCAAGATGTCCTTGAAAATCCTAGGAAAGGACTATCTTTGGAAAAGTAAAGTCTTTTCATCACCATCCTATTTTTTTTTTTTGCTAGTCCATTTTCACCATAAACTCACCATAAGTTTCACAAGGAAATTAAAAAAAATTTTTTTTTAAAGCAGATTGAAGAAAGGGATAAATCTTCATGATAAAATAGCCAAATAACTTTGCTAGTAATTCTTTTGTAACCATGGGGAAATATGAAAAACTTCCTATGAAGCAATTGTTAAAAATTTATGTCATGTGAGGTTAAAGTTCTGGAAAAAAATATCATTGAAGTTTTTTTTTTTTTTTTGAGAAGCAATTTTGATCTTGGCAGTCCAATTAGAAACATCAGAACGGCTGGGTGATTCATTGGCAACTGAGGCTTTCTCTGACACCGGGAACCGAGAAGGTGTGTAGTCTCAAGCGCACAACTGCAGTGAGACAATGATGAGCAAGAGACTACAGTTGTCCAGCCTAAATCTAGGTTAGGCTGATAGCCATATTCTCAGAATGAATGAATAAATAAGTAAATGAATCAATGAATGGTTAGGAATTGGGAAGCAGATGTCTAAGAATTGTTTAAGAGCAGATTTTCCATAATGGAGAGAAACAGAAGTAGCAAGAAAATTACTGAGAAAAAAGAGACCGAGAACAATCATCAGCACCATCACCCGTCTCTCATCAAGGCTATACTTTTACCGAGCACACCTGCTATGTGTCAGGCACTCATCAAACCTCTTGACTCAACTCACGTAATCTTCACACTTGCCCTCTGAGGTGCTTTCACAGGTTGGGAAACTGGAGGTCCGCACAGTGGTGATGTGGCAGAGAAGGGCCCAGTTCTCTGTGCACATCTTGACTATAAACCGTTGGAAGCAAAATGGAGCAATTACTCAGAAACCAGTATGAGTCACTGGAGTACCAAAATTCTGCTACTTCTAGGGAACATAGATTAAATGGAACTCTCCTTTATTCATGAGCAAGTAATTTTCAATTTGAAGGCAGGCAATAAAACTCAGGATTAGTTTTAGTGATGATAAATTCTAGCTAAAACTATAGTAGCCGTCAGGGTACTTATTTGTGCCCAAATTATTGACTTTCTTTATAAATGTCTCTTCCTAGTATTTTTCTTGGATTTTTCACATTTTGTAGGCTTCTTATTCATAGCAAAACTCAAATGTGGCAATTTAATCCTTGTGTGGTAATTTTCACTCACCTGATAATATATTTGCAGAATAATGAAAATTCTTATGGACATCTCCTAAAAAGTACCCCCAAATACAAAAGGTATAATCTTCTTAGACCTGCTTAAAAATTTATCAGAAAGGGGTGCCTGGGTGGCTTAGTCGTTAAGCGTCTGCCTTCGGCTCAGGTCATGATCCCAGGGTCCTGGGATCGAGCCCCGCATCAGGCTCCCTGCTCGGCGGGAAGCCTGCTTCTCCCTCTCCCACTCCCCCTGCTTGTGTTCCCTCTCTCGCTATGTCTCTGTCAAATAAATAAATAAAATCTTAAAAAAAAAAGATCAGAAATACCTTTATTCAAATAGAAGTGATAACATCTAAAATTAAAAATTTATGTATATTTATTTTGTATGTAAGATTTATATATATAAAGCATGTATATATTCGTATATATGAAAACACTTTGTAATGATAAACTTTTTTTTTTAAAGATTTTATTTATTCATTTGAGATACAGAGATACAGAGAGAGAGAGAGAGCATGAGCAGGGGCAGAGGGGGAAGCAGGCTCCCCGCTGAGCCAGGAGCCCGACGAGGGGCTCCATCCCAGGACCCTGAGATCATGACCTGAGCTGAAGGCAGACGCTTAACCATCTGAGCCACTCAGGCGCCCCAGTGTAATGATAAACTTTTATTTTTATGGAAACCATTACTGTTTTAGTACCCATGCCTCTTGGCAGCTATATTCCACTGGCTCAGGGATGGTGAGGGGTTTCAACTTACAGGCCAACCAGCATATCCACAGCGAGTGGCGGCCTGGCCGGCCATGTTGAGAAGGAATCTAAGATGACATGTGGACATGTGCAAGACTATTACAACTGATTAGTCAAGATTTTTATGAGCACAGGCAGGAAGAGGAGTTATGACATGTTTGGTGGGTTTGCCATCCCTGTCTCTCATGCTACCACCTCTCAGTAGTACCCGTGAATTTTGGGCCAAGTATGAAGGAAAAAAATCCGGGCGTTTCCATAAGTACAAATCAGTTAGCAATGACAGCGTTACCAGGATACTCTGATGCTTTAAGGGTAGGTATAATGGTCATTCTCTTAAAAAAGGTTGTCAAATGGCTAAGACACTCTCCTAATCCCTCAGACTCCTTTACAGGGAAAGAATGAAATCGCTGAACAAATGAGAAGAGAAAGAGAAAGAGTATGTGAAACAAACTGTAAAGCAAGAATCTGTTTCTACTTTGTCTTCTGTCTAACCGGAAAGGCCCTAAGATTCAGCCCTAATCCAAGACGGGCAAAGAAGACATAAAGTTATTTAAAAATCACCACCACCACCAGCACCACCACCACCACCACAACAAAAATCCCATGGCCAAAAATAAAATCTGAAAGACATTTTCTTCTTCTTCTTTTTTTTTTTGTAAGCTGCAGCGGGACCTGAAAAGATTCACTTGTATCCCTCTCGATGATCTCACATATGGAAAAATAGGCCAAGAAATAAGACTTAGCAGCACAGTGAGAAAAGATGGGAGACTGTTATTTCTCAAGGGAAGTTATTTATCTCCAAATATAATCTTATTTTTTGACAAAGAAAAACTGGCATGGTAGGTTCTCCAACTACTTTAATAATGTAGGATGCCCGCAATGTCATTGACTTTTGGCAGGTATTTTATTAGGTTTTTTACGCCCTGAGCCTGCTTATCTTGTCTGTCCCCAGACCTTCTGAGGAAAGGTGGGGAATGGACCTCAGGACCATCTGTGAGGTGGGGCGTTTCTTAGGAAAATAATTTTTATATTTCAACAAAACATAGATAAACGTGACACATTAAATTAGAATCTATTAAAACAAAGTGTTACTGTACAGCATAGGACATAAAACAATATTGATGACTAAGAAATATTTTATGTAGACCAACCACGCTTTCAGATTTTTCTCATTATTTATTCTTTCTTTTCTAAAATAGTCATTCGTTTTGTGCTTCATCATCTACAAACTGACAATCACACATGAGTTCCCGAAGTTAACTCTCCACCAGCATTTATGCAGTGGCTCTAGGTTTTTACTGTTTTCTTTTTCCTTCTTCCTTCTCTCCCAATCTCCCTCCTTTCCTTCCTTCCTTCCTACCTTCCTTCCTTCCTTCTTTCTGTTTTATTTTTGTAGCCTTTTCAGACGATTTTAAATAGGGAAAAAGAAGGGAGTTTAGTATAACAGCTTTGGTGATGCCTGTCATTTCTTCCATTCTTCTTGGGGGATAGCTATCCAGTTTCTTAAAAGAAAAACTTTTGTATTACCGAAAAATTTAAAAGAGAAAAATAGTATTAAGGAGCACTTGGGCACAGTCTCCACAAGAGTGCCCCCGCATCTGACACCAATTGCAAGTTTAGGGCGTTCCCCAAACCACCCTGTTTTGATAATTTGCTGGAAGGATTCATAGAGTTCACTGAAAACTGTTACACTCACAGTTAAGTATTATTAAAGAAAAAGGAAACAGATGAAAATCAGCCAAGGAAAGAAGCGCCCAGAGCAGAGTCCAGGAGAAGTACCAAACACGGAATGCCCATTGTCTTCTCTCCATGAAGTCAAGGGTATATGTCTCTATCCTGGCATTAATGTGTGATAATATGACCAGAATATTGCCATTGGCAAAGCTCACCTTTGGTGTCCAGAGTTTTTACTGGGACTCATCACATACTGCCTGCATGGCTGACCTTAGTCATCAGCCCCTCCCAGAGGTCAGGCTAAGATCTTTAGTCGCCCGATCCCTCAGAAGTCAGAGCTGATGTTGTGTGACCCAAAGTTCCCGTCATAAACTGCATTGTTAGACTGTCCGGTGGCCAAAGCCCTAGGCAAACAAAGACTCTTCTGTTAGGCAGGAAATTCCAGGGGCCTAAAGATTATCTCTAGTAGCTAAGGCAAAGGCCAGGTCTCTCTTTAGGTGAGGCTAATTCTTCACTACCCAAGGATAGCGATCCCTTTGCCTCTGCCCATACTTACACTCAAATTCAAAATTACGATACCAATAATGACCAACCTCATTTCATCTGATAGTGTGCCAGAGTCAACTCATATTAGTTCACAAAAACTGTTAAATATTTAGGAGTTTTGTAAGCAGGTTGTTAAACACAGCTGTTATAAAACACGTAGTTATATAAACTTGTAATTATATGGATTAGATTAAAAACAAAGATAATAAATGTTCAAAACTCTTTGTGTTGTAATTATTTTACTGTATTTTACTGTTAATATGATCTTGATCTTATCTAGATCTACTATATCTGTCTGGTAAGATTAGGTAGAATGTTATGCTACTAGGCCTCTCTTCCCATCTCTGCCTTCAGTGACATCACGTTGGTGGCATGAAATTGACCATGGTAAGAATATTTACACCATGAAATTCAACAAATGCTATGAATCAGGACTTTTTTGGATACATTTTAATTTTGAGAAGCATCTTTCTGTTGATCCAACTGCTACTAGAACTGTTAAGAGTATTTTCTAAGTTGTGACAACATGAAGATACATTTCTGAGAAATTATTTCAAAATATAAATGATAGTATTTCTAGAGCTAATGATTCTGATGGGGTAATTTTTCTAAAAAAAATTTAACTCTTCATACAAATCAGTTTGTTGTAAGCCTGAATTTAATTTTAAATGTAAATTGATACATAGCATTTTCGTATTTTTTTCTGACATTTCCTATAAAATTGTGGAGATTGTACAAGAAAAGGGGCTTTTTCATTTGTGTATAATTAAAGTGTAAAAATAAAAATATAGGTCATTAAAATTTCATTCATATGAAAATACTGTTTTCTGTTGTATACAATAATCTCAAAAGGAAAGGGCTGTTTCCAAGACTGTGGATATTTGCTTTGCAGTGTTGCAGCAGTTTTCAAAACCAGAGATCCTGATCTCTTTGAAGAAGTCTAGTAAGTACTTGCTATGCTTTATTTTAATGTACGTGGGTATGCTTTTATCTTGTAGCAATTTGCTGATGAAGTTTATTGCCTGAGAGCAAGAGCAAGATCACAGATAATTTTCGATAATCTTTAATTTTAATTCTGGGCAGAATTCGCAGAGATACATCCAGGGATGGGAGTGGAAGCCAGTTGATGTCCACGAGGAGCCCCTCCTCCTTCTGGGGGCTGCGGCTGCCATTGTTGCTTCCAGCCTGGACCAGCCTGGATGCAGCCAATGCTCAGACCACAGGGCACCTCAGCCTGTCCCACGCCGGTCCTGCCTAATGCTGACCAGCTTCTTAAAGTGCATGTTGCCTGTTCTACCACAGGCCCAAGGGAGTGGTGGGGAGAGTATAGTTTAATTTTCTTGTTCTTTTTTTCTATTTTTCTGTATTTTCCTCAAGAGCAGGTAATAGTTAAATAACTAGACCACAAACATTTATTTTTAATATCAATTATATTATCAACTCTTTTTCTGAATTTATGACTTTGTAACATTGCATTTGTCCCTTTATATAGGGTATACCTGAATGGGGTGTATATTAGGCTGAAAAAGCGTAGTGGGCAGTAATTTGAAATTTGTTTTAGTAAAATACCTACTTATCCTTGATTTATTTTTAGTTGTGTCCTAATTTCTTTAAGGACCGTGCTCCATTTTAATTTACACGAGTGACTTACTCTGTATGACACTCAGAGAGGCACTTCTGTAATAGTTTATGTTTTAAATTGCTCGAGTGGACAAAAGATGTCTTAGAAGGTAGTATTGCTCCAATTATAAATCCTTTAAAAATAATCAGAGACTAAGTAACAAGAATGAAATCTCATTTTCTTTTGGGCCCCTTTATTAGCCAAGATGAGTGCTTTACACCTTAAGAGAGAAGCAGAGGGGATGATGGACTGGCCTATCAATGTAAACCTATCTCTGACGTCACCACTTGTACACTGTTTTCCTGGAAGACAGAACAAGATTGAGATAGGAAGGGATGGGGCTGCAAAGAACTGTTTAATTTTTAAAAAGTATTTACTTACTGGTTCGTGCTTGAGAGGACTTTTGAGGTATCTCCCTATTTTAAAGTGAATTAATCCCAAACTTATCCAAACTAAATAGAACAGAGATGCCACTGAATGTAGAGGAAAACTTAATGAAACCGAGCTCAGAAATCTGGAATCCCACTTAGAAGTTTCCTTTATCTCTTCCTCTTTATCTCCTCCATTGTCTTTTTGGAGTTTGGAGTCCAGTTCCCGTCCTTCTACACTTCTCTCCATTGTCATGGAGAACTCTGATAACTCTTTGCATCTAAAAAGGAAAACAACTCAGAGAAGAAGGGGCTGGGCAGGGCTGTACTCCTACCTGGGCAATTTGAGGGTAATTGGAGGGGGAGAAAAGGTCTCCGTAAAAATCTATTATTAGTCTCTCTTTGGGATTAAGATATTGTCTCAAAGCAAGGATTTTACGTAAAGAATTGATATATTGGCTTATTAAACCTACTATCATTTCAGCAAAGGCAATTTCACTATCCTAGTCAGTTGCTAACTTAGAAAGTTAGACTTTTATAGTGTTACCCTTATACACGCACCCACAGAGGCACACTCTGAGCCACTTTGGTCACCCAGCCCAGTATTTAGCACATTGTAGCACAAAGTGTACTCTTAATATATTTCTATTAAATTGATGGACAGGCAAAGAGGAAAGGCTGTAGTGTGTTCTGCGGGGAAGATGGTAGATTCAGGTGTGTGTGGGGTCTGGATATTAAAGCTATCAAGAGTCAAAAAGTTTTGACATAAGGATAAAAACATCCATGCTTGGGTTTCTCAGTTTCATTTTGCAGTCCCTAAGTTTCAAATCACCAAAGTGAAATGGATGAAATGCGTCTTGACTTGGAATATGTTTGTTTTCATTCACTGGGTTTTCAACTGCTCAGATACATCTTAAAATTAAAAAAAAAAATGGTGTGGTAAAGAGTCACACAAATGCTCAGTATAAGAACAATTTCTGCCTTTTATTTTACTTTTTTTTTTTAAGATCAAAGAACCTTTTAAGAATTTTTGAAGGATGGGAATAAATGGCAAATTTTGTATTTTAAGTTTTTTCTCTTTGGATGTGTCAAATTCCAGGTAACTTCAGTAACATACAGCAATGGAAATTTACGATGGCCCTCAAAGAGTTAACAGACTTTTCAAACCTGGAGAAATTCTAGTAATCATTCTGGGATACGTAATTTATTTACATATATAACTAGCATTTTTAGAAAAAGAAAATAACTTTTCAGAAAAATGGGGAGATTGGGAGTCAAAGCCAGAGGCCTTAACGTTTTAAATTTTTTTCTTCTTTTTTTTCAAGTGGTACTGACTTAGCAGGAACAGTTCAAACACGCCCACAGTCCAGGAAATAATCATCAGACCCAAGTGATCCACTTAGATGGGAAGAAAAAGTAATTTGCTCAGCATCTCCTGGATCGTCTTAAGAGTTTTAGTAAGAAATAAAATGAGAAGCAATGTTTCAGAAGTCAATTCAATGCCCAGACCCAAACCCCAAATCGAACCCGGGACTTTTCTTAAGTGCGAGCAGAGCAATGAGCGGTAAAGGCAAACAGCCCGGGGCGCCCCCTGAACAAACTGCGCGGGGCGGGCAGGAAACCCCCGGCCAGGAGACCCTTTCTATTGGTTTCGGGAAGGTGCTTCGGGCAGCTCCGTTTCCCCCCCGTCTCCCCCCCCCCCCACACGCGGAGGCTGCTAGCGCGGGGCGCAGGCCGGCGGGGCACAGCAAGGCCCGGGGACGAGACGCGGACAGGGCGCCGGGCAGGAGAGCGTGTCGCCGGGCGCCGCCGCCGCTGTTGTCCGGGGTCCTGAAAGCCGGGAACTTCCCGGGAAGCAGCGGCCACTTTTCTCTGTGTCAGAGCGGGGGGTGTGGGGGTTTCAGGGGGCGCACCTGCTAAGCCCGCCCTGGCCCTGGGCCCGGAGGTGCGGGCAGATAAGGCCCTCCCCAGCCCCGTGGGTGGGGGTGCGTGATTGGGGGGGCGGCGGTGAGCACGGCCGGGAGCGCCAGGCAGGACCCCGGTGGCCCTTCTCCGCCTCTCGGGCAGCCCCGCGCCGCGACCCAGCTCCACCTGCGCGCGAACTCCGGCGGCCGGAGACGCGGGCGCTGGGGGCTGAGTGCCGCGGCGAGCGGGGCGGGAGCGAAGGGTGCTGGGGGTGGGGGGGCGGCCCTCGTCCGGGGATGGAGGGGGGGCGGGTGGAGGCGAGAGCGAGCGGGGCATGCGCAGTGGGGCGGAGGAGGTGGCGATGGCCGGGGGAGGCGGGGGGACTGCTGTTTATTTGCAGCTGGGCCAACTCGGCGGCGCAGGCGGCGGCGGAGCGCGGGGCGCCAGCGGCGGGTCCAGCTGCCGCCGCACCATGCCAGAGCCCACCTCCGGGCAGCCGCGGCGCGCCGCCGGGGCCCCGGCCGGGGAGGATGCCAGACGCCCGGGAGCGGCCAGGGCAGCGGTGGCGGCGGCGGCACGATGGTGGTGACAGGCTCTGCCCGAGGCGGCTGCGGGGACCGCGCGCCCTCCCGGCGGCGGGACCGCGGACTCGCGCCGGCCGGGGCCGCGGCGCTGCTGGCCGGGGCGAGCTGCCTGTGCTACGGCCGCTCCCTGCAGGGCGAGTTCGTGCACGACGACGTGTGGGCGATCGTGAACAACCCCGACGTGCGGCCCGGAGCCCCGCTCCGCTGGGGCATCTTCACCAACGACTTCTGGGGCAAGGGCATGGCCGAGAACACCAGCCACAAGTCCTACCGGCCGCTCTGCGTCCTCACCTTCAAGTGAGTCCGTCACCTCGCGCTCGCAGCCGCCGCCGTTTCTCCTCACCTCTTGTCCGAGCTGGGAGAAGTTGCGGGACCGGCTGGGGGGTGGGGGTCGTTTCTTTTCTTGCGGCCCCTTCCCCTCCACGCCTCCCTCCTCTCCTCTTTCCACGCCACTCTGCGCCGCGGTCCCCAGCCCCGCTTCTCTGGGCTCCCGGGGCGGTTCGGGAGGCGCGGGCTGGGAGTTGGGATCGAGTTTCTCAAGAGTCTACGCTCTCGGCGGGCTGGTCTCTCGGGCAAGGGCTGGTTGCGGGCTGGTAGAGCTGCTCCCGCACTCCCACCCCAGCCGGACGGTGGTCAAGTGCGACCGCGCGGGCCCGGAGGGTTCCGGACGGGAGGCTGTGGTGGGGATGCTTGCAAGTTGGGAATTTCTCGGAGGCTGTTGGGCAGCCTTGCTGATGGCGAGAGAATCAGTCCCTTTGGGGTCGCGTTCGGAGGAGAAGAGACGAGAGCCAGGAGCTGCCAGGGCTGCATGGGTTTTGGGGAGGCGCAGCGGAGGGAGCGGAGGCTCTCCTCCGACCTGCAGCCTTTGGCTGCTCCCGGAGCCTTTCCAGTCTGCAGGTCTGCGGAACGGCTTGGGATTTAAGATTTTAAAAGATGCAAAGCAAAGGAAGGCCGAGCGTGGGATCCTCTTGGGATCCTGGTGTCCCAGTCGAAATAGTTTTTGTTTTACAACCTCAGAGTCATGATTCAGCATTTCTGGTTTGAATAAAGTCTAAAGGGAACCGAGGGAACGCCAGGTTTTTGTAGGGTGGAGTATTCTCTTGCATTTAAAAGCGGGCTAGCTTCGGATGGAAGAGGAGGAGAGCTTTGTGTGAGTGCTATCTCGTACACCGTGAGCTTGACTCAACCCTTTGTAATTTGGCTCCGCATTTAAGCTTAAAATGTGCCGGACAAAAACTTGAAATAATATTGGTTCAGTATCATCAGTGTTTTAAGCCTTTTCCAGTGGGTGTAATATGAACCCGTCTTCATGGTAATGGTCATTCGAGACGGGATAGGAAGCTTGAAAAGCTTGCCTGGGGCCAGGAGGCCACGGTTTCTTGACAGGTGGCTGTGATGACTTAGAAAAGGAAACCATAGCAGTTGGCAGTAATTCATGGGCTTTTGACTTAATTCTTCCACTGAAAATTCAGTGTTTTAAAAGAGGGTGAGGAAATTGCACATTTGACTCTGAAGAGAGTATTTTATAAACATTTGTCCTCTTGGAAAAGTGGTTTTGGTTTTCGGCTGGAAGATAACCTCAGCTCCTGAGTTCCTCAGTACTCTCAGTTTTCCAAATGTTTCTTAAAATCTTAGATGGCACAAATATATATGTTTATCTTCTAGATTGGCCTGCCTTTTCATTTATCACAGTGAAGGATGATGGTTCATTTCAGGTGTGGAAGCTCACAGCATGAGATGTGCGCTGGGTTTATAACAGCCATGGAGACTCTTGATCTGAGCATTTTCCATTTTAAAAGGTTAGGGCCAAATGCCTGTGCCCACTTGGTGGAGGATGGGGAAGCTGTTTTCACTTCTTGACTTTCTAAAATGTTTTTTCAGGCATGCAGGAGATGGCAGGGACAGAAAAGAGGAGTGGGGAAGGAAGTAGACAATGAGGCAAGGCCATTGATGAGGAGGAATGTTAGCAAGGGTTTGGGGGAACCAGGGGTTAAGGGGGCAGGAGAGTTGCCCGGCGGGGCCAACTCCTCACTATGTTCTCATTGGTTACAAAATGCAGATTGGTGTCTAAGACCATTGCTCTTTGTATGTCTTATCTTACTGTCTGTGTGAGATACACTCTTTTTTTTTTTTTTTTTTGGAGAAGATTGAGTTGTAAATCTAGAGAACAACACAGCACTATTGGAAAGGGGTAGATGTCTCTTCAGAAAGAGAAAGTTAGCTCATCTTTCCATGTTCACAGGTGTGGATTAAAATAAGACCTAGAAGCTTTCTCCACACTGGATTTTCTTGTGCAGCTGCATAAAGAGGGACATGTACGAGGGTGCGGTTGATGATGCTAGACCCACACAACTCTAAAGATTGTTGCAAGGAAGGACAATCACATTAATTAACTACTCAGTGTGAACCAAGAATTGGCCTGAAACACTTTACATAGATTATGTCTTTAATGATCTTTATTTTAGGTAGTTAGTGAAAATAAAGTTAAAGTGGCCTTTTAAATATATATACACACTGTTTTAATTATATCTTAAGCTAGGTTTGTTTGAATAAAAATCTTTGAGAATTCGAGAACATTTTTATTTATTTTTATTGTGGTAAGAACACTTAACATGAGATTTGCCATTTAAAATTCTTAGGAGCACGATACAATATCATTAACTCTAGGCACAGTGTGGTACAACAGATCTCTGGCGCTTATTTCTCTTGCACAACTGGAACTATATACCTGCTGAACAGCAGCTCCCTGGGCTCCCCTTCCCCTGCCCTTGGCAGCCATCCTTCTATTCTGTTTCTATGAATTTGACTATTTTAGATACATTATATAAGTATAATCATGCAGCATTTGTCCTGTGACTGGCTTATTTCACTTAGCATAATGTCCACCACATCCATCCACGTTGTTGTATATGACAGGATTTCCTTTTTTAAGGCTGAATAATATTTCATTGTATGTATAGACCACTTATTTTTGATTTTTTTAAAAGATCTTATTTATTAGAGAGTGAGCGAGAGAGAGAGCATGAGCACGAGAGGAGGCAGAGGGAGAAGCAGGCTCCCCGCTGAGCTGGGAGCCCGATGCGGGGCTCGATCCCAGGACCCTGGGATCATGACCTGAGCCAAAGGCAGACGCTTCACCGACTGAGCCACCCAGGCACTCCCCACTTTTTTTTTTTAATCCATTCATCTGATCATGGGCAATTAGGTTGTGTCCATGTCTTAACTGTTGTGAATATTGCTGCAGTGAACTTGGCAGTGCATATATCTCTTCAAGATCCTGATTTCAATTCTTTTGGATTTATAACCAGAAGTAGGATTGCTGGATTATAAGGTAATTGTATTTTTAACTTTTTGAGGAATCTCTACTGTTCTCCATTGGAGCTGTACCTTTTACGTCCCCAGTAGTGTACAGTGGTTCTAGTTTTCCACATCCTTGCCAACACTTGTTATCTTTTTCTCATAAAAGCCAGCCTAATGGTTGTGACAGAGGTGATAACTCATTGTGGTTTTGATTTGCATTTCCCTAATGATTAGTGATGTTAAGCATCTTTTCATGTACCTGTTGGCCATTTGTATGTCTTTTTTTTTTTAAGTATAATTGACATAAAATACTCTATTAGTTTCAGATGTATACCATAGTGACTTGATATTTTTATATATTATAAAATAGTCCCCACTATAAGTCTGGTTACCGTCTGTCACTATACAAATTTATTACAGTATGATTGAGTATGTTCCCTAGGCTGTACATTACGTCTCCATGACTTATTTATTTTATAACTGGAAGTTTGTGCTTAATGCCCTTCACCTATTTTGCTTGTTCCGCCCCGCCCCCCCACTATCCCCTCTGGGAACCAGTTGTTTCCTGTATCACAGGCTGTTTCTGTTTTGTTCTGTTAGGTTGTTTTGTTTTTTAAATTCCACATATAAATGAAGTCATATGGTATTCATCTTTCTCTGTCTGACTTAGTTCACTTAGCATAATACCCTCTAGGTCCCTCCATGTTGTCACAAATGTCAAGATTTCATTCTTTTTTATGGCTGAATCTTTATTGGAGAAATGTCTGTTCAAGCCCTTTGCCCATTTTTTCATCATATTTTTTTTTTTACCTTGAGTTGTAGGAGTTTCTTATGTATTTTGGGTATCAATAATATATCAGATACATGCTTTGCAAATATTTTCTCCTATTCCATAGGTTGCCTTTTAACTCTGTTGATTACTTCCTTTGCTGTACAGAGGTTTTTTAGTTTGATGTAGTCCCAGTTACCTAATTTTGTTTTTATTTTTTGTACTTTTGGTGTCATATTTAAAAAGTCATTGCTAAGTCTAACATCATAAAGTTTTCCCTGTTTTTCTTTTCTTTTTTTTTTTTTTAAGATTTTATTTATTTATTTGACAGGGGGAGAGAGAGAGAAAGAGAGAGAGCACAAGCAGGGAGGGGGGCAGACAGCAGAGGGAAAGGGAGCCTGATGTGGGGCTCGATCCCGGGATCCTGGGGTCATGACCTCTGTTTTTCTTCTGCAAGTTTTACAGTTTCAGGTCTTAAATTTAAATTGTTAATACATTTTAGGTTGATTTTTGTGTGCAGTGTAAGATAAGGGTCCAGATTAATTCTTTTGCATGTGGATATCCAGTTTTTCCAACACTGTTGAAGAGACTGTTCCTTTCCCTGCTGTGAATATTTGGCCTTTATGTTGAAGAGCATTTGACCATATATGTGTAGGTTAATTTCTGGCTCTCTGTTCTTTTCCATTGGTAAGTATGTTTGTTTTTATTCCAGTACCATACTGTTTTAATTAGTGTAGCTTTGTGATATAGTTTGAAATCAGGAAGTGTGATGCTGGCAGCTTTGTTCTTTCTCAGAATTGTTTTGTATATTCAGGGTTTTTTGTAGTTCCAAATGACTTTTATGATTTTTTTTTTCTATTTCAGTAAAAAAAAAAAAAAGCCATTGGGATATTAATATAGAATACATTGACTCTATAATTGGCTTTGAGTATTATGGACATTTTAACAATAGTAAGTCTTCTGATCCATGAACTTAGGATGTCTTTCTATTTATTTGTGTCTTCTTTAATCTCTTTTGTCAATGATTTATAGTTTTAATTTTACAAGTTTTTCACCTCTTTGGTTAAGTTTATTCCTAAGTATTTTATTCTTTTTGATGCTGTTGTAAATGGGATTGTTTTCTTAATTTTGGATAGTTCATTATTAGTGTACAGAAATGCAGCTGATTTTTTTTATTGAAATATAGTTGATACAACTGCAGCTGATTTTTGTATATTGATTTGTATCTTGCAACTTTACTGAATTTGAATATTTTAACAGTTGTTTTTTTGTTTTTTTTTTTTTTTTGAGTCTTTAGGGCTCTCTAACATAAAAGATCGATGTCGTATGCAAACATATAAAAACAGATAATTTTACTTCTTTTTTTTTCCAGTGTAAATGCATTTTATTTCTTTTTCTCACCTAATTGCTCTGGGTAGGACTTCCAGTACTATGCTGAATAGAAGTGCAAGAGTGGGCATCCTTGTCTTGTTCTTGATCTTAGAGAAAAAGCTTTCAGTTTTTCACCACTGAGTATGATATTAATTGTGGGCTTTTCATATATGTTCTTTATTATGTTGAGGTAAATTCTTTCTAAACCTAGTTTTTGAGACTTTTTACCATGAAGGGTGTTGAATTTTGTCACATACTTTTGTTGCATCTATGGACATGATCATGTAATTTTTACCCTCCCTTTTGTTAATGTGGTATGTAACATTAGGTGAATTGTTCATGTCGAACCATTCTTGCATCCCAGGGATAAAACCCAGTTGGTTATGGTGTGTGTTCCTTTAAATGTGCTGTTGAATTCAGTCTGCTAGTATTTTGTTGAGGACTTTTGCATCTGTGTTTATCACGAATGTTGGCTTGTAGTTTTCTTTTCTTATAGGGTCTTTGGCATTAAAAAAAAAAACACAACTTTTCATTGTGAGATAATTGTACATTCCCATACAGTTGTAAATAATAATATAGAGGTTTTTATCCATTTTCCTCCAGGGTTAAAGCCTTGCATAACTATAGTATAATATCACAACCAGGAAGTTGACACTGATAACAATCCACAGCTTTTTATTTAGATTTTACCAGTTTTACATGTACTCTTTTATTTTTGTTAAGTGTGTATTTAGTCCTATGCAGTTTTGTCCCATGTAGATTTCCAAGATTACCACACAGTCAAGATACAGAACAGTTTTGTCATAAGGATCCTTCCTGCTTCTTTACCATAGTTAGAAACACCTCATTCGTAACAACCCCCTAATTTGTAACACCCGACCCTGCTCCATAATCACCACTAATCTGTTCTCCATGTCTATAATTTTGTCATTTTGAAAATGCTATATGTGGAATCATATAGTATGTAACCTCTTGAGATTGGCTTTTTTCGCATTTAGCATAATCCTCTGGAGTTTATGCAGATTGTTGCATATCAATAGTTCACTCCTTCTGTGGCTGAGTAGTATTCCACTGTGTGGATGTCCACCTGATGAAGGACATCTGGGTTGTTTCCAGTTTGGGGCTGTTACAAACCAAACCACCATAAACGTTCATTTACAGGTTTTTATGTAAACATAGGTTTTATTTCTTTGGGATAAACATCCAGGATTGCAACTGCTGGGTCACATGGTGGTTGCATATTTAGTTTTTTAAGAAACCGATTAACTGTTTTCCAGACCTTTCCATACAGTGTATGAGTAATCCAGTTATTTTGCTTCCTCACCAGCATTTGGTATTGTCATTTTTTTTTAAATTGTAGTGGCTCTGATAGGTGTACAGTGATACCTCGTTGTGATTTTAATTTGCATTTCCCTAATGGCTGATGGTGTTAAATATACTTTCATGTGCTTATTTGCCCTCTGTATATCCTCTTCGTTAAAATGTCTCTTCATATCTTTTGTCCATCTCCTACGTGGATTTTTATTTTTTTATGTTGAATTTTGAGATTTCTTTATGTATTGTAGGTACCAGTCCTTTGTCATCTATGTGGTTGGCACATACTCTCTCCAATTCTGTAGCTTGTCTTTCCCAGTGCAAAGCTCAAACCTAGGTTTTTTGTTTTTTGTTTTTTTAAGATTTATTTATTTATTTTAGAGAGAGAGCTTGCTGAGCATGAACATGCGAGTCGGGGGAGGGACAGAGGGAGAGAATCTGCAAGCAGACTCCCCGCTGAGCTTGGAGCCTCACATGGGAAGGGTGAGGGAGGGGGCCTTGATCCCAGGACCCATGAGGTCATGACCCAAGCCAAAACCAAGAATTGGACACTTAACCAACTAAGCCACCCAGGCACCCCTCAAACCTAGTTTTTATTAAAATTATTTATTATCTTTGATTCACTGAATGAATGTCACACATACTGAGAGCTAGAAATTACCTTAAGAATAAACAATAAATAAATACATTAATTAATAAATAAAGATGTGTAATGCTTGTTACTATTAAGGTACTTGGATGCATAGAAACATATTAATCAGTTTTTCTCAAATAAGAAATCAGCTGAAATTGCAATAAGGAAGCGGATTTTTAGAGTGCCTACTCTACCAGGTTGTGGGGCAGGGTGCAATGGAAAATGAAGGCAGTTTACCAAGATATGATGGCTTTGTATTATGTCAATTTAACGAAATTGGAACTCTGTTTCTTGGAAATTCTTTCCCTGTATTGCACTAGGCTGTAGTTGTACAAGAGAAATTTCTCCGAGATTTGGAAAGTGAAGTGGCCATGTTCCTGGTCAGAGGGCTGGTGTAGGTCCTGGTGCTGTCCCAGCTCCCGTGGGTTGTCACAGACAGGCGGGCTGACCCGCTGCTGGCGTGCGACGGTAGCTAGGTCCACAGCTCCTCCGGAACTCTCCAGATCATGGTGCTATCGCTACTTGGAATCATGGTGCAGATGTGAGTGCAGCCCTGTGGGGATGAGCACCAGCCTGTTTGAAGCCACTCACATCATTAAAGCTGGGGCCTTAGAGGCTGTGAGCAGCAGAGGTACATTCTAGTTCATCTTCGTGGCTTCCAGCCCTTCCTCCCTTTCCCCTCCTTCAAGTTCAGCCTTCCTCCCTCCCGAACGCCAGCCCTGCCGGCTTTTGACGTCCAGTGCAGACAGAAGCAGCAGGCTTGCCTAGGCTGTGTGGCCGGCTTCCACAGTTGGGAAAGGTCAGATCTCTACAGTAAATCCCTTCTGCTGTAGCATTCCTGGTGCTTCCGCTTCTCCAGTCAAACTTTAACTGGTACAAATGGTCCTCTCTGTGCTCCTTGAAGTGAGTTTAGAATTCTAATGAATTTCTGTTCCCAGTCAAATCTTACATTCGGTCTTTTCATAAGATCATTTCCAAGGGCACACAGGAATATTTTTGGACCATTGTAGAGCAGAATCAAAACATCTGTGCAAACTTAATCTGCAGCAGTCGCCTTTTTTATTTTGCTTCTTTATCCTCCACTGGCCATGACCTGTTTTTAACTCTGGAATCAGGACATTAAACACGCTAAGTCACTCTGTAGGCACTTAATTGACACAGAACTAAAACCCATGATGCCCATAACCCCCAAACATAAAAATGGCCCTGATTGATTTAAAAGGTGCTTAACTTTTTAATTTTATTTCTCTCTGCCCCTTTCCTCTTGAGAAGAAGCTCCTGCTGGATTGTTAGCAGCACCATTCCACATCAGGAAGCAAGGAGATGCTTCCTTCAACAAGAAAGAAGCAGGGGTTTTCCATGTTAAAGATGGGGAAACTAAAGCAAATGAGTCTCTCTCCATGTTTAGGCTACTTGATCGTAGTATTCTACCAGTTTGCTATAAAGGTTTATCTTATTGAAGGCTTCTGATGGTGATATACACCATAAGAGTGAAAGTGGGTGGTTTGAAATGTCAGAGTTAAAAAATAGAATATCTTAATATGTGCAGCTGTAAGGATTTGCAACATTTTAATGCTTGGATCTGGAGAGGTTTTTTTTTTTTTTTTTTTTTTTTGCAGCAGTTTGCATCTTTTAGTCACAGATGATATGCCAACCATGAAAATCAGCTCTAGCCTCTATGCCCGAAATCTAAAAGAAATGGTGGCGTGTTCATTTTGGTTCTGTTCCTTTTGACTTGTCCTCTTTGGAATTCGTTTGGAGATAGTCTATTGCAGCAAAGCTGAGAAGTTTGTGTTCTAAGTCTATGATGATGGCAGACACCTGGAGATTGTTTGACTCGATTGTCTAGGATGTTCAGTGATGGATATAGCCAAGGAAAAAATATGATTGGAGGCAATAAAGACTTTATAGAAAAGAATGAAAAAAATGGCCCCTGGAAATTGCATGGCAAACTAAGGTTTTTCTTAGAAACCTGAAGAGGAGGGGGTCAAGGACCTTAGATGTAAGATGGGCTTTAGGCTATAGTCTGGCAGTGTAGGAAGGATGGAAAATGAGAGGAATATATTTTTGAATTATGAGGGTTTTTATAGGTGAGTCTCTGAGTGAAGGCTTGGAAAACACGTTTGGAAGCAATCTTTTTTTTTTTTAATCAACGCATGTCTTTTCTTTCTTCCTTTGGAACTACAGTTCATGTTTTCCCTAACTTTGACTACGTAGTCATTCCACTTAAAAAGGCAGGGATGGGGGAGGAATGCTTGGTCATGCCAGAGTTAATGGCACTGTTACTTTTCCAAATGATGAGAAATGGTTTCTGTTCTCCGAGACCCTGTTGATCTGACCCCTGGCCACCCCCCTGACCTCTAGTCTGTCAGTCTGCACCTCATTCTACCTCTGCCAGCATTCTAGAGTCCTTGTGCCCTTTACAGGTGACACCCATCCGCCGCTGCCTGGGACCTTTGCACTTTCTGGAATGCTCTTTGCCCAGACCTGTGCTCTCTTGCTCTCTTACCACCTTCAGTCTCTGCTCAGATGTCACTTCCTCCTTGACGCCTTTCCTGGCTCCCCGATCCAAAATGGCAGACTGTCCTCTATGTTTCATCCTCACTCTCTCACTCTCTACCCTCTTTGCCTTAGTAGCCCTCATTGCTATCTGGCAACATGGATTTATTGTTGGTTTTTCTCTTCTCGCACTACCGTGTTAGCTCCATGAGGTGTATCCTTAGCACCTGGAACAGTGCCTGCCATGCAAAGTAGGGGCTTCATAAAGTACTGTTGAAACAATGAATGAATGAATCACTCATGTGAACACTTGACTTTTTCAGGTAAATATTTAGGCAGGGCTACACTTTTATAATATAGACAAAAAAGTCTGCTTGACTTATTACTTGGTTTGTTTGCCTTTTTTCTTCCTCTGTCAAAGAAAAAAATGGAGGCAGACAAAGAATTTCCTGGACACATAGAGGTGGGTTCCAGTGGGTCCTGCCTACTGGAAGGTTAAGGGACAGTTTTGATTCTGAAAGGGGCAGTTGTGCCTCCCTGTTGTCTCCTGCTGGGACTGTGACTCTCTGTAGAGAATGAGGATCCACAGCACTTTGGGATCATTCTCCTCTTGAGTGGCATATTGAAGTGTGATGGTTGGTGGATGCTTGCTGTAAATGTTAAGGCTGGACATAGCAGCTGTAACTTCTGAGGCAAACCCCAGAATTACACAGAGTTTTCTCCAAACCCTGCTGTCAGGGGACTAAAGTTCATCCACGCCCGTGTCCTACGGTCTATAAAGAATGGCCATGTTTTTTTCAAGCCAGTGAGGTAGACAGGACATATCACTCCCAGTTGGATCAAATAGAGTGTAAGGCTCTGAAAATACTTTCTCAAAGGAACTATGATGTCTGTGACTTTCTGTCCCCAAGTACTGTAGAATAAAGAATTTTTTTTTGGCCTTTATCCCAGGTTTCTGGGAGGGAGCTTCTAAACTCCTGGAATTTCCTAAGTGATGGGAGTGTCTCTGTTGCTCACAGTGGGCCCTGAGATCACACTTGAGTTTATGCTAAGGAAGAGGTAACTCATGATGGGCCTCCTGATAGTTTCAGAACATGGGCTGGCTATGCTGGAAAGGCCAGTCATAGGATAGAGAGATGGGACTTTGAGCCACATACCAGCCCTACCTTCCAACCTCCAGGAAGGGAAAGTGGTGCTGGAGATTGAGTTCAGTCACATGCCCAGTGATTGATTGAATCAATCAACCTAAGTAATGAAACCCCACTTAAAAACTTGACATTGAAGCTTGGTTGAGTTTGCCTGATTGGTAATCATACATCATTGAGCTGAGGGGGAGATGTGTCCTGAAGACATGGAAGGTTTGTGTTTGGGACCCTCCCAGACCTGTCTCCATGGGTCTTTTCTTTTGACAGGTTTTTGATTTGTATCCTTTATCATAAAGCCAAAATCACAAGTATAATGCTTTCTTGAATTCTGTGAGTCATTCCTGCAAATTATCAAACCTGAGGGAGTTGGGGGAACCCTCAAATTTGTGGCCAGTTGGTCAGCAGTGCAGATAGCCTGGGGACCATTGAGCTTGCAGCTAGTGTCTGAAGGGAGTGCTGTCGTATGCAGGACTTTGTCCTCACATAAGCTCTGGCTAGCACTGTCAGAATTACCCTGCATCCAGGAACTTTACCAAACACACTCCTTTATTTATTTATTTATTTATTTTATTTTTAAAAAGATTTTATTTATTTATTTGACAGAGAAAGAGAGAGCACAAGTAGGCAGAGTGGCAGGCAGAGGGAGAGGGAGAAGCAGGCTCTCTGCTGAGCAGGGAGCCGGATGTAGGGCTCGATCCCAGGACCCCAGGATCATGACCTGAGCCGAAGGCAGCCACTTAACCGACTGAGCCGCCCAGGCGCCCCCCCAAACGCACACCTTTAAAGGAAAACAAATTGGCTAAAAATTGACAACTCAATTATACTTCTAAGTATACTTCTATATTTATATTATATCTGGTGTTGATCTGTTAAGTTTTATTATTCGCTCTCTTTTTGAAGATTTTCTTCTGGGACCTGCTGCCCTCTAGATGTGGTCACGGATCTTCTGTCCTCAATTTCCCCACCGTTTCTTTGATGCACTTGCTACCCTGAGCACTTATGTGACCCTAGTGACAATAACTGCCCCTTGCATGGGTGTGGGCTCCTCCTGACAAGCCCCTCTTCCCTCCCCGTAGCTTCCGCATAGCCAGGTGAGGATGGGATGACCATAAATTTTATTTGTGTCTCAGAGCACCAGTCACCCCCTCTGCACTGTCGTTTGCCTTGGTGCCTGCGAATCACATCCTTTAGTTCTTTGATACATTAAGTGATGATGATTTGCTGATTTGCTCCTGATACTAGAGGGAATGCAGAAGAAGAGCAACCAAAATGATTAAGGGCCAAAGGGATTCGCCTTAGAGGAAAACAAGAAAAACCAGATGTTGTTATTTATTGGTTGAATAATCTAAGAAGACTATGGAAACCACTTATAAGCATTTGAGAGCTGAGAGGATAGCAAGAGAGGGGGAAGAAGAAAAATGAATGGCAGTTGGGGAGACAGGAGAATGTACTGCATGCTCAGTTTTAGGCTTTGGAAACTCACAAGGAAAGTGTTGGAGAACTAGTTATTTGAGATAGCAGAAACAGATGGTTAAGGTTAAGATGGTTAAGGTACATTAAATTTTTCTTTTCCCTGGTTTGTAGTTCGTATTGGAAAAGAATGTATGTTGTGTTATTGCTGAGAAAACTGGATTTTCCTGTTAAGTGTGGCAAACATAGGTAGCCTTCCTTTAAGCTTTGAGATGTGTGTCTCTCATTGTTCTGAGTCTCACCTGATTTGAATCATTGGGTTTCTTGGGACAGATCTCTGGGTCCCATTTCACATTTACTGACTTAGATTATCTTGCGGTGGGATGAGGGAATCAGAAATTGTAGCTAGCACCTCAGGGGATTCAGAATCCTGGGAACCACTGGGACTCAATGGGAGCATATGTTACATGAGGTTGAGATGCCAAGTATCTCTGGTGTAACATAGAAAAAAGAATCCAAATCTCATTGAGATAGGAATGTTGCAGTGCATTTATCACATGTCTCCTGCCCACACCTTCCTCCCACCACTCTACTACATTTCCTGAGAGGGCCAGATGATTTTCCCTCCCCTGAGGCATTAAGAAATAGATTAGTGAGGGAGCACCTGCAACTTTGACAAAGTCCGCATTGACTCTTTTCTGTAGGCAAGTGTGATGTGGGAGATGCGATTGAGGTGGGCTTTCTGATTTCAGTGGGGGTGACGGGGTCCTGGAGTACCAGCTGCCAATGGCAGAGCTTAGCTGCCAAAGACAAGGCGAGTGCATTTACCATGATAGGCAGCAGGGACACAGTGGTGATCAGAATGTCGTGACCACTGGTGGTGGCTAATTAATCCTGTTGTCCCTAGGAATGAAGTAGATGTGCAGCCCTCTTAAATGGTGCTTCGTCTATATACCAGGGAAACTCCAGGCTCGGGGCCGAAAGCCAGACTTGAGTCACCACAGGGGAGAATCATGACCTCTTAGGCAGGTTCCAGCCGTCTGCCAGTTTACTGAGGTAGAGCTGTTTGATTGAGTGGAGCTGGGGTCCCCTGGAGGAAGGGTCCTAGTCTATTCCATAGTAGAAGTCTCTTCCAGGGCTACAGCCCAGTTTTGTTTTTTTAAACCAGAACTATTTTCCAAAGAAGAAAATTAAAAAAAGTAAGGGGCTTTATCTAGAGCTGCAGGCTCTGCGAGTGTGAGGAGAAGGGGCAGCCGATGGCTTTCCTCTCCCCTCCCCACTCATCCTCCTGTGACTTCTTGGTGTCACACTGTGTGACCCTGTGACCTTTTCTGGGGGCCAGTGCCCTGTGATTGCTGTGAGCTCATTATAGCCCCACCTTTCTGGGCAGTTTTACGGGGAGGCAGAAGAGCTCAGATGGAGGAGGGGCATTTGTGGTCATGTTTGCCAATGTCTGGAAGGCTTTCAACCAGTCAGACACGACTATTCAGATTTTTTCTTTTCTTCTTCTTCTTCTTTTTTTTTTTTAAAGATTTATTTATTTGAGTGGGAGAGAACTAGTGGTGGCAGGGCAGAAGGAGAGAGAGAAGCAGACTCTCCGATGAGTGGGGAGTCTGATGTGGGGCTCCATCCCAGGACCCTCAGATCATGATCTGAGCCAAAGGCAGATGCTTAACTGACTGCGCCAGCCAGGCGCCCCGTTCAGATTTTTTCGAAAAGAAAAAAAAAATATTTCCTATTGCTTTAAATTAGAGATGAAGGCTAAATTAGTGATGAAGGCTAAATCAAATAAACTTAGAGATTCTTATTGTTGAAAGGGAAAGATGATTTTTTTCAACTTCCAACTTAATGTAAGTTTATTTGCTCATTCAGTAAACTTCATTTAGAATCTACTGTGTGTTAGGTGAGATGGATACGATGAGGAAAAGAAATGAATTTTTTACAATGCATGAAAAATGCTTATAATATTTGAGGAATATGGCAAAAGAGTTTTAAAAAACTGAGTAAATACTATGATGGAGTGCATTCAGGGTGATGTGGAACGTGAGAGACTGTTCTTCTTAGATGGTGTTTAGGGTGGGCTGGTTTTCATGCTTCTGCATGGACATTTCTGGTTATCCAAACACCAGTTCTAGTCTTAAATACTGCTTCTTCCTTGGAGAGTCTTCCTTGGAAGTCTGTCTCCGAGTAGTTGACTTGTATTTTGTCAAATTGTGAGTACTTGTGCCATCTAAATGGGCACACAGATATTTCCAAGCAGCCATGTAGGCCAGGTCTTGTAATATTTCAAGAGACGCTGGAGATTTTTATGTGAAATCACCTGTTTTAAAAACATTGGTAAATTGGGATGCCTGGGTGGCTCAGCCATTAAGCGTCTGCCTTTGGCTCAGGTCATGATCCGGGGTCCTGGGATCGAGCCCCGCATCGGGCTCCCTGCTCGGCGGGAAGCCTGCTTCTCCCTCTCCCACTTCCCCCTCTTTTGTTCCTGCCCTCGCTAACTCTCTCTCTGTCAAATAAATAAATAAAAAATCTTAAAAAAAAAATTGGTAAATTAAAGAAAGAAAGAAAAGGCGTACAGGTGAAACAAAACAATTTGCAGGCTATACTTGGCCCTTGGTCAGGCTCCTTGCAACATTGTTATTGGATCTTCCTTTCCACTCTGAGAGCTACTTGAGTAAGTGCTTTGCTTCACTCACTCCTTCATTCATCTGTCCGTCCGTCCATTTATCCACTTAGTTTTGACAACCGTGAACCAGGCATTGAGCTGGATACTAGGGATATAGCCATAATATGGCAACGAGCCTTTCCCTTGAGAATTTGGGATCATTTCTATCATCCTTCTCTAGGCTGAGCATTCCCCATCTCCTCAAGCCTTTCCTGAGACATCATTTTCGAGACTCCCCACTCTTGCAGCTTCCTGGAGCTCTCCTATGAAGGTGCTCCAGTGTTTCAGTACCACCCAGAGGGGCTGCTGCCCCACGTTGGACACCACCCACCTTCCCTGTCCTGCATGCAGGCAGAATAGCTCCCTTTCTTGTCTTTGACCCTGGTAGGTTCTCCCATTGCTAGATTTCTTTGACTAACTATTAATTATCTGTTCAGTGTCTCTCTTTCTCCTACGATGCTGTTAACTCTTTGGTAGCAGATGCCATGTCTTCTCTTTGTATCTCCGGGCCCTACACCATACCTGACACGAAGTAGGTACTCAATACCTATCTGTTAGAATGAATTGAAATGAAAATCAGTTTGACTTACCCAGTTTGGTCTGTTTGATAGCCAAGACGCAGTAACTCTTCGAGTTTAGAGTAAACTAACAGCCCTTGAACAATACTATGTGTGTAATTTTAGTCTGGATTGCAAGTATTTTGTTCTCTTTTACGTCCAAATGTGGGACTTTACTCTTACCCATATTCTGTCTAATCCTGTAAGAATTAATTAACAATATCAAGCATTTAAGCTCGTCGTGAATCTTAGTCTCCCAGTCCAGTGGACCCTCCTTCACAGATGTAGGCTTTCTGCAAGCTTGGTTAGCATACACTACAGAACTCGCTGAGTTTTGATAAAAATATTGGACAGACCAGAGATAATGTCAGAATCTTGTGACTTACACTGAAGGTCTCCATCTAAGGAGACACTGGTTATTAGTCAACACTCTGTCTTTGCTACAAATCCATCTTCTTGTATCTTGTACACAAGGAGATTCTGAAAGATTCTGATAAATGCCTTTGTTAAAATAAAGTTGTGATGTGTCTGTCACACTCCCTGTTCTATTAAAATGTGACGTTAACCAGTTAAACCCCCTTTTTGTGAACCCATAAAAGAATCAGAGGTTCTTTTTCCAGTGCTCACAAGTATCATTTTGTTATTATTTCATCTCAAGCTCACTTGTCTATAGTTGGGAGAGTTCACTCTCCATCTTTTTAGATATTTGGGAAACTCTTGTAATTTTAGATTCTCAGTCATGTCTCAAAGCTTAGATTTGCCAGTATCTGGTACCATGTGGGTGCTTTCAGTTACCTTAATTAGCACTGCAGTGCTTCTCCATTCAGTAATTCATTTTTATATTTTGGGATCTAATTGAATTCACTTAAAACACCAGGCATTTTGCCCTAACCAGTTTCCAGGAATAATAATCTGATGGCAGCTATACTTGTGAATATAGCATAATGTATAAACTTGTCAAATCACTAAGTTGTACACTTGGAACTAATGTAACATTGTGTGTCAACTCTACTCAATAAAAAACAATCCCTCCCCCCAAATCATCTATATAGATAACACCTGCCCATTTTCAGATAGGATACATATAGACCACAAAAGTGATTCATTTTGTATCATTTTTGGAAGGGGAAAGTACCTCAAAAAGTGTGGTAATATACTAGTAACACTTTTAATGATTTTTTTTACTTTTCAAATGGTTGAATAACAAATACTTTGGGAAAATAATGAGTCTTTTGTTTTCTTTTTAAAAGCAGTGCTGTTAATTTGTAATCCAAAACTATGATCTAAAGTATAATATCTGTGGAACCAGTCAAATACATCAGGGATTTGGCTTGTTAGATGTCTTCTCTTCTTTTTATTGTCATTTTTATGATTATCACAGTAAGATGCATCCTTGTATATTAAAAAGTCCTGTTTCTTCTTCTGCTTATACTCAATACTTCTGATACCAGATGTGTAGGGTTTTTTTTTCACAGTGACCAATTCTCAATGTCCTACACTATCTGGGTGTCCTACAATTCAATTCAATTCTGACACTGTCTATCTGGAGTTAGCATCAGATCCCCCAGGTCGAAGACCCATTTCCACAAGACTGACCCCACTTCATTTTTTTTTAAAGATTTTTATTTATTTATTTGAGAGAGAGAGGGAGAGAGAGAGAGAGCACAAACAGGGGGAACAGCAGAGGCAGAGGGAGAAGCAGGCTCCCCACTGAGCAAGGAGCCCGATGTGGGACTCAATCCCAGGACTCTGGAATCATGACCTGAGCCAAAGGCAGACAGACGCTTAACAGACTGAGCCACCCAGGCGCCCCAACTGACCCCACTTCAGACACTAGTTGCAAGTAGTGGGTGCCTAGATTGCCACACTTCTGTCCAGCTTGGTTGCAAATCGGGGGTTCCTGTGACCCCTCCTCGGGTTCAAAATTTTGCTCTAACAGCTCACAGAGCTCAGGGAAACACTTAATGTTTCACTGGTTTATTATATAATGAAGGGTTTGACAGATACAGATGAACAGCCAGGTGACGAGATCCTTAAGGTGGGGTCTGGAGGGTCCAAAGCTCAGGAGCTTCTGTCCCCGTGGAACTGGGGTGTGCTGCCTGCCCAGCATGTTGATGTGTTCACCACGAAGTTTTCCAAACCCTGAGTTGAGGCTTCATCAAGTAGGCATCATTGATAATGACCTCCATCTCTGGCCCCTCTCCAATCCCTGGAGGATAGAGGAGGGAAAGGGCTGAAAGTTCCAAACTTCTAATCATAACTTGATCTTTCTGGTGACCAGCCCCCATCCAGAAGCCCACCAAGAATCACCTTATTAGAAAAAAGATAATCCAATCACTTGGGGAGTTCCATGAGATTTAGGAGTTCGGGGTCAGGAATCAGGGCCAAAGACCAAATATTAGAACAAAAGATTCTCCTAGTACCTTTATCACTTAAGAAATTATGGAGTTTTTATTCGCTGTAGGTTTTTCATAGATGGATTTTATGAACTTGAGGAATATTTCCTCTATCCCTATACTCTGAAGAGTTTTAATCAGGAAAGGATGCTGTACTTTGTCAAATGCTTTTTCTGCATCAATTGAGGACCATATGGTTCTTCTCTCTCCTCTTATTAATTAATGTGTTCTATCACATTGATTGATTTGTGAATGTTGAACCACTCTTGCATCCCGGGGATAAATCCCACTTGGTCGTGGTGGATGATCCTTTTAATGTATTGTTGGATCCTATTAGCTAGGATTTTATTGAGGATTTTGGAATCCATATTCATCAGGGATATCGGTCTGAAATTCTCCTTTTTGATGGGGTCTTTGCCTGGTTTGGGGATTAAGGTAATGTTGGCCTCATAGAATGAGTCTGGAAGCTTTCCTTCTGTTTCTATTTTTTGAAACAGCTTCAGGAGAATAGGTATTATTTCTTCTTTGAATGTTTGGTAGAATTCCCCAGGGAATCCATCAGGCCCTGGACCCTTGTTTTTGGGGAGGTTTTTGATCACTGCTTCAATCTCGTTACTGGTTATTGGCCTATTCAGGTTGTCAGTTTCTTCCTGTTTCAGTCTTGGCAGCTTATAGGTTTCTAGGAAGTCATCCATTTCATCCAGATTGTGCAGTTTATTGGCATATAGTTGTTGATAATAATTTCTAATAATTGTTTTCTATTTCCTTGGTGTTAGTCGTGATCTCTCCCCTTTCATTCATAGTTTTATTAATTTGGGTCCTTTCTCTTTTCTTTTGGATAAGTCTGGCCAGTGGTTTATTGATCTTATTAATTCTTTCAAAGAACCAACTTCTAGTTTCGTTGATCTGATCTACTGTGTTTCTGGTTTCTAATTCATTGATCTCTGCTCTAATCTTAATTATTTCTCTTCTAATGCATGGCTTAGGCATCGTTTGTTGCTTTTTCTCTAGTTCTTTAAGGTGTAGAAAAGACCCCGAATTGCCAAGGAAATGTTGAAAAAGAAAAACAAAGCTGGGGGCATCACGGTGCCCAATTTCAAGCTATATTACAAAGCTGTGATCACCAAGACAGCATGGTACTGGCACAAAAACAGACATATAGACCAATGGAACAGAATAGAGAACCCAGATATGGACCCTCAACTCTATGGTCAAATAATCTTAGAGAAAGCAGGAAAAAACATGCAATGGAAAAAAATCTCTTCAATAAATGGTGCTGGGAAAATTGGACAGCCACATGCAGAAGAATGAAACTCGACCATTCTCTAACACCATACACAAAGATAAACTCAAAATGGATGAAAGACCTCAATGTGAGACAGGAATCCATCAAAATCCTAGAGGAGAACATAGGCAGTAACCTCTTTGACATCGGCCACAGCAACTTCTTTCAAGATACATCTCCAAAAGCTAGTGAAACAAAAGCAAAAATGAACTTTTGGGACTTCATCAAGATAAAAAGCTTCTGCGCAGCAAAGGAAACAGTCAACAAAACAAAGAGGCAACCCACAGAATGGGAGAAGATATTTGCAAATGACACTACAGATAAAGGGCTGGTATCCAAGATCTATAAAGAACTTCTCAAACTCAACACCCAAAAAACAAATAATCCAGTCAAAAAATGGGCAGAAGACATGAACAGACACTTCTCCAAAGAAGACATACAAATGGCTAACAGACACATGAAAAAATGTTCATCATCATTAGCCATCAGGGAAATTCAAATCAAAACCACATTGAGATACCACCTTACACCAGTTAGAATGGCAAAAATTGACAAGGCAAGAAACAACAAATGTTGGAGAGGTTGTGGAGAAAGGGGAACCCACTTACACTGTTGGTGGGAATGCAGGTTGGTACAGCCACTTTGGAAAACAGTGTGGAGGTGCCTCAAAAAATTAAAAATAGAGCTCCCCTATGACCCAGCAATTGCACTCCTGGGTATTTACCCCAAAGACACAGATGTAGTGAAAAGAAGGGCTATGTGCACCCCAATGTTCATAGCAGCAATGTCCGCAATAGCCAAACTGTGGAAAGAGAAGCCGAGATGCCCTTCAACAGATGTGGTCCATATATACAATGGAATATTACTCAGCCATCAGAAAGGATGAATACCCAACTTTTACATCAACATGGGTGGGACTGGAGGAGATTATGCTAAGTGAAATAAGTCAAGCAGAGAAAGTCAATTATCATATGGTTTCACTTATTTGTGGAACATAAGGAATAGCATGGAGGACATTAGGAGAAGGAAGGGAAAAATGAAGGGGGGCGGAAATCGGAGGGAGACATGAACCATGAGAGACTATGGACTCAGAAACAAACAGGGTTTTAGAGGGGAGGGGGGAGGGGTGATTGGTTAGCCCGGTGATGGGTATTAAGGAGGGCACGTACTGCATGGAGCACTGGGTGTTATACGAAAACAATGGATCGTGGATCACCACATCAAAAACTAATGATGTATTGTATGGTGACTAACATAACATAATAAAAATTAAAAAGAAAAAAGAAATTACGGAGTTTTTAGAATCTCTACCAGGAGTTGGGATAAAGACCAAAATGTGTATTTCTTATTATATCACAACGTTATCTCTGTTTACGTCTCTATCCATATCTGTACCTGTGTCTATATCTATCTGTATCTATCTTTGAACTCTTTCCTGGTTATTTCCTTATGGAAAATTCCTAGAAGTGGTATTTTTGGTCAATGGTTATGTACTTCTTAAAGCCTTTTGGTGCACATTGATCCTGGAGACCTTCCCACTTGGACACTCACCAACTGGTTGTAAGATTGCCTATTTTATCTCATTGTCATGGGTGAACTTGAAACGAATGGTTTAGTTGGCCCGGAAAGCTTAGCCTGATGGAGTAGATGGTGATGTAAAATCAGCCTCAGGGAGATGGGCTTTCTAGGAATCGCGCCTAAGTTCTTCAAGGATAGGGACCTGGTCTTGCCCTTCTCACAGCTCCCCCAACCTGAGCTTTGTGATTTCCAGCAGCTCGCTCACCAGAGGTGGGTCCTCCTGTACTGGAATGGGATGCTCTTCTCCCTTTTTTAGCTGCACTGCCCGCCCCCTAGTTCACGGCACATTCCTCTTTCCCTCTAGATGGGCTGTTTCACACCACACTCGGGTCTTCAGGACTCTGGGGCTGTGTGCAGACTCGTGGGTCGGCCAACATAGAGCTCGCTCCAGTCTTGCTTCAGAGGCCTGAAATTGGATTCCACAAAGCAATTCATTTTTCTAGGCTTGGTTAGGACCATGATTACTTAAGTGGGAATGAAAATGGAGTCAATTAGTAACTATGACATTTATATTCATGTGTCCAAATAAAGCTTGAGATGTTTAAAATTCTATAGGTTAAATTCGTGCATGAATCAAGTCAAGTATTTAGAATATGCTTATGCCATCGCTGAAGTTGACTTTTACATTCTCAATTGTTTTGGCAGAGAGGAGGTGTTTGTGTAAGACAAGCAGATCAAGGACATGAGAATAAAGACATGGGATTCCTGTTTCAGTAAAATGAGCGGGAGTATAGACAACTACAGGCAGTCTCACTTAGGGTGTATATGCTCCCCCCAAAGAATCACACCCTATACAACTATTTTTGCTAACCCCACAGAATCAATTGGGGACATTATGTCCTGTTATTAAATTTAAGGCAACCTTAAGTCTCTCTGTTCTGCATTTCTGTCTCAGGAAAGTATTTTTTAAGATGTTGAACAAGAAATTTCTCTCTCTTTTTTTTTCTTTTTAGAGGGAGGGAGAGAGAGAGAGAGCATGCGAATGGGGTGGGGGGTGCAGAGGGAGAGGGAGAGACAGAATCTTAAGCAGACTCCACGATCCTGAGATCATGACCTGAGCTGAAACGAGGAGTTGGACGCTTTAACTGACTGAGTCACCCTGGTGCCCCATGAATTTCCCTTCTTTCTGTGATTCTCTTTAGTTTCTTCATCATAATCTTAGAATTCAGATTTTGAGGTCTGTGGGAATTTATGTTAGAAAACATTTAATACAGATTCTGAAATGATGTGCTTTTGCTCATCCTTTTAATTTCAGATGCAGCTGGTAATAGCATCTTCAGATGCCCCCGAAGATCCCTTGTGGGGTGGTAATTAACGATCATTCCAGGTGCATAATCTGGAAATTTGGTTCCTGGTGGGCACTGTGGGTGAGAGAACACGTTCATGCTTGGTTTGTCCCAATTGTGACCACAGTCTCAGTCTTGTGGCTTTTTTCTCCTCTCCAGTGGTTGCGGCTCTGACCCACAGCGCTGTGGACTAGCATTTAAACGCTCAGCTCCTGGGAAGAGCTGGCAATGAAAGCAAGAGTATCATGGGGTCGTTCACATGAGCCGGACTAAAGGGAAAACAGGTTCAGCACCTATCTCCCTGCCTTCTCAGTGAGGCCACAGAGTTCTCTGAAATAAAATTGTATTGCATTTGCCATGGTTTCTACAGATAGGAAAATCCTGAGATGGGGACAAACGATACTCACCCATCTAGAGTAACCTGATGTTGGGAGTCATTTAAAAATAATTGATTGAGGGACGCCTGGGTGGGCTCAGTCGTTAAGCGTCTGCCTTCGGCTCAGGTCATGATCCCAGGGTCCTGGGATCGAGCCCTGCGTTGGGCTCCCTGCTCAGCGGGAAGCCTGCTTCTCCCTCTCCCACTCCCCCTGCTTGTGTTCCCTCTCTCGCTGTGTCTCGCTCTGTCAAATAAATAAAATATTTTTTAAAAGATAAAATAAAAATAATTGATTGAATAGCTTATCTTTTGAAATGATCGATCCCCTCCTCTCTCCTTGTGCTTCTGTTCTGTTTGTAGCTGATTCGGCTTCTGTTTCCGTCTTTTTTGTACAGGCTGAACATATTTTTGACTGGCATGAACCCATTCTACTTTCATGCGGTGAATGTGATTTTACACTGTCTCGTGACTCTTGTCCTGATGTACACCTGCGACAAAGCTGTCTTCAGGAACCGGGGACTTGCTTTTGCTACAGCGTTGCTTTTTGCTGTGCATCCTATTCACACAGAGGCGGTGAGTATCATTGGACCTCCGTGAAACAAGGAACTAAGGAAAAAAAGCTAAACTGATCTCCCCCCTCTTTCAAAACCACGTGAATTCAGAGCTCCACTGAAGTGTTAATCGTTATATATAAATCATTCTGCTTGACAACTTGTCTTTTTGAATGTTCACATGGCCTCCACGATTTAACTGCTTTTCCAAATAACTACTGTTATTATTACGTGTCGTAATAAATGGCCACAGTTCTTTATTTGAAGAAAATTTAAGTTCTAATGTGTTTTAAACAGCACAGGGCATTTTGAGGTACTTATTGTGCTGAGGCATTGTTCCTGCTCTACATTTGTATTTTACCTTTTCTCTCTCTGCTTTATATTTATAATATTTATGGTGCCGAACGGTAAGTGCGAGGGGAGGGCTAAAAAGTTAGACTGACATACTTCAGGGTAGAAAGACAGACTTACAATAGGGACTTAGAAATAGGTTTCCAGGTTATTTCATGTGAAGTGTAGTTATTTGGTGGGTGATGCAAAATTTATTTAATAAGTATAGGTAGTTCAGATTTGTGGTCCTCTTTGAAATATGGACTTAATCATGCACCGAGAAGGCATTTATCAAGTTACCCTGTTTCATGGCTCAGTAACCACAGTTGGTTTATTTTGTCCGTATTGCTAGGGGCAGACGAAGACTTTCCAAGGGGTCCGTGGGCCCCACAGCTTTAAAAGAATCATTTCCAGAGCCTCAGCTTGCTTCTGGACACTTGCCTATAGTTTCTCTGAGAACACACACAGGGTCAGGGTGTCAAGTTGGTTCTCCTCTCCCTCCTCCCCTTCCAGTTGTCGTCTCATTGAAAAATAAAAAGGAATGTCTCACCTACATCAGAATTTTACTATGCCCCAGGTGTCCACATCTCTGAGGTACTGTTTTAAGAAACAATTTAATATATTGGTGTCAGCAAAGCCTCCTTCAATTGAGGCATCACAGACCTGGAGTGGGGCTTCATATTGCTCTTTGTCTTACACGTATTTCTGTGAAGAATGGAGTGTGGCATTAGAAGTGGGGTATGGTGGCCTGTGTTAATCTTCTGAATTCAGAAGTGAGATGGTTGTCATGGGGATGCATCATAATATGTTCATTTGAGCCGAGACAAGAAGCCTGATTTGGCCAATTGGTTTTGTAATGAGGGCTGGTTTTGCCAGTTAGGCTAGATGATGGACCTTTTCTACAAACAGTATTCTACATCTGTAAGCCCAAGGTTTTGAAACAAATATATTTGGAGTGAGTGACAAAGAAAAAAAATCATTTTATAAAAAAATTATATTAAGGTCAATTTCCCAGGCCTTTTTTGAGTATTTTAGACTGAAAAGGTCCCTCTAAAAGACTATAATAGTCCTTTGGAAAGTCTCGGTGAAGCCATTTTTGCTGTAGTGCTGAGAAACCATGAAAGCGAATGACTCTAATGATAGGTAACTCTCATGATGGGTATGCTGAAATTATTTGCTTTCAACCAAATTAAAGGAGGATCTGATTGAGTTGTCGGGCCGGTAGATCATTAAGTGTTATGTAATATGATAGATCACTATGATTTTGCAGATGACCTTAGTGTTCAAAGAATTAAGTCACTGCTATAACATAGCTACTTCTGTTTCACTTATTTATGTGAACATTTCTGTAAAGATGAAAGCTAGGATGGAACTGATATGGTATGCTTTCTTATTCTAACCTAAAGAAATATTCCGTCAATAATTGCACTTATTGAAAAGAAACGTGGGGCGTCTGGGTGGCTCAGTTGGTGAAGTGTCCAGCTCTTGATTTCAGCTCCGGTCATGGTCTCAGGGTCATGGGATCGAGCCCCGCATCGGGCTCTGTGCTTGGTGGGGAGTCTGCTTGAGATTCTCTCTCTTCTTCTGCCTCTCCCGCTCATACTCTCTCTCTCTCAAATAAATAAATCTTTAAAAAGAAAAAAGAAAAACTTGCTAAACCTGTTATTAAGAAGTGTATTTTTATATCTGAGAGCTATTTACCATTTTTTCTAATTTATGATGTATTGAGCAATTGTGTATTAATACTAAGTGGGGTAACTTAGTGAGGTAACTTTATATATGTATTTTTATTACAGAGAGAGAAGATGATAAGTAGAATATTTTTAAGCATGACTACACAATACATTAAGAAACAATGCTCAGGGGGAAATAAAATAGAAATAAGAGTTCAAGGGGAATGGGTATGAAATGTCTGTCATTTAAAGAAGAGCCTGTTCACGTTTGTGTAAATGGAAAATAACGAGCTTCAAATCGCGGTGGCACATTTCAGATTCCATTTGGTACATTTAAAACAGTAATATTATGGCTTTATTAAGTTAGATTCTTTCAAGTATTTTAAAAGATGAGAGAGACACCTAAGTTTTTAATATTCTTTTTGGATGTCACCTGAAGAGAAATAATCAAGGACTACTACTCCTAGCCATATAGAATATATGATGCCGGGTCAAAGTACAGTGGAAAATATGTGCTTAGAGTGTCTTGGGGAAAATTTTTGCACGGAAGAATAAAGGAGTAGGACAATAACAGTCTTAATTCTATGCTTGTAAAGAGGGAGAGCAGGTAACCTTGGACAGTGGGATCATGAGCTGGTAGAGTTTGGTCGAATTCTAAGAAAAAGGAAAAATCCTGTTAGCAAAGTGACCTTTAAGAAAAGGTTTCAACAAGCTAATAAAAAAAAATCCATGATATCATAATTATAGGGACAAAGGAGTCTGAGAGCTGGACATTTAGGGAAAAATTTTAGAGAAACTGTTTGCATTCACAAGGAATGAGAGAAGTGTAAGAAGGAGGTGAAGAAATTTGACTTACGTAACAATCTATACTAGGAAGTAAATAGGAGACCATCATTCAATTACAGGTTTAGGTTTAGGTTTCTAAGGAAGAAGACAGAGAGATAGGGGAAAAAAACCATTGTGTTATAGAAGACTTAGTGATAAATTATTAAAAAAGAAAAGAAAAATAGATGATAAGTGTGGCTGGAGAGGGAGTCAGAGGGATATATCTCCCCTTTGCTAAATAAGAAGAAAATCAGGACCATAAGTAATCCCAGGAAGGATGGAGGATTAACATTTTTTGAGGGAAGGGCTCTGCTTAAACATGTTGGTATGATTAAGGATTTGTTTCCTTAATTATGTAATCAACATATAGTAAATGAATACTTGCTTGGTGTAGGCACTGCTAGGTGCCGGGAGGGTATGTGGGTGGATAAGGGGTCCCTACCCATAATTTGTTCACAAGCTCCTAAAAAAGCCAAAGAACATGCACATAAATACATACAAGATAAAGCAATATGTTGTCATAAAAAAATTATCTCCAATTTAAGTATGAGGAACAAATTCATTGATTTACTCAATCTTTCAACAAGTATTTAAGTGCAGGAGGTATAGCAATGACAATGACCCAGACCTTTCCTCATTGAAGACCTTGTGATTCTTCGAAGGGTTTTCTGACAGTATATTTTCTGAATCATCAGAAAAATAAGCAGAGAAATTGGGAAAATGGGGAAAATCATTGTAATTCCCCAGTGGGAATGGAAACTTAGCAATCATCATAGAAACATTATTGGTTGGAAGGAAGGCACTTATGTCAAGTCAAAAGCAAGAACAGGAGATACTGACACATGGAGTTGAGGGTTAAGGTCACCATTTCCAGAACTGGGACAAGAGCACGTAGGAGAGAATTGGTCATGATCTAATCAGTCAGCCTGGCTTTCAGCTGTTGCATGTTAAGTGTGTGTTTCCTGGCCCTGTCTGACACTAATGGAACTCATTCGTGCAGAGGGAACAATCAATAACTTGGTACATATGGTATACTTTATGCAAATCCTATGAATGGTCTGCTAAGAAATAAGAAGTTTGGGGGGCAAATTAAATTAATTGGTATTTTTCACATGTGTTTCTGTTAAGCTTGCTAGGACTTAGATCTGATTGGTTACATTGTTTGAATGCTACCCAGTGAAGTTTTCTCATTTTTACCATCCTTTGAGTTTGTGTTACAGGATTCAGTTCCCAGGTAAAAACCACCCTCTTGGTGAGGAAAACCTGCAGCTTGAGGCAGAAATGCATGCTATCCATCTGCATGTATTTTTGGCTAAGTCCTTTGTACTTCCCGGCATCCTACAGTTCAGCCTATGTTGTCTTAGAATCAAGCCCCGGGAGCTCCAACTTAACATCCCATATTTGCTCACTCCTGTCCCCTTTCATTTGCTTATTACTCCATGCTCTCATCACTTTATGCCTTCCCTTCCAGAAACACCTCCTGTGTTTTCAGACTGCGCCTTCCTCTGCCTGGAATGCTTCTGTGGTCCTTCTCGGGTCCCGGATTCACATTCCCCTGTCTTGAGCTTACTGAGCCCTCCTTGCTTGTCCTTTAGGTTTTAGTGTATAACACCAGCCTTTCCATGAAGCCTTCCAGATTCTGCAAAGTCAGTCCCTCCATTCTTCTCATGGCAATTATTTCTCCTCTTTATGATACACGCGGCTCCCTTTTATTGTATTAATACCCTCCTTTGACCCCCTTGCCCCCCACCCCCCGGATGTTAAACGCCTCTCGGCACGGCATACTCCTCCATCTCGCACAGTATCCGGCACAGAGGAGGTCCTTGGGAAATGTTTGTTGAGTGGAATAAATCATGCTGTTACTGAACATGATGATACTGACTAACTGAATTGCAGTGAAAGTGGATGGTTGGTCTAGACATACAGTAGTTGATGACAAGCACTTTGTTTTTAAGACCTCTAACCCCCTTGCCCCAGAGACCCCAGCTCAACAGGGACATCGAGTAGGTGTTCAGTCTCTCAGTGTCAGCACTAACATTTCAACCTGCCCTCTGAGCTTCTGCTCCGAGGGATGCTACATTCTTTCTATCTGGGCACGTCCAGCTGGCTTCCCGGCAGCACAAACTGGCTGCAATCTGAGAAGGAGGCTTCAGGCGCCTTTAGCACATTAGTTATGCTTGCCTAGCTTGTGACTGCCTCCTTCCAACTTGCTACACCCAGTATCAGCTTGCAAGTCTTGCTGTTGTGCGAGTTGGCCGCACCAGTTGTGCCATGATGAGTGTCCCTCTGGGCCCAGATGTGTGGCCTTATCCTAAGATGTTGTTGCTAGCGAGCTGGGCTCTCTGTTTCACCTTTCAGGGGCCTTGCAGGTGATGCTGAGCTCCATGCTCAGAGACGCTGTTGTGCAGATGGAGCAGATCTGGGCTCACAAGCGATCCGTGTGCAATTGTTGCTCTCCTGACTGAGTCTGAGCTGGTTCTTGACACTGAGGTGACACCGTATCGTCATTGCCTACCTCCCTTGAGTCGGGCAGTCTTCCTGATTTGGCACTCAAACTGCTTATAGATTAATGGATCAATAAACAGCGTGTGGTCCAGGCATCCACATCAGCTAATACCTTTTAACTCTACTGCTCGTGAAATTCTTTAGCCATATCCAGGTTTCTCTTGGTGTAGATTGGACAAGAATTTTGCTCAGTATGTGACTTGCTATCAATCCCTATGCAAGTATATAATTAAATTATCTCCTATTTATATTTTTAACTAATATATTTGATTATCTAATAAAGTTAAATTAAAATATCATACATATAAGCCTTAATATAAAAAGATGATTTCTTTTTTTTTTTTTTTAAAGATTTTATTTTTTTATTTTTTGACAGAGAGAGACACAGCGAGAGAGGGAACACAAGCAGGGAGAGTGGGAGAGGGAGAAGCAGGCTCCCAGTCGAGCAGGGAACCCGATGCGGGGCTCGATCCCAGGACTCTGGGATCATGACCTGAGCCGAAGGCAGACACTTAACGACTGAGCCACCCAGGCGCCCCATAAAAAGATGATTTCTATAAGCCCCACAAGAAAACCTGTCTCAGCACTGAGTCCCACCCACCTTCTCTGCAGGGAAAAGGAAGAAAAAAGGACACCCACATTGAGTGCGCACTTCAGATGTATCATCTTATTAATCACAACAGTAACATGCGGTGGGGGTGTTATGCTCATTTTAAAGATAACAAAATGGGGGGCACCTGGGTGGCTCAGTCAGTTAAGCATCTGCCTTTGGCTCATGTCGTGATCTCAGGGTCCTGGGATCAAGCCCCATGTCATCGGGCTCCCTGCTCAGCAGGGAGTCTGCTTATCCCTCTGCCTCTGCCCCTCTCCCCTGCTCGTGCTCTCTCTCTCTCAAATAAATAAATAAATAAAATCTTAAAAAATAATAAAGATAACAAAACCAAATCCCAGAAATTAAAGATAACAAAATTGAGTCTCACTCAAATCACAAGAGAAGGAGTCTATATTCAAGCCTTGGATGATCTAGCTACATGCATGTGTCACTGCAAAGTGTGCTCATTATATGAGAGTATTTATAGGTGTATTTCCCAGAACACTGTTTTCTGCTATTAATTATGATTGATTCTCTAACACAGTGGACTACAGGTCCTGGATGGTTTGGGTGATGCAGTTTTCTGTGCCTGAAATGTCAACCCTGTTCCTTCCCCTTGTGAGCTCTTACTCATCTTTAAGATCCAGCGCATACATGGCCTTTGTGAGAAGCATTCTTTGAACCATACCCCATTTTTTTCCTTTACAGTTTTATTTCTTGAATTTCAAAAAAATCAAGAGAAATGCTCGCACGTTTTAAGTAGTAGTGGACTAACACAAAGATTTATAAATAGCTGTCTTGTTCCCCACTCTCCCTCCACTTCAGTCCCTTTCTTAAGTAACAAGTTAAAAAAAATTTTTGAACTTCAAAAATATAATGACCATATACTCATTGCCCAGATTCACCAGTTTTTAACATTTTACCACATTTGTTTTGTCATTCTTCCTTTCTTTTTTTTTTTAATTTTTTTATTGTTATGTTAATCCCCATACATTACATCATTAGTTTTAGATATAGTGTTCCATGATTCATTGTTTGTGCATAACACCCAGTGCTCCATGCAGAACGTGCCCTCCTCAATACCCATCACCAGGCTAATCATTCTTCCTTTCTTTTCCCCTTAATATATAAAAATATTATTCGTATTCTGAAACATTTGAGAGTAGGTTGCATAATTCATGCCTCTTTACATCTGAATAATTTAGTTGTATATTTTCTAAAACCAAGGCCATTAGTCATATTTCTCTTTAGTCTCAAGTTTGGAACAGTTACCAGTCTTCATTGTCTTTCTATAATATAATTCACAGCTTTAAATATAATTTAAAACTTATATTTAGTATGTATATTATAAACTGTTTACATGATATTTATTATAACATTGCAACTGATGTGTAATATGTTATTTCAAATGATTATTATTTATAATACATATGTGTTGTATAACTTATAACCCATGATTTATAAAATTTATATTTTCTAAACTTCCTTATTTATATTTTATATTAAATTTTTATAATGTATAAGTACAAATAGTATAACTCTATTGTATGTAAATACAGAATATTGAAATATGTAGAAATATACAGTATATAAAATAGAAATACATAATATATGCACATGTAGTATATTATGTAAGCATAATATACATGTAATATGTACTAATATAGGCAGTATTATAATACATTAGATTATAGGAGTTGTAATGTATTTAGTAAATCATGATACAATATAAAGGAGGAGATATTAAAATATTAATGATATAAAATGATGTAGAATTGTTGTATTTTATACTTTATTAATATAAAATATATGTATTTATATATTTGATAGAGTGTTCCTCACCCTGGGTTTGTCTGATGTCTTCTCCTGAATATTCAGGTTATGTATCCCTGGCTGGAATTTGACAAAGGCAATATTGTGTCCCTCTCAGGTTATCACCTGCAGAGAGACATGCCACATCTATTTGCCCTTTATTGGTGAGGTCAAGTTTGATTCCGCAGTTAAGGTGTAATGCATTTTCTCCATAGTATAATTATTTTTTTTACTTTTTTATTTAACAAGTAAATTCTTTGAAGGAAGTGTGTTGAAGCCCTACTAATAAATACTCCATGCTTTATTAAACCTTTACACCCTAGATTTAGCATCCACTGGTATTTTGTGATGTCTCTCGCTCATTCTAATCTTGAATCTTTTGGATGCAAAACGGCTATTTGCCAACCACACTATTCTCTCCACATTCATGAACTGGCTTTTCAATGTAAGGAAGAGCTTTCTGTTTTTTCCCATTCACTTGTTTACTGTATTTATGTATGTACTTATATGTGCATTCATTCATCCATCCATCAATATCAGGATGCACTCATGAATGTCTGTTTTTTTTAATGGTTTGTTTTATTATTGTTCTTATTTATTTTGATGTTCAAATGGCCTGATATTTGGTCAGTGGGAGCCCCTTGTCACTGGCTTCTGTGTCCTTTTAACATGTACCTGTCACTTTTTGCACACTTTCTTACCTTCTAACATGACAAGATGATCCAAGCTCCTCTGGTATCTCCTTAGCCTCAGCCTTGGAACCGGCCACTTCTCCAGGGAGCCCACGTTCTATTTAGTGGAGGAATGGTTGGTGGTCAGTGCCAGGATGGCTCTTTGCTACTGAGCTATCTTGCTTTTAGGCTCTTTCAGGGACAGAACTAAGAAGCGCGCACACACACACACACACACACGCACATGTACATGTGCTCACATGGTGATCATGAGTTCATACTCATTCCTATTTTTACCAGGATTATCATTTCCTAAACTTATTTTTTCCTAGTCCTCTGTAAATATCCTCTGCTCCAGTAGCACTCTGGTACCAAAGACTGGTGCAGTGTCTGGCACTCAGTCATTGCTCAAAAAATATTTTTGAATAAACCAGTAAATGAATAAACCTTGATGATCTGAATTGCCCTTCTATAGAAGAACGGTGAAAAATGAAATTAAGCATGAAAATATTTTCCCTTCCTTCCTCTTTTTCTCCTTCTATAAACTTATTGTTATATATATGATAACCAGAGGTGGTTAGTCGTGTCAGATTTGAAGAACAATGTGTTTTCTCATTTTATCATACTTTACATTCATCTAAAAATGAATGCATTTCTGTAACCGTTTTCTGAAAGCCATTTTCTGAGGTCTTTATTTTTTCAAACTTTCTAGGTGGCTGGAATTGTTGGCAGAGCCGATGTGTTAGCATGCCTGTTCTTTCTGTTGGCCTTTCTCTCCTACAATAGGTAGGTATGGCTAAGAATGCCCTTCTCTGTGGTTGCAATCCTGCTTTCCCCTGGGGAATTTCTGGGGGGGGGGGGGTGTGTGTGTATGTGTGTGTCCCGCACGCACAGACTTTGAGCATCTATCTGAGAAAGGAGGGAGGCTTCTTGGCAGCAAAATGCCCAGAGAGCTTTGTGGAGACCAGCATAGAAAATCCCCCCTTAGCAAATGCAAGGCTGCTCTCTCTTCCAGCCACATTCTGAACCTTGCCATCGCCTTTTAAAGGGAACTGCTCTCCCAGTGTTGGGAAGCTCTGGCTTCTTGATTATTCTTACTTGTCATTTCTTACTGAGAATGGAATTTGAAAGCTCCGAGCCAATATATATTGGGTGTAAGTCCTCTCTTCTGTTTGGCCGTGATTTGTTTAATTCCTCCTTTTTCATTTTGGTCTTAATTTTTTTTCCTCTTTATTATCCTCACTAAAGTAGCTCAGAGCTTAAAATAACAAAGGCTGAATTGGAGGTAGTATTTCTTAACTGTGGTTTTCTAATTTATACATTCTTTCATCAAAATACATAAGTTCCTTACTTTGGGATGCTGAAAAGCAATAAAATAATTTCCCATTATATTGCCCTTACTCCCCAAAGTGCTCAGATTCTCACTTGAGTTGTGACATATCCACATAGGGAAAGGGGCAGGTTAAAAAGAGAATGGGAGTGGGGTAGATGGCTCAGGGGGTGGCCCAGAAGAAAGGGGGCCAGTGAATCATGTCACCCTACTTCATGGAGGGATACCTGGCTAGGGATTTGTGAATGTTGATCTTTGGATGAGTTAATTGACCTGCCATCTTTCAGAGCCCAGTGACTCTGAGCAATACAATTCTAAACAAGTGGTTCTCAATATGGGGCAGTTATGGTCTTCCCCTCGGGACATTTGGGAATGTTTGGAGACACTTTCGCTTGTTGTTAAGTGGAAAGGTGCTACTGGCATTTAGTAAGTAGAGGCCAAGGGTCCTACAATGTGCAGGACAACCCTTACAACAAAGCACCATTTTCCGCAAAATGCCGGTAGTCCTCAGACTGAGAAACCCTGTTATAAACCAGTTTAGACCTTGGATGACCAAGAATGAAAAGAATAAATTCTTAGGAATTTTGGTTTAACGAGTGGAGCCTTTTCTTAGTACAGGTTTCCCCTGCTATCCGAAAGTAGAGCGTTTCTGTGAACACCTTTTGTAAGCTAACATGGCCTCAAGTTGAAGAAACAGTGGTCATTAATTGATATGGAAAAATTGGGGGCATTCCAAGACCCCAAAAACAACTTCTCTTGGGCTTTTTCTGATACCTTCAGACACATCTCGCTAATGGATGAACAGATTAAATGGAGATAAAGCACGGATGCTCACACAGTTCAAAGCTCTGGAGGCTGGGTGCTGAGATGCTGAGTGTGGCCCTGGGGATAGAGCCGATTGGCAGGGCCGCTCTGCTGCCTGGGGGGCGCACCGCTTCTGTAACACTCCTACAGAATAAACACTAAACACTGTTTTTGCTTTTCACCTTCTTTCATAAAAGCAAAAATCCTCTTCGGATTTCTTCCTGTTACAGAAAATAGGTACTCATGTAGGTCTTTCATTAAAGTAACGTGAACTTGTGAAAAGTGGGGGGTACATGTCCAGTACTAGTCTCCTAGGCCTGGCTTTGTGACTCAACACTGCATTGCCAGTCATTGGAAATGGTATTGTGAAAAATCTTAACAATGGAAGCGCAAATTCACCAGGTAATTCTTTGCTGTTTAACTCTGGTATTAGAACAAGATTAACAGTTCCCTTTTGGTTTAAACTTATTCTCTTGGGCTTTTTCTGTGTGGATGGTACATTCGGGAACATGGTGAGGCCAGCGTTGTGTCCATCTATCTCTATGTGATAATGAGCCATGGGATTACAGTTTCTACTGTGCATGCCATTCTTACTCTTAGCAATTGAAACTTGTAGACCAGCTTCAGAAAAAAATGTATATCCACTGCAATTTTGGCAAATAATTTTAGGTCATTGTTCCAAGACATAATACAACTAAGGTTTCCTAACTACAGAAATATTGGCCTTTACTTCAGAGGAGTAGGGGCAGATGGGTGTGACACTTACTGAAGGAATAGTGATGTTTTTGGGTGTGGGCTGATTCTATGTTGTAAGTTGAAAAAAGGCTTTATAGCTCGGGAAGATTTTTGAAAATCCCTGCTGGAAATTATACTGAGAAAAAAAATTTACCTAATACATCCCCTTGGAAAATAAACTTCAAAATACCAATTAACCAAAAAAAGAAAAAGGCCAAAACATCTGTATTTTCATCACAGAGGAAATGAGGATTATATTTCGGTATATGTATCTATATCCACTGACTGATTTATGTACAGAAGCATATGAGACACCTTCACCAAAATAACAATAATGATGATCACCACTTCGCATGTAGTAAGTCATTTATTTAATTCTGCCTACATTTATTTAATTCTGTAAGTCACTGTGATCCTATTTCATACATGAGGGAACTGAGGCACAGAGAGGTATAATAACCTGCCCCAAAATACCCAGTTAGCTGTAAAGCTGTGATTGGAACCCAGGGAACCTGGTTTCAGAGTTCATGCATAAGCTTAGTAATCTGTATTATTCACTTAAAATATATTCACTTAAACATCCTTCCATGCTACTAACTATATCTCTATGGTAGCATTTTAAGTGGTTTTTTAGTGTCCATTTGTTATATGTCATATTTTACCATAATTTATATGTACCTTAATTTAAGTACCGAGTTCAGTGTTGTTGGGCATTCACTTTTTCTCATCTTTGCAATTTTAAATAATTCTGTGATGAATATTCATGAAGAAATATTTGTTCACCTGCTTATTTAGAATACAATGAAATTGATTGTTAAATCTAATTTTTAAAAGTTAGTATTTCTCAGTGACTCACATTTCTTCTTAGGTTAAAAGAGCCTTGATCTTGTTTTCCAGGAGTGTGGACCAGCATCATATTGGGGAATGTTTCCCTCCCACCACTTCTCCCTTCTTCTTGCTGCTCAGTTTGTTTTTGGGGACCTGCGCCATGCTGGTGAAAGAGACAGGCATCACGGTGTTTGGAGTGTGCTTGGTTTATGATCTCTTTTCCCTATCCCACAAGCAAGAGAAATCGTAAGTCATTTTAAAGTTTGGATATCAAGCAATGTATGTGCAGAGAAGAATTACTTAAATCAATAGCTTTCAAACTTTCAGTAAAAAAAAAAAAGTATAACATTTTGTTAAACGTAACCTCATCTTAGACCATAAATTAATAAAGTTTGTTTTGTTAAGATAAATGTGTTAGATATTTCAAACCCTTCACACTTTATAAAAATCAATGAGGACTATAAAGATTTTGTGAGCCCCAAATTTGGAATTGGAAAGTATCTATGTTAATTGCTAAGTTTATGTTGCTAGATTGTTTTGGTTGCATATTATTAAGAAATTCTGATTCGCAAAAAGAAGTGGTTGCAAATGGGGGTAACTGTTTCTTAACAGCTTGCCTTGAATCCCTGCATTCAAATGAGTGTTACCCATCAAAAAGCACTGCTAAGTTGGGTCTGCTTGCTTGTTCTAGGGCTGATGCTGTTACCTAAGAGTATTTGGGAGTCTTGTTTTGGAATTCCACAAAAGGCCACTTTAAACCATACATGTTATATTCAAATTAAAGGTCAAGTTTATTTAGTAGCCTATTTTCAGTTAAAGAGTTTAAGCACATTCATTATATCTGTGGATTATAGATGGTAAGAATGCTATGGCATATTAAAAGTTGAAGCACACACTATATTTTTCTTCCTCTTTCAAATCCATAATTACTAACAATTTGCCATGCAGACCCCATTTTTCGGTAATTATAAGGCCCTTACTTTTGAACTTTTAAAAAAACATGGTTGATTTATTCTTCTGCTTCATCCGACGAAGAATTTTAGCTTTAAAAAATACCCTGCCTTTTTATCGCATTCCCTACCTCTTTATACTCCTTGACATAAAGATAAGAGCAGTGTTATTGAGTGGCAACAAGCTGAGATGAGCCATTACATTCTGATCACCTTCCTGCCTGGGCGTGCTTAGAGATAATTTAAATAGACTTTAGTGCTCTATTGGCTCTCTGTAAATCTCAGAGGCTTGTAAAAGGAAGGAGCTCGGTTATCATTTTGACCTAAGCTCATGCCAAGAAAGCTGTGAGCCTGAGGACCTCCCCTTGGCTTATATAAGAATGCCTTGCCTCTCTATCCTCTTGACCAATGGGAGGGATTGAGGTGCCGGCCTTATTTTTTATAGGATGACCTAGCAACCCCTCCTGTTCCCACTTCTCCTTGCCTCCTCTGTAGCTCTGCGTCCTAAGCCCTTTCTGCTTTGCCTCACTGACAGCAGAAGGATGTGACGACTGACTGCAGACCCCTGTGGTCCAGTCCAGAGCGATTTTAACCTCATCCATGAAGTCATGTGTCCTCTGGTCTCGGGACTCTCCAGCCCACCGGTGCCTATATACTCCTTTCTGTTTCATCTGGTCGCTGTTGAGCCAGGCTTTTTTCAAAGGGGATAATTGTCTCTTTTATTTCTTTAAGAACTGTTCCTGGCCTTCCTAATACTAAACCGCGGGAAGTTCTATGGGAGGAATCATACTGCTGATACGTAGCCCCGAAGTTGCACAGTTCATAGTCCCTGCTTTGTTTTTTAGTCGCTTTTGGCTCTCACCAGCCGCAGCTCTGCATAAGTGGAGACATTCGTTCTTTCCTTCATCCTTCCATCCACCCATTCAACACATACTCATTCTGTGCCTGGCCAAGAACAAGAGAGAAGATTTCTTCCCTCCAGGGGCATATACAATAGTGGGGGAGCCAGACGTTATCTAAGTCATTACACAAGTAACTGATGACAGTTGCGAATAGCGGTCAGGACAGAGAGCATGTGCCGGGGAGACCTGGCCAATAACGGTTAAGATCTCTCTTGAGTCTTGGCCACATGCCAGGCACTGTGCCATGCCATTTGCAGGCATGAAGTCACTTAATGCTCAGAATAACTGTTAGCCTCATTTTATGGAGGAGAAAACAGAATCACAGAAAGTGACCTCTCCAGAGTCACCGAATCTCGGGGGGAGCCAGGATTTGGATCCCTGTCTGTGTGACTCCAGAGCCACAGGCTTGCCCCCTGAGTAACCCCAGCCTCTGTGGACGGAACACAGAGCAGGGACCTAGAGACCTCCCAGGACATCTGCTGCCCAGGGCCTGGGCTCACATTTGTACCATGAGATCAGCTCAGACGTTCTGAGTGTAGTGAGGGTCGTGACCCTTTTGAAAATCTCACGGAATTGTGTCCCTTTTCCCAGAATAATGTACACACACACAGCTTTGCACAAACTCTTAGGGCTGTCCTCCCACTTTATCTGTTCATTTAGAATAAACATCTTGGCATTAGGTTTTTGTTGAGGTCTTTTATCATATGATTCAGGCACCAGGAAAGAAATGGTAACAAAAATGAATGTTGGAAGCCCTTCTACATGAAGGACAATTTATTCCCAAATTTTAAGATTGGGCCACAGGAATGGAGTGGGATTTCTTTGATTTGACATCACCATTAGAAAGAAACATTTTCAGTGAAAGATCAGCTCCCAAAAGTTAAATTTCTTTTTACTTTTCTTTCTTTTCTAAAAATTTGTGTATCATTTCCAACATGCAGAGAGTAACATTCCTTGACTCCAGTCCCTAACCTCTTTCTCTGAGAGTAACCACCGTCCTGAATTCATCACTTTTCATTTCTATGATTATTTTTATGCCATTACTTAATATGTATTTACCAGTGAATATCAAATAGTATATTTTTAACATATTTTCAAACTTTATATCAATAGTATCACTAGCTTTTCATTTAACATTGGGATTTTGAGGTACATCGTTGTAGATATATTCAGTTTAACTGTTGTACAGTATTTAAATATCACAATTTATCTGTTTTTCTGGATTTGGAATTTAGTTTATTGGTACATTTTTTGCTATTTTAAACTATGCTGCAGTGGGTTTTGTGTGTGTGTATGTGCAAATACATGTGGGTTTCTCTCAGGTATAACCATAGAAGTAGAGTTGCTGGGACCATGGATAGATGCACATTCACTGTGTCCTATATTGAAGGATTGCTCTTGAAACGATTGCAACAATGTCTGAGAATCCCCTTTGCTTTGCTCCATATTTTGGGCATCACTTCGTAGTATCAGACGTTTTAATTTTTGCCCCTTCGGTGGTTATGAATTCTATCTCAGAGGATTAATGAAAGAAAATGTAATCAAGGTACATTGGATAGATCAGCTATGAACAGGATTTTATAAGATCATAATTATGTAAATCCCGAATACCACTTCAACCAAATATTTTGAAAGAAATCTATTTGGAGGACGAGGGGTGAAGAAGAGGGTGTGTGAATGTGTGTGTGTGTGTGTATGTGTGTTTGTGTGCACATGCGTGCACACACATGTATGTATGCATTGGTGACCATGTAAGAGGGACTGAGACCTAGTCTTCTAGCGTAGTAAGGCTAAGTTCTAAAATAAAAAAATAATGTTATAATTGTGTTATTTTTAAAACATTGTGATACATACCAGAAACAAAAGAGCTAAAAGACTTGAGAATGGTTGCTTCCAGGGAACAGGACTTGGGAGTGGGCCAGGGGACTATTATTTCTTGTTGCAAGCCTTGTCATTCTGTTTGACTTTCTTTCCCCTCAATGCCACGTGCACAATTAGGAGCAATGGGGTCATCCATCAGTGCAGCCCACAGCAGCCTTCGAACCCTCAGCCCCCCTCGCTGCCTGTGCACCCTCACCGGGAGAATGGGAAGCAGCATCGATTTCCTCACCGAGGAGCTTGGGGTGGCTGCCACTCCCCATCGCCACCAGAACCCAAGAGCAATGGATTCCCAGTGTCTCCTCGAGCTGTGTGGTCCATGATGAGGTACTAAGCTGGACTCCCCATGCCCATTTTCACCCTCCAGCACCACCTGGTGTAGCGTGGGTGGGCAGGAGAAGTAAAGTACTGAGTGAGTGTTTCGTGACTGCCCCTCTCCCTCTCTGTTTCCCTCCTTTCTCCTTGTCTTCATTCCTCCCTTTCCCTGAATTAGATTAGGTAGGAAAGGAGTCACTAGAAGCAGCAAGTAGCTGCCCTGCTGTGTGCCTTGATTTGGAAGCATGGGGAGGTATGGGTCTGTGAAGCCGCAGTTAAGAAGGACAGACACTAGACTGTGTCCCTGGTGGAAGAACCTTGCATTGGAGAGCAGGCACCCTGGGAGTGTGGGGGAGGAGTGCGTGCTATGTTCTCCTGCTCCCTCCCCGCCACTCTTCGTGTGTGACAGGAATTTATCACAGCACGAGTATGGGAGGAAGCCCAGGGGACTCTGCTTCTCAGAAATGTTTTTGAGGATACAGGACACACTTGTCTGAAGCATGTAGTTTTCTTTCTTTTAAAAAATATTTTGACCCAGCTATGAAAATTAACATAGATTCATCAGAACGGGCCCTCACTAAATTAGGTTGCCTCTAAAATAACTCGAACCATGGGCAAGTCAGAATTTAATAAAGATGAAAATTAGATTCATCCTATTAGCACTTTACCACTTCAGATTGCAGTTCTTATTTCTCTGTGCGGTCCCTGAAAACTCTCATTTCAGGGTCTTAATTTCCAGTTATTTCCACTTTTGCCTGTTTTTGGATCTTGCTCCATTCATCATTCATTCATCAACAAATGGCTATTGAACATCTGTCATGTGCCAGGCACTGTTCTAGGCACCAGGGATGTCCTGGTAAGTAAGGAGGACAAGGTCCTTTTTCTTATGTAGCTTCTTTTGCAGTAGAAGAAGACAGACACTAAATAACCACCAAGGAATGGATGGTGTGATGAAGAGTGATGAGCCGGCCTGGCTGGGCCAAATTTGGGTTGGTTGGTCAGGGAAGGCCTCCGGAATCCTTATAATGACAGGAGGAGCTCGTCCTGCAAAGACCAGCCAAGATCTGGGCAGAAGGTTCCAGACTTGGGATAATGAGCAAGTGGGAGTTGCAAGAGGCGAGGTCAGGGAGTGGCCAGGCCCAGATAATGAAGGGCCCTGTTGGCCATGAAATGAAGTTTGGATTTTATTCTGGGTGACGAGGGAAGACTTTAGAGGTTTCTTGTTTGTTTGTTTTAAGTGTTGAGAGAAATGATCACATTTCTTTTTTAAAATGTTCACTGGCTTCTTTGTAGTGCTTGATTGAGGGGGCAAGGATAAAGCAGGGAGGAGGGTTTGGAGAATTTTATACAGACTGAATGAGAAGAAAAAGGTCTTGGCCAAGGGTGACAAGGACTGGGATGAAATGCTATGTTGGATTTGGGACATCTTTTGGATATAGGTCCCACAGGACTTGCTGATGCTTGAGATGAAGGGAGGGGTAAGGGAAAGGCAGGAAATGAGGTTTTGGGGGTTTCTGGCTTCAACAGTTGGGTGAATGGTGGTGCCAGTTATGAGATGGGAAGGCTAGGGGAGAAATAGGTTTTCTGAGAGTAGGAGGAGGATGAAATCACAGAAATAAATGAAATTCCTGTGGAAGGAAGAAAAGAGATAAGAGAGAGAGTCCTATCATTGAGGAAATCTTGACTTTTTTATGGAGGGCCATGGAGGAAAAGACAGCATTTTAGGGAAATTGTAAATTTTTTAAAGAAAGGCCAAGGAGGAGAAAAAAAGAGGAATTAATAGAATATTGGAGATTTCAAGGTGGCTTCAACATGTGACTCTCATGAAGGAGGGACCGTGTTGAACTTTGCTCACATTTGTACCCCCAGTTACTTTTATAGTGTCTGGTTAATTGTACTTGCTCAAATATTTGTGAAATGACTAAATTAATGAATTGATGGGAAGAAAGTATTGGAATTAAGCACAGAAAGAACATTGTCAGTAAATTTGGCAATGAAGGAATGGTGGAGGGGTGCCTGGATGGTTCAATTGGTTAAGCGTCCAACTCTTGGTTTTGGCTCAGATCATGATCTCAGGGCCGAGAAATCGAGCCCCGCGCCAGGCTCCACACTCAGTGGGGAGTCTGCTTCAGGATTCTCCCTCTCCCTGTGCCCCCTCCCTGAACGTGCTCGCTCTCTCTCAGATAAATAAATAAATCGACGAAGGAAAGAAGGAATGGTGGAAAAGGATGCTATCTGGAGGTGTGTTAGGTTTTTGTTTTCATATTTTAAATTTGATGGGTGTGTGTGTGTGTGGATAAGTTGTAGAGAGGAGAGATGAAGACATGGCAGCAGAAAGGGATGGGATGAATTATGAACACCAGGGGGGGATGCTGCTGAATGTCTAATACCTGGCTCTCCAAAGAAAGGAAAGCCTGACTTGCAGAGTTTGCCAATTTCCCATAAATACTTCTACCATGGCTCATTTCAGGCTACAGATGTGGTGATGCCACTGACCGTGGAGTTGGGGGGGAGATAAGCTAGAGCCCACCATTGTACAGTATTTCCACTGCTTCACAGACCACAGACAATCTCAAGAGCAGAGATAATAGTAAAATGAAGTAAACTAATGAGGAAGTGATGAGCTTTGAGTGGTTATCACCTTTGTTTTTGTTTTTGTTTTAGATTTTATTTATTTATTTGACAGAGAGACAGTGAGAGAGGGAACACAAGCAGGGGGAGTGGGAGAGGGAGAAGGAGCAGGGAGCCCGATGCAGGGCTCGATCCCAGGACCCTGGGATCATGACCTGAGCCGAAGGCAGACGCTTAACGCCTCAGCCACCCAGGCGCCCAGCACCTTTGTTTTTAATACGATTTTTAAAATTTTAAGTAGAATTTTCAGTAATGGCTGAACTTAATAACTGGCATGCAGTATTCCTAAAAATTTAATAGTCATCTTTTACAAGTCCAGGGTCCTAGGCGAGGACCTAGCTTAGGGGAGGAGGCAGGACACCTGTGTCATTTAATGTGGAGCTCGCTTCTCTGTTGAACTCTCGGGTGGTGGAAAGATTCTTGCAATCATCCTTGGACCATAGATGAAGCACCTTTTGACTTGTTTTGATGTAGGGTTTGGTGCTAACACATTGAATCAGGTGGCATTCTCTTGTAGGTTACCTTTTTTTAACCCCAAGCACCAGGGTAGTTATTTTTGAAACTGAGGTGTCTAAAGAGCAGTGTACAGCACAGCTGAAACTGGGTCAGAGTTTTACTAAGTTACCATGTTTGTGGGCAAGAAGGACCATTTATTTTCCTTTCTTTGGAAAGTTGTCATATATTTTCACTCTTTTGAAGGGAAAGGTGTTATATTTTTGAGTATACATTTGATTAGTATTAAAATTATTTTTGAAAACTATGCACGAACTTTTGTCAGAAGCTGGTCAGGTAAAGCAAATAAAGGTCCAGAAAGGTAGTGCTGTCCTGGTTCTTAAGATCTCCAGACAGTGTTTAAATCATGGCTCCTTTGCTTACTTGATCCTGGACAAGACACGATCTCCATGAGCCTATGTTTCCTCATCTGCAAATGGGGAAAGCAGTAGTAATAACCCCTTCCTCTCTGATTGGTTGTCAGGACTAAGAGCAATAGTACAGGTAAGAAACAGGTAAATCGGTGCCGGGCACACAGGCGGCCGATCAGTGCCTGGCAGCCAGCCTCATCAGGATTGCTAGTTTATATTATAACTATTCTCATTCCTGTCTGGGTTTCTGGACAGCAGGATGCATCATGAAAATGGTGAACCTACAGGATGCAGGCAGGGGATAAGGCGTTTGTGTGGGATGGGTTTTCTTTTTTGTTTCTTGATTGAACTTTGAGCCTGTTTGCTAGTACACATTTGTATTGCATGCATGGCATTAGTCTGACAAAAAATTGGGCTGAACACTGTCACTTGAAACGTTTTCAGAAGTTACTATGCACAGGGAAAATCCCAAGCCAGGGGAAAAAAAACCCCTACATTTACTCAGTTGCCGGTTTTTCTGCGTGATTTGGTGATTGACTTATGGGTAGAAAGTGCTATAAAAAACCTCAGACTTAGGGTACACACTCTGGAATCAGATAAAATTTCAGTTGATACTGTGTTTTACTGAATGACTCCATATGAAATGAGGAATGTTTTGTATGTAAACATTCCTTCCCTCATCTCCTTCATTATGTTAAGTTCATTCACATGTGGGTGCGTTTTCTTTTTCACATTGGAAAGGTTAGTGAATTCTACATGGAATCTTATCTTCATAACTCATATCAACATTTATATATAACTATGTATAGTCACTTTTCATGTGTATACTGGATTGATTTCATATTTAAATGACTGATCACATTAGGCACTGAAGAACAGTGGCTCAATAAATTTATTGGCTCAATAAATTCTTGCTCATTTCCTCTTTTTTCCAGCTGGATCTGTCATAGGTCCTTCATTCAACAGTATTTACTGAGCACCTACTATGGGCCAGGCACCATTTTTGGTGTGAGGAATATGGCGGTGAAGCAAACTCAGCCCTGCCCTCATGGAACTTGGCTGGATGATGATCATGGTGTTTTTACTTAAAATGAGCCCATTTTCCACCTTTGTGGGCAATGCAGTGGTTAGATTTTTCACTTCAGTGGGTCTTAAAAGTTTTTCTTGTGAGTACCTTACACATAAGTATGCAAATCAAGAAACTAAGACAGGTTTAGGACTGGAGAACAGTTTGGCACTAAAGTGAATTTGTAAGGTAATTAAATTCAGGGGACTTAGGGAGGCATATAAATATTTTGACCTTCACTGACGGAATGGGTAACTGATCTTTTAAGTGTCGTTTTAATGCTTGATTTCTGTAGACCTTGCATTGCACTCTTTTTGCCCCAAAGTAAGAAATGCTGTGCAGATTAAACTCCTGAGGTGGGATTTTGTACTTTCATCCACACATATGATCCTGTGAGTAGGGCAAGTGTGTTCAGATCATTATTAATAGTCTCATCTTAGCTTTGAGAGGAACTTCGTGAGCTAGCGAAGTGTGATTTGCAAGCGACGGAAAAAAAGTCTGTTGAAAGCCTTCATTACTGACTAATAACTGGGTTCTCTTTTGTCCCCCCCCCACCCCCGGTTTTACACACTTTTTCTGTTGACTGGTTTCAGATGAGCCATTCCCAATCTCATTCAGCTGCTGCTTTCCAAAATGAAATGACCAGGGGCGCCTGGCTGGCTTAGTCAGGAGGACATGTGACTCTTGATCTTGGGGCTGTAAGTTCAAGCCCCACGTTGGGTGTAGAGATTACTTAAAAATAAAAATCTTTAAAAAAAATTAAATGACTGCATGAAAGAGGTGTGGCGTTAACTAATAGGTCTACAAAGAAAATCATCCAGCAGTTCCAGGTGAAGTTTGTGGGTTCATAATAATAAATCCCCTCCCCTACGTTAAAATCTCTTAATGCAGCTGTGAACTTCAATGATGAATCCATGTTAAGAACACAGATCACCTCATGGAAGTAGATATTAACTAAGATTTTATTATAAAGAGACTGCAAATTCTTCAGTTGCTGTTTATCATTTTTTTCCACTTTGCTTTGTTTAAAGATGAACTGGGCCACATTTTGCTAGAGAATTTTCTCTCTTCCTCAGTGGTATAAATTCTTTAGTCTTTAGTTGTTCTTGGATGGCTGCATCCAGATCACTGTGATTTACTTCGGGGAGGCAGGCACATGATGGGTGGAGGATCCAAGAAAGCAATAACTCTTAGGCTGCATTTTATTTTTTTATTTTTTTATTTTTTTAAAGATTTTTATTTATTTGATAGAGAGAGACACAGTGAGAGAGGGAACACAAGCAGGGGGAGTGGGAGAGGGAGAAGCAGGCTTCCCACCGAGCAGGGAGCCCGATGCGGGGCTCGATCCCAGGACTCCAGGATCATGACCTGAGCTGAAGGCAGACACTTAACGACTGAGCCACCCAGGCGCCCCTAGGCTGCATTTTATAAAGACACTAACCAAACCAGCTAGCATAATTATTGTTACAATTATTTATTATTAAACCACTGTATAACTGTTTCCACTATCGACCTATCCTGTGGGCATAATATCCCGATGATACTTCTTCTACTTTTGTCCCATATACCCTGAGCTTTTTCATAGTTTGTCAATTTCTTTTTTTTTTTTTTAAGATTTTATTTATTTATTTGACAGAGAGAAACACAGCGAGAGAGGGAACACAAGCAGGGGGAGTGGGAGAGGGAGAAGCAGGCCTCCCACCGAGCAGGGAGCCCGATGTGGGGCTCGATCCCAGGACCCCGGGATCATGACCTGAGCCGAAGGCAGACGCTTAACGACTGAGCCACCCAGGCGCCCCTTGTCAATTTCTTTTTAACATAATGAACTGACCATAGCTTTTGCTAAGACCCGTTCTACCTTTGGATGTCGGTGAACTGCAGACATGTTTAGTGAATGTTAGGCGCTGGAGAGAGGAGACGAGTGATTGCTGTAGGCGTTTGTCTTCCCGTAGAGAAAGAAATATTTTACTGGGAAGGGTGAACGAACGGTGGTGTTTTGCTAGAGTGATGGAAAGGGTGGGAAATTTCTTTTAAAAAACATTAAAATGTAAATTAAAAAGTTATTTTTAAGTCTGTGTTGTTGGGTTTCTTTACTAGGAACTGTGTTTATTGCGATACTATCATTAATGTGCCTTTAACGTTCATTAGTAGGGTCGATTTACCCAAGCTGGGCTTTTAGATTCTTTTAGAGTAGCTTTTCCGAAATATGGAACTTACCAGAAAACTATTCTCTTGTGTGGGTAGAGAACTAAAAGAGAATTGTTTTTTCCTCTTACTGTTTCCTAACCATAGTTGAGAGCGATATCATTCCTTTTGAACCACTCCTAGAGTATGTGGTGAGGCAGGAATTATCTTGATGAGTTCGTTCGAAAGCTTATTGTAATCTGCTTTGGTTCTTGAACTGAGCTCAGCACTAAAATGGATCATTTCAATAAAGTGGTCCTTGGATTCATTCAGAACTTAGCACTAAAAGCTTCTTCCAAATAAATCACATGCTAAGGAGGCAAAATTCCTTTTAATTTATGGATAGCAGTTGGTAGAATTCCTAACTGCTGACAGCCCCGGGTTCATTCTGTTTAATCTTGATTGGGTGCTGATTCTTGGCAATCTTCGATCCCCTGTGAATTTCAGTCAGTAGATGATAAGTTCTTTCCTTTCTCAGTGTAGAGCAATCAAGCTTACGCATCTGCTTTCCAACTGGATGCACAGGGACATATGTTGAAAGAGAAAACTATCAGAATGTAGGCATTTCTGGTTGGCATGCAATCTTGTCATTGCCAAAGTAGGGCTCTTCATAGAAGAGGATCCCAGGCCTCCTGCTTTTCCATCCCCTCGCCAGCCCCTGTATGGAGCCCTCTACCTCTGTCCTGTGTGCGTAAGAGGCTGGGTGGCTTCCAGGCCACCAAACAGCTCTCCCTTCTTATTCAGAGCACAGCAAGGGCTCTTAGGATGTATAGGGAGTTTACTGCTGATTTCTTTGCTCTTTTCGTTAATGCTACTGACATCCAGCTTAATAATTTTTTTTTTCTTTATCTTTTTAAGTGTTAGGCTGCTGAGAGGTTGTAGAGTGATTATAATAGCAGTATCAGTTCATCTTAACATTGTAAACACTCAGGGTGTATATAAATAACTCTTTCACCAGAACCTTGTGCGACACCAGGCGATCCGCTCTTGGTGGCTTCAGATAATTTGGTGGGATTTTCAGTTTGTCGTTCTGAAAACAGTCTGCCACACGTTTTGATCTGGTAATATGTTTTGTAGAGTAAATGTAAGAGAATTTTAAAAATATACCTGCTTGAGAAAAACTTTTTTTTTTTTTTTAATTCAAGAAGAGTTTGGAGGGGGGTGCCTGGGTGGCTCAGCCGTTAAGCGTCTGCCTTCGGCTCAGGTCATGATCCCAGGGTCCTGTGATTGAGTCCCGCATGGGGCTCCCTGCTCAGCAGGGAGTTCACTTCTACCTCTCTGTCTGCCCCTCTCTCCCTCCCCCTCCCCTCTGCTCATGCATGCTCCCATGTACACGCTCTCTTTCTCAAAAAAATAAATTTAAAAAAACAATTAAAAAAGGGGGGGGCGCCTGGGTGGCTCAGTCAGTAAGCGGCTGCCTTCGGCTCAGGTCATGATCCCGGGGTCCTGGGATCGAGCCCCGCATCGGGCTCCCTGCTCAGCGGGAAGCCTGCTTCTCCCTCTCCCACTCCCCCTGCTTGTGTTCCCTCTCTCGCTGCGTCTCTCTCTGTCAAATAAATAAATAAAATCTTAAAAAAAAAAAAAGAGTTTGGAGGGACTTTTGTGGAAATTGTGGAAATACAAATGACTTGAAAATTCCCTTATTCAGAAGCAAGCATCGTGATCACGCTTTTCAAAATCAATGTCAACCCTAGTGTTACCACTATCGCTCCCACGGAGTGTGTACTTAACCAACCGCCAGAGACCGTGTTACATACAGGTTTTATGGGCAGCTTACAATTTTCATTCTTAGAAAAACCTATGAGGGAGACAGTGTATAAGGACCATGGGCTCATACCAGAGTGCCTGGGTTCGAATTCTGTCCCACTGCTTTCCACGTATACGGTCTTTGGCCAATTCCTTCAACTGTCTGTGTCTCCCGTTTCCTCGTGGGTAGGTGGCAGTCATACCCGTACCTACCCCATGAGGTTATTGTGAGGAACAAATGAGTTCACATAGGAAAAGAGCTTACAGTAGCTTTTCATTAATAGTAGTGCTAGGATTTAGCTCCTCTTCCCCCTCATGCTTATTTTATGCCAAAGCCAATGTGGAAGAATTATTGTTTAGAAATCTTCCTTGTAGCACATTCACCTTTTCTTTGCTATATTTATTTATTTATTTATTTATTTATTTATTTATTTTTTTTTAAAGATTTTATTTATTTATTTGAGAGAGAATGAGAGACAGAGAGCATGAGAGGGAGGAGGGTCAGAGGGAGAAGTAGACTCCCTGCCGAGCAGGGAGCCCGATGCGGGACTCGATCCAGGGACTCCAGGATCATGACCTGAGCTGAAGGCAGTCGCTTAACCAACTGAGCCACCCAGGCGCCCCTTCTTTGCTATATTTATGAAAGAAAGTGGCATAGTCTTGATTTTACTTGTTTGTGATATTTATTTGTTTCCTCTTTTTTTCATGAGTTTACAATTTTTTTTTTTTTAAGATTTTATTTATTTATTTTGACAGAGAGAGACACAGCGAGAGAGGGAACACAAGCAGGGGGAGTGGGAGAGGGAGAAGCAGGCTTCCCGCGGAGCAGGGAGCCCGATGCGGGGCTCGATCCCAGGACCCTGGGATCATGACCTGAGCCGAAGGCAGACGCTTAACGACTAAGCCACCCAGGCGCCCCGAGTTTACAATATTTTAAAAGGAAATGCTTACTCAAGACAAACATTCTTGTACCCATGATGGAAAGTTCACTGAAGTTTAGCAGGATAATAGAATTCTCCTGTTAACACTTACTCTTGACTGATGAATACCAGGCTCATTATGAATTGTCTCAAAGATGTGTTTAGAGCTATTCTTAGTTTATGAGACTAACAGTCGACTTTTTAAAATTCACAGTTTTATGTTTTTAGAATTACTACAGAATAAGACATCTCTTTAGTAAACAAATCATTAGGTTGAAAATAAAATAATGGAGACTTAATTTATCAGTTTTTTAGGTAGGTGATGAGATAACCATATAGGAAGTTGTGTTTCATGTTGTGGATTTATGAATTTTTAATGTCATTCATGTTTTTCAAACCATGAGCTTTATTACATTATATATAATGTAGAAAATACGTATTGATTTTGAAATCACCCAAAGCAGCAGTCTCCATGAGAAGCCTGGCATTAAAGATTTGCTTGTAACGATTTAACCTCTAAAAGTATTGGTAAAGTGTTTAAAGGGAACATAAGTATGGATTTTTAGGGAATGAAGGCGATTAATATATCATAATTTGGAAAAAAAATAAGACTGACCAAACCCAAACAACCAGCCAGAGTTGGATGGAGGGGAGGAAGAATGTTGGTCTCATGTTAGGAGCAGGACATACCCTCAGTCCCTAATGAATAAACAATACATTTCAGCTTTTGAGTGGTAGAGCTTTTGGTTCCTGACAGCTAAGTCTTTATCATAGATTTTTTTTCATACTTTGCATTTGGCTCCTTACATAATTTTTCCTTGTGAGTGTGAAAGGAATGTGACTTTGTGAAAAGGATTATGATCTGTACTGCAATTACGATGAATTTTTTTGATTTAAAAAATTTATCTAGGGGCACCTGGCTGGCTCAGTCAGTGGAATGTGAGACGCTTGATCTCAGGGTTGTAGGTTTGAGCCTTATACTGGGTGTGGAGATTACTTAAAAAAAAAAAGCTTAAAAAATTAAAAAAAAAATTAAAAATAAATAAGTCGTCTATTTAATTACAGTTCGGGTTTTCATGCAAAGTCAATGAAAGACTGTGCATTTATCCTCAATGCAATTTGTTTCTCTCTTCTTTACAGTGTATAATTTACAGCTGCAAAGGATAGGTAAACCTTTCAGATAAATCAAGATTGGGTGCCAATCTCCAGTTATTTTTAAGCAGAAAATACAGGTATGATAATAGCTGATGGCAAAGAGAACATGATGTCTTGAAACTGTCATCATTGTCCCTCATTGCTGTTTGTGAAAAGTCTCCGCAATGTAAGGTTGCTGATAGGTTTTTTTGTTTTTGTTTTTTGGAAAGGGAAGAGTTATTTCCCAGGGTGGGCTGTGGGTGTAAAGAAATGGGTAGTGTAAGGAGCCTTGGCCTGGTTGGTGGGGAAACTGGGTTCACTCTGATTCTGATTTGCTGAGGTCCTTGGGCCAGCTACTTGACTTCCATGGATTTTTGTTTTTCTTACCTGTGACATGACACAAGGGAGACAGGGTGGACTGGTTTCCGGTCATCTGATACTCTCTCTGAGATCTGTTTTGGCCAGGCCAGACCCTTATGAGACTGTGCTGTCGCTGTTCCTCTTTGTGTCTTCTGTGGGCACGTGTGTGGTTGGAAGGAGGTTGACCCTGAAAGGAGACGACATGGAGAAATGACCATCATGAGGGGCTCTCAGAAGTAACTAAACGGATGGTGGAGGAAATTTTGCTAATGTGCATTTTGTTATTTTCTCATTTCCTTTTCCATCTTGAATTTTTGACGACCTAAAGTCTTTAGAACTTAAGTCAAATGTCTTGATGAAAACTGTCAATATAGGAAAAGATTAAATTTTGCCTTTAGTCATCCTAGTTGTAATCAATGCTGTGCCTTTGGGAGCTGACTTCTGCTACCTATTCAGAGGCAGTTTGTTGATTCATTTCATTAATAAACATTTATTAAACACTTAGTATAAAAATGTCTTAGGGATCATTTGCTTGCAAAGAACAAAACCTTTTGAAAACTTGCTTAAGCAAATTGGGTATTAGTTAGAAGGACACGCTGGAATGTCATAGCACCCCAGCCTGGGAATTGAGTCTGGGTTTAGGACACAAAAACTGGCAAAGTCAGCCAGTTTTTTTTACCTCTTTGGGGCTTCGTGGTCTCTTGCTTTTTAAAAAAATCCATGTTTTTGGGGCGCCTGGGTGGCTCAGTTGGTTAAGCAACTGCCTTCGGCTCAGGTCATGATCCTGGAGTCCCGGGATTGAGCCCCGCATTGGGCTCCCTGCTCGGCAGGGAGCCTGCTTCTCCTTCTGACCCTTCCCCCTCTCATGGTCTCTCTCTCTTTCTCACGCTCTCAAATAAATAAAATCTTTAAAAAAAATAAAATAAAAAAATAAAAAAGCCATGTTTTTTTTCCTTTTCCCCTATTTTTAAAGACTGAACTTTTCTTAATTTGATGAGTGCAGGGCTGCCTCAATCCTAGCTTCGTATAGCCTCTCAGTTCAATTCTGCGTAAGAGATGGACTGACTCCAGATTCCCGAAAAGGAGACTGATTGGCCCAGGGTCGATTTGCTTACAGCCCAGGGGAGAGGCCATACAGATAGAAAGATAATGTCACCCGTGGTGGTAAGTGCAATTAGATATCTGCTGTGTCTTCAAGATGAGACAATGAACTGAAAAAAGGCAGGATGGCTTTCCAGGCAGAAAGTACAGCACGAGGGAGGACACCGCGGCATGCACCTGCAAGCGTGTGTGTGTGTGTGTTTGTGTGTTTGTACATATGTATACATCCATGTGTGCTTGTGTGTGTTCAGGCATGTATGTATGTGCACGTGTGTGTGTGTGTGTGTGTACAACAAGTAAATCAGGACTTGAGTAGTGGGAGATGACGCTGAGAAGGTTGGCAGGAGCCCTGTCATGGAGGAATTTGGGAGAGATGCCAAGGGTTGTTGACTCCGGCATATGAAGGGCAACAACAGATGCAGTGGCATTGCTCATCTTTGTTTTAGGCTCCTACGTATGAGAAGTCTGATCATAAGGCCGGATGGAACAAATTATTTAAGTGAAGATTAAAAAACTCAAACCATTTGATATTAATTTATATAATTTTGAGAATGACAAAGCAGTAATTCTGATATTTTTAAGATAATTGAATCCTGCATATTTGTGAAAGCTCCATATTTTCTCTTTATCCGTTAAAATTGTACCTTATATAAAATTTTCTCTACACATTTTTGTAATTTTGGAAGAATTCTTATATTTAAGATAAGTTACTAGGAGCCTTAAGATTGCATTTGCCCATAGTAGGAAGAGGTTATACCATTTATCCACACCTATTAATTGATTTAAGCCTTTTTGATTTATGATTTTCTTCTAAAGAATAGGAATTAATGGAAACTTCAGAGAGGTGATAATCCCTTCCTATTATGCATTCAGTATGCAAAGTTTGATATAATTTTGATTTCTGGTTTCTGATTAAAATAATCATTTCTTCTTATGTGTATTGTGTCCAAGCAGCTGTTGTGTTTTGGATTGGCACAGATAATTGCTTTTCTACTTGGCAAAGAAAATGAGCAGATGCAAAACAAATATCTTTTTCTGGCATGATCAATTGGAAGCTCTGCAGCCCAATGTTGACGACGTTTTCATAAGTGAAAGTGCAAGTGCAGCTCAATGTCAGACTGCAGCTATTAACTGCCAAGTATTCACTTTGGCCAAGACAAATTTTGGCCAAATTTGTATATTTGACTTAGGTTTCGAGCTTGAAAATAAGAAACACAGTTTAGTTTTCACATAAGGAAAATAGTATGTTGACATGAAGGTCTCTATTGATGCAATTGCCCCCAAAGTTCATTCTAGAATTTCCGTCTTTGTTTACCTTTAATAGTGGTAGAGCAACGGTGTGCTCAGTGGTTAGGTGCATGGCTCCTGGAGTCACACAAAATGGATTTAAGTCCCAGATTTGTCATTTAGTAGCAGTATAAACTTGGATTAAGTGATTTCCACATCCATAAAATAGGAATAATCAGTGCTTATAAATGGCATGAAATATTTAAAGCATGAGGCCCAGTACAACACAGGCCCAGTTAGCACTTGTACACTAATCTGAAAATGTCCAGTCTCTGCATTTGGGCATGGGGGAGATAAACTGTCTAATATATCTGTGGTGCTACTTTTCAATGTCTTTAGAGTTCTGGCTTAAGTAGTCATTGTTTCATTCCACTGGGAGGTAGAAGAGAGCCAACATGGATTGCCTATTTCAAGCCGGGAGAGAAACTTTTAATTGTCACCAAGTCCTTGGGAAGTAGGTCTTCCCACTACATTTACGTATATGTGAAAGGCAAGGCTCACGGAGGTTGCATAATTTTGACATCATTACATAGCTAGAATGTGGAAGATCCAGGATTTGAACCCACATCCATTTGATTCTACTATATCGGTTAGCAAGGTCAGGCCCTTTACAATGTTTCCTGGAAAGATTTACAAGAAACTTCTAGAAAGGACTATTGTGGGGAAGTCAGAAGTACACTGGGAGCATCAGCCTGTTCCCCTTTTTTCTGCATTTCATGGAGCCCGAGTGCTTTACCCCATTTTACATGTTGGGTGCTGATGAAGCTGTGGTTGGCTCCTGGCCATGACCTCATCACGCTGGAGGTAAGGGGGATTTCGCTGTTTATAGCACCCAGCTTAGCACTTTTTAGAAAACTATTCTTCACTTTAAAGTGAAATGCTAGGTGGGATATGTCATATTTCATCTGTAAGCAGTCGTTAAATACCATTTTTCAAAAGTTCTGTAAAGCAACAGTGAGCTAGCTGTTCAGTAATAGATGCAGTCCTGGATCCCTGATTATTGTATCTGCTGAGTTTTCTGCTGGATGGTTGTGTTGCTCTTCAGGGAAACTATGTGTAACATTTCTGAAAGATAGATTTTGTGGGGGCGCCTGGGTGGCTCAGTCGTGAAGCGTCTGCCTTTCGGCTCAGGTCATGATCCCAGAGTCCTGGGATCGAGCCCCACATCGGGCTCCCTGTTCGGCGGGAAGCCTGCTTCTCCCTCTCCCACTCCCCCTGCTTGTGTTCCCTCTCTTGCTGTGTCTCTCTCTGTCAAATAAATAAAATCTTCAAAAAAAAAAAAGATTGTATGAGAGAGAGAAAGGTAGAGATAGTATTGCTTTGTGGATTTTTTAAAAAGATTTTATTTATTAGAGAGAGAGAGAGCATGAGTGGGGAGGGGCAGAGGGGGACGGAGAAAGAATCTGAAGCAGATTCTTCACTGAGCATGAAGCCCGATGCGGGGCTCGATCCCATGCCACGAGACCATAGCCTGAGCCAAAACCAGGACTCGGACGCTTAACCGACTGAGCCACCCAGGGGCTCCTGCTTTGTGGACTTTTGATTGGGACTTCTAAAGTTAATGTATATCGGAATATTACTCAACCGTAAAAAAGAATGAAGTCTTGCCATTTGCCTTAACATGGGTGGGCCTAGAGGGTATTAATTAAGTGAAAGAGAAAGAAAGAAAAATGCCATAGGCCGGGTGATGGGTATTAAGGATGGCACGTGTTGTGATGAGCACTGGGTGTTAAATGCAACTAATGAATCATTGAACACTACATCAAAAACTAATGATGTACTGTACAGTGGCTAACCGAACATAATAAAAAAAGAAAAGAAAAATACCATAGGATTTCACTTACATGTGGAATCTGATAAACAGACAAACAAAAATGAACAAACAAAAGCAGAAAGAGACCCATAAATACAGAGAACAAACTGATGGTTGCCAGGGGTGGGGGTGGGGGTGGGAAATGGGCAAAATGGGTGGAGAGTGGGAGGTTCAGGCTTCCAGTTCTGGAATGAATAAGTCATGAGGATGAAAAGTACAGCGTAGGGGAACATAGTCGATGGTATTGTAATAGTGTTGTATGAGGTCAGTGGCTATGCTTGTGGTGAGCACAGCATACCTTACAGAGTTGTAGTTGTTGAATCACTATGTTGTGCACCTGAAACTAATGTAACATTGTGTCAACTACACTTCAATTAAAAAAAAAAAAAGAAATCATGTAAAGAAACTCAAATAAAGCCCTGTAATGAATATGAGAAAAAAAGTTCTGGCCCTGAAGAATTTGCTGTTACGGAAATCCAAAACAATGATGAGTACTTTGGGAAACTGACCGTTTGCTATCCTGGATTATAAATACAGAAACACAGGAAGTCCAGATACCTTATTATGAACTCTGTCTGAGTGCTGATCAATCATGAGGGTCCCCACTGAGCGTGCGTAGGCCATAGTAAAACTCCATCACCAAGAGAATCTCAAAAAAGAAATAACTTGCTGAACCTCAGAAAAAACAAACATGAACTAAAGATTTTAAAACCAAAATCATGAACCCTACTATGACACTCTTAAGATAAAGGAGAAAATCAGTTGGAAACTTTCACTGATACACTATGGCCCAACAATTTTTTCTCAACTCATCATTCATCATTCAATTGATGACACACTCATTCGTTCAGTAATTATTTATTGTCTACCTGTTTTGTGCCTAGTAGGGAAATAATGTGGAACAAAACAACACATACATGAGAAAAAAAAAAACAAACCCAGCAGAGTTAATGCATATCTGTGAAACCATTCACTGCGGGCATGCCAAAGCAATTCGTTGTAGTCACAGTGATACACTAGCCAGTCGTTGTTTTTAACTTAATTTTTTTAGAGCAGTTTTAGGGTCACAGCCAAGTTGAGAGGAAGATACAGAGATTTCCCATCAGCCTGCCCCCACACATGCATAGCGCCCCCATTATTAACATCACTCACCAGAATGGTACATTTATTACTAAGTTTGAGCCTACACTGACATAGCACCCATTGTTCATAGTTTACATCGGGTTCATTCTTGGAGTTGTACATTCTGTGGATTTGGACAAATGTATAATGACATGGATTCATCATTATAATATCTTACAGGGTATTTTTACTGTCCTAAAAATCCTCTGTGCTCCCCTATTCGTCCCTCCCCAGCTCCCCAGCCCTGGCAACCACTGATCTTTTTACTGTCTCCATAGTTTTGCCTTTTCCAGAATGTTATATAGTTGGAATCATATGGTATCCGCCTTTAGAGATTAGCTTCTTCCTCTTAATGATACACATTTCAGTTTTCTCCATGCTTTCATATGGCTTGATAGTTCATTTCTCTTAGTGCTGAATAATATTCCATTGTCTGGATGTCCCACAGTTTATCCATTCACCTACTGAAGGACATCTTGGTTACTTCCAAGTTTGGGCTGTTATGAATAAAGCTGTTATAAATATCTGTGTGCAGGTTTTTGTATGGGCATAAGTTTTTAACTCCTTTGGGTAAATACTAAGGAGTGCAATTGCTGGATCCTATGGTGCATGTATGTTTAGTTTTGTAAGAAATTGCCAAACTTGGGACACCTGGGTGGCTCAGTCAGTTAAGCATCTGCCTTCGGCTCAGGTCATGATCCCAGGGTGCTGGGATCGAGTCCCCCGTCGGGCTCCCTGCTCGGCGGGAAGCCTGCTTCTCCCTTTCCCACTCCCCCTGCTTGTATTCCTTCTCTCACTGTCTCTCTCTGTGTCAAATAAATAAATAAAATCTTAAAAAAAAAAAAAGAAATCGCCAAACTGTCTTCCAAAGTGGCTGTACCATTTGCATTCCCACTAGCAGTGAACCAGAGTTCCTTTTGCTCCATCTCTCCATCAGCATTTGGTGTTTTCAGCTTTTGAATTTTGGCCATTGTAAAAGGTGTATAGTGGTATCTCGTTGTGTTTTTTTTTTTTTTTGTAGTTTTATGGTTTTATTAACACAAATATGACGGGCACAACAAGCTGTCTATTCGTTTTCTTCGCTGCGCAGCCTGGCGTTGGGATTGGTGACTCTGATTGCCAGCTGGGTTGCTCTTTCCACAATAACTTTGCGGTTCTTGGGGGAGACATTGTGAGCAATCTCTGCACAGTAAGATTTGTTGCACATCAGCAGCACTTCAAGCTCCTTGACGTTGTGGACTAGGAACTTCTGGAAGCCACTGGGCAACATGTGCTTTGTTTTCTTGTTGCTCCCATAACCAATGTTTTGCATCAAGATCTGGCCCTTGAATCTTCTGCGCACCCTATTGTCAATGCCGCTGAGTTTCCGCCAGTTGTGCTTAATTTTGACATATCGGTCTGACTGGTCCCGGATGAACTTCTTGGTCCTCTTTTTAACGATCTTGGGCTTCACCAGAGGTCTGAGGGCAGCCATGATGCCCAGTAACAGATGGCTGCCACCTCCGCAGGCAGCCCGGAGGAAGAGAGGGGACCTCATTGTTGTTTTTATTTTCAATTCCCTGATAACATATGATGTGGAACATCTTTTCATATGCTTATTTGCCATCTGTATATTTTCTTTGGTGAGGTGTCTGCTAAGGTCTTTGACCCATTTTTTAATCAGATTGTTATTGTTGAGTTCTAAGAGTTCTTTATATATTTTGGATAATAGTCCTTTATCAAATGTGTCTTTTGAAAACATTTCCTCCCAGTCTGTTTTCCCATTCTCTTAACATTATTTTTCACAGGGCAAAAGTTTTTAATTTTAATGAAGTCCAGCTTATCAATTATTTCTTTCATGGATCATGCCTTTGGTGTTTTATCTAAAAAGTCATCTCCATACTGAAGCTCATCTATGCTTTCTCCTGTGTTATCTTCTAGGGGTTTTATAGTTCTGTGTTTTACATTTAAGTCTGTGATCCATTCTGAGTTAATTTTTGTGACGTCTATAAGATCTGTGCCTAGATTTATTTTTTTACATATGGATAGCCTGTTATTCCAATACCATTTGTTGAAAAAGAGTATCTTTCCTTCATTGTATTGCCTTTCTCTTTTGTCAGAGATAAGTTGATCATGTTTATGTGGGTCTATTTCTGAAATCTTTATTCTGTTCCATTGATCTATTGTCTGTTCTTTCACTAATACAATACTGTCTTCATTATTGTAGCTTTATAGTAAGTCTTGAAGTTGGGTAGTGTTAGTCCTCCAACTTTATTCTTCGCCTTCAACATTTTGTTGGCTGCTCTAAATTTTTTGCATCTTCATATAAACTTCAGAATCAGTTTGTCAATATCCAGAAGATAATTTGCTGGAATTTAGATTAGGATTGCATTTGAATCTATAGAGGAAGTTGGGAAGAACTGAATTCTTGTCAATATTGAATTTTTCTGTCCATGAACTTGGAACAGCTCTCCATATATTTAGTTCTTTAATTCAAAATGTAGTTTTCCTCATATAGATCTTGCACTTATTTTGTTAGATTTACACCAAAGTATTTCATTTTTGGGGTTGCTAACGTAAATGGTATCTTGTCTTTAATTTAAAATTTCCCTTGTTCATTGCTGGTATATAGGAAAGCAATTGATTTTTGTATATTAACCTGGTATCCTGCAACTTTACTATAATCGCTTATTAGTTCCAAGATGTTCTTTTTTTTTTTTGTCTATTCCATTTGATTTTCTACATAGATAATCATGTAGTCTGTTATTCATATCATTAGTTTTTATTTTTATTTTTTAGAGGAGAAATTTTAAGTAAGGAAAGGCTGCTTTTGTTTTTTCCTTTTTTTTTTTTGGTCGGAGAAATTTAAAATATTCAGGCAAATGTGAAAAAATAACATAACAAGCACCCATATTATGTTTGGTCATGTTTATTTCCGGGATTTTTTTTTTTTCTTTTTCCCCCTAGGGAATGGAACTGTATTGGTGTAGCTAGAGTCTACTTTAATAGTGTCTTTGGTCCCATTTCCTTTGCTGTCTCCTCAGAGGTAGCGGCTGTCCTGGGTTTTATGTATACAGGCTGTTTTCTGAGACCACATCTTTCCCACATAAACTATGCTTCAACCTCTGGTTAATCTGGTTATATAGTCAATTTCCACATACAAAAATGGATTGAAAGGTCTTTTTTTTTTTTTAAGATTTTATTTATTTATTTGACAGAGAGACAGCGAGAGAGGGAACACAAGCATGGGGAGCGGGAGAGGGAGAAGCAGGCTTCCCGCTGAGCAGGGAGCCTGATGTGGGACTCGATCCCAGGACCCTGGGATTATGACCTGAGCCAAAGGCAGATGGCTTAACGACTGAGGCACCTAGGCGCCCTGGATTGAAAGGTCTTATGTGGCTGGGGAGAAAATGTACTCATAGGAATCTCCAGGTTTTGCCCTATTTTGATCTCTCTCTCTTTTTTAAAGATTTTATTTATTTATTTGTCAGAGAGAGAGAGAGAGAGCACAAGCAGTGGGGAGGGGCAGAGGGAGACGCAGGCTCCCTGCTGAGCAAGGAGCCCAATGCGGGACTCGATTCCAGGATTCTTGGATCATGACGTGAGCCAAAGACAGACGCTTAACCAACTGAGCCACCCAGGCATCCCTATTTTGATCTCCTTAACCTATAGTGTGTAATAGACCTGAGGAGTATCTTTGCATCTGGAATAATCCAGGGAGATCTAATCTGGGAAAGCCCCAAATTACGTGAGGCTGACTCAGGGATTTCTTGTTTTCTCCTGCTTTCCTGTCACCTTTAACAGCATCTGCTGTACAGTTGATTCTCAGCCCCGGATAGGCGGATGTGGCTGTTCTGGCCCCCTGACCCCAAGGCCCTCCTGATCCCTTAGTCCATCTGAACCGACAGGGACTCTTAGCAGTACTCATCTCAGCTTTTGAAGTCTTGCACTGGACTTACAGGTGCAGTCAACATTCTTCCTTGTCCATCTTCTTTTATGTTAGAATTTTTTATGAAATGTCATCACCTCAATGAGTGTAACTTCACAAGTATTTACTAAACACATACTAAATGATGAGGTGACAATTCTCTTATCGGATGTAATACTGAATTCCAATAACTAATTCTCCAGAGTATATTGAGTATAATTAGTAACAATAACTGACATTCATTGAGTATTTGCTGTATTCACACACTGTTTTAAGAGCTTTACATATATTAACTCATTTAATTGTCATAAGAACTTTATGGTTTGATGCCATTATTGTCTGTATTTTACTGGTGCGATAATGGGGACCCAGGGAGGAGAGTAACTTGCCCTGAATAACAGAGCTAATACGTGAGGAGCCTGCAAGTCACATGCCTGCAGCCTGGCTCCTACGTCTTTACTCTTAAAAATCAATTCACTGTATTTTTCCTCTGCTGGTTTTGGTGAGAAATTTCATAGCCTCAAAAAGTGTTCAGGTTGCCATTTGAAAGATGCTCATTTTTGCAGAATGCAAAAGGTTATATGCATTCATGCCTTTATGAGGGTCCAGCCTCCTAAGGGGGTGTTGGTGTTAACCTTCCATCATGGGCTTTACCTCTGCTCACCTAATTCCCTTAGTTCTGGGCTTTAATGAGAACACCGTGGGTAGATGATGGGTCATTTAACTATGAAATATTTTCCACTAGTCTGGAGTAGCCTAGTTATTATGGTAGAAGTGAAATACTGTGGAGAAGCAGAACTCACACAAACAGATCTACCGGATTATGTTCTGACTCTGTTTACAACCAGTTGGAATAGCCCCGGAGGTTCCAGATAATCCCCTGAATCGTGGTACGGTTTAAAGTGGCTATAGAGTCCCAGTTGCGTTAGAGGCAATTCATAAAACTGCTTTTAGTTATGATTACATTGCCTCTGATTTGTCTATCAGAAAATAAATGATTCATTGGCATTTTTAGCTAAATAAAATTCAGTTAAAATTAAAAAAAAAAATAAAGTGGCAATAGATGTCTTGAGGCAGAAGGATTCATGCCTCCTAGAAATATTGATCGTAATGGCATCTGTTGTAAAAAGCAAATGGTCAATATTGAAATTAAAGTAAAATTGAGTTATTTTTTTTAAATGAGCTTTGTGAAAAATTGCTGGTGGCAGTCCAATATGAAAAGCATGGCGAATTTGTGTATTCTTATAAAGCCTTTTGCTCCGGTATTTCCATAATGTGATTCATAGTACATACATTTTTTCCATTTGGTTTGCGGAACTGTCACAGGAACTTAGGATCTTCTAGCTTTACGGCCACAGTCCGGAGGAAGAGCGTACCAAATGTGAATAGGCAAAAGAAGGACTGATGTTCCGGGAAGCGCTCAGGGATTCATCCACGTGAAAAATTCTTACAGGTCTCCTAGAACCCACTTGAAAAAATCACAGCATGTCAGTTATTCTTCAAAAGGCATGTGGCCTTATTAGAGGCAGGCAGGGGTGCCTGGGTGGCTCAGTCGTTAAGTGTCTGCCTTCAGCTCAAGTCACGATCCCAGGGTCCTGGGATCGAGCCCCGTGTCGGGCTCCCTGCTCAGCAGGAAACTGCTTCTCCCTCTCCCTCTGCTGTTCCCCCTGTTTGTGCTCTTTCTCTGGCTCTCTTTCTCAAATAAATAAAATCTTTAAAAAAATTAAAAAAAAAACCCAGAAACCGGCAAACTGTGTTCAGCAGAAATAAATAAGCCCTGTGGATATCACACTTGTACCTCCCTGAAGTTTAAGAGACACTTGAAAATTGAAGAAGGCAAAAGGCAGTACTGGATTAGGAAAGACTGAATCATAGTTTAAATAGGTACCTTTTGTCTGTTGGTGAGAAAGCAGATGTACCAATATATATTTTAGGGCACGTTAAGTTCCTGGGTTGAGTGAGAGAGGACAGGGATCATTGCATTATGCAAACGTACAAAGACTCCAGCCGTAATATCAGAAGCAAGTTATTTTCTTTAGTGAAATGTTGGATATATATCTTTAAAGAAAAATAAGTAAACGTCTTCACGTGCCTTAATGTTCTGAGGAAACTGCAATAAAAAAAAAATGGCCTTAGGTTGTCAAAACAAAGAAATGGGAAGCTTCCCAAGAAAAACAATAGACTGACTACAGAGCAATATTGAAACAGGTGAAGAAAAGAACATGATGTGCCATGTACAGAAAAATTATTGATGGCGCAGAAACTGAGGGGAAGACTGATAAGGAGTGAATAGAAAAGTAGCTCCTAAGAAATTCAAGCTCACACCGAGGCATAGAGCCAACCTGATTGCAAATTCTGTCAGGTTGCAACCAGGAGAGGGAGAAGGCAGAATGTGTTCAGAAGATGGAAATTTTTATCAAAATGTGTTAATTCTGGAAGAGAAAGAGATGTGAGTGTGGTAACAGCTGGGACCTTCGTCTACCTCTTGAGACCTGTCTCTGCCATCAAAATGCCTGTTCATCTTTGACCTTAGGGATAAAAAAATGTGATTAATAAATAAACTTCCTAGAGGATATTATTCCCCCTTTATTATGGCTTTTACGTCAACCAAAGACATTCTCACAAGTGATGCCACGAGGACAGTGTGACCCTGGGACTGGGGAGGCTGAATCTGGTGAAGGTGGTGACCCTCTCGGAGCTCTGGGAAGGCGGGAAGGAGAGCGTGAGGCAGTGCGGGGTCAGACCACCTGTTTCTTTTTTTTTTTTAATTTATTTTATTATGTTATGTTAGTCACCATACATTACATCATTAGTTTTTGATGTAGTGTTCCATGATTCATTGTTTGTGTATAACACCCAGTCCTCCATGCAGAACGTGCCCTCCTTAATACCCATCACCAGGCTAACCCATCCCCCCACCCCCCTCCCCTCTAGAACCCTCAGTTTGTTTCTCAGAGTCTATAGTCTCTCATGGTTCGTCTCCCCCTCCGATTTCCCCCACTTCATTTTTCCCTTCCTGCTATCTTCTTTTTTTTTTTTTTTAACATATAATGTATTATTTGTTTCAGGGGTACAGGTCTGTGATTCATCAGTCTTACACAGTTCACAGCACTCCCCATAGCACATACCCTCCCCAGTCAGACCGCCTGTTTCTGACACACCTCTACCACCCAGGTCATCTGCGGCGTGGCAAGTTAGTTCATCCCCTTATGCCTCCGTTTCATTTGTAAAGTGTACCTGATGGAGTTGTCTTCAGGGTGAACTGGATAATCATCAGTGCCTAGCATTCTGTGTATAATGATGTGCTAGTTACTTTTTCTTTATTTATCTCACTTAAGCCTCATAATAACATATCCGGATTGGCTTGATTATTTCCACGTTTTACATGTGAGATACCTGAGTTCCGAGAAGATGACTCGTCAGGGGTAACACATATCGTCAGCATTTGAATCCAGGTCTTCCTACACACACGTCCTTGTTCACTGTACTCTGGAGTTTAGCATGTGTAAGAGCAGACACGGGCGTATTATGGGGAACTGACAGCTGAGGACAGAGGTAGGCTTCGTTCTGGAAGCCCTTGGGTGTTAGGGAGTGATGTGGGTGGGTAAGAAGTCAGTTCAAATCCGTGCTGTGGCATCGGGAAGGTGGCATAAAGGGGGTGCGGTGGATAGGGCTTGATGGGGCTGGGGGTGTTGCTTGACGTCACTCTGTCCCACTGCCCTGTAATGGTGACACAAGCTCTGCACCCCTCAGTGTGGCTAACAATAGGAACAAACGTAAAATACCTCCCTTCATCCCGGATACACGCTAAGCACTGTGGTAAGAGTTTTATTATTTATTGCTTAGAGAATTTTTTTTGAGATAAGTACTGTTATTATCAACGTTTTATGGATGTGGAAACCCAGGGTGGTGGGTAGCAGAAGTAGGTTTAGAACAGGATTTGTCTGGCCTCGGAGGCAATCTCTGAATCTCCCATAGTGCCTTTCTCCTGGCATTCGGAGACGGATTGGCTGTGAGCCCATCTCCCGATGCTTTCCTACTGCAAGGGTTTACTCAGCAAATGGCTGTCCTCGCTTCCACTGAACTATATACCTTGTGTTTCTGGCTGCCACTCTTGTCAATCACATCTGTATCTTCTCCTTTTCCACTCACTCAGTAATTTCTTCCTGCCTTTGAACACTCTTTCTTAAGCATGCAGCCCGTCTGGTTGTCTCATCCTAAGGCCCATTGCACTTGGTAATGCTTTACTGATTTTGCAATTATCACTTGTTACCATGTATTTGTAACCTTTACTATGTGTGCCCTTTTCAAAAAGATTTTAAAGCCTTTGTGGTGTGTCTTTTTTAAAAAGAAATCCCAACAGTGTTTAATACCTTATCTCACACATAGTTTATATTGAATATTCTTCAATTGACTAATTCCAGGAAAAGAATATTCTGCTGAAATGAAATAATCATAATATATTTCCTAGCTTCTGGGAATTAGACTAACGTCGCTTGAATGTTGTAGTAGACAACAAGGGATGAATAGAAGAAAATAGCAGCCAAGAAAAACTGTATAGTAATGGAAGGGATATACTGGAGCCACATGGGAATTGACATTCTGGTTTAGAAGAATAGGTCAGCTGTGCCAAAAATCTTTAAATGTGTAACAAAAAGTGGCAAATAAAGTGACTGGGAAAAAAATCTGTGTATGTTTGTATAGCTGCATAGCAGCGTTCCATTGCTTTTTTTGAATCTTAATGGACTCCAAGCATGAGCATTTTTTTATATATTGATATTATTTGGTTATTGGACTTCTTTCAAGTAAACGAGAGGAGAAAGTAAAATTAATATTAGATTTAGAGACCACTACATTTTCTTAATAGTACTTGCTTAAAAGGAGCAATTTATAAAGTTTTTTCTGTTCTTTTTCTTTTCTTCTTTTTTTGGTTCCAAGAACATAAACCTTACTCTTGGCTGCTTTGCTATTATGTTGTTAAAAATCCACTTGCTAGACTTTTAGACTGTTATTTAGCTCCTTTCTTTTTTGAATTAAATTCTCTTTTAGTAAGAGCTAGAGTTCCCTCACAGAAAACTGCAGAAACTAGATTTTCATTAATTTGACTTTACTACTCACTAGTTACTTTACTATTCCAAATTCTGATTCATAACCTACCTCAAGAATATGTAGAACCCACTCCTGTTACATTTAGGATTAATAAAGATGGTCCTTGCCGGAGGACCTGTTGTTCTTTACTCTGCCTAAAGCAGAGGTTTAAAAAGTCATGCCCAATATTTAAAAATTCTAATAAAAATAATGAACACAATGAGGGCCTTTCCCCCTTTTGGAGCAAATACTAAGTGGAATTTCTCATTGTGATCCCTCCCATTTTTATATCCCAAATGAATCAGTACTAAGTTGACATTTAAGATTTTGGAACCTAAGATTTTTACATTATTAGTACAGATTTCCTAGCCTTTATTCAAATTGGGAGCAAGTGAGGGAAGAGCAGGCAAGAAAGTGTTTGTTAATATCAGGAAGTAATGATTCATCTTAGGGCTAATACCCACCATCCTCGGTCCTCTACTGCATGTGGCAATGCTGTCATCCTCTTCTGATCCTTCACAGAGGTGGCTCTAAATGTGGTGGAGTCTCTGCTTGCTTGCAGTAAATCTGACTTTTTGGGAAGGAAGAATGGGAGAAAAGAATCGATAAACATCTCCAGGTCTCTAGGCATGGGCATTATTTTGATGAAACTTCCAAGCAGATGTGAAAAAAAGATGATTTTGCAAAGTCTCAAGCTTAGAATCTTAAGTGGCACATATTACTGATAAGACATAGCTTAATCCACCTGCCTCCTAAGAAATGGGGTTGTTTTCCGCAAAATGCATTTTGAAACAAAGCACCAAGCAGGCTATCTGTGGGGGGTCGTTCTTCGGTAGATGAGAGGAGTAATGCTGCTTTTGCAGTGGTTTGATCTGATAGAAATGGTGCAAAACTCACCTTCCCGTGTTTACTTTTTAAATCTTACTTTCTCAGGTTTTCTGAGAATTTGAAATGTTTTCAAAGCCTTTGACTTGATTCAATGACAATAAGTAGATCCGGATTCAAATCCACAAAGCGCTTGTTTCCACTGTGCCCTCTTTGGGGCACTGGTGTGCCCCAGTCCCCACCCTGGGTCCTTACTGGCGTGTCTGCTCTATGTAATCAGCAGGCTCTTCGTGCAGCCTGTGGCCAGCACTTTGGGATTCAGGACCGAGGAAAAGTTTTAATGAAAAGAGGATATTATATTTATCCACTTAGAAGCGTTGGGTTTAGAATATAAATGCCTCGAGTGCAGGGACTTTGTCATTTTTATTTTCCCTCTGTATTTTCAATAGCGGGCACAGTGTCTAGGATTGTTGACATGCAGGAATATTTACTGAAGGGATGGAAGGAGACACGGTGTATTGCTCAGAGTCACATCAGCAAAGAGATGGCACATTCAAATTAGGATAATTTGCAGAGGACCTCTTACAGATGAGGGCAGCCACAACAGAAGAGCTGTTCCCACCCAGAACCTGGGAAGAAAGTCCTGCAGAAAGGTGACATTGGGACGAGTTTGTTGGAGGCATCAGCTCGTCTAGGGTGACCCAGCAAGGAGGGAGTAGGGGCAACAAATACCCTGATCTCTCTTTCCTCTTATTCCAGAGCTCCCCATTGTGAACTAGAGGGTAAGGTGGCCCATGAGCCAGCCTTCTGGTGCCTGGAGAGTTCTCAGATATGCAGAAAGAATTCCCTGCCAGGAGGGAGCTCCCAACTCATCAGGGAGACAGAGGAGTAAGCAAACATTTTAGCATAGTTAGAATAATAAGGAAAAATTATTGAATACCCTCACAAGAACACTATGAGATAGGTACTGTGATGATTTTTACAGATGGAAGCTGAGAGACAGCAAGGGTCACGTAGCTAGTAAGTGAAGGAGTCGAGATTGGGACCTGGGCAGTTTGTCTCTAGGTCTGCTTTGCTGGATTGCAAGAGTTAAACGTGCTTTTCAAACAAAGATGCAGGGAACATTCTGGGGATCTTGTTTAAAACTAGTTCCTGATTTAGTTGGCCTGAGGTGGGGCCTGAGCACCAGCATTTCAGATGCTGTTGAGCTGCTTTGTGTGGTGAGGGATCAAGACTTGGAGAGAGAAAAATGAAGTCCACTCGTAAGGATAAGACTGGTTAGCTCAGTTCAGTTCCATCTCTTTGCCATTCCTTTTCGTGATGTGTGCCATCGGCAGGTTGGCATGATTGTTAAGTCCCAACCAAGCTGGCGAATCTTGCACTGCCCCCGCACCCCCATACCCCTGCCCCCCAATTTCAGACATAGGGGGCTCCTTTCTAAAGCCGCCATTGGTATAATCCTCCCGGTCCTGACCAGCTGGGAGGCTGTAGTCAGGGGAGCAGGTGTGGGCAGCCTCCTCCTCCCCACAGGCTGAGTTCAGATGACAATGCTGGAGATTCGGGACAGACAGGGGCTGCTCTGCGATTGGCTGTCTCCTTCCCCGTCTGAGAGGCTTGCCAGCATCTGGCGCTGCTCGGTTTTGCCTCATGGATTCTCATTCCCTGTCACAGCTGATTAGGGGGCTGGATCTAAACATGGAGCCTGATACTCAAGGCACCACACTGTATCGTTTGTAGTGTGCTCCCTCACTGCAGCCCCAAACTGTCATATTCCTGTGAAGAAACCTCTAGCATCTTCACAAGGCTCCTTTCTCTTTTAAAAGGGTCTCCACTATTAGATGTGTAGAAGCGACTCAACTGTGCGGCTTCAGTTTGAAGCAGAGTCAGTACTCTGCCTAAAACTCGTAATTTGAAAATTATTTTTCCTCTTGCAATGACTAGAGAATTCCATTGCTGCCGGGAGCACCTGCAAGTGGGAAGCGATAAACCCTCAGGACTACACACTGAGAGCAAATGTCAGTGCTTTGGTCCCCTGGGTTCCCAAGCTTTCCGCTTGTGATTTGGGGCTCCCATTTCACTGTAATCCACAGCAGTATACACAATATGCAAAATCTCAGACTTTGTGTTTCAGAAAAATCAGTCTGGGACCACAATACAGAGCCCTTTTTTTTTTTTTTTCCTTCCTTGGGCTTTGATCACACAGTGCTCTAGCACATGCTCAATAAATCACACGTCAGATGGCTCCAGATGCAGAGCTCCTGCAACATTATGTGTATGGGTTCCTTGCTGTATTTTGACATTTTGGGTGATTTCATTGCCTTTGATGATGCTGTCAGCCTAGTCAGGCTGGAGGAGCAGTGTTATCCCCCTGCTCTGCTCAGCAGTGCCTTCTGGAAGGTTGTGGAGAAGGATGTTTGCTGTCCTGTTGCCATGTGTACAGGATACATTATCTCTTAACTGCATCTAGTACTGCTTAGAAGCCAGGTAGATATTTGGAAGGGATAATCTTTTACATGTCCGTTTAATTTCTCAATATAAACAAGTCTTTATAACTGTAGAATAATCTCTATGTTGAGAGCATTGCCTTGCTTGGCTTTCTAATTTTTTCTGGTCTGTTGTTGGGAATATTTTTATCACGTGCTGTTGATACCTAGCGATTATCCCTCTAGTGGTTTGAGGCTATCACGTCGGTCTGGCCAGCATGGAACCAGGGATGGGATTCTGGATCGTTAAAGGGTAAGAGGTGCAATAGTGGCAGACCTTGTTCTAAAGCTTGATGAGTGTGGAGAGAAGACAGGAAGTATTCTGAAAACAATTGAAGAGAGGCTCGGGCTGGGGGAGCAGAGTTGGACTGTACCTCTGTTTACGTGCTTGTTGGCCAGGTGCCTTATTTCCCCTTGAGCTGGCAGAATCAGCTGCAGGTGGGAGGGGGCTTTATTAATAATCTAGGGAGAGCTTCTCTGGGGTTCTTTTAAGGTTGGGAGATGACATGAAATCTCTGTTACTGAGAGTAAATACTGTGTTTCAATGTCCATGGTGTCTATAAAGAGCAGCCTTTGTGTTACTTATTTATGGTCTCACAGTAAAGATAGCAGATGCAGCTGGTGAGCTGGTTTGAGACGTCGAACAGGCAGAGATGAGGATGGAAATCTGGGCTGTTTCCTCTTCCTCCTCCTTAACTCTCTGCATCTCTGCCTTATAGCCCACAGTGCAGGCTGAAGCTCTCTGGGGCTTGCGGTGGTGAGGCTGGGACAGGGGCTGTGGTGTCCCCTGGGACTGCACTGTTGTTTCCCAGAGCGGTGTTGGATGAACCAGAACACGGTGTATGTTCTGTGATTCCGCTCAGGCCAAATACTTGGCAACCAACTCAGTTGTGTCGTCGAATCCAGGGCCTAGGTGGGTCTGTATATAAACAAACCCTTAGGTCTTAAAAAAGTTGAGAAACCAGAATGGAATTCTTCTCCTTCCAGCAGGCAGCCTGTTCTTTGGATTCGGATGCACTTCTTTGAAATGTCCTTGGCAGAAGGGAAAAAAAATGAAGTTTTGAATTTGTGGGTATGATTTCAGCAATTGGGGGTTTTAAATGTCGTTATTTGTCCCTGGACGTCAGCTCCCGTGAGGACTTTGAAAAGCTACTTGTAGAAGATGGAATGCTGTAGCAAATGATAGATTATGGTGAAATAGCAGATCAAAGAAACATCTTTCCCGAAACGACAAAATCTTTATTACTGGAGCATCTTGTCTCTGTAGGGCATATAATTAATTATGAACCATGCATAAATAATATATTTTATAGTACTTTTGTCATTTATCTGGCTGTAGTGTTTTATAAACATGATTATTCACTGGTAGTCTTTCAATTCTGCCTTTTTACATGATGATCCGGTAATTCAAAATGAGAAATTACTACATTAAGAACTTGGCAGAGATATGGCCAAGTTTTATGATGAATTTTAGGTTGTCATTTGTAATAAAAAATGTGAACTGTATGGCCCTTCACCTCATGTTTGTTGGTTCACCTTTGTGAGGTGGTTCATCTTCTTGTTTCCTTTACTTTTAAGTTGTTTTGATTAAAGAATTTTATGAAAATTTATGTGACGTTTACAGAATTAATAGTACCATGATTCCTGTGAATCGAGTGTCCTTCCCCCAATCCATTCTCATCCCAACCTTCTCAGAGGTAACACTATCCTGAATTTGTGTTTATTTTCCCCTTTGTTTTCTTTATGGTTTTTACCATAGATGTTTATATCCCTCCCTACATGATAAATTTGTATAAATTGGGTCATGTGACATATATTATTTGGCAGCATACTCTTTTACTCAACATTATGTTTCTGAGATTCATCTTTGTTATTGCTGGTAACTGTAGTCCACAACCTCCGCAGCTGTGTAATAATCTCTGTATTATGCTGTATAAATTACATAATGGCTCTATCACTATTTATATAGAACATGTTGGAAAGAAATTTGGGTTTCCCGTTTTTTCTATCACAAATATAGTGCTTTCATGAGCATTCTTTACGTATCTGATGCATATGTATTTGGATTTCCCTAGATTGTATTCCTATAAGTGACATTTATCAAGTCATAGGGCATGCATAACTTCATCATTATTAACTAGGCCAATTTCCTCCTAAAACTGATTGTAACAATAGATACTACGTTTAGCGAGCATATGTAATCATGATGCTCCATACTCTTTTTTTTTAATTTGTTTATTTATTTTTATTTTTATGTTCAATTACATAAGAGAGACTCTTTTTTTAAATTATTATGTTATGTTAATCACCATACATTACATCATTAGTTTTTGATGTAGTGTTCCATGATTCACTGTTTGCATATAACACCCAGTGCTCCATGCAGTACGTGCCCTCTTTAATACCCATCACCAGGCTAACCCATCCCCCCACTCCCCTCCCCTCTAGAACCCTCAGTTTGTTTCTCAGAGTCCATTGCGTCTCTCATGGTTCATCTCCCCCTCCAATTTTTTTTTTTTAACATGTATTATTTGTCTGTGGTCTGTGATTCAACAGTCTTACACAATTCACAGCACTCACCATAGCCCATACCCTCCCCAATGTCTATCACCCCACCCTCCCACCCCCCTCCCCTCTAGAACCCTCAGTTTGTTTCTCAGAGTCCATAGTCTCTCATGGTTCCTCTCCCCCTCCGATATCCCCCCTTCATTATTCCCTTCCTACTATCTTCTTTTTTTTTTTTTTTTAACATATAATGTAGTATTTGTTTCAGAGGTACAGGTCTGTGATTCAACAGTCTTATACAATTCAGAGTGCTCACCATAGCACATAACCTCCCCAGTGTCTATCACCCAGCCACCCCATCCCTCCCACCCCCCACCACTCCAGCAATCCTCAGTTTGTTTCCTGAGATTAAGAATTCCTCATATCAGTGAGGTCATAGGATACAAGTCTTTCTCTGATTGACTTATTTCACTCAGCAGAACACCCTCTGGTTCTATCCACGTCCTTGCAAATGGCAAGATCTCACTCCTTTTGATGGCTGCATAATATTCCATTGTATATATATATCACATCTTCTTTATCCATTCATCTGTCGATGGACATCTTGGCTCTTTCCACAGTTTGACTATTGTGGACATTGCTGCTATAAACATTGGGGTGCACATACCCCTTTGGATCCCTACATTTGTATCTTTGGGGTAAATACCCAGTAGTGCAATTGATGCTCCATATTCTTGTCAGCACTTGATATTGTCAGACTTTAACATTTTGTCAGATTGGTGTGTGTGTGACATGTTGTAATACTGCATTTTAATTTTTCCCCCTAAATACTAATGAGATGGTCCATCTTTTTATATTATCATTGACCACTTGGGTTTTTGTTTTTCTTTCTGTGAAGTGCCTTTTCAAGTCTTGCCAATGTTTTTTTCCTATGGGGTAGTTAATTTTAATGTAGTAGAATTTATCGATCTTTCTTTTATTGTTTGCACCTTTTATGCAAAGCCTTTATTCTGAAGGAATAGAGAAGAAATCCTTCTCCGTTCTGAGGTCATGAAGAGATTCTCTCATATTGTTTTCTAAACATTTTAAAAACATAGATTTGACTTTTTATTTTTTTAAGATTTTATTTATTTATTTGACAGAGAGAGATACAGTGAGAGAGGGAACACAAGCAGGGGGAGTGAGAGAGGGAGAGGGAGAAGCAGGCTTCCCGCAGAGCAGGGAGCCGGATGCGGGGCTCGATCCCAGGACCCTGGGATCATGACCTGAGCTGAAGGCAGATGCTTAACAACTGAGCCACCCAGGCGCCCCTAGATTTGACTTTTATTTTCAGTCTTTACCCGAGTCTTCTTTATTTCCTTTCTTGTTTTTCATGTAAATGACCAAGAATCTCAGGACGATTTGGTGAAAAGTCTAGCCCTTTAACATTAATCTCCAGGGCCTGAACTGTCATCATAAATGAAATTTGTACATATGTTTATATTTCTGGTTGCTCTTGTGTTCCTTTGCCTTCCTAATGCTCATACTACCTAGTCTTAAATATCATAGACTTAAAAGAATCCTGACATCTGCCAAAATAGCTGCTCTGTAGTTTTTTATAGTTGTCTTCCTTAATTTTATGAACCTTTTCTGTCCCTTAAAATTTTAGAAGTTTTTTTTTTTTAAAGATTTTATTTTATTTATTTGACAGAGAGAGACACAGTGAGAGAGGGAACACAAGCAGGGGGAGCAGGAGAGGGAGAAGCAGGCTTCCCGCTGAGCAGGGAGCCCGATGCGAGGCTCGATCCCAGGACCCTGGGATCATGACCTGAGCCGAAGGCAGACGCTTAACCAACTGAGCCACCCAGGTGCCCCAAAATTTTAAAAGTTTTTGATTGGAATTATATTCAGACTAAAGATATCATTTTTGGAGAACTGACATCTTAATGATGTTGAGTTTTCCCATCCATTAACTGGCATATCTGTCCAATTTTTGAGGTCTTCCTAGTGTCTTTACATAATGTTTTATAATTTTCTATGTAAAGCTCTTTTCTTCCTAGGCTCCTTATTTTTTGATACTCCTTTTTTTTTTTTAAAGATTTTATTTATTTAATTAAGAGAGTGAGAGTGAGAGAGAGAGCACTCCCAAGCACGAGCCGGGGGGAGTGGGTGGCGGGGAGGGACAAAGGGAGAGGGAGAAGTAGACTCCCCGCTGAGCAGGGAGCCTGATGCGGGCTAGATCCCAGCACCCTGGGGTCATGACCTGAGCCAAAGTCAGATGCTTAGGCGGCTGAGCCACCCAGGCCCCCCTGTCTTTTGATACACTTATAAAAGGTATTATTTAAAAATGACATTCACCAACCTTTTGATGCTAGTATATAGGAATAAAACTGATTTTTGTGCTTAGATTTTTGTATTTAGCAACATTGCTAAACTCTCTAGTTCTAATAGTTTGTATGTAGAATCTTTTGGGTCTTCTACATATACAATCCTATCATCTCCAAATTACTTCTTCCTTTCTAATCTTTATAATTTTTACTTATTTTCCTGGTCTTGTGGCTGTATCTCAGAGGTGAAAGAGCACACCCTCGTCATTTCCTGATCTTTAAGAGATTGTGTTATTGATTACAAGCTTAATTGTATTGTGGTCATAGAGTATGGTCTGTAATATACCAGTCTTTTAAGATTTATTTAGACTTATTTTATGGCACATATGTAATTAGCATTTATGGAAGCTTTATGTATTTTCTTCATTTGTGTATGGGTGTAGATTACTGCGGATTTTATTCAGCCAGTTGTCAAAGTATTGTCTGGGGACCCTGGGGTTCCCCCAGTACCCTTTTAAGGGGTCTGTGAAGTCAAAACTATTCTAGTAATGATACTAAGACATTATTTACCTTTTTCTCTTTCATTTTCTCATGAGTTTACAGTGGAGTTTTCCAGAGGCTACATGATATATGTTGTTGCAACAAAATAAATGGCAGAAGCAGATACGAGAATACAAGTCATCTATTAAACCAGATATTAAAGAGATTTGCAAAAAATGAAAAAAAAACAGAGCCTCTTTATAACACCAAATTAATTTGGTTTTAGAAAATATGTTTATGCTAACATGTAATGGGCTTATTGTTATTTTAAAATTATTAATCAATAAATGTTTTCTTTAATGTTCAGTTTTAATTTCTTACACAGTGGATATCAGTCAAAATAACCTATATAAACAAAAGCTTTTTAGGATTCTCAATTTTTCAGAGTGTAAAGGAGGCTGAATACCAAAATTTTTGAGAGCCTCTGGTCAATGGGATCAAGCTTGTTACTGTGTCATTCAAATCTTTTATATTATTGATTTTTCTTTTTTCTTTTGGTCTTTTTTATTGATCAGTTACTGAGAGAAGTATGTTACAATTTGTCTCATTAATGTGAATTTGTTTATTTCTCCTTGACATTCTGTCAGTTTTGCTCTATATGTTTTCAAGCTATGCTATTGGGAATAAACAGGTTTAGAAATGTAGTATCTTCTTAATGATATGAATCCTTCATTGTCAGGCAGTAATGATTTTTATTCTTAAGGTATATGATGTCTAAAATTATTATAGGTATGCTGGCTTTCTTTGGGTTAGTGTTACCTGATCTGTTTTTTTTTATCTTACCAAATTTTGAGTCCTTAATATTTCAGGTGTGACTCTTGTAAACAAATTTAAAAATTATTCAACATGTCAGAAAGTTTAGCCACCCTCTCATGACATATATCCTATTCTTTTCATGTATTTTATTTCCAACTTTCTTGTTTTTATAAAACACACACTGTGGGTGGCGCATACACGGGCACACATAGTATTTTACGTCAGTTTTTCCTTTCTAATTGACCTCAGTCCTCCCATCACTTTTCTGCCTGAAAAGTATTTCTTAGGATTTCCTGAGGTAAATGTCTGTTGGTGGCATACTCCTCTAGTTTTGTATGTTTAAACTATATTTCACTTTAATTTTTAGAGGGCATTTTTAATCTATGTTTTATATATATGTATGCATATATGTAAATTTCTGGGTTGACAGTTATTTTTTCTCAGTACGTTGAAGATAATGTTCTGACTTCCAGCTTCCATGGTTGGTTTCAAGAGGTCACCAGCCCCATCTGTCACTCCTTTGTGATGTAATCTGTGTGTTCCTTTTGACTGCTTTTAAGATTTTTTTCTTTGTCTTTGATTATCCACAGTTTCATCTTGTTAGTTGAGAGGAGGATTTCTTTTTATTTATTTATCCTGCTTGAGATATGTTAGGAGTCCAGAACCTGTGGATTGGCTTCTTCCCAATCTGGAAAACTTATTGTCATTTTCTGTTTAAATATTGCCTCTGTGTCATCTTTTCATACCTTTTCTTCTGCATCTCCTGTTGAAGTGTTAAATTTTCTGACTCTTCTCCCATTCCTATGAACCCTGCTTTTATATTCCTTTTGCCTCTTTATATTGTATTCTGGATAATTTAACCTGGTTTAATTCCACCTCACGAATTTTTTCATCATTTTGATTTGTTGTGTTTATAAACCTGCCATGGAGTTTAACGTTCCAGTTACACTTAAAGAAAAACAAAACAAAACAGGGGCACCAGGATGGCTCAGTGGCTCAGTCTGTTACGCGTCTGACTCTTGATTTTGGCTCAGGTCAGGATCTCAGGACTGTGAGATCAAGCCCTGCATCAGGCTCTGTGCTGAGCATGGAGCCTGCTTGAGATTCTCTCTCTCCCTCTTGCTCTGAGCCTACCCTCTCCCTTTCTAAAATGAACAGAAACAGTTTATTGAAGTATAATTGACGTGTAAAAAGAGTTACATAGTCAATGTGTACAACTCAGTGAGCTTGGGGATAAATATATACCCATGAAGCCAGTACTACCATCAAAGCTATAAAGATAGCCATCGCCTCCCAAAGTTTCCTCTTGCCCTCTTTATTATTATGATTATCATCATCATCATCATTTTTTATGGGAAAAACTCTGAACATAAGATCTACCTTCTTTGCAGATTTTAAGTATACAATACAGTATTCAGTTATATTTTTATTTCTAGAAATTTGCTTTTTATTCAGATCTTCTTAGTCTTTTATATTCTTTTTCTTCTCTGTGTATTTACGGATTCTTTACACATTACAGAGCAAGAAAATGTGAAATACCTAAGAGCACACACATTGGGCCATCTGGCACCATATTTAATTGGGGGAAACTCACAGAAACAGGAGTCTACAGAGGTGCTCATCCCCCTGTGCCCACTGGATCATGGGATATGTTCAGGGATCTAGCATGGAGGGTTGTAAGACACCAGGAGAGAGTACGGGTCTAGGACCGTGGAAGGTTTAAGCTGCAAGACTGGGGTAATACCACTCCCCTCCTCACATCATAAATGAATGGAGTTCAAACCTTTGGGTAGAAGCATTTATGACATAACAAAATCTTGACCCCAGTCTCTGTTCTGCCACCTCCGTGTTCATGGTCAGGGGAGCACCAGCCCCTCTTTTAGCTTTATCTGGATTCTGCTATTCAGGTGTTGGGGTTGCAGTTCAGTGTTAGACCATTGGCCTGGTTTATTGCCTTAATATGCTACCAGGATTGATTCTGAAAAGCACTCAGCTCTAGAAGGATTCCATGGAGCTTTCTTTGCAGGAAGCCAGCCTTCAGGGAATCAGTTTTAGATAAGATAGTTCTTATTACTTAGTTATTTTAACATCCTAACTGCATCTCATTCTTCCCAAGATAAACATTTTTCCCCCACATTTTGGGATCACTGAAGTTTGGGATACAGCTGACATTCTCTTTTTATTTTTGTTAGATAAAATAACGGGGCATTTTTAAATTGATGGGATTTTAGATTTGATAAGATACGGGAGTTTATATTCTCTTTCAGATAATTCCAATTTATAAAGTCTTTGTGAATCTGCTCTGACATCTCTCTCTCTCCTTAATTTTTCAGCAGGCTCTCTCATTGTCTTGTTTACATATAGATCTTTTGAAGATTACTCTGGAACTATTTCTTTGTGAATACTTGGATGCCTGGGTTGCAGAATCTGCATTTGCTTCATTTCATTGGGGGACAGTGCAAAGCCCAGGAGTACTTTAAATTTGAACTTGAAGTTTTTTTGGAGAATACAGTGGTATGAATTCAAGCTGTAAAACCTCATGCTGGTCAGTTTGTGATTAGAAGTTCTGAAGGGAGAATTTTTCCTCTAGGTAAGGCCAGTGTTTAGGCCAGGAAAATGTCCTTGTGCCCTTAGAATGAGAGCATAATGGTTTAGAATCCCAGCTTGACGCAGGGGAGAGTCTCTCACTGACTCCCCAGCTGGGGTGGTCACAGGACTTTTTTTTTTTGTTCTCTGGTGTCTAGAAGGCCAGCCTTCCCTAGCAAATGCTTCTTGTAGTCCTCGGGCCTGTTGGGTGTCTTGCTTTCACCTGATATTTGGTCTCTAAGAAGTTCTTTCTCAGTTTGTCAATCTGTTTGCAAACTGGATTAAAAAAATATCTTATCTGGCAATTTTGTGTTTGTATGGGAGGCTCTAGCTGCAGCACTTTCTGAACAAGAAATTCACCTCTCTCTGTTTCTAACTACAGAGACAGTGGGGACCGAGCCCTGTTCTAATTTTTGTGGCTTTTGAACCACAATTGCATGTTTTGAGAAACCATCTCAGCTTGGAGGTCTCATCCACAATCTAGAAATGAATCTGCACCACATGCTCTGGTCATTCACAGGAATTTCAGGGTCACATCTGTCTGGTTGCCATTGAGTACATCCCTTCTTTCTGTCCTCACCTTTGTGCAGGTTGTAAGTGGACACAGTGATGTGACGATACGTGGGCCACCCAGAGTCTCTGTCCCTGGGAAGCATTTTCAGTTTTGGAACAAGATAAACTGTCCAGTCAAGTTATGATCTACTTCTCCCCAGGAAATCTTGTTTTTTTAAAAAATTAATTTCAGACTGCATACATATTTTTGTTAAAGATAAGAATGACAGCTTGACCAATGAAGTAGACAATGTCAAGATAGAGTTCTGTGGTAAAAGGGGAATGAAAATATGAGTTTAAGAAGAAAAATGAATTGCAAAATTTCCAGCTGTTAACAGGAAGAGCTTGCTTAGGTTTTGTTTGTTGTTGTTTTTTTTTAAACAGCTTTTTGGGGGTATAATTCATAAATCATACAATTCCACTTTTAATTTTTAATTTTCCTTTCTGTAAGCACTTGTGTTTATTTCTGTTTGAGAAAAGTCCTGATGGAGTGTATACATGGCTCTCTGTGGCGGGGCAGTTCCCTTTTTCCAGAGCAGCAAATCATAGCAAAACTGCTAGTGACCATTATGCCAAGCTTTTCTTGTACAACAGTATAGGGAATCAAATTGTGGTTTTAAATGTAAAATCATCATTTTTTTTTTCTGAGTCTATCTGTCATATGCCCTATAAATGGAAGTTATTATAAAGATTAAATACAAATTGAGCTTTTCTCCCGATTTCTAGACTCTCACTATCATGAAGCTTAGCCTTGGTTTTTAATCGTATTTTTTCTCCTTAGTTTTGCTGACTTTGCTCATGTATGGGGTGCTTCTTTTCATTACTTCTAGATTTATTTATTTAATTTTTTATTACTTCTAGATTTATTAAGCATATTTTAATTTTGGACCATTTTGTTAGGAATGAAAAAAATTATAAGGAACATAGTTGTTGTTGTTTTACCATTTTTAAAATTTAAATTTAATTAATTAACAATGTATTATTTGTTTCATGGATACAGGTCTGTGATTCATGAGTCTTATATAATACCCAGTGCTCATTACAGCACATCCATCCCCAATGCCCATCACCCAGTTACCCCATCCCTCCACCCCTCTCCCCTCTAGGTAGCCTCAGTTTGTTCAGGAACATAGTTTTTATAACAGGTGGAAGCACATTTCTTCCTATTCTAAAGCTCAGGCTTATTTTTTTCTCATATTATTTTTTTTCTCCTCAGTTTCACTGACTTCATTTTCTTCTCTGTTGAGTGCTCATTTTCAGTTCTTCTAGATTTATAAATGTTTGTTTTAATGACTTTTGACCATATCGGTAGGAATGAAATAGCAAATTAATAAGGAAATAGTTTTTATAAGAGAAGATACAAATTTTTTCCCCATTATGTTAAAAATATTTTGAACAGCTAAATGTATTCAGAGGTCAATATGAGAGGTCCAGAAGGACATTGTGAAAAATGAGCCTCCTTGTTCCATATTCTACCCATTTCCCTTGATAGTCTGTTACCATGTCACTGGGATGTGGGAGAGAGATGTATATCTTCCTCAAATTTGGTCATACTCAGTTAGACTTAGTTCCTTTTAAATGATTGCCTGTACTTGTTTTGTTTCAGCATTTTAATGGTAATAGACTGCTGCCTTCTATTTTCCTTTGTATTCAATAACAGGTCATTAGATACTGTATTGTTGTTCCCCTGTATTTAATGTGCTTTTTTCTTCTAGATGTGATTTTCTTTGCATTTATACTGTATCAGGTCTACTCAGTTTTTTGAATCGTAAATTTATGCCTTTCACACAAATTTGGGAATATATTGGTCATTTCTTTAAATATTTTTTTCTGCTCTTTTCTCTCTCTTCTCCCTTTCGGACTCCAATGATATGTTAAATGTTAGAACATTTGCTGTTGTTCCATATTGTCATTGAGATAGTGTTCTTTTTTTTTTTAATTCTTGTTTCTTTACATTAGATCACTTCTTTTGATCTATCTTTCAAGTTTATTTACTTTCTCCAACATGCTGTAAAGCTCATTCAGTGAACTCTTATTTTAGACATATTTTTTAGTTGTAGAATTTCTGTTTAGTGCTTGTATTTTTATTTTATTTTTTTATTAAGATTTCATTTTTTAAATAATCTCTACACCCAACACGGGGCTCGAATCCACAACCCCAAGATCAAGAGTCGCACGCTCCACTGTCTTTAAGAATACTGTAATGATTAGTGAATGATTATGTTGCTATCAAGTTGCGTGTGAGTATTACAGGATAGTACTGCTTCATATCTAATAGCATTCAAACCAAAGAACATCATTGTTAACTCTCTTCAAACCGTTAGGAATTGTTAAATTTGTTTTGTTTTTATTCAGAAACACAGATGTGTTAAGCTTTGTACATAAATAGATCTTTTCCTCTTAGTGAGTCTGGAGAAAAGATACATTTCAGTGGAATGCTTGTTGGTAAACAGAGTGACAAGGTGTTAAACTAAGGCAGAGCTATTCTAGGTGAGTTCCATGGGCCCTGTTCATTTTAGACCTGGTGAATGTCAAGCCACTCTAAGAAAATTCTTCAGGCCAAGGAGAAGGTTCTTGAAACTTTTCCCTCATCTAGGACAGTACTCCTTAAACATTTTGCTCCACATACCCTCTAAATTAACTTTTAAAAACTGTGGATTCCCTCCACATTGAGGTTAGCATCTAAAATTGTTCATCATAAGTTTTCAGTACTTAAAAAGACCATAATTTCTCATGGATTATATTATGTTGAAAACTTAAAATAAAATTGTTATATCCCTGTTTTAAATATGTCCAATGGAATATAAATACGAAAAGTGCTTTTTTACCTACCATAATACATTTTTTGAGTAAATCATTATTACGCTTCTCTTTTATCACTTGGAATTTTACATCATTCTTTTCCACTTTGAACTATTTCCATTACATTTGGCTTATGGAATCTCATTCTACTGTAATACAGTTTTATGGTTTTTATTAATCTTGGTATCATATTTCCTTGCAATAAAAATCTGCAAATAAATTAATATTATTCTTAAATTTCCATGTCCTTAGGGTCTAATAAGTATTAAATTTTCTTCTCGATTAGTAATGACTACTAATTCCCAAATATCAAAATAGTATTTATTTTAAATAATGTATTGGAAATGCAAAGTGTAGTCATTAATGCACAGACTCGAGCCTGAAAGCCTCGGGTTCAAATCTTAGCTCTAACTCTTATTGCTCTATAGCTTCATCTGCCTTACCTGTAAAATGGGCATTAAGAATAATATTAACCGGGGGTGCCTGGGTGGCTCAGTGGGTTAAGCGTCTGCCTTCGGCTCGGGTCGTGATCCCAGGGTCCTGGGATCGAGCCCCACGTCGGGCTCCCTGGGGGACCTGCTTTTCCCTCTCCCTCTGCCTGCCGCTCCCCCTGCTTGTGCTCTCTCCCTCTCTCTGTCAAGTAAATAAATAAAATCTTTAAAAAATAAATAAAAAAAATAATATTAACTGAACATGAATGTTACGGAGGTTAAGTGAGTTAGTAGATGTAAAGTGCCTAGGATCATTTTTAGCCCGTAAGTGTTTGCTTGATTATTCTGTCCATACTTATTAACAATGAAAAGTAAAATTCTATTAGAAATGCATCTTGGGGTGGCTGGGTGGCTTAGTTGGTTAAGTGTCCAACTCTTGGTTTTGGCTCAGGTCATGATCTCAGGGTCGTGAGATTGAGCCCGATGTCGGGCTCTGCACTCAGCGCTCAGTGGGGAGTTGCTAGAGATTCTCTCTCTCCTCTCCCTCTGCCCCAACCCCCCCACTTGTGCACGTACTCTCTCTCTCAAATAAATAAATAAAATCGTAAAAATAAAAAGAAATGCATCTTAATGAGATGGATTTCTTTTGAGATGGATGTATCTTTTAATTATTTTATAGTTAATTTTCTTATTAAACGATGAATATTGTTTATTGACGGCATGAATCTGGGTTCAGCATCACAGCTATCTCAATTTTTAATTTATATGCTTAGAATGAGAAAACTTTTTATATAGGTGAGTAGATGAGAATAAAAGGGGTCTTTCTATGACAAAACTTCTCAATTCTTTGACTCCTTTTGGATTATGTGCCAAAAAAATCACTTACCGATCTTCCATCAAGTACCATTTTAAATGATCTTTAGGTGAATAACGCCATTAGCTCCGGCTTCAATTTTGTTGAAAGCATTCAGTTGGAAACCACCTCCCTTGCAAAGTGATTTTTCTCCAGTCTGTGTAGTCATTTCTTTTGTAACACCAGTACCAACATTTTTAATTACATTTTTTTGGGTGCCCTGAGAGGATTTACCATGCAGATAGTGCATTACTATAAAACAGGATGGGTAAGGGATACCATTTCTTTCACGGAGAGGGCGACTAGTGTGAGAGGGAAGGTGGAGACAGAGAACCACAAGTTCAATCTAGACTCTACTCCTTCTGAAGCAAATCCATTGTGGGAAGTCTCTGTGTGCCTGGCGCATGTACCCCAGCTCAAAGGTCATGGCTCTTGGGACCATCCCTTTCCTCTGGGCAGTCGGAACCAGGAACACATCATGCCTAGTGTCTGCTGGCCTGAGTTTTCTCTTCTGGACTTTGTTGGTGCGTGAGCGTGGGAGAGAGCAGGTCAGCTCTGCGGTTCTTAAACTGCTCAACAGATCCACGGGAAGCCCCAGACCCTTTTAGGAGGTCTCAGAGGTCCAGACTATTCTAATAATACAAAGACATTGTTTGCCTTTAACTGTTGATACGTACACTGACAGTGCAGACCGTGGTGGGTAAGATCATTGGCCCCTCATCACAAATCCAGACAGTGGCACCAAATTGTGCTAGTGGTCTTTATATATACTGCTGCACACTTGCAGTTTAAAAAAGATTCCATTTTTACTTAAGAATGTCCTTGATGAAGCAGTAAACACTACTTATGAATTAAGCCCCAGCAGTTGAGTATATCTCTTTTTCAAGTATGTTCATGTGCTATATATTCACATGATGAAATTGGCAGTAGGCACAAAGCAATTCTACTGCTCACCAGAGAACAATGTCTCAAGGAGAAGTACTTGTATGATTGTTGGAATGGCAAGCTGTACTGGCCAGTTTGTTTTGTTTTTAATAAAACATCATGTTTAGTAAAAACATTTATTGGAAAACTGTGGTTATTCAGACTTAGGTTTTTAATAGGCATTTTTTCCAAATGAGCAATGAGCCTGGTATTACAAGGAAAACAACTGATGGTATTCATTACTAATGCTAAAATCCAAGGTTTCCCTCAGAAATTAGAATTTTGGAAAACTTTTAACTGCCATTGTGAGCTTGATAACTTATACCAAAAGACTTTTGATGAGGTTGGTAGTGATATTAGCAAAAAGAATTTTCAAAATATTATACAATGAAATTTGTAAACATTTTGAAAATTTGTATAATTCAGTGGCCTAATACTTTCTCTTTTTTAATTTTATTTTATTATGTTATGTTAGTCATCATTAGTTTTTGATGTAGTGTTCCATGATTCATTGTTTGCGTATAACACCCAGTGCTCCATGCAGTACGTGCCCTCTTTAATACCCATCACCGGGCTAACCCATCCCCCCACCCCCCTCTAAAACCCTCAGTTTGTTTCTCAGAGTCCAAAGTCTCTCATGGTTCATCTCCCCTCCGATTCCCCCCCTTCATTTTTCCCTTCCTTCTCCTCCATGCTATTCCTTATGTTCCACAAATAAGTGAAACCATATGATAATTGACTTTCTCTGCTTGACTTATTTCACTTAGCATAATCTCCTCCAGTCCCATCCATGTTGATGTAAAAGTTGGGTATTCATCCTTTCTGATGGCTGAGTAATATTCCATTGTATATATGGACCACATCTTCTTTAATCTAATATTTTCTAAATGACTAATGCATGATGTTACAAAATCATGCATGAATGTAATAGGGTTCTCCAGAGACCTGAACAAATAGGATATATATATATATGTATGTATATATGTAAAGAGAGATTAATTTTAAGGAAGTGGTTCATTCGGTTGACGGTTGATGAGTCTGAAATCTGCAGTGCAGTCTGACAAGCTGGAAATTCAGGCAAAGTTGATGTTGTAATTCTGAGGACAAAGGCTGGAAACTCAGGAAGAATATCCATGTTGCAGTTCCAAAGCAGAATTCCCTTTTTGCCTGGAGACCTCTGTCTTTTTCTCTTAAGGCCTTCGACAGATTGGATGAGGCCCACCCAAATTGTGGAGGATAATCTTCTTTACTCAATGTCTGCTGATTTAAATATCAACCACACCTACAAAATACCTTCACAGCCACATGTAGACTGGTGTTTGACCAAATAAACTGGACATTGTAGCTTAGCCGTGTTGATACATAAAATTAACTGTCACAATGGGTAAAAAATTTATTCAAAGTTCAAGATAGACCAGTGGGTTCCATGTTACAAGTAAGCTTTAAGAAACTACCACTTGTTGCGTGATGTAGTATCAAAGAAGGATATCCATAATTACCTTAAAAAGCTTTTAAAACACTTCCCCTTTTCCCAACTGCATCTGATCAAGGACAGATTTTCTTCCCATACTTCTACCCAAACAGCATACAGCAATGGATGAATGTGGAAGGAAATACAGAATTTTTTTTTTAAGATTTTATTTATTTATTTGACAGAGAGAGCACAAGCAGGGGAACAGCAGAGGGAGGGAGAGAAGCAGGCTCCCTGCTGAGCAGGGCCTTGATCCCAGGACCCTGGGATCATGACCTGAGCCGAAGCAGACGCTTAACCGACTGAGCCACCCAGGTGCCCCAAAATACAGGAATTTTCTTTCTATTCTCTTATTGAGTCAGATGTTTAAAGAGCTTTGCAAAATTATTTTTAAAAATTCTACTCTTTTCCCTTTTGTTTTAGAAAATGTAGATTTCTAAAGATAAATAGGAAATGGCTTATTATTATTTCCAGTGAATTAAAAATTAAAATTTTTTTCTTTTCTTTTAGATCTAACACACATAAAATGCTTTGGTTTGTTCAGTAATTTTGGAATGAAAGGAGTCTTTAGACAAGAAAATTGAGAGTTGTTACTTTAATAAAAAGGAGGTGATCACTTGGGAAAAGAATAATTCCTACTAAGACAGCACATGTTGGGAATTAAACTTTTTCTTGAGGTATTAACCTGTCTGAGTTTCTGAATGTGGTAATGAGGTTCTTCACATGAAAGTGGCTTCCATGGCCCACAGTGGTGCTGTGGTTCCATCTGATGTCTGAAACGAGCAGGCTGGTTAATTAGGGGTTCTCTTCCAGGTGGGATTTGTCTGAGGGGCAGTCCATGACCTGTTGGAGAGGAGTGACCTCCCATGGGAAGCCTTCCAGACACGCACCGGCTGAAACAGGGCTGTTGCGTAAAGCGGCCCTGAGAGCATCTGCCAGAGCACACGCACAATTCCAGCCGCGCTGTGAAGTCGTGCCTCCGGGTCCCAAGTCCCTGACTATCTCCTATGTCTGATCCAACTCTTTGATCCTCTTCACTTCATTTATAGCAATGTTAGGAATATAGTGCCATTTGCAGTTTACAGCTTGAGTTAAACAATGACACTAAGGTCCTAGGGCAATGCATTTAAATTTTTGGTATTGGAACATGAAAGATAATGCCGAGCAGTTTCAGTAAGGTTGAGAGAAAAGCAGAGCATGGTGATAAGGCAGCATTTGCAACTCACAGAAACTTGTTTTTCCTTAATAAAAAGATCCTTTATAATCTCCCTTCTACATCATGGCATAAAACCAGTACCTTCCTTAATGTGTAAAATATTTACACTTATATTTCTTTCTTAATCGGGAAATAATCTCCTAAGGGTCCCGGCGGTGTCGCCAAGGACGTGTGAGGTCCAGGTGTGGGGCGCACAGGGGGCATCCGCAGCATGTCGTTTCTGGGGCGTGTGGTTCCTGAGCCATCCCTGAGACAGGAGTGTGGCTCCCACTGCCGCCGGGAAGAGCAGCCCGCAGAGGAACGGCGCGCCGCGGGGAGCGGCCAGATGACTTACCCGGGAGCCGCTGTGTCCCGGCAGGGCCTCGGGACGTTCTGCAGAGCCCGGCAAGGCGGTGCCGGCTGCCTTTGGAGTCGCTTGGCCTGGAAGCCAGTGAGCAGCCTGGCAGCTGCTTGATTCAAGAGCACTGTTCGGGAGAGATGAAGGAAACAAAGGAGAGACACAGAAATAGTGTCCAAGTGCTGTTCGTGCGAGAAGAGCTGGAGAGAGGCCCATCACAGCCGCCAGCGTGAGGAGCGTGTGCAGCGGGGTCGCCGGCGCCCGTCCTGGCCCGCGCCCACGTCCCCTCGCTGGAGCTGACTCACGGTATGGCCTGCGTTTCCGGCGTGCGACGTCGTGATTGGACACGTGTCTGCGTTACGCTCTGCGCACTGTCAGCTCCGCTCTTGGCGGCCTCTCAGGGGACTTTGCCCTCGTGCTGGAGCCGGTCTCGCGGCCTCATTTTCTCTGTCGTGCCGGGGAGCCCCCGACTCTGCCGCGCTCGAGCGCTTCGGGTTTTTCTGGCGCTTTCCGCTCTCATTCCACGGCGGCAGCAAGCTCGGGACCCCATCACACGGCGTAGTTTGCAATGCAGAAGACGTAAAATGCCAGAAGCGTTTTTTAAGACATGTAAACACAAAGGCGTTGTAAACATTTTGAACACGCTTTGGAAGGCAGAAGTGTATCTGGAGAAGTGTCCAGTTGTGATTGGCTCCATCGCTGTCTGGCGTTTAATTTCTACAAGGGAAAGAAAGGCAGAGAAAGGTTAGCAAGGCTCAGGGGAGTATGGGGATGTTTTATGAGTGCTTTTCCGGTTTTTTCTCTCTCTCTTTTGAAAATCTGTGGCAGTTTTCAGCCCCAATTTTTCTTTTGAACGTACTCGTATTTTTAAAAAGTGCAACATGGAGATGTATTTTTTTTTTTTAATCTGTGTCTAATGGGGAAGTATTTTCTCCTTCTTTTGTTTCCTTTTGACTCTCTTGCCTATTTTCTTTCTTAAGATGCCAGGCACTGCACTAAGTCTCTTTTAAAGGGATCCTAGATTTAAGTTTGGGCCCGTGTTGTGTTTCTAACATGGAAAAGATCCCGTCTTTAGAATGTATCGCACCAAACCCAAGTTTCCCCAAGTTCCTACCATGCGGGTATCCTGGAGCTCCTTTTGGAAATGTGCAGTGTAGTCCCTGTCTTAAGTGGGTATTAATGAGTAAAATACAATGGATTCCTTATCTTGGGGTCCATGGGATATAGAGAGCCCCATTGCAACTGTAACATTGGTTTGTTTTCAAATTTTCATGAGGGGCTCAGTGATTAGGAACCGCTCTTGGTGGCACGAGTGATCTCCGAAGTGGCTTCCAACCAAATTGTTCCCACAATTTTCAGTGTCTTAATTATAACTGGATTTTCTCTGTGCCTTTCATATGCATTTATTTAGTAAATAAAGTGCATTAAGTTTTGGTTCTCTGTGCCTTTCATATGCATTTATTTAGTAAATAAAGTGCATTAAGTTTTGGTAGCTTTCTTCACTTTAATTTCTCATTTTTGAGCTATATTCATTCATTCACTCATTTGTTTTTTAAGACCTTAATGTGTAGACACTGTGTTAGGTCATGTCCCCTCAGAGGAAATCATGTCATCTCATTATACAGTCATTATGCAGTCCTATGCCTTTCCATTTTAACCACGATCGCATTTTGTGATTGTATACTTTTGTGATGTCTCTCTCAGGAGACTGAAAGCTACAGGAGCTCAGGGCCTGTGTGTTTTCCTCTCTGATGTATCCCACAGTGCTGGGCACACTGCCTGGCAGATAAAATGATCTAGGACAATATTTGCTGAATTAAGACTTTTTTGTGTCTCCTCAGGTGCCCAGTGTCTTAACAGGAGTTAATTTCCCATCTCTTGTGAATAACTAATGTCCAGGAAGTTGAGTGCTTGACTTGGTTTTGTGTGCCATGGAGATAGAAACAAAAAATGCCATGTGATCCCCTGTCTCAAACAGCATGTATGTTTGCAGTAGAGGAAGAGAGAGGACCCTATCTGAAACCTCTGTTTCTAAGTGCTATGGGAGGTTAAAAATAGAGAAAGTGAGTGGGCAGGAGAGCAGGAAGGTTTGTCAGTGGGGGTGAGAGTAGAGGAGGACCTGGGGGATAGGAGAATTGCAGGGAGAACACTTCAAGGCCCACTGAAGAACAGGATCCGCAAGAAAGGTGGGGACAGCCTCATAGTGCAGAGGCCAGCCCAAGGGTCACTCAGAGTCTGCAGCGTTTCCCAGTTGGAGTGCTGTCTTCCCTCACTTCTCTTAAAATCAGAGCTGGAGTGAAGAAGGGGTAGTGGCTCCTGGCAATTTGTGTTGGGGAAGGGGTGTTCAAGGAGAAAGGGAAGTGCTGGGAATAATTTGAGTGCTTAGCCCTCTGAACCCTGGCCTTATAGCACAGGATGCCTGGGGGCTGGAGAGCAGAGGAGGGCAAGATGCTGTGTGTGTGTGCATGCGCATGCGTGTGCGCACATACCAGGCAAGATTCTGAAAGAAATTGCACACAGTAGCTAAGCACGCCCTTTTCTCAAAGGAAATGCATAATATATGTCAGCTAAGCTACACTCATGATTCAGGGAGGTTTTGAGAACCAAAATGGTAGAAGGGGTCCGAGGCCTTCTACAGGGGTTTGGGTGGGCTGCACCCGAGGAGGGTACTGAAGCATGGTTCGAAAACCAAAAGCATTGCCAACATATTCCCAAGTCATCTCTCAGTATCCAGAAAACAAAGAACAATGATTCCGTGGAGAGTTAATATTCTGCAGAGTTACTTTTGGCCACAGGGGCTGTGTCCCCAGAGGATCCAAGGCCTCCAGGCCAAACCACTTCTCTTCTTTAGGGTTTGAATACTTTGCCTTCTCCTGCTATCACGCTAACTCCCATGTTTTCCACATACAAAATAATATATTTTTTCACTGGCTGTATTTAATCCTCTCCACTCTTCCTCTCTTTATGCCAGCTGATTTTTGGGATGCAAACATACACGCATGAGTCATCATTAACAAAAATGGTGCTGTAGAAAGAGAAATCTCAGCACAAAAACTAAAGCTTACCAGAAATACCTACGTGGAATGTCACTGACAGAATTAACAGCAAACTCCAGGGAATGGATTCTAGCCATACAGTATGAAATGAATTATTTTTATGGATGTCTGTCACCAGTGGTTTAAGATTCTTGGAGCCAGCGTTCCAGGTGAAAGCATCTGCTCCAAACCCTATTAAAAGTACTTCTAAATCACGTCTTCACATCCCACATTTCAGTGAGGAAGCCAAAATGTAGCTAGAGGTAATTACTTCAGACTAAATCTTGTGCTCATGGTGCTACCTCATTAGCATTGTGGCTCACTCACAAGCCAAGATCTACTTCTCATTACTTTAGAGCAGAGATCGAATAAGTGTGCAGCGGTCGGGCATGGTTCTGAAATGCAATTCCTTTATATTTCAACCTATAGGAAATAGAAGTATTACTTTTGCCCTCGTCTCTGCCATTAATGTTCCTGGCTGTTCAAGTTCGTGCCCTTTGGGAAATGCACACCTTTCTCCCCTTCTAAACTTTTCTCTTCCTGCGGGGCCCAGGTGAGATTCCACCTTTCCAGGAAGCTCTCCCTCTGTAGCCCATTGCATCTTTCTCCGAAGGCTGGTGGTGGTGCTGTCTGGGAAGCTCTACTGACAGTGTGTATTACGATGAAATTCTGTTCTTCCCTTTGAGCTAACATCTCTATTTGATGGATTTTATTTCTGGGAAGCATAGGGAGAACTGTAGGAAACACATCCTGTGGCCCTAGTAGAATCAGTAATAGGCTAAGAGATGAATTACAAGAATTACAGTTTTCCTTTATGTAGCTTTTTATAGCTTTTGTGGTGCCTTTTTTGGGGGGGGGTTCCAAAGCAGACATTTACTGGGAACTAAAAAGCTTCAATAAGATAAGGTAGAACATGTGATTCTCTGGCATCAATCTGTATGCACATCCTGACGTTTGTCTAGAGCAGATTGGACCCAGCAACCAGTGACCAGAGAGGAGTCCTTTGAGCTTGACCAGTGGACTGACTGCAGATTGTCTGTGGCCTCTACTCTAAACTCTCTGTGCTCACTACTTCCTGAGGCTGCCCATTCCTCTAGAGTGAGGAAGACTTTGTCTGACCCGTTTTCCACTGGTATCCTGCAGATATTTGCAGGCAGCATTTTCATGTCCTAAATAATTTCTTTTCCAGTATAAACACCTTTCCATTCTTTAGCTTCTCTTCATATGCCATAGTTTATTTCTTGTTGTTGTGGTTGTTCTTTCTTAGATATGCCATAATTAATCAACCTCTCTAAGAAAGTGGGATGCCCAGAGTTGAATTCTACTCCAAGAGAGGAACTTGCACTTTGGTTTCTTATGGGCCAGAGTTTTGTTCATGCAGTGGTAGGGGAGGAAAAATAATTTTCCCTCTACCCTTTGAGTTCTTGGCTGAGACCCCTATAATAAAAGCTAGATGAACAAGAGAAAAACACACTGAAGTTTATTTACATGTATACCTCATGTATTCTTGGGACATATCTAGGAAGAAATGAGTAACTCCAATCTTTTAAAGTTTAGATGAAAGAGTGTAGAAATGTATTATAGTATTTGTTAAGTTTCTAGTTCAAAGGTGGAGAAATCAGGGGTTTTGAGTCCTAATCACATCCGGAAGTGAGGTTTAAAAAGCTGATGGCCATCTCCATTCTCATTTCTAAAACATTTAATAATACATTACACTTTTTTCCCTCCCTTCTTCCCCATGAAAGCAGTAGAACTTCATACTTAGATAAACTGCAGTGATTCAGATCTAGAGGTGTGTGACTGGTCACATCCTTTCCCCGAACAAACTAATACATACACAAAAGATTGAGATGATAGTGCTTATGATACTGAAGGCTATGATAAAATGTCAAGATAAAGAGCAAAATTTGGTTTTGTATTGCTTAATAGTTAATTAAAATACATTATTCTCATCCAAGATATATTCAAGTATACCTCCTTTGGAAAAAACACCATTGGAAAGTTAGAGGAACCATAGAAAATACCTGCTTTTAATCAAAAGAAAAATTATGAAATAAAACTAAAAGCATCGGAGAAGATTATACAGCCGGCCCATGTTTTAATGAATTATATTTATTTTGGTCATGGAAAAGGTTGCTTCCTATTTTCCCATTAGTCTGTAGTCCCATCACAAAATCTGTTTCTAGAATTTAAGTTGCATACATGGATTAAAAGAAAAAAGGAAATATTTTTTCATCAAAAAGTAAATCACTAAAATGGCAAAGCTGCTTTATTTTAAAATGGGTATTGTCAAGCTCTTCAAAATACTTTAAAATTAATCTTTCGATTATGTAGGGTAGTGAGTTTGATGGTGGCTCCCCAGAAGATATGTCCTTGTTCCAATCCCTGGAACCTGTGAATGTGACTTTGTTTGGAAAAGGGTCCTTACAGATATAATGAAGTTAAGGATCTTGAGATGAAAGCATCCTGGATTACCTATGTGGACCCCAAGCCCAATGATGAGTGCCCTTATAAAAGACGGAGAGGGAAAGCTGATGTGACATTGGAGTGGGAGATCTTAGAGTGATGTGGTCACAAGCCAAGGAAGACAAGGAATGCTGACAGCCCCCAGAAGTTGGAAGAGGCAAGAAGGGATTCTCCCCAAGAGTCTCCAGAGGGAGCGTAGCCCTGCCAACACCTGGATTTCAGGTTTCCGGCCTCCAGAAATCTGAAAAAATAAATTTCTGTGGTATTGAGCCAGCAAGTTTGTGGTAGTTTGTTATGGCAGCCATAGGACACTAATACACGTAGGATTCAACCAATTCATTGAGCAGCAATTATATGTTGTGCTGCAAGTCATTGAGGTAATTGTTTCTGTCTACAAGAGCCTTACACAAGTGTAGTGAGTCAGATATGGGATGGACCTTTACAGTGCTGTGTGAGAAGATTTATTACAAAATTATATAGACATATTTTGGGGTGCCTGGGTGGCTCAGATGGTTAAGCGTCTGCCTTCGGCTCAGGTCATGATCCCAGGGTCCAGGGATCGAGCCCCGCATCAGGCTCCCTGCTCGGCGGCGGCGGGGGCGGGGGGGGGGGTGTTGTTGCGGGGGGGGGCTGCTTCTCCCTCTCCCTCTACTGTTCCCCCTACTTGTGCTCTCTCACTGTCTCTGTCAAATAAATAAATAAAATCTTTAAAAAACAAAAACAAAAAAAGTTATATAGACATTTTTGAATAGGGGGAACACGGAAAGAGGACCAGTGTTTTTCTGAAAAATGCCAAAGTTTAGGTCAGCTGCAGGCAATGCTTGGCTTGTAAATGAAAGCATTTTTGTAAAACAAGCTATTTTTTAATACTTCTATTAATAATATTAAAAGGATGTAATCAGTAACCTAAAGGCTTGAATGTGATGAATTTTTAAGCTGGGGTGTACTACATGAAGGGGACGTTTCAGTCTGTTCTTTAAATACTAAGAGAAACAAAGTATAACAACCAACATGGTATGAATCTGCCTGGGCATTTTAACACCTGTGTCAACCCAGGCTGTCAGATTTTTCTGTTGTGAAAATATATCTCTAATTTTACAATGGTGGAATCCACTGAATTTATCACTACTATATAAAAAATGACATAGAGTATTTTTTTTTTAAAGATTTTATTATTTGTCAGAGAGGGAGAGCACAGCAGGAAGAGTGGCAGGCAGAGGGAGAAGCAGGCTCCCTGCTGAGCCGTGAGCCCGATGCGGGACTGGATCCCAGGACCCTGGGATCATGACCTGAGCCGAAGGCAGCTGCGTAACCAACTGAGCCAGCCAGGCATCCCTGACATAGAGTATTTTTAAAGCTTTATTGAGGCATAATTTACATGCTGTAAAATTTGCCTGTTTTAAGTTCTACAATATAATGCTTTTTAATAAATTTACAGAGTTGTGCAAACATTACTACAATCCAGTTTTAGAACATTCCCTCCACCCCAAAGACCCCTCATGATTATTTGCAACCAATTCTTACCCCCAATCACAATCTCAGACAACTCATCTGCTTTCTGTCTTCATCATCTTGCCCTTTCTAGACATTTCATGTAAATCTGATAATAAAATAAATACTCTTTTGTATCAGATTTCTTTAACTTAGCAGAATGTTTTTAAGGCTTATCCATGTTATAACATATATCGTTATTTCATTTGTGTTTATTGCCAACTAGTCTTTATAAATGTTTTCATTTTCTTTATAAATGTTTTGTTTATCTATTCACCAATCAGTGGACATTTAGATGCTTTTATCTGGGGCCATTATGAATAATCCTGCTATATACATTTGCGTACAAGTATTTGTGCGGACATATGTTACAAAACTTTTCCAAACTGACTGTGCCAGTATTCATTTCCCACCAGTAATATATGAAGGTTCCAGTTATTCCACATCTTCACGGATATTTCTTATTATCTGTCTTGATGATAGCCTCCTGGTGGGTGCAAAGTGGTATCTCATTTTGAATAATGACTAATGATGGTGACTGTGTCATTTGAGACCATTTAGGTGGACTTTGGCTCCTCAGTTGTGTCTTTGGTCTTCCAGGACTCAATCATGTATTTTTTTTTTTTTTAATCAAGAAGCGCATAGAACACACACTAGGAAGAGCAAAAGATTATAAGAAGAGTTGAGGACAAAAATGAAATAAAGAAGATGGTGAGGGAAAGTTATGAGAATAAAGTAGATGCATGATTATGGGAAAGAGAGGAGAAGGAAGAGCTTATTAAAAAGAAAAATTGCATTGCCTGGAAAGTCAAATCATATCATAATGATATCAGTGAAGACAAAAAAGACATGAGTACATTAAGAACATTGGTAACAATTTGAACATTCTCCGTCCAAAGTAATGGCAATGTATATCGAGGTCATTAATTTAGATCAAAATGTGTTCATGGACTGAGAGTACTTTTGAGTTATTATCCATTACACTTGTCTAGTCTTGGCAGAAAAAGCACATTTTCATCTACTCATAGGTTCTTTCTTTTTTTTTTTAATTTAATTATGTTATGTTAGTCACCATACATTACATCATTAGTTTTTGATGTAGTGTTCCATGATTCATTGTTTGCGTATAACACCCAGTGCTCCATGCAATACGTGCCCTCTTTAATACCCATCACTGGGCTAACCCATCCCCCCCACCCCCCTCCCCTCTAGAACCCTCAGTTTGTTTCTCAGAGTCCATGGTCTCTCGTGGTTCGTTTCCCCCTCCAATTTCCACCCCCTTCATTTTTCCCTTCCTGCTATCTTTTTTTTTTTTTTAACATACAATGTATTATTTGTTTCAGAGGTACAGGTCTGTTATTCAACAGTCTTACACAATTCACAGTGCTCACCATAGCACATACCCTCCCCAATGTCCATCACCCAGCCACCCCATCCCTCCCACCCCCCACCACTCCAGCAACCCTCAGTTTGTTTCCTGAGATTAAGAATTCCTCATATCAGTGAGATCATATGATACATGTCTTTCTCTGATTGACTTATTTCGCTTAGCATAATACCCTCTAGTTCCATCCACGTTGTTGCAAATGGCAAGATTTCGTTTTTTTGATGGCTGCATAATATATATATATATCACATCTTCTTTAATCCATTCATCTGTTGATGGACATCTAGGCTCTTTTTCCATAGTTTGGCTATTGTGGACATTGCTGCTATAAACATTGGGGTGCATGTACCCCTTCAGATCACTACATTTGTATCTTTGGGGTAAATACCCAGTAGTGCAATTGCTGGGTCGTACGGTAGCTCTATTTTCAACTTTTTGAGGAACCTCCATACTGTTTTCCAGAGTGGCTGCACCAGCTTGCATTCCTACCAACAGTGTAGGAGGGTTCCCCTTTTTCTGCATCCCCGCCAACATCTGTCGTTTCCTGACTTAATTTTAGCCATTCTGACTGGTGTGAGGTGGTATCTCATTGAGGTTTTGATTTGTATTTCCCTGTTGCCGAGTGATGTTGAGCACTTTTTCATGTGTTCATAGCTTCTTTCTTTGATTTATTAAGGTCTTCAGCTATGGCTTTTCCTTGAGAGATCAGCTGCTTTCTGGACACAGCATCAGGCCCTCTGTGGTCACTAGTGTCCATCTGAGCTTCATAGTGTTGAGTTTGGATAATTCCAAACTTCATGTCCTTTCTTCCTATCAACATACTTTTGTATGTGCAGCACACTCACTTTTGCTCTTTCTCTGCCTCTGCCTTCTTCATCACAGACCTAAGTAGACCATTTTGAAGGAGTCGGGTTTTTTTGTTAGTTTTTTATTTTTGGGTTCATGACTTGTTAACACATAATCATAATATGTTGTGAAACATTCTGAGATATTTCCCCTGTGAATGCTAGTGCCTGAATCATTGAGATTTGTTTTCTCAGTTTTGACTTCAGATGATGGTCAGTTGAACAATCGTGGTGGTAAAAAATACAAAACAGTTTTTTTTTTAATATTTTAATTTTTTTAAGTAATCTATACCCAATGTGGGGCTTGAACTCATAACCCCGAGATCAAGAGCCACATGCTTCACTGACTGAGCCAGCTAGGTACCCCCAAAACAGTTTTTATGTAATGCCAGTTATTTTAATCCTGGTCTCAAGGCTGAGCATAACGATTTTTCTAAAATGTAGTAAAATAAAATGTATATTCAAATTTGAGAGACTTTAAAAAAAAACTCAAAGAATAGGAAAGCACACATACTCTTCAGAGTTTAATTCTGTTTATCACCAAATTCACATATGTGTATATATGAGCTTGAAGATCAAGTACTATGAACAGAATTTTAATAAATAGACCAGAGCTTACATATTTAAATGAGCGTTATATACTTTGAAATGAATGATCTAGCTATAAACTTACTCCATCCATTTTACAATTCCTCAGTCTTATTTTGGGATTTCCATCAGTGCCAGTTTATGAACCAAATTAAAAAAAACCTGATCTCATTCCTTTATTGTCACACTTCATATATAAGATGCAAAAGCAATATGCTTTAGTAATTGAGATTTAAATAAATTGAGTTTCCTATCTCATATATTGCCTGGTGCTGGGCTTAGCCTGTTTTGAGATGCGAACACGTTTCCTTCATCTTGTCTCATCAGAAAGCAATATGTTTAAAACAAAGGATGTGCTGATTGCAGCACTCGTTTTCTCTGAGCCCATTACTCTTTTCATTGGAATTTAGTACCAAGCCCTTTTACCACCTATTACCAAAAAAAAAAAAAAAATTCTCTCAACATCTGTGAGATGAGTCCGTTTGCCTTGTGATGATAGGCACTCAGGCACATTGTCTTATGGGAAGGATTGATTTCCAGAGATATCCATTAGGCTAGGAGACAGTGAGAAAATAGGAAAAGTAGGACAAGTGAGAGGGCAGCTGTCCGCAGCCAAGAAGAGAGGTCTCACCAGGCACTAACCCTGCTGGACCTCAATCAAGGACTTCTTGACCCCGGTACTGTGAGCAAATAACTCTGCGTTGTTTAAACCACCCGGTCTGCGTGCACTATTTGTTATGGCAGCTCTAGCTGACTAAGATATAAGGGTGTTCTTTTCCGTAACTACAGTACAGTGATCAAAATCAGCAAATTAATATTGAGACAATACTATCTTTCTTCTGACCTATAGACCTAATTCGATTTGTATCAGTTGGCCTCATAATGTGTTTTACAGTAAAAGAAATTCCCAATTACGCGTTGCATTAGTGAATGTCTTGTCTTGAAAGCCATGTCTCTTACCCTCCTCTCATCTGGAACAGGTCATCAGTCTTTCCTTCTCTTGGTGGTGACATTGAGACTTTTTTTATAAGTACAGGACTGCTTACTCTGTAAAGTGTTCCTCAGTTTGGGGCTGCTCTTTTCTCATAATTAGATTCGGATTATGTATTTTTGTCAGGAATACAACAGAAAGGATGTTGTAGTCTCAGTGCATTAATACCAAGAGACACATGGTGTCAGTTTGTTCCATGACTGATCATGTTAACTTTGATCATTTAATTAAGGTGGTACCAGATTTCTCTACTGTGAAGCCACTTTTCCCCCTTTTGTAATTAATAGATTGTGGGGATATACTCTGAGACTCTAAATCTCCTTCCACCCACTGGTTTTAGAATCCACTAATGTTTTCTTGCTTGATTCACTAACTACTGTTATGGTTGCTAAATGGCGATTTCCTTATTCTGTCATTCCTTGTGTATGTATTTATTGGCTTTCTACTTTAGGAAGAGCTTTCTTTTCTCCCTCATTTATTTGTGTATTTATGTATACCAAAATAGACTCATATATATTAAAATATGCTGTGGCTCATTTTAATTCTGGTCATACCACATAAACTCTCCAAATTTGGTGAAAATATATCCATTTCATGTGATATAGCACTAAGACACAAAAAAAGAAAATTTCAATAAATTTATATGGAATTGAGATTGTCATAGCTGGACTGGATTTGGGGAATGATGAAAAGGAAGAATCGAAAACAATTGTCTGACTTCCTTCTAGGTTGGGTATAAGAGAGAATGAGAAAAGGAGATTTGGAGAAGAAAGGGAAAGGTTAAATTGCAAAAATTCAGGGGGAGGTGTTTCGATGTGGGAAACTGATGCTCAGGGATGGTGTCTGGCAGAGATGTGCGTTGGAGCATGTGTGCTGGAGCGGGCTCCGCCTGGTTCAGAGAGCCCATTTTGGGTGTCTCTTCCCACCTTCATCTTCAACGCCATCACATGGGTAGCTTGAAATCGGCCATGGAGGGAGTGTTTCCACCACAGAAATCAGCAAATGATACGAATCAATCTTTCCCTCCACTTTGCTTCGTCTCCCCACAGAGCCAGTTTACTAGCATTCCACTATTTGGGTGGCATTGGCATATATGTGCCAATGAAAATCCTGAAAGTGGGCACCTGGGAGGCTCAGTTGGTTAAGCAACTGCCTTCGGCTCAGGTCATGATCCTGGAGTCCCGGGATCAAGTCCCGCATCGGGCTCCCTGCTCAGCAGGGAGTCTGCTTCTCCCTCTCCCGCTCACCCCTCTTGTGCTCTCTCTCTCTCTCACTCTCTCTTTCAAATAAATAAATAAAATCTTTAAAAAAAAAAAAAAAGAAAATCCTGAAAGTGAATGAGATCATTAAGTGATTAGTGTTTAACATGAGAATAAAATATGATACTTAAAAATGGCATATTAGGGGTGGATAGAAGAAGAAAAGCCACAGAAGAACTTCAGAAAGGATGGAGAAATGTTTAAGAGGAACTAGAGGTGAAGGTTTTCAAAGAATCCCAGATAGCAGAGATTTCCAAGACAGGTTTGATGAGCAGTGCCACACAGGGCCAAGATGTCCAGTAAGATAAAGACTAAATGTGGTTTAGGGTATTAGATTGTTTGATGACCTTAGTAGAAGTTTTAATTTAGTGACTTGAGCAGATACCGGATTGAGTTTAATTAAAACTCAATAGCTGTTGAATGTTGAATGGGTAAGAATGGATCTTTCAGGGCAGAGAAAAGTGAACATCCCAAGCTCACCTTATTTTAATAATCTTACTATGTAACATAGGCTACTATCTTAGACCGTGATGAACATGAGGTACAAGAGTGGTTTGCATACCTTATGTGGGTGTCCTAGCCTACTTTGCTTATAAAGGAGGGAACCCATTTTGAAAGTTTGAGTATGTTTTATTTTAATTTTGGTATTGTGGTTCCCCATGAATTTTGTCAGAATATATAGCATAACACTTAAAAACAATTTTCAATAAAAAATTGCATTCATTTACTAAGCTTCTTAGTAATATTTCTTGCTAGATTGCATACTAGGCCTCTTTGTTTTTTCTAGTTGACAGGTTTTTAGTAGAAAATAATGTTTTTTAAAAGACTAATTTGTTCTTTTAAAATCAGTGGTCAGGTTTGTGAATTTTTTTCCTTTAGAACCATAGGTATTATATGATGGGATTTTGTTCCTTTGATTTCTTTTTAAATAGCTGATGTTTAATTTAGGCAGCAAAGCAAAAATGAATCTTTAAGCACAGAAATTCTCATGTATTGCATTTACTATTAGTTTATTGGATGTTATATACCTTCATATAGCTTTCTCTTTTTATAGTAAATTTGGAAACAAGGGATACTATACCATTGCATATGAACAAAGAATCATGTGAAAAATTACATAAAAATAAATAGGGCAGTTTTAAATTCTGGGAGGTAGACTGTTTTATACTATGCCTGGGAATTTGTTTTCCACACCTTTGTGCGAACGATAGAGTGCTAGTTCATTTATTTTGCTGCTGCTGATTGATGTGTTTGATACCTAGTTAGGAAAATCTTTTCTTAGAGGTGAACTGCATTTCATTTACAATGTCCATGAATGCATTTTAGCTGTAGAAGTAAAAATGTGTATTGGAAAGATAGGATCTTATCATCCTATGCCCAATTACTCTTTTTAGAAAAAGTAGTTTCTTAAGTTGGCAATACAAAGCACTGTTTGTAACAGAAAGGAAAAAAAAATTCTTAGAGTTTTATTTAAATATAGCATGGCATATCTGAACAACAAGGGACAGGTTAGCATGTTTTCTATATAACTATTGAGTTGGAAAAATTCTCTGTGTTCACTAGAACCAGTCATTTGCAATAACAGTGTTAGGAAATAATGACAATACCCCACTGTGTGTGTGTGTGTGTGTGTGTATGTGTGTGTGTGTGTCCGTGTCCGTCTCATGCCTTGTGCTAAGTGTTCTCACTGTATTTTCTCACTTAATCCTCACTACAACTGATAGCTCATAGAGAGGAAGTAGCAGAGTCAATATTCGAGTCCAGGTCTACCTGACTCTAGAACCAGAGATCTTATACACCGTTCACACTAAGGCGTGATCAGTGTAGCTTCAAAAGGGTGAGAAATAAGGTAAAAAAAAATTAAACAAAAGAAACATTTCCCAATGACCTTACTTGGTGTTTCTTAACATTAGGAAATGAATCAGATGTGACTTTGTGCAAAGCAGTTTAGTACTAATTTAGGATTAAAAAGAAAGAGAAGGCCATCTTTTTGTTGTTATAATTGTCATCTTTGCATGTGATGTGTTTAGTTAAATGAGATAACCTATGTATATCTCCTTTGCTGTGAGAGAATCTGTCTGCAATTATTTACTCTTAGTTTTACTCAAGCTGCGCAAACATTTGAGGTTCAAGTTTTCTTTTTAGCCTCCTTTTTCTCTAACTTTTCATTAAAAGCTGCTCTGGAAATCCCATATTTTACCCAGAAAAAGTAAAAAATGGAAAATTGACTGGTGTTTATTTTTTGACCTCTCTGTTCCACCAACACTGTTTTTGTTTTCCTACTCAAAGTGATAAGAAAGAAATTATTTTCAGTTTACCTATAGGCTGCCCTGTTAGTGGAAACATTTCAACTGTTTAATAATTAGGAGAGGCTGCTTCCAAGCTTAGCTTCTTTTAGGTATGTTTTTATTTCCCTTCTTGTGTTGGACTTGCTGCTTTCTGTGAACTTTTGAATTGTCTAAGAGAAAATTCTACAGTTAAATTTAGCAGTATTTTCAGAAACACCCTGGCAAGAGAGACTATGATTTAGTGTTTATTTATGTTACACACAATTGACTGTTACATATATATATGTAAATTTTTAGCCCTTGAGGTCTAATGGGGAGTTTGGGTGAGTATAATTTAGGTTCAAATATTTGAGGGTTTTCTTTAAATTACTTCTCTCTGGTTTAGAATAACAATGTTTATCCCCATTTTACACATCTTCTCTCTTCTAGTTTTTGGGGTCTTAATATTAAGTTTCTGGGTGCTTTTTGGGAAGAGTGATATAAATAAGTTTGACTTAGGTTCTTGATAGTCAAAGTTTCCATTGATTTCAGTTGTAAACCCTCTGAAATTTGAAACCTTCTGGGCAATTGAATCCCAAACCTGGTACATTAAAGGAAGGAAGCCAAAAGTTGTGGTAATTTAGACACTGACAACAGTAACCAAATCCAGCCGATGTGGTGTATAGTCCTCTTCAAAATAAGGTAACTGCAAATGCTGAATCTTTGAGTTGTTGGGTTTTTTTAATACCAGTCATCTTTTATTGGGTGTTAATTCTCAGGATATGAAAGGATTCGGGGGTTCCAGGTAAAGGTCATGGTCAGGAACGCAGAGTCTACCTGCCACACTGGGCCATCCTCACTGGTACTTGTGTAGCTGCTCATTTGAGTTCCTTATGGGAATGGCAGTAATTCAAAAGCCTGTGAGCTACTAGAAATCTCAGCAATGCTCCCTTTTTTCACATTGACATGCTTGTAACAGTGGCAGTGACCTCTGGAATGTTCCAGCAATGCCTTTGGGGGAGATATCCCTTATTAGTATCCAACTTGGCAGCTCTCCTATTTTGACTCCATGAGCTGCTTCTCTTTCACAGGGTATAACCAACACCATCGTGGAGTCCCGGGTGTCTCCTGGGCTGGCTACTGTGAGCACTTACGAGTTTTTAACATCTGTTCATGCTTTGAGCTTAATGTTCTTGAGTGATGAGGCAGCATGGCACCGGCAGCAAGACATGGGCTTTAGGATTAGATTAGCTTGACTTTTAAAAAACTTTCAAATGTATTTTAAATACTTTGCAATTCACAGGAAGATGCAACTATAATACATAGAGGTCCCCTTCACCCTTCACTAAGTTCTCCAGGAAGATTACTTTGTGTGTAACTCTGCTACAATATCAAATCCAGGAAATTGACATTGGTAGGATGGGGTGTATAGTTCTAAGTTGTTTTCATCATACCTGTAGATTCATATAAGCACCATCACAGTCAAGATACCAAATTAGTCTATCAACAAAGATGTCTCTTATGCTGCCTCTTTGTAGTTATAACCACTCTCTACTCTGCCACCAGCCCTAAACCCTGGCAACCACTAATCTGTTTTCCATCTCTGTAATTTTTTCATTTCAGGAATGTTGTATTAATGGAATCATACAGTATGTAGCCTTTTGAGATTGGCTTTTTTTTTCTTGAGCATAATGTCTTTGAAACCCATGAAAGTTGTATATATCGTAGTTTATTCTTTTTTATTGCTGTGTAGTATTATACCCTATGGACTTACCATATGGCTGTACCACAGTTTTGTTTTTTCAAGATTTTATTTATTTGAGAGATAGAGATGGCGAGAGAGAGCATGAGCAGGGGGGACAGGGAGAAACAGGCTTCCCGATGAGCAGAGAGCCCAATGCAGGACTCGATCCCAGGACCCTGGGATCATGACCTGAGCCGAAGGCAGATGCTTAACGACTGAGCCACCCAGGTGCCCTGTACCACAGTTTTTAACCTTCAACGTATTGAGCGACATTTTGGGTTTTTTGTTTCTTTGCTTTCAGTTTGAGTTGTATTTAAAATTTAATAATTTTATTTTAAAAATTTATTGTGATAAAGCTACCATGAACATTCATGTTCAGGCTTTATGTGGACATAAATTTTTATATCTCTGGTATAAATGCCCATGAGTATAGTTGCTGGATCATTTGCTAAATGTATATTTAGATTTTAAAGAAACCACCAAACTATTTTTCAGACTGGCAGTACCACATTATATGCCCTCCAGCAACATAGGAGAGATCCAGTTTCTCTGGATTCTTCTTATCCTTTGGTATTGTTACTGTTTTTAATTTTAGCTCTTTTTATAGATACATAGTGTTATCTCATTGTGGTCTTATTTTCTTTTTCCTAATGGCTAGTGACATTGAACATCTTTTCAAATGTACACACATTCTGTAATGTAATGTCGCTTCATGTCCTTTGTTCATTTTCTAATTGGATTGTTTTGTTTTGTTTTTTAACTGTTAAGTTTTGAGAGTTCTTAATATACTATAGGTACTAGTCCTTTGTCATATGACTATTCCAATTAAAAAAAAAAACTATTATGGAAAAGTCCAAACATGTACAAAGTTAGATAAAACAGTGTAATGAATCCTCACATAACTTCAACAATTATCGGTCCCTTCTCTACACTCAAGTTGTTTTGAAGCAAGTTTCCAGACGTCATATCATTTCATGTATACATATTTCAGTAAGACTCTAAAATATAAGGATTCTTTGGGGGCACCTGGGTGGCTCAGTCGGTTGAGCATCTACCTTTTGCTTGGGTCATGGTCTGTGGGTCCTGGGATTGAACCCTGTGTCATGTTGGGCTCCCTGCTCAGCAGGGAGTCTGCTTCTCCCTCTCCCTCTGTCGCCCTCTCCCCTCCCCGCTTGTACACACACTCTCTCTCCCCCTCAAATAAATAAATAAAATCTTAAAAAAATGTAAAAAATATAAAGACTCTTCTCTTAAACACAACCATAATAGCACTGTCATATTTAAAAGAACACTAATTCTTAATATCATTGAATTGCTAATTAGTCATTACATTTCCCCTTTTTGATATTTTTTCACTTGTTTTAGAGAATACAAGTAATGCCTATCTATACATTGCAATGGTTGATAATGCCTCTAAATTCCCTGTTAATCTGTAGATTCTCCCTTCCAATGCTGCTGGTTTTGTTTTTGTTATTTTGCATTTGTCAGAGATAAAAACAGCCAGACAATAAAGCTATGGAAAAAGATTTCATTTAGTAACTACTGATGGAAGGGAAAGAGCTGAACTCCATTCCAATCTGTGCCCAGGTGACTGGGTGTTTTAAAGGGAGAATGGGTGGTAGGGAGGGGCAATGGAGACTCAACTGAAACATTACAAAGGGTTGGTCCGTGTAAATGCAGTCAGGCTAGGCATGTCTGCTAGCTGGCAATTACTGAAGTGAGGATTTTCACCCCCTACAGAGAGTGGGAGACAGAGGCCCCATCTTCCTGATGATACTGTATCAAGGAATGGTTTTCAGATCCCTGAGAAAGACACTCCTGGGTTGTAGGAAGATACATGCATAGCTCCAAAGGACTGAGGAAGGATTCACAATTACAAGCCCTTTTTATTAGATGTTCTAAGAAAGAGAGATCAGGAGCTTATCTTAAGATGTTGACTAGAACAAATCCTTTGAGCACTCTGAACTCCTAGATGGGAACTCAAAAGGGGGTTGGGTCATTCCAGGAACTAGGTGTTAGGCTGCTAGAAGCCCTGTTAGTTGGGTCAGGTCTCAGTGCAGGGTTGGAATTCAGTGTGATGCAGAGAATTTTTTGCAGTTCTCACCTTCGCCTTTTTTTGTTTGTTTTTGTTTTTGTTTTTTTCTTTTCATCCTGCCTTTTGCCAATTGCATCTCCATGATGTCAACTGATACATTCTTCTATCCACTCTATTTACTGTAAATTGATAGTTGGATTTAGAAGTTTGATTGCATATAGTTTTTCTGTTTTGGGTAAGAATACTTCATAGACGGTAGAAAGTAAATAATTCTGGTTGTTTTTTCTTTTTGTGAAGTGAGTTGCTATGTTCCTTGACCCATTATTTCAGTAGGGATTGAAAATTTGTGCTGTTCTAATTTCTATCAGTCTCTCTTCATTTATTTTCTAGAATATCTATCAAGAGAAACATTTCTCCATGAAATATTTGGTTACCCTGAGAATACAGTTTATATAGGCAACACAGGACAAACACTTGATTCTTTCTCTTTATTTGAAGTTTTATTGTTGTTGATGTTCAAATGTCCATTTTGGTCAAATCGGCCCTAAGGCCTTTTGATGTGACTTCAGTTGTCTTCTTTATTATTCTAGATATTCCATGTTCATCTTAATCATTTTCTTTTTTTTTTTTTTTTTAATTTTATTTATTTATTTGACAGAGAGACAGTGAGAGGGAACACAAGCAGGGGGAGTGGGAGAGGGAGAAGCAGGCTTCCCGCTGAGCAGAGAGCCCGATGCGGGGCTCGATCCCAGGACCCTGGGACCATGACCTGAGCCGAAGGCAGACGCTTAACGACTGAGCCACCCAGGCGCCCCACATCTTAATCATTTTCTATACCAGACCTGGAAACAGCCATTTCACCAGAAGCTTTTGGTTCCTTTTATTGGGGAATGATTTTTAGGACCAAAATTAGGGCACTTGTGGTTCTCACTGCTACTGGATAATTCACTGTGTCGCCAGGCCTTTTCGGTGGTGAGTTCTATCAAAATCAATTATCTTTAAAATACAAAAATAGGTAATGAATTCATTCTGATACTTTTAACTGAACTCAAATGGTTCGCTGTTTGGGGTGCATCAAATTGAACACAACTCAAGGAAATGTTGAAAGCAAAGAACTTTTTATTATTGTTACAAGTGAGGAGACAGGGAAGTAGCTCTCAAGGTGATGCAGACTGTCTGAGTCCGAGGAGAAGAGGTTCCTTGGCTTTGGGCAGAATAGAAATCAAATGTGAGCCAAGAGGAAGTGGGAGCAGAGTTTATTGAAGACATAGAAAGCAGATAGAGAAAGAATATCTGGGAATGGAACGGAAAGGAGAAGAGAGTGAGTCTTGCCTTTGCTTGGGGTCTGGGGTTTTACTGAGGATTGTGGCCCAGTGCACATATCTTCTCAGGCATCCAAGAAAAAGACAAGTTCAGGTGACCTCTATAAATTACTTATGCCTTGGAGCCAGAGGTCTTGGTGAGTCAGTGGTCTTGGAAAACATTCATGATGACCCTGCCTGGTCACTCCTTAGGTGTTATCTATTGTGCTGGAAGACTCCAAAGAAATCATTAATTCCTTGACCTTTCCAAGGAGGACCTACATTATTTGGTACTATAGGATATGTGTGAGGCGGGCGTGTAGGTCCTAGCAAGAACAGAAGCAAGAAAAGGAGCAAAAAAGCAGTCTTTCATGGGGTCTCTTCAGTTTCCCTGTCTTAGAAGCACTGTCTTCCTATGGGGTGTTAGTACAGGAAGCTTTTATTCAGTGTATTAGGGGGCGGGAGCAGGGAGCTTGCATAAACACTTTTGTTCAATGTCAACGTGCTAGTGCATAAATCGGTGTTCAAACACTGGCAGAAAACCCCACCCATAGGAGGAGGATCTTCATTTTATAATGAGCTAAAGGTAACTTCAGGACACTTCATGGGGGGCTCCTGCACAGGTACTCAGCTCAGTCCAGCTCAGACTGGCTCCTGTAAGGCATGCTCAGGTGAAAACACCTAGCAAGGGGCTCTGAGGTGAAAACACCTAGCAAGGGGCTCTCAGGTAAAACACCTAGCTGGGCAACTCTTTGGCTGGAACTGTCGGTTTTGCAAAACAACGTTCTTTCCCTGCTTTTGTCCTTTCCTCTCCTTTCTGCTGAGAGCTTCCAGCCCTCTTATTTGAGGAACTTCATGTTGCTTCCTAGCTAACACTTGCAGTTAAAATTTGGAACTATAAGGATTTTTACCTAATCTCCTTGGTGGTACGTCTCTCTCTTCCTGCCTACTGAAAATTCTGGTTCCTAACAACACCAGTATAATTATGTATTTGTTTTATCTACATTACTCATGCAGTAGTCTCAAAATAACAATACCAACATTACCAGAAACAATATGATTGTTAAAACTAGTTTGTGGGGGCGCCTGGGTGGCTCAGTCGTTAAGCATCTGCCTTCGGCTCAGGTCAGGATCCCAGGGTCCTGGGATCGAGCCCCGCATCGGGCTCCCTGCTCCGTGGGAAGCCTGCTTCTCCCTCTCCCACTCTGCCTGCTTGTGTTCCCTCTCTCGCTGTGTCTCTCTCTGTCAAATAAATAAATAAAATCTTTGAAAAAAAAACTAGTTTGTGTATTTTTTAGAATTCTTTTTGTTTTTAAAGTATATAGTACTAGGTATATACAGTAAAATTTCTGTGTTTTAAACTTACTTGATATAGTTCCTTCTGTGTAGTTTTGACTTGTTTGTTTCATGTTGCTTCTGATTTTTAAGGATTTTTTTTCTTGGATTTAATTTGTTTTATAATCGTATAAACACCGCTTCTAAATCTGCAACATAAGGTGTACTCAGGTCTGTCCCAGTCCTCCCTACCGCATTGCCTCCCTCCACCTATAGGTAATCCTTTCTTCTTTTCTCCTCTTCCTCCTTTTCCTTCTCATCTTCAGTTTGGTTTAGCTTTTTTTTTTCTTTTTTTCTTTTTTTTTTAGGGAGAGAGAGAGCATGGGGTGGGGGGTTGAGGCGGGGAGAGGCAGAGGGAGAGGGAGAGAGAATCTTAAGCAGACCCTATGCTGAGTGCGGAGCCTGACATGGGGCTCAATCTGACAATCCTGGCATCATGACCTGAGCGAAAATCAATAGTCAGATGCTTAACTGAGCCACCCAGGCGCTCTGGTTTAGCTTTAATTTAAAATAGACTCCCTGTCCTCCCATCTTAGATAAATGTTAGCACATAATATATACTTTCCTGCTTTCTTTTTAAATTAGAGATCACTCCATAGCAGTGTATGAGGGTCATCATTATGAACGTTGATTATTGAGCATCTATTATATGATAATAGCTCCTTAGGAATTACCAAGGTAGCTGAAATGATTTCATTTTTGACTGCTCTTTGGCTTCTAGTTCTCATACCTGCTTTTTAAAGATGCTGTCTTTTCTTATTTTTAACTTTCTTTTTAAAAAACGTTATTTAAATAATAGAATTGATGGAACTTTTTTCTGATTATGAAAGTATTTCATGTTAACTGCTGAAAAATTCCAAACTACAGAAAATTTTGAAGAAGAAATTAAAAGACATATCAGTAGCCAAGGGTAACTTCGCCTAGGGTTTGGGACTGCCTTAGTCTGCTTGGCTGCTATAACAAATTACCCTAGACTAGGTGGCTTAAACAACAAACATTTCTTTCTCACAGTTCTGGGGCTGGGAAGTTCAAGATCAAGGTGCTGGCGGATTTAGTTCTTGGTGAGTGCTGTCCTGATTTGCAGACTGCCCCCTTCTCATTGTATCTTCACATGACAGAAAGCAGAGAGAGAAGAAGCTCCTTCCTTCTTCTAAGGGCACTAATCCCATCATGAGGGCTCCATCTCATGTCTGAGTCACCTTCCAAAGGCTTCATCTCCAGATACCATCATGCTAGGGACTAGAACTCCAACATATGAATTTAGTGAGGGGAATATAAACATGCAGTCAGTAACAGGTACATGGCTCACCAATCTTTTGTTGTACATCCATATGTTTTTAACAACTGGATTCATATTGTATATGCTGCTTGATCATCTTTTATTTTTATTTAACAGTATATGAGTGTTTACACATATCTGTAAATACTCTTTTTTAAAAAAATTTTTATTCATTTGAGAGAGAGATTGCAAGAGAGAGCATGGAGTGGGGGGTGGGGTACAGAGGGAGAGGGAGAAGCAGACTCCCCTCTGAGCACGGACCCCCAACCCGGAGCTTGATCCCAAGACCCCGGGATCATGACCTGAGCTGAAGGTAGACACTTAACCAACTGAGCCCCTAGGTGCCCCTGTAAATGTTCTTTCAAACATAATCTAAAATGATTAAATGGTGTTATTCCACTGTATGGTGATACTAAAATTTATTTAACTATTCCCCTATATTTAAATAGTTAGGTTGTTTCCAGTTTTTCACTAATGTGAACGTAATTCTTCCTGTGCATTTCTGATTTGAGTGTGACTACCGAAGGTTGGTGAAATGTTTTAGGTTTTGTTGTGTGATGCCAAGTTGCTTTTCAGAAAAAAAATAACATGGTGTTACACAAATTTTCACTCCCATGAGAAATCCATGATTTTGTCTGCCTTGTGGAGCCTATGCCAACATTGTATCCTATTATAGTTTTCAAAACTTTACCATCTGTAAATAATGAGACACTAATGTTCCTTACATTAATTCTTTAGAGTATCTCAGACTTATTTTCACAGGTGAATATTTAGATCCCTCCTTGCTTTTATTTGCCACTTCTTGCTACTATTGGCATCTATCGTAGGTAAGATAACACCAGCCATGAGCATGGCTCACATGTGATAGAAGTTTGTTTCTTATTCACATTGAGTCTGAACTAAATGTTCTTGACAGGTGGGCAGCTTACCTCCACACTGTGATTCAGGAACCCAGGCTCCCTCCACCTTGTGGCTCTGTATCTTCCAGCAGTAACTTTAGATTGCTGTGCTTGCCTTCATCAAGCAGGAAGAGGAAAATGCTTCAGTGCTCAAATGCAGGAAGATTATATGGGCCAGACTTGGAAATGGTGCCTGTTACTTCCGCTCACCTTCCTTTGGCTTGAACTCAGTCATGAAGTCATTTTTAACCACAAGTGAAGCAGAGAAGTTGTGTGCTCAGGAAAAAGAATAAACAGGATTAGGGGAACAGCAAGCCAGTCGCTGTTATAGTGTATGCGTCTGTAGTGCACATCTGCCTGGTTTGATTTTGCTTTAAGGAGGAAAACTGGACAGCTGTGAGTTGGAAACCATAGTTTTGGTTGCTCAGAAGCAATTTTTGTTTGTCCCTGATTTTTGTATGTATAACCGGAAGAGGAGGTTGTTTAGTAGACAAGTTTCTGATTATTGCAGAAATATTGTTTATTAAATTTGTAGAATCGTATAATGATAGAAGTAGTTGTCTTTGGCAAATGAAGGAATTAAATCATGTGGTTGTGTAAAAATAGCTCATCCAATATGGATTAATTCACATACCTTGTTTGGATTGCTTATGGTCCTGCATATTTTATGGCACATTTTATGTTTAGAAATAACTGCAGGATAAGTGTCTATCAGTGAACAGGCTCATTGGAGCTGTGCAGATCTGGTAAATACAAAGAAACAAAAACAACATCATAGTGTGCAAAACAGCCATGTAGGAAAAGGGTTATTCATGCTGCAAATTTGATTTTACTTTTATTTGCAATAACCTTGATCCTAAAATCCATTAGACTGAATTAGCTAAGAAAGAAGAACGTAGCAAAATTAGATGCCAGTTAATATACTTACGTTGTTTTCTTGAAGGTAGACCTGAAAAATCCTAAGGGTTTAGAAGGGTAAATGATTTTCAGCAGATGGGTATGTACCTCTGTTTCCACAGAAGGACCAGAAGGGCTTCATGTGAATTGTCTTATTTTGGTCCTTAACCAAATCATATTATACAAGGACAAGATGTTTTTCTTTTTTGCACGCTGTAGCGTACCAGCTAGCTTTGTCAGGAGTTAATGATTCCCCAGCTGTCCACAGTGGTGAGGCCTCACTTAAGGCATCCATCCAGCATGTATGGGATATGTTTCAGTTGGCCACCTGGGGGTACCCACCTCCTCTTGGTTTCTCTCAAAAAGTGCTTGTTAGAGAAATGGCGATCAAGCCTGATTCTTAATCACCTGCCTAATAGAATTTCACTGGTTGCCATGTCCTCATATCCTGAAGAGAAGCTGTGCCTGGTCTGTTACTCCTGGAGTTGGCCTGTCTTTGATTTGAAGGTACAGTACAGATGAGACCCCTAGAAACTGCTCACTGACCATGGCAGGGATCAGGTTTCCTACCTGGGCAAGGGATGTGCCAAAATAGGTTCTTCTGGAGTTTGTTTTCCTCCTGTTGTTTTTGTCGGTCTAAAGTATTCACTTAATATTCATAATGTGGTTCTTTTACTTGAGTAGGAGATCACTGAACAGTGGAAAAATCTGCTTTTAGCTTTATTTACTATGGTGTTTTTAGTAATAGGGCCCAGGAAATTGGAACTTAGTGTTTAAAGAGAGTGGGAATGATTTTAAATAATCTTGTAGTCGTTAAACCTTGCATACCAGGAAAAGACAATAAAAAAAAAAAGAGTGGCATGGAAGATAGAAGAACTTTCATAAACTTTTCAATTAAGTATCACTGGTATATAAAAAGAAAAATGAGTACGTGCCATTTACATGTGGCAGAGTATAAACAGATAAATGTATCAAAATTACAGGTCGTGAGATTTTGGAACTTCAGTTTTGTTTGAATGTTTGGTTCTGTTTGTTTATAGCTAAGATTGATCATTTTAGGTACCACTGTGGTCCGTCTATTACCACTGTATTTTATAATCAAGACAGTCAGATTCCTTTTAATTACTGGTGTAAGCTTGATTTGAATTTAGCCTTTAAAATATTAACCTCTACTGTAATCAACCAGGCAGCTGTATAGTCTCATAAATAAAGTTATTACAGTTCCATTGTTTGCATATATAGTGAATTCTGTACAGTCTTAGTAGTTATTAAACCCTTGTTTCTCCCTGCCCTCCTTTCCTTTTGTTACTTAAATAAAATGCCACTATAAAGAATACCTTACATTGGCTTATCCAAGTAGAGAAGATTTGTCTGACAGTTGGCAAGTGTGGGTGAGAAAATTCTAGTTCTCAGGTTTTCAGAATTAACAAGCTCAACCAATTCGTAAATATCTTCCACCAGAGAAACACTTGTTTTTGATTAAACTCTTATTCCTAAGGAATAGCACGTCATGGATCAGAGGATGTATGTGGTGGTGTGCGTCTGCCTGCAGGTGTGTCTGTCCAGGGCAAGAAAAAGATACCACTTACTTTCTTTGAATTTTTGCAAAACTTATGTAAGGTTTGGTTAATAGTGATTTATTCTGCTGTATCCCACCAACCTGCTAGAGGATGACCAGCTCATTCTGGTTTCCCCAAGACTTTTTAGATTTTAGCACTGAAAGTCCCACGTCTCAGCAAGATCCTTAGGTGTAGGCAGGCTGGACTGGTTGGTCACCCTTGCTGACAATCCAGTCTTGTGTATAAAACCTCTAGGATGTGGAAACTTCAGCCTGGAAGATTTCAGAGGACTTTTAATTGGGCTTGAGTTCAGTTTAGGATAGGAAACTGACAGTCCCACATTGGGCTCTGATATTGGTGGGGTTGATAAAGGTAGTGTTAAGACTTGTATGATTAAGAATTTTTAAAATTTGGTATAATGAATTAAATTCCTACTGTATCAAACACCACGGTGAGTTGGCAAGGGAAACTCAGCTGAGTTAATACAGAAGCAAATATTGTTAGTCAGTTAACATTAAGTTACTTAACACTTGGTGACTGGAAATATAGCAACACTGTGGTAGTGTGTCAGTGAGCAAATAAAAATTGGCTGCAAAGAAAATGGAAACACTATATTTAGCAAGTTGCTGTGAAAGTCATTAGGACAATGAAGCTGCTGAATGGGTATTAGATCATAATGTGCAGGCTGCTCCTGGCCAGTAGGGATATTTATATGAAGTAGAAAAAGCTGGGAGTGTGTGGAGTGTCAAGTGCATGATATTTGAGTCAAGGGCACCTTTTGAATTCTCAAGGGAGAATTCAAAAAAGGCTGCCCTTCCTCGAGGCGGATGCAGCAGGCGCCAGGGCTCATGGGTTGTTGAAGGGCATGTGGGCTGGATTTCAGCCCTTCCGGGGCACCTCCCGTCCGCCTCCTCAGCCCGCTACCTTGTGCAGGCGCAACCTGCCCGACACATTTAGGTCTCTGGCTTTGGTATCCAAGCTGAGTGAAAGGAAACCAGGGAAGTGATCTATTTCAGGAGGAGCCATGGTCTCTAGGTCCTGGGATAGAGAAGAATGTTGAAAGCTAAATTCCAGCTTCGTCTTCTAGGAAAATATTTAATTCTCTTTCCGTTCTCCTTTCGGGAAGGAGGGAGCTGATAGATCTTGAGGGAGAGGAGTCCTTTTACTTTACTTAATCCTCCTAGCTGAATTCACTGTTTTGTTTTTTGTTTTGTTTTGTTTGTTTGCATGTGGCCAAGAAAGACAGGCCATAGGGTTTTAGAATTTTCATTTAAGTTGTCGCCACTACTCCAATAATCGCTACTTTGGGTGCCTTTATGTTCTGGGCACTGTGTTGAGCCACTTACGTACCTCATCTCATTGAAATCCTTTCAACGAACTTGTAAGGTAGAAATCAGGATGACTGCTTTGTGGCTGAGGCACAAGAGACCCCAGGGAGGTTATAAGGGTTGGCGAGTCTCCCGGTGGGTAACTGAATGAGCCGGGGTCCTGTGTCACTCCTGTGGTTGTCTCACCACGCCTGGGCTGCCCCTGTGTCATGGGCACCGTCTTTTGAGAGTTGAGTATGAGAGAACTTCAGAGGTCCCTCTGACCCCCAAGGCATCATATACAGAGATGATTACAACTTAAAAAACTGATGCTGTAACATTATTTTCTGAATGTTTATCTTTGAAAAATATAAATAAATATAATTAGATACGAGTATACATATGAAAAATATGACTGGGACTGGAATTTCTAGTTCCTTTGGCAACTTTCCTACTTCAGCTTTTTACGTTATGCCTTAAAATGAGAGTCCGGTCTAGAAGTAAATTAGGAGAAAGTTTTAAAAATGGTATAACCAAAAGAAGCATGCATTTGAAAAAAAAAATTATGTAGACTTAATTATTATGTATTCCTAACTTCCACAGTACTGGTAGACGTTTTACACAAACATTAAAAACCATGACAATTATCTGAATAATGATTGTTTCTATGTTATATATATTCTGTGCTAAGAGCCACCGTGGTTCTTATTTCTACTCTGAAATCGTAGTTATGGCTTTCTCCTTAGGAGCTTTCAACGTGTGTGAACACTGGAATCTAAAAATAAAACCAAATTGCCTTGAGTTGAACCTTAAAAAGTTCACCTTTTAAAAAAAATATAGCATAGGGGCACCTGGGTGGCTCAGATGGTTAAGCGTGTGCCTTCGGCTCAGGTCATGATCTCCAGGTCCTGGGATCGAGTCCCATGTCGGGCTCCCAGATCAGCGCGGGGAGTCTGCTTCTCCCTCTCCCTCTGCCTCTCCCCTGCTTGTGCTCTGTCTGTCTCTCTCTCTCAAATGAATAAATAAAATCTTTAAAAAAAAATATAGCATATTTGCCCTCAGTGTCAAAAAGAGTTCCAAGTAAAATAAAACTTGAATCCCCCTAAAGTTAGACTCTTGTAGGAAATATGAACTTTAAAGGTGTTTGCCAAGATTGTGCTGGAATGACCAGTCCCCCGCCCTTTCCAGCCCTTGAAGCTCTGACGGTCAGCCCTCTGACCTCCAGTAGAAAGGGGGTTAGGGGTTGGGGCCAGAGAAATGGGCTGGTCTCTGGATGAGTTTGTCTGGACCAAGGACAGGTTTCTCTTCTCCCGTATCAGCGTTGCTCACCTCTCTGTGAATGATGCTGTTTTCTTAGGCCAACTATCTTGACCACAGCATGGCCTTGCTGCAGGGAAGTGATCTATTTCAGGAGGAGCCATGGTCTCCAGGAAGCCCAGGCAGCCAGATGTCCTCCTTGGCCTCTGCGTGAACTCTGTGCACGGACCTGTGTGTACTGCAGAGCTTCTGGGCTTGCTGTCTGTACTTACAAGCTGCTTCTGGGCATGTGCACGACCGCCCTGTATATGGAAAGCTGGATTGGAGAAAGTGGCTTCGTAAAGGTTTAAGCAAGACTTCCTCCTCTGAGTGTCTCAAATCTAAGCTGTCTGCAGCTGTAGCACAGACCCTCACCTAAGTTTCTCACCCCGTTACAAGCATAAAAGTGGGATAGAGTCCCAGCTGGGCCAGCCTGGCCTGCGTTTTACGTGGATGCCGCAAGTGGAGGAGAGACCAAGAGAGGGTGCTGAGCTGCAGCCCACCCCACTGGCATGCTGGCCCAGGCTCTGTCCTGGGTGTTGACTGTAAGGTTTGAAACACCTAGGGAGGAGGTCAGAGATGGGACCCTGGGGAGACACAGTCCTGCTGCAGGTACCCAAAGCGCCTAGTGGCAAGGTTGATGTCAGGTGAGGACTGGGGAAGGCTGAGGGGAGAGGGAGCTAGCTGCCTGGGAGACCCCTTGCCTGTTTGTGGCTGAGCAAAAGGGAGACGGAAACAACATCTATTATATTTAGGGATATTCTACTGCTGTTCATGCTGTCATGGTTTCAGAGTTCAGTTTCACATTTCCTTATTCAGATTTCACACCCTTGACTCTGCCACGCTGAGGAGTGTCCCACGTACAGACGAAGGGCTGCCTGCGCTGTGTTTGCAGGGAGCCCTCGTTGTCCTGAGCAGCCCTCCGTGGTTGCCTGGGCACCTCTCCTGGCCCCGGTCGCCTGCCCTGCTCTTCCATCTTCTCTGACCCTCCGGGCCCAGGTCAAGTCTCCCGTGTTTCCCCGCAGCTTCTTCTCCTTTTCCAGCTCACGCTGACTTCTTCCTTCCCCGAACTCTTTTCGTCCTTCATCATGTGCACCCCTGCTTGGGGCAAGTGCAGCAAGCACAAAAAGGCCGTGTGGTGCAGCTTTGGGACGACAGGCTCGGGCACCTGAATGCATAGGCCCAGTTCCTGGTTCTGTTCACTATCAGCTTTGTGGTCCCAGGCAGGTTCATTCACTGCGATAGGCTTCAATTTCCGCTTCTATAAAACGAAGGTAGAAATAACACCTGCTTCTTACTTTTGTTGTTGTTGTGTGTGTTTAAAGAGCTAATATATGTGCTTAGGAGAGGTTCTGGCCCATGGCAAGCACTCAGTAAATGTTAGCTGTTATTTAAGTGTTAAATGTATGCTTTTCTTTCTTTCATATATTGTTTATAGGACCTAACTCAGTGCCCAGTATTTTGACAATTGAATATTGCTGTTGGAATAGCTTGTCATTTTTCATAGCGATGAAGTTGTAGCAGCCTTCCTGTTAATTTCCTAAATTGATCAGGTATATGTGGTATCCTGAATCATCATCCTTTTATTTATTTTTTTATAGTTTTTTTAATTTAAATTCAATTAATATATAGGGTATTATTAGTTTCAGAGGTAGAGTTCAGTGATTCATCAGTTGCATATAACACCCAGTGCTCATCACATCCTGTGCCCTCCTTAATGTCCATCACACAGTTACCCCATCCCCCCACCACCTCCCCTCCAGCAAACCTCAGTTTCCTGAGTTTAAGAGTCTCTTATGGTTTGTCTCCCTCTCTGGTTTCATCTTGTTTCATTTTCCCCTCCCTTCCCCTATGATCCTGTCTTGTTCTTCAAATTCCTCATATCAGTGAGATCATATGATACTTGTCTTTTTCTGATTGACTTATTTCACTTAGCATAATACCCTCTAGTTCCATCCACATTGTTGCAAATGGCAAGATTTCATTCCTTTTGATGGCTGCATAATATTCCATTGTATATATCTACCACATCTTCTTTATCCATTCATCTGTTGATGGACATCTAGGCTCTTTCCATAGTTTGGCTATTGTGGACATTGCTGCTGTAAACATCGGGGTGCACGTACCCCTTTGGATCACTACATTTGTATCTTTGGGGTAAGTACCCAGTAGTGCAATTGCTGGGTCGTAGGGTAGCTCTATTTCAACTTTTTGAGGAACCTCCATACTGTTTTCCAGAGTGGCTGCACCAGGTTGCATTCCCACAAACAGTGTAGGAGGGTTCCCCTTTCTCCTCATTCCTGCCAACATTGTCGTTTCCTGACTTGTTAATTTTAGCCATTCTGACTGGTGTGAGGTGGTATCTCGTTGTGGTTTTGATTTGTATTTCCCTGATTGCCAAGTGATATTGAGCATTTTTTCATGGAATCATCATTCTTTTAAACACATGTTAATGACGTGTTTGTACTTGAGTGTAGTGTTTGAAATTCAGGCAAAGGGAAGTTGAAGACAGATTTAGTTGGCAATGACAGAGAGATAGCAGAGCATTGGTGATCAAGGGTATAAGCTAGATTAACCTTCTGACCCCTTGCCTACTATCTATTGGGCCTTGGGGCAGGTTTTTTGACCCTTAATACTTTGGTTTCCCCATTTGTAAAATGAAGATTTTAATAGTGCACATCTTGTAGGAAGGTGCTAAGGATCTATATGTAGGAACTGCCTGGGGCACCGTAGGCATTTACTCAATGTCAGCTGTTTTATTGTTGTCATTGTTAACAGAATGTGTGTTTCCCCAGTTTACCTGGACAGTCCCAATACCAAATACTCTTTTTCACTAGCTGAATTGTATTTGAATTTATCAGTCCATATATTCCAATAAGAGGTTCAGAAAACATGATTAAGGTATCACTGGCTGTTTTTAATCTTCTTAGTGCAAAGGTTTACTTGTGTACCCACGCAGATGTGTTTTGCAAGTAGCAGTGATTTCATTTGCATGGGTTCCTTAGAGTCTCTGGTGTGCAAGAAGTTTGGACTGGTAGAAATAATGGGAAACCTGCAGCAAAGGCTGTTTGACAGTGTGGTTGGAGAGGAGATCACGTGATGCAACCAAAAGACATGGAATCAGCTATAAAACGTCTGAGTTCTGGTTTAGGAGGCACTGCTCACTAGGTCTAGATCTGTAATATGGGGATGGTGCTCTCTCTTCTGCCAAGGGCATATGGATCTTTCAAGGATTAAATATTAGACTGGACCGAAAAGCCCTTTGACATAGAAAAGGTCATACAAGGGCATAATATGTATATTCTTTTTTTCTTTTTCTTTTTTTTTTAAGATTTTATTTATTTATTTGACAGGGAGAGACACCACAAGAGAGGGAACACAAGCAGGGGGAGTGGGAGAGGGAGAAGTAGGCTTCCCGCCAAGCAGGGAGCCAGATGTAGGACTTGATCCCAGGACCCTTGGATCGTGACCTGAGCCGAAGGCAGACGCTTAACGACTGAGCCAACCAGGTGCCGCAATATGTATATTCTTGTAATGGCTTCTATTTTGGCAATTTAATATTCTGGTTAGTAGAAAGTTTTGAATGATACCAAATTAATGACCAATTAACACAAAATAGAAATGCATTAAGAAATCAGACTGCTAAATAAATGTAACAACACATACCTTTGTCACTTATCCCTACCATCAAGTCTCTCTACCTACTTGGACTAGAGACTCATCTATTTCTGAATCTGATATCTCAGAAACTTCCAGAATCACTGCTGCCTACCATTTCCCCATTGGGGCTGCTGGACCCTTTGCCCTTTGTTACGGACCTCACAGTAGTCGCAGTAACAACATCATTTAGTGCCACTTTCTACTGGAAATCACACTGGGTCATCACTGCCTGAAGCCCTTCACTGACTGTTCCTTGCTGTCCGAATAAAGTCCAAACTCCGCAGTGGGACATGAGGGTCACTGAGGTCCCTGCCTCCCTCTCCAGCTTCCCTGTCACCACTCTGCCAGTATTAGATCCCGCAGCTAGAATGAACTTTTATTTTCTTCATCTTGCTTGCCCGATCTCAATCCTAGGCCTCTGTACATGTGTCTTATTCCTTCTCTCCTTACCTAATTCACTTCTCATCTTCCTCAGGTGTCAGCTTCATTGTCACTCTTGGGGCATCCTTATCTGTCTCACTCTCTGTTCCTGCTTGCCTCTTCTCTCTGTGGGGCTGGCTGGCTGATGGGTTCACAGTACAGTGACACCCTCTCTGCCATGCACACACTCTCCTTTTGGCCATCTATTCTCACATAGAATTTCTGAATCAGCCCACAGTACGTGGAGCTTGCATTTCAACCTGCAGCAGCCACTACACACCTTAACCTTTAAAAGGATACTTCATAAAAGACCCTTCAAGGATTGTGCCCTGCCTCAGTTCATTCAGTTGTAGGAAAATCCTATACTAAAGGTTTTATTGTGGACTCATGCAAATGGAGGAAGATCCTGAAGATGAACTTTTATCATTTAATTCAGTAGAAATCACTGTGTTTCTACACATGCATGTAATAAATAATCCATGTTGAAAGTGTGCTAAATAAACCAGCTCTGTTTTACTTAAATGCTACAGAGAGTAGTGAATGCTTTGGATTTGGATTTATATCTCACCTCTGCCACTTGCCAGCTGCAAGATCCGAGTAAATTCTTCTTTCGGCCTCAATCACAAGATGGGGACAAGCATGGCTCCCAGGGTTGGTGTGGAATTGAATGAAATAAAAGTAAAGTGCAAAGCACAGCTAATGATGCACATGAAATGCATTAAGTATTCCCTATTATCAATGAATTGGAAAACTTTTCTGGGACTGTTAATGACAGACAAGGATGATATCACCAGAACTAAATTTTTTGCTGTAAAAGGAATAAAAATTGGGGCCTCTGACTAAATTCATTTTAGAAGGAATATAAATTAGACCACAGACTTAATGAATAAAGCCTGAACTCATTGACCTTTGATCTCGAAGGACCCCGATCTTCTGCAAATCAGTTAACATTTCTGGACTTTCATTTTTTTTTTCTTATGTGTAAAACTGCCTGAGCTATTCTGATCCCTTCCAATTCTAACTTTGATTTTCAGAATGGTTACAATAACTGAAATTATATTCCTCTATGCCTTCTCTGTCCTTATTTCCACATATTTCTTTGTAAATAACACACTGAGCTAAGTTTGAAGTTTCTGGAAGAAAAATTTACCATAGCCCCAGAATGGGGTATTGAAGGTCAATTGGGGTTTTTTGAATAGATAAAACTGAGAAATGCATCATTGTCTTCTTAGAATTGTTAGGTCCTTTCCTTCAGACTCTGCATTTGAATATCAAAGGAGACATCAAAGGTTGTCTCACTCCTCTTCAGAATGCCTTTGGTTATTAAGATTTAGATGAGGCACTTTATGAGTTCAAGGAGAATGCATTAAAGAAGAACCCAAAGACACTTAAATTTCTTTTTGTTGTTTTTGTTAAGCTTGTAATCTTTTCTAATGTGAGCTGTGTCTTGGTTACTTTGGTCAACTGAAAAAAAAAACAAACACCTTTTTTTTTGTGTGTGTTTCAAACAGAAGCAGATTCTTAAATTCCTATTCTAAAAAGCTCTGATTTTAATTTTTAAAAAAATTTTTGGTCATGGTATATGACTCTTTATTAATCCCCTTTATTACCTTGAAAGAACAGGAGAAATTAAATTAGTATGACTGGTGTTCTAGAAGGAGTTTTGTATATAGCTCATAGGAGTGGTAAAATTTTCCTTCTACCCTTTCAGCTTCTTTGGCTGGTCTGATTATTAAATTGGCATAGGATAGATTAACAGGAGAAAACAAATTTAATTTCATACGTACAGGAGCCGCATAAAAATATGAGACCCAAAGGCAAGTCAGGCTTCTCTGCCTCCCTGAGCTAAGGAATGGGGTAGGGGTCTGGGGCTTGCAAGCAGGGGAGGGTAATTCGCAGGACAACAGGAAGAGCAGATGTTCGGTAATTACAGATTTGCTCTGTCCTACAGATAAGTCAGTCATTCAGTTAAAAGTTGTTTCTGGTATAGCTTTCTCTCTGAGGCAGGCCCCCTCTTCTAAATTCTTTTAGGTAGTGAAGGGAGAGATCAAAGTTTTTCTTGACTCTGCTGGGTCTTGATTGCCTTTAGCTTAAAATAACCCACATGTCAAAGTGGTAGATTTTAGGGTCATGTATTCTGTGCCCCTTCAAGCTTTTTATAATTTATTGGTATAATGTTAAACAATATCAACTCTTTGTATCTGAGATGTTTGCCACAGAGCTAGTGTTAAGGCAAAAATTAACAGGTTTTTATAGATCCTGAGAAGGGCTAGAAAGTATAATATAACATCTTCATTTAAACCAGCAGAATTTAAGGTTAAGATAGTACCATCTGAGTGGTTTTCCTCCTCCAGCTTGCTGTCTACCTCCCAAACTGAGCATTCTTATTTTGCACCCCGGTCTAGCACTGGAGGATAAGGAACACACAGAAAAAAAAGGGCGGGGGGAGGGTGAGGGTTGAGTGGAGGCAGAAAAATATTTTAAAAATTTTATTAGGGCAGGTAGCATTTATTGATCATTGTGTTATATATATCAGTTACCCACTGACACAATAATTCTGTGTCAACAAAGCCAGTGGCTTAAAATAATGAGCATTTATTTAACACTCAAGATTACGGTGGGTGATTCAGAGTAGCTGGTTGTCCTTGTCTCAGCCAGACCTTATATGGGATTTGATGACTGAGAAGCTGTGGAGGTGAACTTCAGGAAGTCACATTCAGCTCTGAATATTTGAACACAATCAACTGAGAAGGTGGATGTTAATAGAAAATTTGATGTCAGAAAAACAGAGTATTGGGTGTGGCGGAGCACAGGTTAGGGAATCTACTTTGGATAATCTTGATCTGTTGTTTGCCTAAAATCAGAAATTGTTAAAAATGCAGAGTTTGACAATGCCAACACCCCAAACTAATGTTAAAATATTTTTTTAATGTTCAACTGCAAATTATGAAGGGTCCACTCAAGTGTGTGGGGGGGATCGATCAACTAACATTTGCTTCCTCCTAATCCCTTAACATTTCTTTTTAAAATTTTCCGGTTTCTCTCTGTTTTTCTTCACTTGTCATTTATGATGTCATCCTTTGGTGAGAACATCCAAGAATCACAGCATTTTAGACCTGAAACCATTGAGTTCAACTCTCATTGATAAAAGAAGAAAACAGAACTCTTAGAGACTTGTTACAAGCCATAAAACCAATGCTGTGGAAGCACAGGAATAGAACCCTTGGCTCCTATTCTAGTGGGTTCCTCAGTGCTTTGGTTTGGTTGTTGGAATGTTCTCTGGCTTCACAGGGAAAACAGTGGAGACTTTGCCTGAAATTGAAAATTATCAGTGATGGCATTTGCATAATGCCTTGTTTAAAAGGCACATACATATAGGGGCGCCTGGGTGGCTCAGTCGGTTAAGCGTCTGTCTTCGGCTCAGGTCATGATCCCAGGGTCCTGGGATCGAGCCCCACATCGGGCTCTCTGCTTGGCGGGGAACCTGCTCCTCCCGCTCCCCCTGTTTGTGCTGTCTCTCTCTCTCTCTCTGTCAAATGACTAAATTTAAAAAAATTAAAAGCTAAAAGGCACTTATAGATACTTTAGCTTGTGATTGAAATGAATAGCTGAGAGAGAATAGCTAAATATTCTAGTTTTTTGGTCTCTTCCTTTGTAAAAAAGGAATTCTATTTTTCCACATGGAATTGTTATAAGTGGTTAATAACTACAATTTAATTACTTAGATTTGTGTCTGGCACATATTAATTATTTGGTATTTTTATTCTGTGTGTTAATACTAATAATGTTTTTGTTGTTCAGTTCTACTTTACAGACTGTACATATTCCACTATCTGATTTTAATATGAGTGGGGGAGGAGGAAGGGGTACAGACAGTTCAGCCCTGCAGTGCTTCCTGTGTGAGCTTAGGAATCTCAGCCCGTAACCTAGTGTTTACCAAAACAGGGGCCATATCATTTTGACTTATTTTCTCTTTTAATATTGGTCAACAACTAGAAATAGAAATCTTGAAAGAGGTCATTTTTCAACCACTGCTCTCTCTATCATTTTAGGCTTTCATGGCTTTGGGATGCTACATTTTAAGAGCAAATTATTTGGCGTCTGAAGGAGCTTATTAACTTCTTGAGGAAATGGAATTTGTTGTGGAGGAAGAATTTCTAAACAAAGGGATACTTTGTAAATATCACTCCCTGAAATAACCCTCATAGTAAGCTTTCAGTGAAACAAAATGCAGACTTTAGGAATTTACCTAAGTTTAACATTGAACAAAATCCTAAACCCTTGGTTTGTTGTTCTATAGAGAGGACACCACTTCTGATGTTTTCCACTGTGTTAAAATAAACCAGCAATGGAGGGAACCTGAGAAGTGAAGCTTCCAAAAGCAGACCAACTCAAGAAGCGCTTTTTCATTCCGACCTATTGCAATTTCAGGCCTCCCCAACACTTTTCCTTCCCACACTGCTATTCCCTTCCTGCTACCACTTATCTTGCTTCCTGGAAAGGAATAGCAGAAATATCCAGGGTTGATCTTTGTTGAGTCATCCTGAAAATGATAGTAATAGTGGAGGCAGAGCTGAGGGAAGCCACTTAGCAGTGCTTTAACCTTTTGGGAATCATAGATCCAGTTCACACTGAAGGTCAGAGCTAAGGATTTTGCTTCAGAGATGTACACAGATATATACATAAAATCTTGTGTACTGATTCAGGAAGTGATGCCTCTTTTGGGACATTAGTGATGCACCTGCGTTGTGAGAGCTGACAGTATCCCTGGCCTTCCTCCTTGTCAAGCTTGAGAGCTAAGGAACGGTTTAAGAGCAGTGCTTGGGGATGGATCCAGTCCAGATTTTGCTAAAAGCAGACTCATGTGTTTTTGAGCTCACCTCATTTTCTCCACTCATTAAAAACTCTGAAAGGTCAGATCCACAGCTGTTTATGAACCAGGAAGAGGAAAAGGGAGGCAAGAAGAGAAACCTGCCTCTGAGTGACATTGTTGCCTCCTTATACAGTGCCATTTGGACACATTTAATTGTTGCAAAACAGAGCAACCATATATATTTTATAAGCAGTCATCAAGATGGACGCTTCTTTGTGGTATGAACCCTCTGAGGCCTTACAAAGGGATCTCTCTCCAGTAAAATACTCCCATTGTGTAAAGAGACCTCATTCAAGTGCAAATTTTAAGAGATTCCTGAAGAAATCCTTTGAGGAGAAATTAAATTGAATAGAGTAAAAGAAAAAAAATGGAAAAGGGTAGGGAAAGTAAGGATGAGATGGCAAATGCTTGCTGCATTACATGATTCAATTTGATTTGTTTCCTTCACTTCGTAGTTTAAAACACAGAAGTTTGCATGTAGGTGAAAATGACGTGCTTTAGGTTTTTGCGTGGAGTTGTTAATAGCTTTCTCTTGCTTCTCTTTCATTGTCTTTATTTTTTTTAAATTATTTACATATTTATTTGAGAGAGAGAGAGAGAGTGAGAGAGAGAGAGCATGAGTGGGGTGAGGGGCAGAGGGAGAAGCAGACTCCCTACTGAGCAGGGAGCCCAAGGAACCCCGGGACTCCCGGATCATGACCTGAGCCAAAGGCAGATGCTTAACCAACTAAGCCACCAGGCACCCCCATTGTCTTTATTAAAGCCATGTGCCTCATATGCAGAAATATGGGGCTCCTACTTTGTACAAGTGAGTGAGCTGTGGCAGACACAGCATCCACATAAGTTCCTGCCCCTCTAGAAGTTGACATTCTTGTAACCTAGTTTGGTTCCTGAGGCCATAGGCAGGTGAGAAAATTGCCCACTGCATATTGGTGAGCTCTGATCCCACCAATGATGCTTACTAACTTTGTTAGCTTGGGTAAATTTCTTAACCTTGGGTGACTTGGATCCTTTTTTTTTCAGGGGTAAGATATTTGTGAGATAGGGCACCTGGGTGGCTCAGTGGGTTAAGTGTCTGAATCTTGATTTCAGTTCAGATCATGATCTCAGGGTCATGGGATCGAGCCCCATTTTGAGCTCTGTGCTCAACTGGGAGTCTGTTTGGGATTCTCTCCCTCTGCCCCCCTCCTCTCTAAAATAAATAAATAAATCTTTTAAAAAAAGATATTTGAGATATTTTGTAGATTGAAGACATAGTACCTCTCAAATTAAATATAGTAGGTAAACTCTTACTTTGCTTCTGATCATCCCTTTGACCAGTGTAACCATACAGTTGCCAGAAGGCCTGGGTTATTTGGCGTAGATGGGGTAGTAATATTCATAGCTAAGAGTGCTAGATCCTGCTCCATATATTATTTCATTTTTTTCTCACAGTGTTTCTGTGGAGTAGGTCCTACTATTATCCCCCCCCTTTTTTTTGTAAGTGAGAAAAATAAATGGGCAAAGAAGTTAAGAAACTTGCCCCTGGTCTTCCAGACAGGAAGCAGCTGGGGGACTAAAACCCAGGTGGTCTGGCTCCAGGAGCCATGCTCTTAGCTCTGATCCTTTCTAGCCTTTTTTCGAGCTACAGCTATTCACAGTGAATGGAGAACATTATGTGTGGTGGACTCTAACACTTATTTAAGATTTTTTCCCTCTCTCTCCTATTTCAGGTATCTGACAGCAAGGAACAATAGAAATTTCCTGCTTACCATGAGGCCATTCTTAAAAAGGGCCACTTTGGTCATAAGTTATGTAAGTATATATATGCTTCTGAAATATCTGATAAGGAATATTTTACTTTTACTTGGCTCAGAGGCATGATCCAGATTATTTAATAGAATCAGCAATAGATTCTAACAACACAATCTTAGGATCAAAGAGTTTACATGCCGTGAATGTTAACAAAGCTTCGGAAGGTATGTATGAAAGCCTTCTAGGAGTATGAACTCGGTGACACAGACAGTGTTAACTATAATATTTTATGAGTACCTTTCAAGGCGCTGATCCTGAGGTGTCTCAGCAGCACAAACCTAGCTATATCAGTTATGTATTGCTGCACAACAAACCACCCCCAAATGTGGTAGCTTAAAACAACCACCACATATATTTGCCCTGAATGCTTTAGTTGGGCAGCATCGAGCTAGGTGGTTCTAATGCTCCTCATGATTTTTGACTGGGGTTACACAAGCAGCTTCCTGTAGCTGTCAGCTGGGCTCATTGTCTGTCTGTGGTATCTCATTCCCTAGGGTCTCTCCCTGTGGCCACTCTCTAGCAGGGTAGCCAGGACTTCCTTAAAACATGGCCGCTGGGTTCAAAAGCATGAACCAGAAGTTGCAGGACCTCTCAAGGGGGTAGGCCCAGAACTGACACAGTGTACCTGCTACCACTTTCTGTTGGTCAGTGCAAGTCACAAGACCAACTCAGTCTTAAGAGGAGGGGCAGTTGGCCTCCTTCTTGATGGGAAGAGCAGAATGCACATGCAAAGGGAGGCGGCATTCTTGGTCGCCATCTTTGGTGACTGGCACATTAATCACTTTCTTACATTGTTGGGTTCAGGAATTCCAGATTAGGAGACCAGTCTCTTATGCTGTTGCTGTTCCCCGTAAATTTGGAGAGGAAACTTATAAAAAGTGTTTGAATTGTAATGTCACCAATTAACGTGATTTTTTTTTCTTGACCCTAAAACACGTTTGTGGAAGAAGAGTATGCAAAAACTGAATGAGGGTGGAGAGCCTTGACTGGACAATCTCAACAAAAGGGACAAAATATTTCTCTAAAGTATTCCCCAGTATCTTTGCATAAAATTAGGATGATTCATCACTGGTTTCAGAAGTGATTTATTTTCTTAGAATTGTATGGGAATGCAAGTAATTTAACATCATTGCTGTGATGAAAGTTGTCAATTATTAATCCTTCTGTTTTTTTAAAAATTTATTCTCAAAGCCCTTTCGACTATTTATCTTCCTATTCTTTTTTTTTTTTAATTATCACAGCCTTTTTCCTCTACATGGTATTTTAGGGAATTTATATTCTTTCGGGATACTTTTCCTATTACTTTCATAGTTGATATTTTCCATTATAATGTCTTTAAGAATTTAAATTCAGTTTGAGCAGGACGTTGTGTGAGCGTTAAGATGATTTTCAGTTGCTGCCTGGGCATTGTTTACTGTTGATAAGCCTTGGCTAACACCATACATTTATTTTCAGTTTTTGGATTTGAGGTTATTTATATAAAAGATACTTATAAAGGAAGTCCGTGATATTTATGGAGAAAAAATCCAGTCTTAACTATCTCCAAAATTAATCCTTTAGCTTTTTATTTAAGCAAAGGTTTCCCTCTGACTTTAATAAAAACAATGTAATTGGTCCTATTGAAATGAGAATCACCTGGAAGGCCTGTGTGGGTGAACACCCTTATAAACAAAACTCATCCCCACAGAAATGTCTCTGCTTCTGGTTTTCTTATTCACCTTAGCAACAGGATAGCGCTATTTAGTGATAGAATTCCAGTGGGTGACACAAAAGCTGTTCCTGGGATTTGTTGAAATAACCCTTCATGAATGTTCTGCTTCAGGGCATTCAAGGGTGGGAGCACTTCAAGTGTGTTTATTCAGAACACAGCAGTATTATTTATTGTACTTTAAATTAACTTTCATGGGGCTGTGTAAATGGAATGGTTAAGAATGTGGTTGGACAGTGACATGGGCTCACCTCCTGGATCTTGCAGTTTATTAGCTGTGGGGTTCTGGGTAAGTTACCTCTAAGCCTCAGCTTTCTCATCTACCTCTGGGGGTGGGGGTTGCTGTGAGGCTGCAGGTGAGATGGAAAAGCCTTTAGCACAGTGGATAACAGCTGGTAAATGCTTGATACTGACAGCTGTATTTAAGAATTTGCTTGTCTTTCCCTCAACACCTTCATTGTTTATACTCTTCTCCCTACCCAGCTGTTTTCCATCTTGCCTCATCTTGAATGTTAGGATTTTATAGAAATGCTCACAATGGAACAAAACAAGACATTTATAAAGCATCTGCAAGTGTCCTCCAGAAAGGTGGGGCTTATGCCCAACAAGCAATGATTTTCTTACCAAATTTTCTTTTCTTTGAAGGTGATTGTTGTTTTGTACTTCCGTCTGTGGATCATGGGAGGATCTATGCCCCTTTTTTCAGAGCAGGATAATCCAGCTTCATTTTCGCCTTACATTCTTACGAGGTCAGTAAATGTAATTTTTCTTTTTTAGCCTAACATGGTATTTATTAGATTGTTTTAAAATTCTTAAATGATAGTTTGCCTTTGCATTTTAAGGAAAGGAGGGTTGTATTCTGTCCAGGGTGTGGGGAAAAAAGAAACTACTATTCATACATTTGGAATTCTTCTCAACTGGTGGTGCTGTTTTGCCAGGCTTATTGCTATTCTCATATTGGTATGCATTTGCTTATCCAACAGGTATTTTACTGAGCACTTATTATCAATAATAAATACCTACTGAGTGGCAAGTGTTATAGAACAATGCACAGAGAAGTGTATAGAGGTTGATTGAGCATTAAAACTATTTGTAAAATCAGTGAAGATGTTGAAAGTGGAAAACAGAAATGAATAATTTTTGCTAAGATACAGCTCATTTTATCATACTATTTGTCCTTAGAGATTTAGAGATATTGGATCAAGTAGTGATGTCGATCAATGGATCTGGTTCATTGAGATGGTTTTTAATTCCTTATCTGTTCCATCTGCTGTGATGTCCTGCTAAGGCTTTCAGATATAGTTGTATTTGACCATTTTAATAACTTTTCTTCAGGCTATATTGTTGCAGGGCGCCTGGGTGGCTCAGTCGGTTAAGTGTCTACCTTTGGGTCAGGTCGTGATCTCAGTGTCCTGGGATTGAGCCCTGCTTCGGGCTCCCTGCTCAGTGGGCAGTCTGCTTCTCCCTCTCCCTCTGCCTCCTACCCGCCCCCCCCCCGCTCATGCTCTGTCTCTGTCTCTCTCAAATAAATAAATACAACCTTTTTTTTAAAAAAAGGATGTATTGTTCCTATTATGTTTAAATATTCAGATGCACTGTTCTTAAGTTTTTATAGTTTTATATATACTTTTTAGCATTTAATATCATTTTCATAATAGTGTCCTTCACTTTTTTGTGTTTGCAGACATAATAAATCTTAAATTAAACCTTGTTCTACTGCCCATTTTTATTTTGGCTTACTTGTATCTCTTAAGGACAACACATTGTTGGATTTTTTGTTTCTATGCCAGGCAGTGATCTTTGCTTTATTTGACTCATTTATTTTATGTTTTAACTGCTACATTTCTCTTTTCTTTGCCTTGTATGTTTTTCTTTATTGTTCCTAGTCTTTTCTTCCTTTTTTTTTTTAAAGGCAATTTCCCTTTCAAAAAAGATAACTTCAAATTTGATTAACCCATTTCTACAAAAATATCATGGCACAATTGTTTGCATTACTTCTGACATATATTTCTGTTAAAGAATCTTGACTGTGCCCTCAGAAATCATATGATATCCAGCCTCTAGTGTTGACTTATCTTTTTGAGGTACGCTAGACACTTATAAATTGTTTGTATCTTATATTTTACAAAACGTTGTTGGATTAATCATGACATCTCTAACCCAGCTTTTTGTTAATGTTGCAACCTACTTGTCCTTTTTGGGTAGCTCTCACTGGCTTTCGAAATTTCCAGGATCCTTGTCTGGATATTTTTAGCTCATTGATAAATTGTTTCAGGTTCTGTAGCTCCTTAAATAGCTACATTCACCTCCAGAACAGACTGTTCTGAACTCACCAACTAGTGATTTCATTCATATCTCTGTCATCAGTAAGCAAGTGCCTTCCCCATGGTCCTCACTGCCCTCCTATCTGCCAGGGGTGTTCAGTTGCATTTTTATCTCTACTGGTGGCACAAAAAATTCTTTGGTGTAACCTCTGGCAAAATTAGTACCTTGGACCAGTCATTCGCCAGGTTCTGCCTTTCACTTCCAAGGCATATATATCCTTTTTCAGAGGGGTCTGAAACACATTTCATCTAGGACTTTCTGTCTGTGAATCCATCTAAGTGACTATTCTCAGGTAATTTAATCAGTATAAAGTGATAGAACACAACATCCTAACACCTTTATATTCTTCCCCTTTTTTCTTTTAAAAAAACATAGCTTTCTTCCTGGGGCTCCTGGGTGGCGCAGTCAGTTAACCATCCAACTCTTGTTTCTGGCTCAGGTCGTGACCTCAAGATCCTGAGATCGAGCCTCGCGGTGGGCTCCCTGCTCTTCCCTGCTCCTCCCCCCATCCCCCAAAACCGTATCTTTCTATTTCTGTGTTTCGTGCTTAAAATATGTAGGTACCCAGGGACATTTCAATGACAGTTGCTGTAAATGGCTTTTCACATTCCTGTAAGATAGCTGCATTATAATTGACTCTGAGCATCCAGAAAATTGTCTTTAATTCCTTTCTGAAGTAAGGTTTCTACTCTGCTTGCATAATTATTTGACCTCTGGTAGACTGATGATTCTCAAATTGGATTACCTTGGTCTATTTCCTAGTTGTGTTGGTTTTTCTTTCCTTCTCATCAGCAATGCAATTTAGCTATGATTTGGCTGGCTCCGGGAGCCCGTCACTACTAATCACAGGTTTGTCATCCAGCTGTGTCAGTCTGCCTCATTGATGCTCCACCTCTTTTATTGGGTTTATAAACTCCGAACAACTTTTATAGCATCTTTGCTTCTATCTTGCAAGTATTACATCTTCTTTTAAAGTCGATATAATAACTTACTCTATTATCAGATGAGAATTTTCAGACTAGCTTTCTCTTTCTTTAATAATTGCTGTAGTTATTACTATATTGCAATAGTTATCATAGTTATTAATATAAAATATTGCTATAGTTATTACAGTTATTAACATGTAGTTAAAAAAAAATCCTAACAGTTTTAAGAGCAAAGGTTTTCCTTTGTTTCATTCAGATGATTTCTTGTGGCTTTAGTTCTGAGATTCCTTCACTTGTAGATTATCTGTTTTCCATGTGGTTAGCTAGGAAGAAATACCCTGTCATTTTCTATTTACCAACACTGGGATGCAAAATCATTGTGGTTTGCTTATGAGAATCCTTTGTTAAGAAAAATTATCAAAGACATGGGAATAAGACAACAGATGACTGTGTGACATTTAGTCTAACATAGGGCATTGTCTAACAAACCTAGAAGAATACAACTTTGACTTACTTACATCTGCGCTACTATGTTTTACAACTGTGTCAACTTAGAACTTAACATATAGAATAGGATAGGTGTGAACATTTCTTATTCTCTGTAGTAGGAAATAAGACTTCAAATGTTACAGTTTTATTGCCTTGTAGGCAATAAATTGAACAAATTTGTGTTTAATTTACCAATCTCATTCCTTTTTATTATTTCATGAACTATATAACCCTAGTTTTTCATATTTAATTTGAGTATATTGATATATGTATACATTTATATATATGTATTTATTCTGTTTATATATATCTAAGTAACAGTTTAATAGACCTACCGTACAATTCACCTACTTAAAGTATACAATCCAGTAGTTTTCTCTATACTTAAAGAATTGTGCAACCATCATCACAATCAATTTTAGAACATTTTCATCTCCCCGAAAAGAAATCTTATATCCATTAGCATTTATTCCCCATTTTACCTCAGTACCCCCACTCCTAGATAACCATTGATCTACTTTTTGTCTCTATTGAGTTACCGATTCTGGACATGTCAGATCAATGGACTCAAATAATATGTGGTCTTTTATGACCGGCTCCTTTCACTTAGCATAATGTGCTCAAGATTCATCCATGTTGTAGCCTGTATTCATACTCCATTCTTTTTTCATTCCCCAGTAATATGCCATTGTATGGGTGTACCACTTTTTACTTTTCCTTTCCTCTGTTGATGGCTGTTCCAAATAACACTGCTATGAACATTCATGGACAAGTTTTTGTTTAAATGTATGTTTTCATTTCTGTTGCGCATGTACATCGGAGTGCATTTGCCAGGTCATAGATGTTAACTTCGTATTTAACTTTGTGAGGAACTGCTAGACTATTTACCAAGGTAGCTGCTCCATTTTACATTTACGTTTACATTTACAGCAGTATTTGAGGGTCCAGTTTCTCCGCATCCTCACCAACACTTGTCTTTTTTGACAATCTTTCTGTTGTTTTAATTACAGCCATACGAGTGGGTATAAAATGGTATCTCAGTATGGTTTTGATTTGCATTTCCCTAATGGCTAATGATGGTTAACATCTTTTCATCTGCATATTGGCTACTTCTTTATCTTCTTCAAGAGAAATGTCTATTCAGATTCCTTGACCAGTTTTTAATTATTTTTATTATTGAGGGGTTTTATTATTTTATTATTGAGTTGTAATAGTTCTCTATATATTCTAGCTACAAGTTGTTTATCAGATAACATGATTTATAAACATTTCCAACCTTTCTGTGGGTTGTTGTTTCCCATTCTTGATGGTGTCCTTTTGAGCACAAGTGTTTTTAAATTTGATGAAATCCAACTTATCTATTTTGTTGTTGTTGCTTGAGCTTATATCTAAGAAGGCTTTGCCTAACTCAAGTTTTCTTTTAAACTGGCTTTTTCAAGTGTCTGGTTTCCTTATTAAACAGTTATATAAACCTTTATTTTCACTGTGTATTTGTATGAGGATTAAATTTTTAATATTTTTAAAATTGTACTTTGTTACAGTTTATGTTAACAGTAATTTGGAAGCCATTTAGAATTTGATTTCTTATGCTTGATCACTGGGCACTGGGCACTTGATCAAATCACAAGGCAGATCAATGAAGTATTGGAGAATCATCATTATCAGAATATACTGGCAATAAGTTTCTTATTGTATTAGCTGCCAGGAATTTGATGTGACTGATCAATAAATTTTTCAACCCATAATTAATTGAGATTGTGTGGATCAGTTGAATGGTATGACATTGAATTATAAACATTTCTATTTTAGACCCGAGAAGAAAAGTGTAAGTAGAATTTAAAGAATGGAGGAGATACTATGGGTTGTACAGCTTTCTCTTGACAAGCGAGTTTCCCCGGGCTCAGTTGTCCAAGCCGGATAACCTAGTAGTCATGATTGGCTACTACCTTCCTTTCATCCCTCACCTCTAAGCGGTCACGTCGTTCTGTATCTTTGATCTGAATGTTGCTAGGATTTTTTCACAATATGCATCCCTGCTGCTACCATTTTCATCAAGGTCCTCGTGGTCTCTCACATGCATTACTGAAATCCTCCTAACTTGTCTCTCTCCCCACAGTTTGCTCTCCTCAGATCCATCTTCCACACTATTTCCAGATGACATTTCTCACTGGCTTAATATTTAAAAGGTCAGTGGTTTCCTGTACCCTTTAGGATAAGGAGTAAGGAATTTGACCATGGTCGTTCTCTTCAGGCTCATCTCTTGAAACCCCTCTGCCCTTCCTCCCTAACCTTAGACATTAACCATCCTAACCTGCTTTAATTCCCTAAATGCACCACTGCTTTTTACCCTAGAGTCTTTTTACATGTTACTTTCCAGTCCTATAATGCCCTTTCCTTCATTCTTTAGCCGTTGTTGGTTCTGGAAGATCTTGCCAGAACCTTCTCAAGCCTGTTTCCTGAACCACCACCACATAACACCTCAGAATCCTGGGACCCTCACAGACCCCCATGCGTTCTATTTACCTGTGCTGTCTGTTTCTCAGTGTAAGCCCAGCCCATTCATGAAGGCTCAAGGTAAGTGCTAACTCTTGCAGAGAGGTTCTCCTGGCATAAACCTAGTGACTGCCCCCCACTCACAGGCTGTACACTTAGTGATTTCCACCATGAATTGCTTCAGTAAGATTGCTCTTTTCTTGACATTCAGGATCTGGTGTTGTGACTTGGGAGGCAGGGAGAGGGAGCCTGCAGCCTGGTGGCTTTGCAGTGAGCATTCATCAGAGGAGCACGTCCAGGGTGTGTGGCCGGGGTGACCTCAGGGCTGGTGTCTTCCCTTTAAGAAGAGAGGGGACTGCTTCACAGAAGTAGATCTCAGAAAGTTGGATAGGAGTGTGTTCTAAAAGCAGACTGAGGCTACTGCATATATTTGCTCAAAGCTCTGTGAGCAGCAGCTGTCCTGGTGGCTCCTAACATCATTTCATTCTCTTACTAGGCTTCTGCTCAGAGCCTGGCACAAAATAAATCCTGAGAATATTGTTGAATGAATGAATGGTGATCCTGGTTAACCGCCCCCCCCCGCCCCGCCCTGGGGAAAAGGAGTGAGCCTTGTTGAGGTGCCCTTGTGGGGGGGAGGGGCTTGTCGCACACCTGCTATCCCCCCCAGGAACACCAGAAATGTGATTGTAATTGTCACTTGCAGCCTCCTCCCAACCCAATGCCTTGTTCAATTTTCTGTCTTCAAAAATATCTGTAAGGGTTTGCTTACTTGTAACTTCTTAAAGGCAACAAAATGTTTCCTTGAGAATGATGGGATTTATGCTGTGGGGTATCTGGTTAACTTGCATGATTAAATATAATACAAGAAAATACAAATATAGCACCATGGTTCTGGCATTAATTTTCAGTTCCGTCCCTAGCGAGGTGGTGAAGCGCTTAGCCAGGAGCATCAAAGGGAACTCTGTCTGGGGACCGTCTCTCTGCCTCCTGTTTTGTCAGCTTTGCTCTCCTGCTTCCCTCCTGGGTCTTTCACAATTCTTGCACCTTTGAATGCCCACATAGCTGTGGCTGTAGTGTTGTTTATATAACTCACAAGAGATTCTCTATTATCTTCTTTGTAATTGCTCTAAATTTAGATTAAAGTACTTTAAAAAAATTTTTTTAAGTTAAGAAAATTTTGCCCTCATATGTCCAAATCCCTCCATCCCTCTCATCCCACATGGAATTTCTGTAGGAACAAGGGCCAGGACAGAAGTTTTTTGTACTGAAACAGGGACAAAAAATAAAAGTAAAAATAAAAAAATGCCAGGGTAGTGATTTTGGCAATTTGGGGATTGAAAATTTTGCACTTGGAAATTTGGGGATTGGATTTGAGAGTGGAAAACAAGAGCCAAGGCTTGAGGCATGAGTTTGTAGCAGGAATTCTGAACTAAAAGGATAAAATCAAGGGCAGGTTGAGTATAGAAGAGGCGGAAGATGGGGCTGAGGGCCAACGTGATTGTCTACATCTGCACTACCCACTACAGGAGCTGAGAGTCACATAAGGCTCCTACTGAGCACTTCAAATGTGGCTAGTCTGAATTGAGGTGTGCTGTGAGGATAAATAAAGACTACCTGGGATTTTGGAGATGAAATCCTGTAAGAAAAAAATAAATTAAAATATACCACTAATAAATTTTATACTGATTATATGTTGAGATGATATTTTGAGTATATCTATCGAAACAAGATATATTACTAAAATTAATTTATCATGTTTCATTCTACTTTTTTTAAATGTAGCTAATAGAAAATTTGAAACGGTGCGTGTTTTTATTGTATTTCCATTGGACAGCACTGGCCTAGACCAAGCACTGGGGCTCTTTGCCTGAGGAGGGCGAAGGATGAACGGGCTGGCGAGGAATAAATGGTGTGTAGAGCCCACCCCACGCCCTCCACAGCCTTCCTCTGCCTCAGGCTTGGGTGGTTTCTTCTAAGCCGCCAACTCATGTTTTCAAGTGGTGGGAGGACTTGTACTGCACTCCACCTTTGGGTGTGAAGACTAACTTCGAATTTGAGTCCCATCTGAACAAAATGTCCTTTAGAGCCCAAGACCATGGACGTTCATGACACTTCTTGTAAATTACCACCCCTAATTGTGCCCTGAATACAGCCATCTGGGGCTTGATGATTTTACTCCAGCTGGGTTGTCAGACCTACATGTGTCCCTAAAACACTTGGGAATCACACTGAAGTATCAGTTCTGGGGTCCAATGCCCAAAGATCCTGCTCCCATGGTTTTGGTGCACGGCACTTGAGAAGTGATGGGAGAGGTTATGTGCACCTTGTTCTGTCGCAGAATCGTCCTTTGGCCCAGGATTTACTCACCTGTTTATATAAGTCTCTTTAGAAATGTGATCCTTTGACGTTCAATCTTGTAAATCCTGGATTCAACATAAGAACAAAAGCCCAAGTTAAGTATGGCTTCTGCATAAGGGTGGAGCCTGCAGAAGAGAATACACAATGATCCACTCTTAAGGCCCCTTTCTGCAGCTGCTGCCTAGTAATTGGGTTTCCATCTGACAGATTGGAAGGGGACAGGATGTAAAGCCGTGTATACTTGATGGAAGTATTGCCTTTATAATATTGTAAATGGTTGTCTTTCAAATCCAGGAAATAGACTGGGATTGTCAGTGAACGAATATAAAGGCCCCCTATCAGCATCATGTATTTTCATGAGATGTGGCCCTGGATAAGCAAGTGGAATATATCTACTTAAGTGGGTAGATGTATTTCTGCTGTTTGGAAATCTAGGTAAAGGCTTGTATTACTTTGTAGGAAAATATCAGGATAGGAAATACTAAGATGAAGGTAGAACTCAGCATCTTCCTTCTAAAGAAGCTTCTTTTCTCTTTCCATTTTCAGTTGATAGTTTCAAAGAGGCACAAAAAAAGCCTTAGATTTTGATCATGACAACCTCAGGGCACTACGTCTTCCTAATCTTTATAACTCTTGGAACCCCTAACATAAGGACTATTTCATAATAAACTGTGAACAAATTGAACTCAAATTTAAATTATTATTTTAAAATGTATCGTGTGTTTCAATTGGGCTATGCAAAATGAGCTGCTCTGTTCTTGCTTTAACAACTGGCAGGGCTTTGAGTTAGGAGGTCCCCCATACGTGTGGTTTTTTTTAAAAAGAAACTGAAGTTTTTCTGATTTTTAAAGTAGCGATTACCAAACTAGGGTGACTCTCAGAATCACCCAGGGAAGTATGTTACAGATAAAGATTTCCTGGTTCATGTCTCAGAAGTTCTGAAAGAATAGTTGGGTAAGAGAGTCTTTGACCTGCAGCCTAATTGGATCTGAAGGCACGTGTGTGTCACCCTTTTTGAAAGCCTCAGGTATAAACCTAAAGAGCTCTCTGCAAGGGGGCTGTTGTCTCCATTATGTATTTTGTATTATGTTCCTAGAAAAGTAGCTTCTTGGGGATGAAAGAGGTTATCAAGGTCACTGAGAGCAGTCTTCCCAACTGAAATGATACTGCGTAATAGTAATTGACCTAACTTGTCTTGGACCCTGGGAACAAAGGGGAGAAATACAAGGAAGAGGAAAAGAGAGGAAAAGGGAGGTAGTTTGGCGAGGTAGCAGTTGCTACCTCTGGACTTGGGATCAGTTGTTGGAAATTGCTGGTCTGGATCACTTACTGATACTTTACTTCTTGAAGAAAACTATATAAACCTTTAAACCTACGTGTTGTATTTCTATTGTAATCTTAAATCCCTGAGAAGCTGATAAAAATTAAAGAAACAGTTTTCTTCTTTTTTCCTAACATTGGAACATCAAGACAAAGATTGCTTTTCATAATGAATAAAATGCCAAGCCCAACGTTTTTATTTAAGGATTCTATTTCTTGCTGTGTGATGCTCTAACAAGCATTTATATCTGTAGTCATCTGTTTAGTATGCCGTAGAAGGGATTACACACTGGCTTTAAGTTTTTGTCAGCCCTGCTTTAACTAAAAGTTAGAGTTTCTTTTGTTTTGTTTTGTTTCGGTTTAATAGAAAAGCTGAAATTCACCTGGGCTTCTCTGTTCAAGAAGGAAGTCAGGGTCTCAGGCAGGCGCTTTTCCACAAAGTACCAATATTTGATCCATTGTATTTCCTTTCTACTTTAATAAAGATGTGCGAATGGGAGGCTGTATGATACGGTGGAGAATTCCATGCAGAGCCGTGTGGAGGCTCTGTGCTGGGTTTTCTGCGGGACACTGAGCGAGTCACAGCCTCCATAGGGCTGTTTCCCAACTGCAACAAAGAGGCTAATGCCCACTTCATAGAGATTGTGTGAGGGTCAGCTAATCCTTCCATGCAAATACTTTGTGAACTAGAAAGTGCTGTGCATGTTTAAGGGATTTTTAATGTCATTGGATGTGGTTCATTAGTATACCAATAGGATTCTTCTGTGGAAATCTGGAAATCTGTGCCTGATGCATAGTAAGCATTTAGTACATGTTTGCTCAGTGGAAGCCAAACCTGTGCTCCATGAGAGAAAAGTATGTGAAATAAAGATGTTGTTAAATGCTTTACAGAAAGAAACAGACCTTAAGTAAGAAATGAACCAAGTATTTATTTTGCAGAAGGTATTATTTGCTTTTTTTATTTTTTAACAGATATATGGGTGAGAAGTTGTTGCTGACAGTCTTGCATGTTGAAATTCATTTTTTTTCCTACTCTAGTGAAGCTGTCTCTGCTAATAGAATAACTGTATTAATGGCACATTAAAAAGGTCAGAGAGACCTAATGACATTTCAGATTCACCCTATTATTTATCCATGGTAACAAGAGTTCTCACTTAAGCTGTATTCATTGCAATTTAATATAAAATAAGAAAATATAAGGCTGGCATAGCTTTTTAATGATGCTTCTGTGACACATGAGGGGAGGTGTCTTTCCTCAAACATTCCTCACTCTTTGATGGTGTGCCATGAGCTAGCCCACGCTAGATGCTGAGGGGGCCACCCAAAAGCAGAATCTCCAGTTTGCACCCTTCAGCTACCTGCCTGGACAACTGGAAACCCAGCAGGTATCTCTTGTAGGACCATATAAAGCTATGTGGTTGCCCCAGGCCAAAAATGCAAGTATAAAATGGAAATATTTTCAGATTTTTAGGTATTATTTTAATACCAGGTTAATTTCTTAAAACCCACTGAATCCATCCATTTAAAGAGCGAGGTGCTGGGGAAATAACCATCCACGAGACGCAGCCCTGTGCCCCAGGAGCTTCTGCTCTGGGGGGCAGACAGACACACGAACACACAGCTACAGGGGAGCGTGCAAGCCTAGGCGGGGCTGTGGGAGCACAAGAGGGACCCAGCCTGGCCTAGCAGCGGGCTGTGACAGGCAAGGTTTGTCAGAGGATGGGACCGGAAGGGTCAGCCGGAGCTGGAGTTCAGCGGCCCGTGAGAGTTGGTTCCAGAAGGTGAGGCGAGCTGACAGGTGCTGCTCTCAGGAACTGGACGCCTGAGAGAGAGCTGGGAACACTGCAGTGACAAGTGTGTGGGGACAAGAGAGAAGGAGAGGTGGGGGCCATGCTCCAGACTCAGTCTGGAACAGATGCTCAAGAAGCCCGTGAATAGAGCAAATACTGAGAGGAGCAAGGCAGCCATGAGGAAAGCCTGTGGCGCAAAGGGAGGGTGCTGCCCTGCTTAACGGACCACTTGGTTTGGGTTCGTGAGAAGCCTGGTTTTACTTTTATTTTCTGTCTGGATTCTTATGGGAATTTTTAAAATAACCCTACCTTTATGTTTTTATTTTATTTATTTATTTATTTATTTAGAGAGCGAAAGTGAGCATGTGTGCACGTGCGCATGAGGTGGGAAGGGCAGAGGGAGAGGGAGAGAATCCTCAGGCAGGCTCCAGGCTCAGTGTGGAGCCCAACATGGCACTTGATCTCACCACCCTGAGATTGGGACCTGAGCTGAAATCAAGAGTCGGACGCTTAACTGACTGCCCCAAAATAGCCCGACCTTTAATTGAGCTGGTTTGATAAGACCATTGGTTCTTATAATCCACCAAAACTTTAAAAACAAATGCAGTGAGAAGCTGGTGAGAGTCATTTGGATCTCTTTTCCGATTTCACTAAGCGTTTGGAAATGGTCTTGCCTTCTCTGTTCCCAGGTGCTGAAGCAGCAGGTGTTCAGTGGTACCGCTGGGCCTTGGTCCTGGAAAGCCTGGAAGGTCCTGGTGCCTTCTGCTCTGTTGTTACGGAGGACCGAGGGGATGAGGGCGACAGACCGCCATCTACACAGTCCATTTAGTTGGGGTTGCCTTGTGGCTTTCTGCCCCAGCCCTGTGTCCTGGGGGTCAGGTCCTGCTTCCAGTCACCCTGTCTTTGTCTATAGATGGTTTTCTGTGATCTCCTTTTCTTGTGTGTCTTCTATTTCTGTTCTGTATTACCATCATGGTGTTCCTCCATGTTGGTGCATTCATTCTTGTTGCAGAATAGATTTCCTTTGAATGGGTATATTACAATGTATATATCCATTTTATTGTAGATGGATATCTGGTTGTCTCCAGTTTGGGACTATTAAGAAGAGTTGTGAACAATGTTGCAAATGTCTTTTGGGAAACATCTGTATGCAATGCTGTTGGGTATAAACTCAGGAGTAGACTTGCTAGATCATGCATGCATTTAATGTGCTGCCTTAAACTGCCTGCCGTTCTCCAAAATGGCTTCACCAGTTTACAGGAGTATTTCAAAGTTCGCGTTTCTCCACATCCTCGCCCAACACTGTGGTGATATTTTTCCTTTTGGACATTTTATCAGGAGTCATTTTATAATTTTTTATATTACACATTTTTAATTCTTTAATATGACCCATATTCTTTTTTTTAATCATTTTTTTTTAAGATTTTATTTATTTATTCATGAGAGAGAGAGACAGAGGGAGAAGCAGGCTCCCAAGGAGCAGGGTGCCCGATGCGGGACTCGATCTCAGGACCCTGGGATCATGACCTAAGCCAAAGGCAGACGCTTAACCATCTGAGCCACCCAGGCGCCCGACCCGTATTCTTTTTTTAAAAAAAGATTTTATTTATTTGACAGAGAGAAAAAGAGAGAGAGCACAAGCAGGGGGAGCTGCAGGGAGAGGGAGAAGCAGGGTCCCCACTGAACAGAGAGCCTGATGTGGGGCTCGATCCCAGGGACCCTGAGCCGAGGGCAGATACTTAACTACTGAGCCACCCAGGCTCTAATATGACCTATATGACCCATATTCTTAACTGTCCTCAGAAAGTGTCCTGCTCGTGTACAGTTTGAAGCCATTTGGGGGTTCTGCCTGGACTGTCCATCTCCCATCTCTCCACCTATTTAAATTCTACAGCTTCTAAGACATCATCCCTGAATCCTCCATTTCTCATTAATCTCCCATTTCTTAGAACTCCATTGAAATTTGATCTTTATATTTCACAATTACTCAACCATGTCATGTGTGTATGTGTTCTTACCACCAAAGCTGTGAAAATGCCCTTCTAAAGAGTAGGGGACTAGATCTTATTACCCTTCAGCACCTAGAAAAGTACACAGAGTAGTTCCTCAACATTTATTGAATTCCACTGAGGATGTTCGTGTCTCTGGAGAAGGGCAGTGCAGGAGGCAGCTTTCTTTGGCTAGTTCTGGAGAAGATGATAGGAGGTAGGAGAAGATGGCAAATGATGATAATAAGCAGGTTATGCCTGAAAAAAGCCTGCCATTATTGCTGGGGCACCATGAGACTGTGGAGACCCTTTGGAAACCAGTGGTAATTCAAGAGTGGAAAATAGGGGACAGTGTAGGGACGGGTAGGACAGGTCACCAAAACCTAGGAGCTAGAGACGGAGTCAGGGCAGCGGGGGTGCTCCAGGGTGGTGGTAAAGGTGGTTTATACCGAGGCCAGTCTATGGACAGTGTTAGCCGATGCCCTTCCTGAGAGGACTCTGTATACAGTAGACCCAGTATCCTGTGTTTATGAAACAATGAAGGACTTTTTGGGGAATGAGAAAGGATCCTTTGAGCAGTAACATTTTTATATAAAACAAGCAAGTGCTGTATATTTCTGCTTGCGATGCATGATTTTTTCGTATGTACCTACCCTAGGCATCTTTCTAGGATAAGGAAACAAGCTAGGCTCATGTTATTTCTTAGCCAAAACAGTTTTTTCAAAGGCGAGGAACAGAATCTATATTTTTGTCCTTATGACACTTTCATTTTCTCTTGATAAAAATGAAGATTTAGATTTTAAGAGGCACCCGGTTTGCGTAGATACCATTAGACGCATGCCTGCTCCCTCTCCCGTAGCCCCTGGCTTGTCAACGCAACTTCATGACTGAATTGTTCAAGCTGAATTCCTGTGTTTTCCCTTCTATTTTGTTGGCAGGATATCCTAGTGGCTTTCCTCCTGTTAGCAGAATTCATGGTAGAAAATTGGTGAATAATTCATTTTGGTTTTCCTCCTGCTTTGAAAAAAGAAAACTCAGCAGGGCAGAGATATGCAACAGATTATTCCATTTTTGAAATTTTAGCAGAAATAAACAAGATGATTAGTTTAAAATGTAATTCATAGTCAGTGAGTTAAAAGAAAGCCTTGAGTTGCTGATTACAGCTAGCTCAACTAGCCCCCTAAAATGTAATTAGCTTTTGACGTGATTCCAAGTGGCTTCTTTATGCTTAAATTTGCAGAAATTTTCCAATGCTGTTTCAGTATTTGAAATAGTTTTTAAAGAGTTTACTAGCAACTTTGATCTGAATTCATATGCACTACAAGGTAGGTGATGTCTTTTGAGTTTCTGGAGACAATACATATGTATTAAAAGGAGTACATTAATGGTGTCGACTTTCCTAGTGTTACAGGAAGGTAAGTTGCTTTTAGTTCTGTGGTTTATTTTACTGTTTTAACATATTTGGGTTATAGCCTGTATAAAAAGTCACAATGAACATTTTTTTTTAAAAAATCTAAATAGCTACACTGAGATTGTAACTGAAAAAATTATTCCTTATTCTTTCCTTTTGTCAACACGGTATTTCAAGTCTAGAAAATATAAGGAACTATGGGGCGCCTGGGTGGCTCAGTTAGTTAAGCGGCTGCCTTCTGCTCAGGTAATAATCCCAGGGTGTTGGGATTGAGCCCCGCATCAGGCTCCCTGCTCCGTGGGAGGCCTGCTTCTCTCTCTCCCTCTGCCTGCCGCTCCTCCTGCTTGTGCTCTCCTGCCCTCTCTCTGTCAAATACATAAATAAAATCTTTAAAAAAAAAAAAGAAAGAAAATATAAGAAACTAGGGCACTGGCTGACTCGGTTGGAAGAGCATGCAACTCTTGATCTCAGGGTCGTGAGTTTGAGCCCCATGTTGGGTGTGAAGGTCACTTACATAAATAAAAACACTTAAAAAAATATAAGAAACTGAGGACAGTTTGCAGGGCAAGGCCCAAATGTAAACTTAATAATTAAAATTAAAATTGCCACATTAGTGGGGTGCCTGGGTGGCTCAGTTGGTTAAGCGTCTGACTCTTGATCTCAGCTCAGGTCTTGATCTCAGGGTCTTGAGTTTTAACCCGGAATTGGGCTCCACACTGGGTATGGAGCTTACTTTAAAAAAAAAAAAATCCACATTAGCATTTGCAGCTATTCCATGGTCAAGCTGCCGTTAGACATAACAAAGTATTCCTGTTGCATTTCTGTTGCCTAGTTAAGAAAAAATAGTTTTTATTATGGATAATAACAAATACATGCAAAAGTAGAGCAGATGGCATGAAGAATCACTACAGACCCATTACCCAGTTTCAACAGTTGTAGCTCATGGCCGATCTTGTTTCATTCATACCGCCACCCACTTCTGTGCCCTTACCCTCAGTCCATCATTTTGAAGCAAATCTCAGGTTTGCATTTCATATGCATATATTTTTTAGTATGTATTTCTGAAAGCTAAGGATCCTTAAAAAATATAACCACAATACCATTTATCGCACTTTAAAAATTAACAAGGATTCTCGAGTTTTTTCCTGCTCATAAGTGGTTATTTTTCATAATGGATTGTTTGAATTAGTACCTAAACAATATCTGCACTTTGTTTGATACGCCTCTTAGGTCTCATCTGACTGACAGATGCCCTCTTCTTTCTTCCCCTTTGCCCCTCTGCCCCTGTCACCCCTCTTACAATGTCTTTGTGGGACAGCTGGCCATCATTTGTTCTGTGGAATGGCAACATTCTGGATTTGTCACATTGCGTTCCTGTGGTGTCCTGTAGCAGGTTTTAGCTTTTTCTGTATTTGATGTAAACTGGTGATACAGGGCTTAATCAGATTCAAGTTTGATTTTCTTTCTTTCTTTTCTTTTTTTGGGGCGGAACAAGACTACTTCATAGGTGGTGACATATATCTCCATCAGGAGGACATCTGGCTATTAGTCTCCCTTTCTGTGATGTTAAAATTGGTTAGTCAGTTCTAGGCACCTGATGTAGCCTGATCCATCCGTTATGAAGTACCCTATTAGCTTTCACCTAATAATTTTAGCAGCCATTTATAATCATTGCTGGTAACTAGTATATCAAGAAGGAAAGATACCATTTTTTAAAAGTAATTTTTAAGACCTGGAGAGTAACTGAGTGACAAAACGTTGTGATTTTCCTGTTTGATGGTTCCACCTTCTTTAAAGCCAAGTCACAGAGAATCTCCCTTGAGCTAACAAGCAGATTGTGTCAGCTTAGAAGCTCTGTGAAAAAACAAAGTCCAAAGTAACCCAGTCATCTTCCTGTGAAGTTGGCATTCTCTCAGGAGACAATTTCTCAGCCCCCAGGCTAAAAGGGATGAGGCAGTGTTTTTGTTTTGATTGTTGTTAAATAATAAAGCTTGGACTTCATTAAGCTTTCAGTGTGTACCACAAGATTTGTACATTAACATTTTATTAAAAATACCAGCAGAGAGGAAAAGAGTTGGAAAACACCACTGAAGTATCCCCACTCCTGGAGCGCCTGGGTGGCACAGTCCGTTAAGCATCTGACTCTTGGTTTTGGCTCAGGTTGTGATCTCGGGGTCGTGATCTCGGGGTCATGACATCAAGCCCCACCTTAGGCTCCATGCTCAGCTTGGAGTCTGCTTGAGATTCTCTCTTCCTCTCCCCCAGCCCCTCTCGCTTGTTCTTTCTCTCTCAAATAAATAATAAATAAATCTTAAAAAAAAAAAGTATCCCCACTCCTTCAACCTATTTCTCTGTTGGGGTTTGAGATTCGGGACAGTGAGTAATCCCCACCCCTAAGCCTCACCTGGCCATCATTGATGATTTGTAACTGCCAACCTTGGAGGGAGAGGAGGGAAGGGAAGGAGATCAGTTGGGAAGGTCTGGGAAGGGTGTTCCCAACCAGTAGCTATTTGTGGAGAGGAATTCAAGGTGAAAGAACTCTTCATATTGGAAGCTAACTAGAAATGATTTGATCTAACCCCTTTGCCAATCCAAGAATCCCTCCAAAAGAATCTGTCGGAAGACTTCCCTTCACGTTCTGCACTGTCATGGTGCTCATCTCATTCTGCTTCTTTGATTGTGTATATCTTGTTTTCACTATTGGGTTATGCATTTTTTTGAGGACAAGGAATTTATCTAATTATTCTATTTAATCCCATATAGGGTGTCAAACAGAAACATGGCTGGACATCTGTTGAAACCGTGAAAATAAATTTCATTCAGTAACTGCTGTTAAGCGGGGGCAGGGGGGAGCTGAGCGCTCTTCTGATTTGTGCAGAAGTGATTGGGCATTTTATTTTATTTTATTTATTTATTGTTTAAGATTTTATTTATTTGTTTGACAGAGAGAGAGATAGCGAGAGAGGGAACACAAGCAGGGGGAGTGGGAGAGGATGAAGCAGGCTTCCCGCAGAGCAGGGAGCCCGATGCGGGGCTTGATCCCAGGACCCTGGGATCATGACCTGAGCTGAAGGCAGATGCTTAATGACTGAGCCACCCAGGCGCCCCGCCCCGATTGGGCATTTTAAAGGAAGAGTGAGAGTAGCGGGGCAAGCCGGGGCTCAGAAGAGGCCGAGAAGTGAAAAATTACAAAGGAACCGTCGTCCAAGTGCATTTAGGCTGGCTGTGTCTGCTGGCTGGCAGTTATCATCTTACAGACACTGGGAGACAGGCCCTGTCCTTCCTGATGAGGACATTTTAAAGGAATGGCTCTCAGGTCCTTGAGAAAGACTTGTGAGTCGTGGGAGAGACATATTCACAATTGTCAGCCCTTTATAGAAATGCTCTAAGACAGGGAGGTCAGAGGCCCTTTGTCTGGTACTGGCTAGAACCAACAGTAAGTTCTCCTTGGCAGCATTGTGCTTTCTCAGGCAAGGGTTCTAATGGGGGCCGGGGTCATCCTAGGGATGCGCCTCATGCTGCTAGAAGCCATGCTGGAGCTTGGTGTCTCCTAGAGCACAGGTTTGGGTGAAGTTGGTTATGTGCTGATAGTTCTGCAATTCTCAAGGGTCTAACCACTACTTAATGGATTTGTGTTGGCCGAACATATTTAAATAACTTCAGTTTCCTCTACCCTGAAAGGAACGGGGTCAGTTGGAATGCCTTTCACCTTCCCTTAGTGGCTAGACACAACCAGAAAACAGGAGCATCACCTGTGTTCATTATCTCCCTTCCCTGGGTCTGTCTGTTCTCCTTGGCAGGACGATAGCTGTCCTTCCCTTCTCTTGAAGGCTAGCCCCTTTACTTGGGACTAAGAGACTTCATTTCCCTACCGCAGATGCTCTGATTTTTTTGAAATAATTCAGTATGATCAGTCTGTTATAAACATGATTAAATATTTTACTATCTACAGCAGTTTTCTGGGCACTATGAAAAAAAGGAGAGTTTAAAGGTCTGTCTCTTACCCAGGGAATCATACCTAGCAGAACAGCATTTCTGTCATATATTTTCATCAAACTTTTCCTTCTTGGCATTTATCTCAGGATGTAATGTATTTATTTATATGATAATTTTTAAATATATGTCATGGAAACTCTTGTCTTTGTTCACCGTTGAAAGGCCAGCACCTGCCACAGTGCCTGGAACTGTTAAATATATTCCAGAATGATCTATTTAATGATGAAATGAATGGGTGGCTTTCCATCTTACCTTGTCTTTTCCAATAACACCAACAGTATACAATGCTATTTAATCAAACCATGGTAAACGAATGTTTGCAGAGTATCATGGACCTTGAGTTGTGTTTCAGTGATTCTTCTTCTCTTCGCAGGTTCCTTACCTATTCCTACCTCTTGGCCTTCAACGTGTGGCTTCTGCTTGCACCCGTTACCCTGTGCTATGACTGGCAGGTCGGCAGTATTCCTCTGGTAGAGACCATATGGGACGTGCGGAACTTAGCCACCATCCTTCTGGCAGTTGTCATGACCTTATTGAGCCTTCATTGTTTAGCAGCCTTCAAGGTAATTTTCTTAAAATCCAACCGAACTCTCTGCATTTGAAGAGAGATGCTGTATACTTGGTGACGCCTTCCCCACCCCAGGCCCCCACGTGGTCTAGGTCTAGGTCTAAATGGAATCTACTCTTTTGTCTAAAAAACTAAAAAAATTTAAATTTTTCCAGGTAAGTCATACATATTTTAAAGACCTTCGTGGAGTTAGCAGATCACGGCCACCTTAATTATATGGTATCTTTTACTGTGCTACCAACCCTGTAGAAATTGGATCTGAAATTTAATGTTTGCAAATAAGAATTTTTTTTCCTGCTACAGTTGACTAATTTTTGCAGTAACTTGTTTGGTTTCATGTAATGATAAATGAGATCATGATAATATATTCATAAGTGCTTAAAATATGGTTAAGATGCTACTTCCACTAAGGACTGCCTGCCTGACTGGGTGGGTTGGGTGATTTTTCCTTGAAAAAAAAAAAAAGAATGGTATAAAACTGGAAAAAAATTATTAGATGCAGCAGTTTCAAGAATGACCAAAGACAGCAAAGAACTTGAAAATGTTTACTTAGGAAAAACTGCTACTGCACTGGGGAAGATGCTTCTTGCTTGAGGGGATTCCTATCCCCCCACCCCCACATATACCCCCCCGCCTCGCCCAGCCCAGCTGGTATGAAAAGACCCACAGGTTTACTAGTTAGAGGCTGATTTGGTTTGGGAGAGTAGCAGAGCAGCAAGAAACTTCAGGGGGAACTTGTGGAAACAAGAGAGCTGTGGAAGGGCTGAGATAATAGGCTCTGCATGCATTCATGGCTGGCTGCTAAACAACATGGGGCTCCCCCGGGAGCACAAGCAAAATTGAAAGCCTGGGGAGACTTATTTATTTCCTACAAATCTGAATGAATTTTTTCACCCATACACAGGTTGGGCAGCAGAGAGGGGAGGCTTCATTGGCTTGAGTTGTCGTTGTATAACTATTGTTGAAATCATTGGCTGGTCAAAAAGCTGTGCAGGTGCAAGAGAGATTCCCTCAGAGATTCAGGTAAAAGGGGGCAAAAAGAAACCTGAGCAAAAATTTCAGCTCTCTACAGAGAAACAGATTCTTCATTTTGAGTCTAGGCAAGTTCATTATATATTAAAACAGTAAAACCAGCAAATTTCAGAACACAATGGAATACAGAGGCAGTACAATGTATGATACACAAGGCTTAGTTTTTAATCAGATTACTGAACATGTAAAGAAACAGGAGAGTGTGACCGAAACTCGGGCGGGGGGGGGGGGGAGATAGTAAATAGAAAACAGAATAGAATTAAGAATCCAAAAGTAAGCTCACATTTACATGCTCTATTGATTTTTGGCAAGGTTACCAAGATAATTCAGTGGGGAAGGGATGGTCTTTTAAATAAAGGTACTGAAATAATGGAATATCTATAAGGAAAAAATGTGACATTTAACCCTTATGTCATACTGTACACTGAGAAATTAATTCTAAGTGGATTGCAATCCTAAACAAAAGAATTAAATAATACCAAAAACTCTAAAAGGAAACAGGAGAAAAATCTTTGTGGACTTGGGTTAAGCAAAGATTTCTTAGGACTCATAAAGTACAGGTTATAAAAGAAAAAGATGACAGATTAGACATCATTAGAATTAAAAATTTTGCTCATCAGGGGCGCCGGGGTGGCTCAGCTGGTTAAACCTCCGACTCTTGATCTCAGCTCAGGTCTTGATCTCAGGGTCATGAATTCAAGCTGCCCATAGGCTCCACTTAAAAAAAGGTGTTCGATTGCTCATCAAAAGATAATGTTAGGGGCACCTGGGTAGCTCAGTCGGTTAAGTGTCTGCCTTCGGCTTAGGTCATGATCCCAGGGTCTTGGGATCAAGCCCCGCATTGGGCTCCTTACTCAGTGGGGAACCTGCTTCTCCCTCTGCCTGCTACTCCCCCTGCTTGTGCTCTCTCTCTGTCAAATGAATAAATAAAATCTTAAAAAAAAAAGGATGATGTTAAATCACTCAAAAGGCAAGTCACAAACTGGGAGAAGGTATTTGCAAAACAAATATCTACAAAGGAGTTGTATCTGGGACATTTAAAGAGCTCTTAAAACTCAGTAATAAGACAAATACTCATTAAAAATGGGCAAAAAATTCAAACAGACACTTCACAGAAGAAGATATGCAAAGGTTAATAAACATATAGAAAGATGCTCAGCATCATTAGTCATTATGGAAATGCTAATTAAAGCCACAAAAAGAAATCTCTGCATACCCACCAGAATGACTATAATTAAAAAGATTCACAATACTAAGTGTTGGCCAGAATGTAGAGCAACTGGACCCCTTATACTGATGAGGGTTGAAAAATAGCTCAGCCACTTTGGAAAAATTTAGCAGTTACTTAAAAAGTTAAATATGAAAATAAGCAATTCTACTCAATATCTACCAAAGAGAGATAGAAACTTCCGTCCATACAACATATAAGAGTCTTGTAAGTATTCATAATAGCTGAAAAATGGAAACAATCCAGTAACCTCAAAATATAAATGGATACACATAATATGGTAAATTATTCAGAAATGTAAAGGAACAAATAATTTACTTATACATAAAAAAACATACATGAACCTGAAACACATCTTACTAAGTAAAAGAAGCCAGATGGGCGTGCCTGGCTGGCTCAGTAGGTAGAGCATGTGACTCTTGCTCTCGAAGTTGTAAGTTAGAGCCCACGTTGGCTGTAGAGATTACTTAAAAATAAAATCTTAAAAAAAAAAAAGTCAGACATATAAAATTACATAATGTATGATTCCATTCATACAAAATTCATTCATACAAAATGTCTGTTACTGTAATTCTGCCTTTTCTAGAATTGCCCAGAAATGCCTAGAGAAGGCAGAATTATGTCAGAAAATATGTGGGTTGGGGAGTGGGTATAAACAGACTTAAGGGAACTTTTTGGGATGTTGAATGCTTTTAAAATTTAATTGTGGTGGTGATTGCTAAATGACAAATGTTTACCAAAACTCACCAAAATATACACACAAAATGGGGTGAATTCTATTATATGTGGGCTATATCTCAATAAAGCTATGTTTTTTAAAAAGATTAAAATGTTACAAAGAGATTAAAGGCTAGAATACAGAACTGACATTTGAATATAAAATACAAACATGTGATCCTGAAAATTTGATGAAAAAAATTTTTGAATGACTAAAACCTTCTTTTTTATTAAGGAAAAATTCATATACAATTACCGTTTTTTTTTTAAAGATTTTATTTATTTATTTGACAGAGAGAGACACAGTGAGAGAGGGAACACAAGCAGGGGGAGTGGGAGAGGGGGAAGCAGGCTTCCCGCCGAGCAGGGAGCCCGATGCGGGGCTCGATCCCAGGACCCTGGGATCATGACCTGAGCCGAAGGCAGACGCTTAACGACTGAGCCACCCAGGCGCCCCTACAATTAACCATTTTAAAGTGTACAGTTTAGTGGTACTTAATGTATTCATAATGTGTAACTACCAGCTCTCTCTAATTTCAAAACCTTTTCATCACTTCATTAAAAACACCCCATACCAATCACTCCCAACTCTCCCCTCCCCATCCCCAGGTGACATCTAATCTGCTTTCTGTCTCAGTGGATTGGCCTCTTCTGGATATATCATATAAAAAGAATTATACAATATGTGACCTTTGTGACACTTTGGATAATATTTTTGAAATTCATCCAAGTTGTAGCATGTATCAATACTTAGTTCCTTTTAGTGGCTGAATAATATTCCATTGGATGTGTACACCATAATTTGTTTATCCATTCATCTGTTTGTGGACATCCATGTCATTTCCACCTTTCTGCTGTTATAGGCATTGCTATATTACAACATTTGTGTATAGGTTTCTGCATGGACATATGTTTTCATTTCTTTTGGATATATACCTAAGACTGAAACTGCTGGGTCATATGGTAATTATGTACTTAACTTTTCTAGGAACTATTTTTCATATTGGCTGTACCATTTAACATTCTCACCCAGAGTATATAATCGTTCCTATATATCTAATCTTTGGTAATACTTGTTCTTTTCCATTATTTTGTTTAAAGCCATCCTAGTAGGTGTGAAGAGCTGTATCTTTGTGGTTTTGATTTGAATTTCTTTAATGAACAATGATGAACGTCTTTTCATGTGCTTATTGGCCATCTGTATATCTTCGTTGGAGAAACGTATATTCTAGTCCTTTGCTCATTTTTCAGTTAGGTTGTCTTTTTGTTGTTGAGTTGTAAGAGTTCTTTATATATTTAACATATTAAATCCCCAACAGATAAATGATTTGCAGATATTTTCTTCCATTCTTTAGATTGTCTTTTCACATTCTTGATAATGTCCTTTAATGCACACAAGTTTTTAATTCAATGAAGTGCAGTCTCTTTTCTTTCTTTCTTTTTTTTGTTTTGTTTTTCTTCATTGCTTTTGTTGTCAAACCTAAGAATCCGTTACCAAAGCTGAGGTCATGAAGTTTTATGACTCTATTTTGTTCTAAGAGTTTTATAGTTTAAGCTCTTATATTTGGGTCACTGATCCGTTCTGAGTTATTTTTGTGTCTGTAGTGGTATGGGAGTCCAGCTTCATTTTTTGGCTGGTGGATATCCACTTACCTCTGCACCATATTTTGAAGAAACTATTTTTCCCCCCAGCACCTTACTTAAAGTAATCCACTTCTTAATCATTTTGTAAATCAGGTTGATAAGACAACTATGATATGAATAATCATCCTCAAGAAAATCTAGCGTGCCAATTAGTTACATAAACTTGAGCTCAAATTTCACCTTCTTAGTAAAGCCTACCATATGTACCCTATTTGTTTATTTATTTATTTGTGAGAGAGAACGAGAGAGCGAAAACGGGGAAGGGTGAGAGGAAGGGAGAGGGACAAGCAGACTCTGCGCTGAGCTCAAACTCAGGACCCTGAGATCATGACCTGAGCCGAAACCAACAGTTGGATATCAACCGACTAAGCCACCCAGGTGCCCCCATATGTACCCTATTTAAAATGCAATCATCTACCCTCCACTCTTCTCCCTTCTAACTTTTCTTCACTATACTTCCAATTTCTAAAATGCTATGTAACTTTGTTATTTTATGTAATGTCTCTTTCCTCCAACTAGAATGTACACCCCATGAGGACAAAGATTTTTTTTGTTTTGTTCACTGTCATATTTCTAGCATCAGGAGCTTGCTGCATCCAATATTTATTATCTAAATTTTATTGTTCGTTGCTCAGTATATATCATCTAAATGAATAAAAGTATAAAAAATGTGCACATGTACACAGGATTCAGCCTCCATCTTTTAAGTCTCTGCCTACTTTCCCCTCTCCTGCTGTGCTGCTTCTACTGTCCTCTGGCTGTGTTGACCGGTTAGTTTTGTCTGGTTTTCTTCCTCTGTCATCCTGCCTTGGTATACCAGGGCTCTCGAGGAGAGGGACATCATCTACCCTGTTACAGTTGTATTGACGCTTCTTTGTTATTTAATATTTTAATAATTGACTTTACAAAGCTAAAAATTAGCACATGTAATGAATAAAACAGCAGGTGTGTCATTTCCCAATCCCCACCCTGCCCCCAACCCCACCCTCCATAGGCCTTCTTCAAACATTTTGTTCTTGTACATTTTTACACTTACTGAAAACAAAAACACATTCTTTCTCTATACAAGTAAGTTAAGTGAGATGGCATTATAGATTGCAGGCTCCTCCAGGCCACTTCCATATCCACTTGGGAGTATTCCTGCAGGGAAGCAGCTCAAAGAGTATATGTTTGACTTTTGATAAGCTCTTGTCTAGGATCGAGTGGGAGGGCTAGGACACAGAATCTAAACTTTCTTTCTGTAGAAATAACAGCAGGATAACTTTAGAGGTTGTTTCTTAATCGGTCCTGTTTTCATAGTATAAGAAATTTAAGACCTCAAGGAGTAGTTTATTATTTATCATAAAAGAATATGCTTGGGATCCTTGAGAATTTAAATGTAGAATTTGTCTTATTCTGTGCCTCTCCTTCATCTCCTCCTCCTATTCATACCCTTTTTCACTAGGAGTGCATTTGAACTTACATTACATGACGTAGAGAACAATCTACAAATTCACTGTGGTGTTGAATTCTTTTCAACGGTGAACTTTAAAGTGAACTAATTTGCTCTTACTCTTTGTGCTGAAGATAATCACTCTGTTGGAATGTATGTATAGTAGAGAGAAAGAGTATTTAAACCATGAAGGCTTATTATTCCATTCTTTTTATCAATAGTGACTGTTTATGCACCAGGAGAACCATAGGCTGAGAATGCTCTTGGGGTTCTCATTATGACTCCTACGGACTGTGTATCAGATTGTTGACTTGCAATAGGGATATATGTCAGGAAGGCAGCCAGTGTGATTTGGATTGTTGAGAAGAATTAATACTGTTGGTCCTACTCTTTATAGTTGCCCTTTTCCCCCTGCCCTCTAATGTGATTTCCCGGCATTACAAAGGAAATACCACTGAATCGTATTTAAGAGTAATTTATTTGTTGTTCATTCTTTATTATATTCTCCCTCACATTCTAAGCAATTTTAGTATCTTTGATAATCTTGTGGCATAGTTGTAAAAATAAAACCTGAGGAAAAAAGAGGGGGGATTGACACCTGACTTTCCCATAATGACCTCCACAATGAGATGTCTTTGAGGATGGACATTAGGCAGTGGAGGGTCCCCTCCCCCCAAGTATGGGGCTTTCAGGGCTATTTTTTTGTTTATTTGTTTGGGTTGTTTTATTTTTTAGTAGAGGTCACAGTTTTTTCCCAGTCTATCTGTTCATTCCCAGCCTTACACATCATTCCCTTGAAGCCAACACAAATCATAGGCCATCTCTCTGAATCCTGGAGACCAAGTCAAATTCTCAGGTCTACATGGGCACGAATCTGCAGCCTGGCGAGTGGAGGTGACCTCCAGTAACAGCTTGGTGGAAATGGAGGGGTGGAATGGGGTGGACCTGATGCATCTCGTCACTTAGGGAGGAGGTTGTGTTTATCTCAGGGACCTCCCTTCATGCCTGTTCCCAGCCTTGCCCTTGCTCAGCCTCCATGCTAGTCTGGATCACAGCCCCCATCAACATTTTCAATAAAAGAACAGACAGATAGATATCTGATGGATAAACAGAGATTGTGAGCCTTAGATCCCTCATTAAATAAACCTCACACATCACAACAAGGAGGTCAGATTAGACTGAGAACCACTGTTGGAAAGTGATTATTTACTCATTGACATATTTACCTTTTTTAAAAAAGAACTGGAGCAGCTTATGGGAATAAATACAGTACAGCAGAGTTGACAAGGAGATGGAAAAACTGTGTGTGTGTGTGTGAGAGAGAGAGAGAGAGAGAGAACTGAATTGTGAATATTTGGGGCTTTGCTGGACATACAGTCTGTCACAACTATTCACCTCTGTCACTGTGGCATAAATTAGACACAGACCCATGCAGTTGAACTGAATAAGCTTTCAGATTTCTGGAAATTATTTTGCATTTAGTCAGCCAGAGAATAGGTTAAGGTATTTTTGTGGCACATGGGTCACTGTGGCACAACTCTTTTAAATTCCAGAATAGCCATTATGATACCTGGTAAAATAAGCATCTTGTTTTAATATACCAAGTGGTAAAATAAAATTGAACTTGAGGAATGAAGATTGCATTTAATGGTGAATGGCTCTGTGCCAAAGTTGATTTTTTTTTTTTTCCCTTCTGGCCTACATTTCTCTCTTCGGTTCCCATTTTCTGCAGACTCTGTGCTCTCCATCCTTTTCTGTCCTCTGTTCATGAAAATCCTCTCCATGCTGTTATAGATCCAGTCTTTCTAGCCCGTTTATAACCCATCCGGTTTGTCCCACTTTGGGACCATTGCAGTTGCTGACAGAAATCCTAATGATATCTCAACATGGTCCATCTGTCCCTGACCACCAGTACTGTGGGAGTCGCCAATGTCTGGGATGTCCGTCTCACATTTGGCTTCTCCGCCTGCCACCATTTTACCCATGCTGATGACAGCCTGCCACTTAGGGGCATAGTTACTCAGGTCAGTAGCTGCAGTCAACTTTGGCCGTTGCACCATATGCCAAAGCTGAAATTTTTGTTGATACCGTTTTTCTGATGAGAGTGTGAAAATAAGCTGACAGCTTCATCAGATGCAGGGTTGGAAATTGGAGAAGTTGGATTTGTACCTCACTATAAAATGGAACATATTGAAAGATCCACTGCAAGTGCCTTTTTTTTTCTCTCTTTTTCAAATTTTTATTTAAATTCTAGTTAGTTAACATATAGTATAATATTGGTTTCCCGAGTAGAATTTAGTGATTCATCACTCACATATAACACTCACATATAACACCCAGTGCTCAACATGACACATGCCCTCCTTAATGTATGTGATGCAAATTGCGACTTATGTTCTGTCATCTAGTTCTTTGGTAGTCTCCTTTCATGTTGGAGGCCGCCCAGGTAATGCACATGGAGGAAAGCTGCTCTGAGTTCTAGATCAACAGTTGCTCAGGCTGGGAGGAGGAAGGCTGTGGAGTAGAGTGATTAGCACTGACCTGAGTCTGAGGCCAGGCTCTGCCACTGACCAGCTGTGTGAGCTCATCTCATTCAGCCATATTCCTGCACCATGGTGTAGGGTTATTGTGAGGTTAACCAGGGCAAGCCACATAAGACATTCAGCACAGTGGCCGGCACCTGGGAGGCCCTGAGTACCGGTCAGAGGTCCTAGTAGTCCTTGTTGTCATCATCCTCATTGCCACCATTATGAAATTGTCACAGATTAAAGTCAGGAGCATAGTTAGGACTCCTGTTTTTATTTTATAAGAATAACCATAAAAACTAAAACGAAATAAACATAATCCAGCAGGACTGACTTTTTGATTCTATGTATTTCAATATACAGTCATGTTTTACTTGATAAAAAAAAAATACTTGTAATGCTACCAAAGATTAATCCCCTCCCCCTTCCACCAAACCTCGTTTTATCCCCCATCCTATATAACGGAAGTTAAATTCTTGACCTAAGAGCTAATGGTGGTAACATACTTTCCAGTTTCTAATGCTTCAGCATATTTTGGAATTTGGAAGTAGGTATGCTCAACCATAACAGAAGGGCAAAAATCCTAACATAAAACTATTCTGTTAGTTTAAAAAAAAATGTTTATCAAGGGAAAGAAAATAGTGGCAAATATCACTGATCTGTTTATAAATGAACATTGTAGTTATCACCTAAACCTCCAAACTAAAGAAATAGTATAGAGGATTTTAAAGGTATTTGAAAGTTTAGCAAAGTAGGCAGGATATAAGAAATCATTTTCTTTTATTGTTGCTGTCCCTCAAACCCTTTCCTGTCGTTGCTGGATTTCTCCATTCCACTCAGTGGTGACCATTGGAGCAAAATAGACACTAGAAATGCACCTTTTTATTCAGTGGGACTTAAAAATCAGAGGCCCTTGAGCAAAGTCCCCCCAGGCACTCCTTTCTGTCCATTATTAATATGTCACGTGCGAAGTCATTGTCCTTGTACCAGATCTGAACCTCACACAAATCCTTCTCTCTCGTGTTCTGTGTCATGTACAACTCCATTGTACCTGTGGTGCTCTACTTGGCTTTTGATCTAGGCCTGGCAGGAGTTTTTCCACATCATTTAATAATTTGTTTTATTCTTTGCTTTCATAGGGCAATTACACTTTCACAAGTCACACTCTTTAATAAGAAAGTGACTTACCTACCCCTTTGATGTTTATACCTTAGTTGGAAGACTCTGAATTTATTAATGGAAGAATTAGATAGTTGCATAATGGGAAAAGGAATTTTCAAACCTCAGTAACAGCTTTATTTCTTTTTCTTTATTGTATACTTTATGATTCTTGGCAAGATTTCATAGTTGACATTATTATTGGCTTTTAGTCAGAGTAATTGCCACCTTTTGAGTGATAATCGTAACACTTAAAATAAGAATTTTTTTTTAGTTTTTTAAGTAGGCTCTACGCTCAATGTGGGGCTCAAACTCACGACCCCGAGATTAAGGCTCACACGCTCTACTGACTGAGCCAGCCAGGCACCCCTGTAATCTTAACACTTTTTTAACACTTAATTTCTCTTAATGATTCATACTCTCATAAAAGCAACTCATTTCTACTTAGCCTTACAATGCTTCTGATTGTTTTTAAACTCTTAACAAGGTCAAAAGATGTTTTTGAAACTCCTAGAGTCATTCTGTCCTTTCCATTCAGAACATGAAATTTTTATTTAAAGGAGCATACCTTTTTTCATCTTGTTCTAAGAAAACCATGAAATATGTAATTAGGACTCTCAGAGATAAAAGCAGCTACAAATACCTCTGAACAGAAGGTCCATTGGAAATTGCTATCATATTGGAAAATACATAGGGGACCAAAGTGATTGATTGCCACATTCTTTAGATGGTTTGCTGTAAGTACAATGCCCAAGAAAGCCTATAAAGGGGTAACAAACACAACTTGGGGAGAATAACATACAAAAACCTTGGAATACTTATTTTTACACCTGCTTTGCTTAAAGAGGCAGCATAGAATATTAGAAAGCAAGCAAGTTTGTAATATGAGCTTTAATGCTTATATGTTTATGTTATTAGACATCAAAATGTTGGTGGTAAGGTCTTCAAACTTCTTTCTGAATCTAATAAAAATAAATGAAACAATGTACATGGTACCTGGCATTGTTCAGGAGGGAAGTGCTATATAAATCATTTCCACATGGATGTCTCAAAGTCAACATTCCAAAGTCTAACTCCTGAATGTACCCATTCACTGTGTCCCCCACAGTGTTTGTGAATTCACTGCATTCTACCAGGCGCTCAAGCCAAAATTCTTGGGGTTTCATTGTTTTCCTCTCTGCCTCTCTCTCTCTAATATCATATCCAGTCCGTCAATAAAGACCAGCAAGTATATTTTCACAATATATCTGGAATTTGATCATTTCTCTCCACATTCACTGCTGCCATCCTGGTCCAAACCACCAGCATCTCTCACCTGGATTATTGCCAGAGCTGCTTAACTAGTCTCCCTGCTTCTACCCTCTGATTGTGATCCAGACTGTTCTCAACACAGCCACCAGATGATTCTTTAAAAATGTAAGCCAGAGCCTGTCTCTCCTGTGCTTAAAATCTTCCAGTGGCTCCTTATGGCTCTCAAAGTAAAAATCATAACCTTTATAAAGGCCCTAAAGGTTCTGCATGCCCATTATCTCTCTTGTTCCTTCCTGAACTCTTTGCCTACTATGAAATGAGTTTTATGGACTCCTCATCTCCTGCAAGTCTTTGCTTAGTTGCCAGCTTCTCAGTGAGGCCTACCCTGACCATCGTGTTTAGAATTGCAACCCACTTTTGCCCACTGTGTGTTGCAGATGCCCTTTGTCAGGCTCTCTTGTTCCTTCTCCCTGTCTTTTTTTTTTCCCTCTCTGGAAGGGCAGAGATTCTTTGTGTCTGTTTTGCTAACTGGTGTACTCCAAAGAACTTAAAATAGTACCTGGAAAATACAAAGGACAGAAGTACTTGCTAAATTCTTTAAGTGATTGCCTGTAAGCACAGTGCCCAAGGAGATGATACAAAGGTGCCAGCGATACGCATTGTTGAATGATTGAAGGATCAGTCACTGTGTTTTACCAAAAGCACCATTGCTGAGGATGGGAAAGTTTTCAGGAATACTTGGACAAGGCAAATGAACTGGGGGAAGTGTCGGATAGTACCCCGATGCTCCTGTACTTTCCATGTCTCTCATAGGAGGAGGTAAGGGTATGAGTGGCATGGCCAGTCCCACTTAGCGGCCACATATATAGCGGTGAGATAGAAATAGAAACTGGTCTTAAGAGCTAACAAACTATTTAGGGACAAGCAGGATAAATTTGTAGGGAATATATAGATGCAGAATGGTACATTCAGAGAGGAAGAGCCCAGAGGAAGGCAATAAGATACAATATTAAATATTTACTTACTGACCACTCACTGGTTCCAAACAATATGCTGGATATGGAGAATAAAGATAGGGTAAAACCCAGTAGCTGCCTGAAGAATTTGGTTTTCTTGGGGCGCCTGGGTGGCTCAGTCAGTTAAGCGGCTGCCTTCGGCTCAGGTCATGATCCTGGGGTCCTGGGATCGAGCCCCACATCCGGCTCCCTGCTCAACGGAGAGCCTGCTTCTCCCTCTCCCTCTGCCTGCCACTCTGCCTACTTGTGCTATCTCTCTGTCAAATAAATAAATAAAATCTTTAAAAAAAGAATTTGGTTTTCTTTGCTTCCATTCCATCCCCCCACCTCTGAGAGAATTATCCTTCTAAATACAGGTATGATCTAAACATGCCTCTGATCGGCCGAGAAACCTTCCTGCTCTCAGGACTTTATCCTGGCTAGAGCCAAGACTATTCAGCCGCATGACTTGATAAAGTTCTTTAAATGTATAGTGATTTTCTACACAGAAAATGGCAATCAGCTACTCTACATCTACCAAGAATGAATAGCAAAAAACGTGTTTCAACTGTAGCATAAAGGCTATCGCTGAGATTCAGGGAAAATTTTCTGTTTGCAGACAGTGAGGTAATTTTTGGTACTGCTTATAGAAACTCCTAAGGCAGAAACTTTTCCTTTTAACTCCATTTTGCTTGAGCAGTTTATGCCATCATTTTTCAAAATATGTTCTAGCATCGCACAGGTCATTAAGTAAGGTTACTACTCTAAATAAAGATGCTGCATTTCAGAAGCACCAGGTTTTAAAAAGTTCAACATATTTCCCTACTGGAGAATTTCAGAAAGCCTGGATGGTGCTCTTAAGCAGCCTTTTGAGTTTCCAAATAGGGTGTACAGTGAATGGCATTTCTCAAATTTATTTGAATTTGGACGCCCTTTTTTAGGGGCTTCTTGCAGTATCCATGTTCTTGTAATATACTCTGGGAAGCGTTGACTTAAATATTTGAGGGTGGGTGGAGAAGTGGACTTTAGAGTCCATTTTCTGGTCAGCATTTAAACTTTTTTTTGCCTTATTTGTACTTTCACAAACAATAGCCCCCTACCACCACAGCATCATCAGAAGAATTTTCATGTTTATTATCCCTTTAGCAGTTAATACCACCTGAAAAAGAATTCCTTTGAAACCCTTTCTTTTAGAGTTATAGCAGCAGCAAGTGAAAGCTAAGATCCATGGAATCTTGGTTTTTATTGTATGGAGGCTGTCATTTGAAATGCGTATAAAATGTTACAGTTTGGGGAAGCAGGTGTCCCCTCAACCCATTGGTATGTTAAGTGGCCGTTTCAAAGGTAAGACCAAAGTGACACCACAAATATCTCTCCACATGTAGTTTTTCTCGTCTCTGGAGAAAGTTAAAAATTCTATCTTTACCTGCTTAGGTGTTGATTTACAAGAAGCCACTTGACAGAATACTCTGTCTTCCCTGACTAGAAAGTGAATGGTTCTTGCCTCGGCATATAGTTCCTTTCATGGGTGGTTCTTGTGGGAAAGCTGGTGGACAAAGGACTTCCTTGAGCTCCACGATAAGCCAGTGTGTGCCTGTTTGCTAATAAATGGTTGCACTTTTGGCAGAATGTTCTCTGAAACTTGCTTTCATTTTTGTATCCCGTCTGGGTCTAATTGCCAGAGGCCACCAGTATTTACAAAAGGACCTGGCAACTTTAAATGGCCAAATTGGCTTCGTCAGTTTGTGACTCAGGACTCTGGCATTTGGTATTAAAAAGTGATTAATTAGGAAGAGCATTTATTAATGTCAGCCTCTCTGGCATTGCCTTGAAAATTCTCTCCATTACAGTGTACCACAATTTCTTTTGATTTCGGTGACTTTGGCAGTGAACTCTAGTTTTTTTTTTTTTGCCTATTATAGATTTAGGTCCTTGCTATGACAGTGTTTTCACTTGGGAATAATTCAGTGTCAGGGCTTGTTGGAGGAAAACTTTTACTCTTTGTTTTTCTGTCTAAAACATTTATTCTCTTACCTTGTAAGAATTTCCCAAGGGGGGAAATGACTCCTAATTAGTGATTATGTGGTTAAATTCTTTTATTTTTTTGGCAGGCCTCATATAGATATATTGAAATGCTTCTCTCTCATATACACGTTGGAGATTTCTGTTCATATATGGTGGAAAGCAGTCCTTATGAAACAATGATAATAGGGGTTTGAATTTCTGAACTTGGAATTACAAGCACAGATCTTCTGATGGGATTGCATCCTGATAAACCTAAAACAAATTGAAAATGTAGGTCGAAAATGCATTTAATACACCTAGCTTACCACTGAGTATCATAGCTCAGCCTCGCCTACCTTACACATGCTCAGAACACCTACATTAGCCTACGGTTGGGCAAAATCCCCTAACACAAAGCTTGTTTTATAATGAAGTGTTGAATATCTTCTGTAATGTATTGAGTCCTGTGCTGAAAGTGAAAGACAGGACGGTTGTTTGGGTGCAGAATGGTTGTCAGTGGATCGGTTGCTTGCCCTCATGGCTGACCGGGAGCTACGTGGGGCTCAGTGCCCGGTATCACAGAGAGGACAGTACCATGTATCGCTAGCCCAGGAAAAGATCCAGATTCAAAATTCAAACTACGGATTCTACCGAATGCCTATCACTTTCGCACCATCGTAAAGTGAAGAAATGTAGGTGGAACCATCCTAAGTCAGGGTCCATCTGTATTTAGTACTATTTTAAACAGGGCCTTTGTTTCTATCCTTTGTTGCATTTATAAGTCTATTAAATTTGTCCTTTTAAGGTGGCAGGCAGCCTGTCGTAGGCAGGCTGTGTTTTTTGTTTTTTGTTTTTCCTTACAGATTTTATTTATTTATTTGACAGAGAGAGAGAGAGCGAGAGCAGGAACACAAACGGGGAGTGGGAGAGGGAGAAGCAGGCTTCCCACCCAGCAGGGAGCCCGACTGTGGGGCTCGATCCCAGAACCCTGGGATCATGACCTGAGCCGAAGGCAGATGCTTAGCAACTGAGCCACCCAGGCGTCCCATAGGCTGGCTGTTTGAATGTCCAGTTAAAGGTGAGGGAAGAGCATTATTTAATCATGCCGGTTATTTAGAAAAAGCTTTTCAGTGATTTGTGATGAAACAAAATGATCCATCGACTTTTATCACCAAAGTGGGTCTTATGCAATGAGATGCAACATATTTTGATTATAGAAGATATTTTGGTTTTGGATGAGTATACTGATGGATAACAGGATTCAAATCCACTTAGTAGTAGTAGTTCCTCTAGGAGCTCAGCTGTACAAGTAAATCTCACTTTTTTGTTGTTTTTACCTATTAAGAAAGAAGCTTTCTAGGGGTGCCTTGGTGGTTTAGTTCAGGTGGTTAGGCATCTGCCTTCAGCTCAAGTCATAATCCCAGGATCCTGGGATCGAGACCCACATTGGGCTCCCTGCTCAGCGGGGAGTCTGCTTTTCCTTCTCTCCTCTCCCCTTCCCCTGCTCGTGCTCTCTCTCGCTGTCTCTCTCAAATGAATAAATAAAATCGTAAAAAAAAAAAGTTTTCTAAATTTCTTATTACTTCATATTTCATAAACTTAAAGTAAGCCAAATATTTCTCTGAGATTTGTTTGAGAAAGCATGGTGAATTATTTTCTTTAAGAAATACCACATCAAAAACCAATGATGTATTGTATGGTGACTAACATAACATAATAAAATTAAAAAAAAAAAGAAATGCTGCTCTAAAATATTTAGATCTTTGTTGTGTGAAACTATGTGGGATTTTTGTGATTCCTTCTTATTTATTTTCGATTACAGAGGGAAGGTACTGTCCCCTCTGTGACAATCCTGAGTAGATGAATCATACTTTTTAGTGAGTGTGACTCACTGTGTGAAAAAGTAAAACACCTTGTCTTTTTCTAAACAAAAAAATAAGTCTATGCCATCCTAAGCTTTGGAAAATTTTGGCAGAGGAACTTCTTAACAGAAGCATTTGAACAGTAACTATAGGTAGAAACGAATTCTGCCCAGCATGTACACTCTCATAGGAGTGAAACAATTTATGAAAACGCATCTAATTTATCCTCTGCTTCTGTTTGCTCAAACAAATGAATTCATCAAAGTGAATTGTGAATTAAAGTGAATTGAAACAGGTGAATTCATCGAAGCTAAATTCACTCATGACTTGGCTTCCATGGCTAAATCCATCATGGTCCCTAATTGAATCCTCACAGAGGGGAAAAATTGGTTAATTGCTCCTGCCTCCCTCCCATACTGGGTCACCTTATTGAGTTACAGTTCTTGATCCAGCATTCTGGGGCCTTACCTGTGTCATCTCCGTTTTGCCAGCCAGAGCTGGATGCCGTGAGCGTGATGTGAGACCAGTGCCCCTAGGCAGTAGACTCTCTTCCCCACTTTGCTGGGACAGGCTCCAGGCACAAGACTGAGCTTCTGTCAGCATTTCTCTCCTTGCTTCTCACAGGTTTCTTGTCTAGTGCATCACTGACCCTCTTCTGGACAGAGCCCCTCCCCTGAAGCCAAGGGTGTCTGACGGGGATCCTGGTTCCTCTCCCCCTCCCCCTTCCTCCTCAGTGAGCTTTGATCTCAACACATATAAACACCCATCTCTTAGAGCCACACCACTGTGGAGTTTTCAAATCCACATTCCTGAATGAATACTCTTTCTATATATATATTTTGTTGTTGTTTTATATATTTACATATAGTATTTATATATATAGATCTATATATATCTGTATAGAATATATATATTTATATTATATACAAAATAGATATAAAGAATAAGTGGTTGTCACATTGTTACATTACTGGAAGATTTATGCGTAAACAGTTCATAGATAAACAGTTGACTATTACAAATGGAAGCTTGAGCAGTAACAAGTTACAGAACATGCGTAGATTTAAAATTTAGAAGGTCTTTGTCCTACGTAGTTTATTCATTGTGCTTCTGTGGTCATTAGAATATGCGTGTCCTCTTATTTGCCTTACTAAGAAGGGCACTTTCATCACATTATTTGATTTATGTCAAAAATGATCATTATTCCCCCCTTGAGACTTCTCCAATATAATTTTGACTTACAGTTCAGTAACTAAGATCAGTCAGCTACATGATGTCTTACTCTGTTGTGTGTGGTAGACAAGGATATGCCCATTCTTCCAGAGGCTGGCTGTTAGAATGAGATTTGCACATATTCTTTGCCGCACATCCTGCCGCATTCCTGTAGACCGTAGAACACTCTTGTCTGCATCGATCTGGCGGAGTGAATCAGTAGTGTTTTCTGTCACAGGCCTCAGGTGTGATTTTCTAGACTGCCTTCGCAGTGCCTCACTTGGTCACCTCCAAACTGCTGGGTCTCATCTGCTGTCAATGTTTTTCTGCTGCAAAACCAGAAGGCAGTGAAATCCCCCAGTGAGTGCTTGTGTGTGTGTGTGTGTGTGTGCATGTGCGTGCACGCGCACACACACACAAACAGCACTCGCTTTGGATTCCAAAGCCACGTGGACTGTTGGGAAAGGACAGCCTTTGTGGTGGGCTAGACCTCAGTTTGAAACCCTTGTTTCTAACTAATTATATTAATGTAGATCTGTGTCTTAAGCCCTTTGCGCCTCAGTTTCTTATCTGTACAACTGGGGATAATTACCGATGTTCTAATATTATCATGAAGTTTCAGTGGAAAAATTTCAGCCCAAGGTCTGGCATATGGTTTGTGCTTGAGAGATACTTGTTTTCCCTATGTCCTCTACCATTTACAACTTACCAGGTGATCTTTATTGCCCACTCCATGTGTCTCCCATGTATGATAGCGTGCATACTGTAACTGCTCAGATGTGACTTTCCATCTCTCTAGTCTTCTCACTTTTTAAAAAATATACAGCTTTCTAGTACCTTTTCCATTTCTGTTCAGAACCACGGTTAGAGATGAAGAAAGTTCACTTCTTTGACTTCTGCCATGTCTCTAAAAATTCCTGGAAATAGTTTCATTCTAATCAGGGAAAGGTTTCTTCAACAACATTTTCTAATTTACTTAATTCCCTTTTAACTCCTTAGTAATGCTTGCTTAACTGAGTGGCATTCTTTTGCACTAGACTGATGTTTACCAATCATGCCTCTTCTAAAGTGTCTTTTAAAAGATTTTGCTTTTATTTTTCTTTAAACACTTAAAACACACATGCAGAACGTAACATACGTTTGCAAATAACGCTCCAAATTAGTTTATCCTCAATTAGAGTAAAGTAATCTGAGAGCTTCACTCTTCCACCTGAATTAACTCTGAGACATACTTGTGTGCTCTTGTGAGATAAGGAATTTCAATCTCAGGACCTCGTGTTGGCAAGAAGATTGAGACTGTTGATTAGAAACAAATCAAACAAAACGTGGTGCAGAAAAACGAAGTTCAGAACCAAAGACCAGAAATCGAAAACGTCAGTTTCCGAACGCTTTGATTTTAATCTGCCTTCGGCTCTCTGTTCATTAGTGCATCTGGCCGTGCTTCTTAGTGAAGAAAAGCTTGGCAGGGGGGAAAAAGCCGTGTTTAAATTGTCTTGGAGAAGACACAGAGTGTACGGATCTACTTTTGTCTCCGAGGGGGTATAATTTCTTCATTCATTTCTCCTTTTAAAATTTTTCTCCTTGCGCACTTACGAGTAAATTTTAGAGCACATGGAAGTGAGGAAATGATTGTCCCAGTTCGAGCCAAGGAGAGCGTGGGTTGGCAGCTCTGCTGTCGAGATCCTGAGCCTGTGCCATTTTCTGTCCCACCCAGCTCAGCTTATCCCATCCATTTCAGACTAAGGAGAAAAACCTTTCCATGGTACCTTCCATGCCTCCATGTGAGACATGAAGAGTGCCTCCAGTCATGGGAGGACTGTCCTTAGACCTCTCACAGGGTGGCATTGTGGCAGTTTGGCCTAACTCGGGCTCCCAGGAGGATGTATAGTCACCAGCGAATTTGGCCACCGTGACCAAGGCTCTGAGGATCAGCTTTCGGGTTTTCTTATTCTCTCTACCTTTAAGACTGCCCCAAGATTCCTCCTGCCTCCTGCGTGCTCTTATGGAGTTTAGATTCTAGGTCTTGTCTGAGGCATAACAAGTGGTCTGTTATGTTGGATATCCACAAGAGCAGTAAGAATTCCAAACTTCCTCTTCAGCTATTGAGAGATCCGTCTCGATCTCATTGGCCAGATAAAAAGCTCTCTCAGGTTGGTGTTTGTCTTTACTGTTTTTATTTATTTATTTTTAAAGATTTTTATTGATTCAGTTTACAGAGAGAGAGAGACAGCGAGAGAGGGAACACAAGGAGGGGGAGTGGGAGAGGGAGAAGCAGGCTTCCCGCTGATCAGAGAGCCCGATGCGGGGCTCAATCCCAGGACCCTGGGATCATGACCTGAGCTGAAGGCAGACGCTTAATAGCTGAGCCACCCAGGCGCCCCTGTCTTTACTGTTTTTATACAACACTTAAAGTTTTCTATAACCTCAATGGCCCTCAAAAGGGTGGTTTAGCCACAGGCTGACACCTAATGGAAATAGAACAGTGTAAGGATGGGACCAAGGCACGGGTGGGCTGCAGCCGGCTCTCCTGTCAGCTCACAAAAACCAGGGTTCTGATCCTTCTTTAGCATCCGCAGCTCTGCGTCCATCCCTATATACCCTCCTGCTCTGAGCCGATCTGCCGGTCAGGGTCCCGGCAGGGAACACACGACAGGGCCGATGGGGTGACTGAAGAATTTATGAAGGGTCTGTTTGCAGTGATATGGGCAGGGTTCGTGGAGCCAACATACACAGTGACACCTGCCAGATGACCTAAAAAGACAAAGGACAGGACTGTCACCGGCGGGCAAAGGGATGAGAGCTGTGACCATGGAGAGGAACCCCAGACGGGAGCTATACCTGTAGATGGGTGAACTGAGCCACTCCCTGACTGAGGTGGAGGAGGGAGGGGCTGTAAGATGCAGAGGAAAACAGCCAACAGTGAAGACCAGCTGGACAAGAGGGCAGCCCAAGGGGAATAAGTTCGAGGTACGGTTGTGCAGGGCTCAGAGAGTGTCCTCTTGCCGCAAACAGCCAAGCTCTTTCTGTCCTCACTTGGCACTTCCCATTCTCGTCTCGAAATCCTCCTTTGTGGCTCCTGAGTAAGTGTTTGGGGCCCCGTTCTCCATTCATTTAATGCCGTCTGCATTATCCCCATTCTTGCGAGTGTCTAAGGGCTTTTGTAGATTTAAAGTTCATGATGTTTTAAATCAACTGAAGCCTCTGATTTGCTCAAGTGGAGACTCACTGATGCATTTACTGTGGACAGCCGGAGGAGGGGTCTTGGGGCACAAAAGAATTCTTAAGATGTACAAAAGCAGCACAAGGAGAGCCCAGGTTCCCCAGTTTTGCAGGAAGGAGAGCTGAAGTTGTGTGCAACCCTGAGAACTATTGCTCCCAGAAATATTGCCATAACTCCCTGGCATTTGTGCTGATGATGGTTATAGTTATTCGTGAAGGATCCAAAGGTCTAAGACATATGACAGTTTACGACAGGGATAGTAATACCTCCACAGAGTCGTTGGGAGGTTCGGTCATTATGTAAACTTGCACAAATTTGGATTGGGTGCCGCAGGGTCGCTGTTCAGAGCCTCTCTCACCGCCCGGCTCAGTGACTGGGATTCAGAACAGGCCCCTCACAAGAGATGAGGCAGTACTTGTAGTCACAAGGCATTCCAATTAATCAAATAACTTGTCGTCTTCAATTAAAAATAACTTTCACATCGACAATAATAGGAATATGATTGGATATCTTAATAAGTTAAAGTATTTTAAAAATTAAAACTGAATGTCAATAAAGTGAAAGATGTAACTTTTCCTGATGACACAAGCCACAGGACCAGGCAAAGGAAGTAGTCATAAGTAGCAGTGAATGGAATCAGAGCGGTGCAGAAGGCATGTGTATGTGCTCATTAAAATACCTTAGTACCGCTGGTCAGTCCTGCCAGACCCTCACAGGATGCTCTTGGATACATCTGCAGACTGAGGACTGTTCACCCCAAGTTAATGTTGCAAATACCATCTTTCAGAGGGTTACCAAAAGTAAAAGATTTCCTTGGCGGGGAGTCCCTGAAAAGGCTCCGCTTGAGAACCCTAGTGATGCGTGTGCAGCTTTCATCGCTGAGCTTTACTATTGCAACGCATATGAGTTGCATGCCAATTCTGTGTGTGCCAGGTATCTAGGTAAAAAATTTAAATGAGATGGTGACTGCCATCAAGGAATTCCTAGTCTAATGGAAGAAGTAGACCCCTAAACAGAAAGAAAAAGGGGGGCCTAATATGTATTGGTAGCCATGCCAGTTGTCAGCTTGGCAAACGCCTGACTCCTAGGGCTGAAGAGGGGAGCTCGACTGTCATCCGCTTCTCCAAAGATTGATAAATTAGATGCAGACAGCGAGAGCCCAGCGCTGCCAAGTAAATCTTCAGGCTTGAAATACAACTGTGGTATATGTAGAACTCTGAGAACATACTCGCACCCTACATGCCATTTTCCTGAAAACTGTAGAGGTGGGAGAAAATATGATAATAATGATAATAATCACTGTAATGAGGGGGCACCTGGCTGGCTCAGTTGGTAGAGCATGGGACTCTTGATCTCGGGGTTGTAAGTTCAAGCCCCACGTTGGGCGTAGAAAAAATTTAAAAGTAAAAAAATAATCTTAAAAAAATTACTGTAATGAGGTCCATTCTCTGCCTTTCTGGAAGGGAACGGTCAGCAGTGGATGTTGTCTGTTTTGAATGGGCCAAGGAGGGGTCCTCTTCTCCTGGACACACACCCACACCCTGCTGGCCACAGTGCGCACGTGTGTGTGTGTGTGTGTATGTGTGTGTCCCCTTGTCCGTGACCTGTGCTTTGAAAAGTGAACTGAGAGTGAGAAGGGGAAGAAATAAACCAGAAGCTGCTGGGCTGGACTTGGATTCTGGAGTGACATTTCCTTTGAGGTCACTAATGGTCCTGAGAAAACCACTTCTTTTCCCTTCCTTAGCTGCTCGGTCAGATAGGTGGTGTGGAGACAGAGCTGAACACCTCTCTGGGCAGGTGTTAAGCTCTTTATCTCTTTGCAGCTCAGGGGCATGCTTCTCTACCTCGTCCCAAGCCAGAAAAGAATCAAACCTACCACTTGTCATATTGAATCTGTCTATTTTTCCTTACAGACACAATAGGTATCAGTACCCTTTCTTTGGTTTTACTGATCATCAGGTTAAAGCTCAAAGAAATAAATTAACTCTGAAGTTTCATGGTTAATCAAATAATGCATATTATTAATAGCTGTATGATTAACTCTTTTAATTCTCATGTCTTTTTACCCCCTACTGTAATTTGAATAAGTAAATTTCCATTTGCCTCTATTCCTAGAAATTGAATGCACTCTGTGTACTTTGGAAAGTCACAAATTCTCTCCCCCCACCACTCATATTTTGTTTGAGTTTCTATTAGGCCGAAACAAGCTTTAAATTTCTTAACCAATTCTGTCACATCTGTGATCCACAACATACAAAATTAGATTCCCTCCCACTCTTTCTCATTCTCGAAAATTCAGCCATGTCCATGACGTTTTCCCCTAACTTTACAACTTTCTGCTTGGTTGATTGACTTGCCGTTTAAAGAAATACATTTCTGAATAGTTTCTCTTTCTCTTGACTGAATGGGGAGGAGGGAAGACAAAGGGTATGATCATCAATTTAATTTGAGAATAAAGAATTTGTCATGAATATTATTTTTCTCAAGACAAAATAAAATAGGAAAACTTCATTGAGTTTGGGTGCTGTGCTGCTGTCTTCAATTGAATTGAGCAAAAAGCTCTCCGTAGAATCAGCCCCTCTGCCAGGGACCTGCCCTCCTATCCCAGCCACAACCAAATTTGTCTGCCTCCTAAGCATTTGTTCATTTTTTCAAACTCAGATCATCACCTCCACCAGAATGTCCTCCTTAACTTCTCCCCTTCTTGCATCCAGTTTTCTCTCTTGCCCAGTCCATTTATTCATTCACTGATTTATTTAAAAAATATTTCCGAGCACCCATTAAGTGCCAGGCACTGAGCTAAGCACGACCATGCACCAGCGAACACAGCTACCCAGCTCCCTGCCCTCCTGTCTCCTCTGGTCTCCTGGGGGAGACATTTTATAAAGACAGGAAGCACACAGATAAATGTCTGATTACAACTGGAATGATTCATGAAGGAAGTAAAGATGCTCTTGGAGACTGAAGAACCTGGTGGAGGAACAAGGAACACACGGTGTTGTGAGTTTTCAGTTTGCACGTCGGTCCTCTGGAGGAGGCTGGGGGCTCCTTGACTCTCACCCTCATCTTCCCTGTCCCCAGCAGCGGTGAGCTCCGCGGGGGTCCTGCCCCCTGCAGGGTTGGGAGAGGGAGGGGGAGGCGGGCAGGCACGGAGATGGGTGCCTTCAGGTCACCTGACACCTGCCTCGTCCCAACCTAGGGGCTTCTGAAAGCACTGGGGATTCTGCTGAGTAAAGGACATAAACACATGCCCACCAGAGTGAGGAAGGCAGCCTTTGTTCAGGAAAGAAGGTGCGAGATTGCCGGTGTGGAAGTGATGCCTCCTTCAGCTCCCCAGTGGGGACTGTTGTCTCATAACCTTGAGGACGGCCCGAAAGGTGGCTCACTAGATGTTAACACTACCCAGGACATGACTAACGGCCTGGCTGGAGTTCTCTTTACACTCTTTTCTTTTCAATTCTATAGGATTAATAAATAGAGCATATTAAATTCTTTTCAGAAATTTCTTGCTACTTTTCTCACCTGTTTTTTTTCCCTCAATTTTAGTGGGTCAGAGAAAATAAAACATCAGCCCTAATGCATCCATTTCAGTTGAAGGCTTGTTATGAAAGCCTTTTTTTCCCTTTCATCTTTTAATTCTAAAGAGTATGGTTCCTTTAGGTAAAAAAATGAGATCATAACTTACAGAACCATTAATTATTTAAGGGAAATTGTCCAAATCACATTTATTCATATGGAATTGCTCTCCAAAATTTTATTACTCTATATGTTATAATCAGCAAAACAAAGATCTTAATAAAATCCAGGTGATGGGGCACCTGTGTGGTTCAGTCGTTAAGCATCTGCCTTTGGCTCAGGTCATGATCCCAGGGTCCTGGGATCAATCTCTGCATCGGGGAGCCTGCTTCTCCCTCTTCCTCTGCCTGCCACTCTGCCTACTTGTGCTCTCTCTCTCTGTCAAATGAATAAGTAAAATCTTTAAATAAATAAATAAATAAAATAAAATCCAGGTGACAAATTTCTCAAGATGTTAAAAATCTTCCACTTTGTCCACTTAAAGCATTAGTAGTTTGTATTAGGAAGTTTTATTTATATTTAAAACTCTTGTATCTAGTTTTCTACAATTATTAAAAGTAATACACCTTTAAATGTTTGTAAGAAATATTTATAGGGCGCCTGGGTGGCTGAGTTGGTTAAGCGACTGCCTTCGGCTCAGGTCATGATCCTGGAGTCCTGGGATCGAGTCCTGCATCGGGCTCCCTGCTCAGCAGGGGGTCTGCTTCTCCCTCTGAGCCTCTTCCCTCTCGTGCTCTCTGTCTCTCATTCTCTCTCTCTCAAATAAATAAATAAAATCTTTAAAAAAAAAAAAAGAAATATTTATAAATGTAATATGCAAAGTTCTATTTGGTTTTCTTAAACTGTTTTAAAGAGAAAAAATAATGTCATCTGTATATTAAGGTTTGTTTTAAATAGGCCTGTCTTCAGATGTGTCCATATCATAGACAGTCATGGAAATACAAACTAACTTTTACAGTGTCCATTATAACAAATTATTAGTAATAAATAATTTTTTCTCCTAATTAAAAGTGACAGAAAAATCTTGACAAATTAATATCTACAATAAATATATAATATTAGAGAAAGGTGCTTTGTCAATTTAATGAATTATTGTAATGATTTTTGATGACAAAAAATTTCATGGAAAAATTACTGGCTTAATTCGAGCTAAAAATTTCTCAGCTTTAATGATCCCTCTCATTGGTTCCCCGAATTTTACCATTTGCATTTAATTTCCTTTATGCCAGGCTTTATGCTAAGCTTCTGGTGAGCTTTGTGTAGGTTTGTTGTGGGTTTGTTTTTTTTTTTTAATGCATTCTATTTCTGAGAGGATAATTCTCCATGATGCCTTAGTGAGCTTGATTCTATTAAGCTGCTTTGCTCTCTGGAAACCAGTTGCCTGGGGGGGACAGAGATTCTGAAAGGGGCCAGAACCAAAAAGTAGGGTTGCTGTAGGGCCGGCCCAGAACAAGGAGTAATGGTCACTGATCCTGTGCAATTATCAGAGGTTTCTGGGTGGCAAACGTGTGCCTTGCCAGAGGTCTTTCAGCCCGAAGGCTTTCTCTGATGAATTCAGCACACTGATCAAAGGGTTTGCATTGGTCTCCTTTATTCATTCCGTCAATGAGAACTTGAGAATGAAAGAGATGGTTAAATGCCGACTGAAGTGAAATGTTTAAAAAATTAATTTGTCCTTCACTATTGTGTGTTTCAGAGACTGGAGCACAAGGAAGTGTTAGTGGGCTTGTTGTTCCTGGTTTTCCCGTTCATTCCAGCCAGCAATCTCTTCTTCAGGGTGGGTTTTGTGGTGGCCGAGAGAGTCCTTTACATGCCTAGGTAATTATTGCTCATGATTTCCGCTTTAAGAGACCTGCCTTCCGTCACCAACATGGATAGTTCCAGAGGGACGGTCCTTTGCGTGTGTCACAATTAGGTCCTCGCGTTGCTGAGGCGTGTATTACCTCAGCTTTCACAACAGCCGCAGGGAGGTCTGGGCAAGCTTGCGCTTGCACCTGTTCACTCCGCCTCACAGTGGCTTACCTCCAGCTGGGAGCTTGATGGCTAAATGGGAAGTACTGACTTGAGTATATTTGGGATTCCAGGGCAATCATTTACCCCAATATCTATGTTTCATTAAACGTAATTTTAGTAATTTTCTAGAAATATTTGATTTGCATAAAATTATTACTTGTTAAGTAACACGAGTGTAATTATATCTTCTTCCTTCTTTCTCTCTTCCTTTCTTTGTTCTTTTAATTTAAAAATAGGTACAATCTCAAGAAAATTTGTCCTTGAGAAAAAAATGGTTAAAAATTATAAAGGGTCTTCAGCTATATGTGATTACATAATGCCACTTATCTCTGAATATTTGAACTCTGCTGAAGCTTGTCTGTTCTCTTGTCAGTGTTTCAAGTCCACATTTCTTTTCAGATGCCTGGAAAAGTCCCCTAAGTGGTTCTGCCTTTAATCCATTGTGTAACCTTGAGCAAGATATGAAGCTTTTTTGAACCCAGGCTTTCTCATTTTTAAAATAGGGATTTTAGTAAACTTCCTAAAATTAAGTAGTATCATGAAAGTTATATAAGAATGAACTTTTGTAAAAGGCAGTATCCTAAACCAAAATATTATAAGGAAATCATTATTTTTATTTATTGAGTTAGGAATTTTATTTTATTTATTTTTTGAATTTTATTTTTGTTTCAAATTTTTATTTAAATTCTAGTTAGTTAACATATCGTGTAATATTGGTTTCAAGAGTAGAATTCAGTGATTCATCACTTATATGTAACACCCAGTGCTCATCACAAGAAGTGGCCTCTTTAATGCCAGTCACCCATTTAGCCCATCCCCCACCCACCTCCCCTCCAGCAACCCTCAGTTTGTTCTCTGTCTTTAAGAGTCTCTTATGGTTTGCTTCCCTCTCTCTTTTCTCCTACCCTTTCCCTATGTTCATCTGTTTTGTTTCCTAAATTCCACATATGAGTGAAATCATACAGTATTTGTCTTTCTTTGATTGGCCTATTTCACTTAGCATAATCCTCTGTAGCTCCATGCATGTCATTGCAAATAGCAAGATTTCATTCTTGTTGTTGGCTGAGTACTATTCCTGTGTGTTTGTGTGTGTGTGTGTACATACCACCTCTTCTTTATCCATTTATCAGTCAGTGGACATTTGGGCTGTTTCCATAGTTTGGCTATTGTCGATGATGCTGCTATAAACATCAGGGTGCATGTGCCCCTTTGAATCTGCATTTTTGTATCCTTTGGGTAGGAATTTTAATTAACTTTAAATTTTATTTTTGAATTAATTTAAATATCAATAGATTTTAATTTTATTAATTGATATTGAGTTAGAAATTTTAAAACACAAATAATTAGGAATCAATTTCATAACCTTTGATTACCCCTAAGCCAAGTACCTAACAGTTTTTCCAAGTCTTTACAGCTTCTTGTTTTGACTTGGTTAAGGAGAAAGGGCAGTCCTTAATTTTCTTCATGGGTCTTCAGTACCATTTGGGAAGGCGGTTATTTCTTTTTTTTTTATTTCTTTTTTATTTTTTTAAAGATTTTATTTATTTATTTGACACAGAGAGAGAGAGAACACAAGCAGGGGGGAACGGCAGGCAGGGGAGAAGCAGGCTCCCTGCTGAGCAAGGAGCCCGATGCGGGACTCGATCCCAGGACCCCGGGATCATGACCTGAGCGAAGGCGGACGCTTAACCGACTGAGCCACCCAGGTGCCCCAAGAAGGCAGTTATTTCTTGATAAATACTATTTGTTAAGGACAAAAATACAACACAAATTCTTTGTATTCTGTATTGCTGTGAGATACCAGGCTTATGAGACCTTGCCAGTAATAGGGAATATGAAGGGCAAAGGGGATTCAGTGTCTGTTCTAGGTATGTTTTTGCTTAGACCAGCTGAAAGTGGCTTCAGTCTGCTCTTCTCTGTAGTGCGGATGATTGCAAGTGGAATCTGTGTTCATTCTTCACCTAACAAGTTTTCACAGAGCACGTTTGCATTCTGTACTAGAATCTGAGCCTACAAAAATAAGTGAGTCTTGGTGCCTGCCCTCAAAGAGTTTAGCTGCTGATAAACATGAATTAATGTTAATTGTATCAAAACTTCTACTGAACCTCTATTATATATCAGTCACTATGCTAAGCATATTATATTTATCAGTTCACTCACACTGTTTATGTAGTAGTCCATAGCTCCCCCCTGAAGTTAGGGGGCCTGTATTTGAATTCTGGCTTAAGCATGAGTGTGATGCCTCAAAGCCTCGCTTCCCTCGTCTGTATAAAATGAAGATAATAGCACCCAACTCAAGGAGACATTGTGAGCATTAAATGAGATGATCATTTAAAAAGCTTAGAAAGCGTTCTGCATTGTATGTGGTCAATGAAAAAATGTAGTTTAAGTGTTATTGATTGATGTCAGCTCCCTAGGTAGCTGATGCCATTACCCGGTTTTACAAAAATATAACACCTGGGTGCTAAGAAGTTAAAGAACTTGCTCAAGATGGGCAGAGTTGAAATGCAGATCTTTGTCTACTCAAGGACCTCTCACCTTCCAGACTATATTGCTTCTCTGATAGTAACATCTTAGTATTCTTTTTAAGTGAAAAGAAGAAACTCAGAACACAGTAAACGTACTTTCAGCTCAACTCCATTTGGTGATCAGGACGTGTACTTCTAAGAGTCCTGTGAGATAAATCCTCAGGAATCTGGGATTTGGGGGGACAAAGAATTGCATGTGCAGCAAACTTTTCTAATCCAGAGGCAAGAGGACAATTTCTGAGGAAATAAAGGGCTGGAATTTTAAACAAGAGGTTAAAATGTCATTTTTCTGGAAGAGACCCTTATGTCAACATTATTAAACCCGTAATACTGTTATCATCCATTTGTGGGGTGTCTTAGTTAAAATAAGGGGTTCCACTTGCCTAGGTAGGTGTATTTCCCTAAACCTACAGAATCATGCCAGTTCTGGCTCTTCCTGAGTGCCGTATCTTAAATAGACCTTTCTCTGACTTTCAAAAAATGATTTATTTATTTTAGAGAGAGAGAAAGCACGTGCACAAGCAGGGGGAGGGATGGGGGGGAGAGAGAGAGAATCCCAAGCAGACTCTGTGCCAAGCATGAAGCCCAGCATGGGGCTCGATCTCACAACCCTGAGATCATGACTGAGCCAAAACCAAGAGGATGCTCAACCAGCTGAGCCACCCAGGCGCCCCGACCTTTCTCTGACTTTCTTTTCTCTAAAATAGACAAAGTAGTATCCCTGTCCTTTTACCGCTAGGTATAAGCTCATTTGGATTAGAATGAAAGTTCTGAATATGAAGAAAGCCTCAATATTTCCAAGAACAAGTGCCTGCCTCTTAGAACCTACTCGGATTTTGCTCCATTTTGCAAACTTGGTGCAGAGTCATCCAAAATCAGGGTCGGTGAGCTGGTCTTCATTAAAGAGATGACTATCTTTTTTTCTTTTCTACCCTGCATGTGTGCATTGCAGTGTTGACATTCAGTCATCATTTTCCGAGGGTTTCAGCAGCTTTTTGCCCAGCTATCCACTGTTTTCCACTGAGGTGGGGCAGCTGGTCACTGCTGGGTAAAATCTTTTCCAGGGAAAGTCCCCCATTTTCCTAGAAAACTGTCAACGTTTATAAATGAAGTGTGCTGAAGTCCTTATTGCCGCCGGAAGCTTCCTGGGGACCACAGAGAAGTTTGCCTGTGCTGTAGGCATCCCTGGGAAAGCATGAGAACACTGGGTGTTGCCTGTTGCATTTATGAAGGTTAGACGTTGGCTTTGGCGATGGTGAAGACCATCTCCCAAGCCTTTTATACACACAGGAATCTTCTCTGCATGACTCTCCTTACATTATTGACCTTGACAGGAAAGAGCCATTTTCCACAGCTTGAAGTACCCAGGTGCTTTGAGGAAAACATATACACAGTGTCCTCAATGGATGTTTGGTAATACCTGTCATCATCTTTATGCAGACATCTGTGTTCTCTCAAAAACTCTAGCAAATGACAGGACAATGAAGTTAAAAGCTGACTTGGTAATTCTTCTGAGGAAGTTGAACTTTCTACTCATTAAATGTTTGTTTCAAGTGATATGGAGCCAAATCTTGGCCTTAGATTCCATCCATAACACCACAGAAATCATGTCCACCCTCACTGAAGCCTGGGTGACTCCCATCAGGCCCAAGGGCTGATTTGGCTATTTTACCAGAAAAGCCCAGAATGAGTCAGACCAAGTACTCTTTCATGTCTGCCTTTATGCCTAACAATGAATAAGGCACTCAGATCTTCTGGCTTTTGTTCTCCCTCCATCCTAACTTAGATAAGACCCAAAATGTCACCTTCCTCTGACTTGCACTTTGAAATCTGTGGATAAAAGGGACAGAAATAGGCTATCTATTTATCATTGCATGGCTTTAGGGTCAGAGTTTCACCACCAAAAGAAATTGGAATAATCTTTTCTTCTGGTGATAAATGCCTATTTTGTGGATTTCCTTTTTGAACAGGCAGGAGAGTTTGGGGCTTAAATCACTTTTTTTTAACAGAAATTTCTTCTCTCCAGAGAGGCATAATGTTTTATGGCTACTTTTTTTTGTATTTTATAAAAACCACATTAGAATGCTTCAAAGGACTAAAATTTCTTTGAATCAATGAAGCAGAAATAGTTGTTGGGAGCTCTCAAATGAAGTCATAGGATGTGATCAGATACTCATTTACATGCCAGATTAAGGGTGATTTATTCACTTCATCGCCAAAGAGCAAATTCCTAAGCTACTTTAAGAAAACATGAATGAGTGGAAATAGGAAGCAGATAAGAATAAATGAAGGCAGAAACAATATTGTGGATAGCATTGATCAAGAATAATTGAGACCACGGAAGGAGAAGTTCGATATCATGTGATACCATGTGTTGGAGGGAAGAAAGAAATATAAAAGTTTGCCCTTGTATAATCCCTAAGCTTGTGGACACATCAGACACGGAAAACTGGAAAAATGATGACCCCCACCCCATTCATTTTTGATTTTGAGGATTACCTTCAAGTCATACCTATCAATTTGAGGTGAAATTTTTCATCTTACCTGGGTCGCTATGGGAGCAATACTGCAGTATTTCTTTCTCAGGATGCAAAAGGAAAAATGGTACCTCGGAAGTAATACTGCTTCCATTATCTGATTTTGGGAACCCCTTCTGAGGAACCATCTATGCATAGGCTCCTTCAGACTTGCTGGAGGAGAGTGACGATGATTTGAGAGTAAATCAAAGTTTGGCCAAATATTAAAATCAGCAGAGCAGTCGTTCGATATCAACACAAGCTTACCTTAGCAAATCCAGCAGGACAAGACTGAACTGGGAACTGGTACAGCCCCATCAGTCCCCTACTGACTGGCAGCCTTGGGGGGGATCATTTTCCTACCAGTAAAACCAGAGGGTTAGCCTTGCTCAGTGGTCCCCAAGTGTTGCTTAGATCTCCATAACAGACTTTTCCTGGTCTGTGGCCAAGTTAAGACAATGTAGTGGGTTTTTCATAAAGTTTTATCTGTGCATTTTTTAAATTATGAAATTATGCCTTTCTTATATTTTTGGTATTAAAATATCTTTTCTCCTATGACAAGGTGTAAGAGCAGCAGGGGTTGCACAACCCTCCTCCCCCACCCAAGTCCACCTTCTTGGAAATTTTACGGGTTTGGGAAATCTCAAACCTCAGTAATCATTGTGCTACATGATCTCTAAGGTCTCTTTCAGCTCCAAAGTTCAACTGTTTTGTGATTCAGAATAACCTTGTGGAAAGCATGAATTTTTTTTTTCTCCTCCAGGTTTTAAACAAGGATTTTTGTCATGCATTGGAATGTGACCACCTATGTCTGCTCTTTTTCAATAGGATGGTCCCTGTAGGGAAAGGGAGATGGGTCCCATGCGGGGAGGGGAAAGGAAGGTGGTACATTTGCCATGGGGACAGGCTCTCTGAGGGACCAGGTGGTGGACACCAGGAAGTGGTTCGGGAAGGATCTGTGTGGGGTCTCTGCTGTGAGATAATGGGGTGTCCTCATAAGCAGCAGGAGCAGCAGATGCTTAGAAGTTCACGGGGAAAGCAGCAAGAAGGAATGTATATGTCAGGAGGAAATGGGCCCCCGGCAGCAAGAGCAAGGCCAGACCTCCCTCTTCAAGGAGCCGTTGTACAGGCAGCTTAGTAAGAGAGGTTGCAGTCCATGAAAACAGGTCAGAAGTTTGCCTGTCCCCATGAAGTCATGGAGAGAGACCCATTAATTCGGCCGAAGCCAAGGATCTAAGGAGGGGCTCAAAGCGCAGGTAAATTGCCCCCAAGGTGGTTGATACTGAATAAAGAAGGTTGAGTCCCCTCTAAGGCCATGGCTGGCAGAGATGGGACAAGATTGAACCACGTAAGAGGACACAAGTAACTTGATTTTGAGGGGGCCAAGTCAAAAAAATCATGGGAAACCCGACAAAGCCAGATACTCGTTTTTTAGTTTGATTTTTTTGTTTGTTTGTTTCAAATTCCCGTTGTATAATACATTAGAGAGGTGGGAAAAGCAGCTTGGGCTTGACAAAGAGCCACTTAACTAAAAACTCAAGAAATAGATTGAGAGGCAGTTTTCAGTTACAAGGTCAAGTGCACCAGGTCTCTGAGAATATATGTGTATAAGTGTGCCTATGTGTTGGCTAAATTACCCAGAGCCACTCAATTATTACTTAGTTTTAGCTCTGAATCCATTTTTTATGCAGTTCTATCATGCCGCCTTAAAAGGAGGTTCTCTTTATCATAATGAGTGCAATGAAGGAAAAGGAGAAATGCAGTGCGCTATTACACTAGGGGGCAATAAAGTGGTATCACCAAATGATCTGGAGAGAAAGAGTGAAGGTCACGGATACCACTGGAAAACAAACAGTGGGAAGATCCAAGATTTGAGTAAGGAAGTAAGTCTTTTTACTTTAGAGAGGTAGTCTAATGCTTTTAAATATGGCGTCTTCCATGTTATACACCATATTTTAAAAGAAAGCTGAGTCTGTCAAGCTCTGTTGCTCCTCCCCACGTCTCCGGTTTTCAGTGGGACAAACCTCCACTGTCGTGCAGTCAGAGGCTTCCTGCTGGTGTAATAACCTACTCCGGGGTTTCAGAAGTTGATTAAGATTATTCTTTAGAATATGATGGAGTAAGGATGGAAATATTTGATACCAGCTTGTCTCTTTGTTCTTGCTGTGCCAGCATGAACTGTTCCATCCAGCCCTTCGAGACCTGAATTCAGAAGAGGTATGAGATCTAGACGCTAGGCCTTGTCCAGTGAGGGCTGCTCTTGAGGGCAGTGCCCAGTAGGGAGGGTCCCAGGGTTGCCCCAGGCTTGGGGTCGGTGCTTGTGCTTGGGGGTGAGTGTGCCATGTGAAGAACGTGACCAGGAAGGAAAGGAGCAGGACTTTTACTGAGGGACTCGAGCAAATGTGTTCTAAAACTAGAGATTGTGGATCACAGACAAATAGAACAGAACAGAGCCGTGGTGAAAATAAAGTGAGCTGAGGGGAGATTGGATGCTGGTGGGCTGAAGATCAGTTGGCCAATCTGTGGGGTGGCCTGAGTCAGGCAGTTACTTACTGAACTATAATCACAGCCTTAATATCACAAAAGTCTATCAGTTAATTAAAAAATGAATGTTTATGTCTATTAAGTCCTAAATGATGAACAGCAAATGTCTGGGAAACCACAATTTGAAAGTAAAATTTGGAGAGTGTAATTTGGATTCAGATGAGCCTAAATGGAAAAATGTATGTGAAAATACCATAAGCTGTGCTAGGTAGCTGCAAGTCATTATTTCAGTCCACCCTGTGCAAATGAGGAAATTGGAGGAATCAAAGTTGAAGGGAAGCAAAACAACATAGGCCCATACCTTTCCCCGCCCTTTCTCTTCCTCCAGTGGTTCTGCAACCCTACCCTAGCAGGTCAGTGCCGTACTGAAGGAGATTAGGAAATGTGCCTTTGCAAACAGAGGGGAACAACTAACCCATAGATGTTGACAGCCCAGGTCCTGCACATCGGGCTGTGGCTTTGCCTGGAGGGTGGGAGTGGACCGAAGGGTGGCCATCTCAGCCTCCCTCCTATCAAGACCCCTCGCCCTTATATGTGAATCCACTGCTTTCCTTTTCTCTTGGATTCTGCGCAGGGAAATGTATCTCAGACCACTGACTTTTTTTTCTTTCATCTTTATTGAAATATAATTGACATAAAATATTGTGTAGGTTGAAGATGTACGCATGTTGATTGGATACATTTATATGTATTGCCAAATGGTTACCACTAAACCAGTGACTTCTTATACAAATTTTAGTAATCTTAACATATTCTCCATACTCTCTTGGAAACCTGGATTGTCCTGCTCTTGTGAGGTTTGGGATCGCCATTTTTGTATGTCTGTACTTTCTCATAGTACCCCGCACAATGGATGCTTCATAAAAGAGTATTGTAGAGCCTTCAGAAACACTGGACACATGAGAAAGCATGTGCCGGTGCGGTCAGGTCCGTGTTAACACATGGAATAGAGGAGGAGGCAGCAACAACTAGTGGATTGTCCATTATGCCTTTGCTTCAGAAATACAGATGCTGTACCATAGGCCATGGTGGTTTATGGAAGAAGTGACAGAACTCAGGTCCTAGAGATGGGCATGCTTGTAGGAGGGTAGGGAGAGGGTGGTTTTTCTAACTTTGCAGGAGTTGCTTTAGAGTTCCTTGGGGGAGGTCTTTGGCTTTGGCCGAAAGGACTCTCCGGCCCAGATGGAAAATCTGGCAGAGACTATTTGTACCAGGCTGGGAGGGAAGGAAGCCAGGCCTGGAGTGAAAGCTCCTGCAAGGGGCAACACCCACACCCCACGGATGGGTAGTTCTCTTGGTGGTGAAAATCTCCACCCCTGACTTGGATTGATATATTTTTAGGTTTACCCTTGTTTCCATGTTAGTTTCTGATACTTTTAACCTCATTGTTCAACCACACTTATGAAACAGCCCCTGTCATAGTCTGATGCTCAAGGTTCAAATGAATAAAACATTACTCCATCCTTAAATAACCAGCCTGAACTTCTTAATACTTTATTTCATATGAAAGTTGAATACAAAAGCTTCTTTACTGTGCATTAGTTCACCAAAAAGATGATAATTTGCATTCTCTTCCCTTTCTTCTTTCTTCCTGTATTCATAAAGATAGAGGAGAGAGATTTGAAATGAGGATAAGGGAAGATTTGCTTAAGTGCTTTTTGAATTTCAGAACTGTGAGTGCACATTAGCATACATACATGGCTACCTGTATTTCACACACTACAGGTGTATCTTACTTCCTACAATAGATTGTTCTATAAAAGTGATGTGTGACTCAGACCTTTCTGAAGTGAACAATATTGTACAAGGAAGTTTTTAGTTTTAAGGGAGTTTCTGTGAATGCTTTTGTGAAAGACTTACATTGTCCTGTAAATTACATAGTTTGGGTCAATCTGGACTTTAATAAACTGGATTTCTTGAGGTGTATTTATGGATCTAATCACATATTTTAATGATATACACCGTACATTTTATTGATGTCATAGAATATGGCATACTAAACACACATGAACACATAAACACTTCACTTGAAAACACGGATACCTTGTATTCAGTTCACAGACTGTGTCCACATACATTATTTCATTACTCCACAAACAGCGCTTTAAAGTAGCTATATTTTCAGCTACCTAAGCAGGCAATCTTAAACTCTTGTAAAATAAACAACTAAGGCTTCATGAGATTGAGCGAATCTCCTGTGGCCAGCGGAACTCCCAAGTGTCAGGAAAGAACCTGGCTCCTTTGACCCAGTTCCCAAATTCCTTTTCCTCACTGTGAACTCCCAAGCTTAAAGTTTGCACGAGGCCACTTTTGTTCCACTGTGGCTCATAGTGTTTTAGGGGCCTCAGGAAGTTCCTGCATTTACGAGCCTGGTAGAGACAGACATCTGTTTTGACCTGGATATATGTGCAGCCTGTACACATATCCTGTCTCCTACTCTATGCAGCAGAAAATAATTCCCTAATAATAATATTATTATAACATAATATTAATGTTATCAGTTATGGTTGTCTATCGAGCACGAGTGTAAAATTATTTCCTTTTACAAATAAGAAAATTAATAACTAGAGATTTTAAATAATTGAAGATCAAACAACGGCAGTGTCAGAACTGAAATGCAGACTCCAGAGCTCTGCCTTATTTACCACGAGAGGTCTCATAAATTCGGAGCTAGTAGATGAACTGCAAGGTTGAGAGGAAGCATCTCATCTTCAAAGACGTAGAGGAGAATCCGGTTCTCAGAAGGTGAAAGCAATGACGTTATTATCCCAGCTGTTCATAGATATGCTGAGGAAAGAACAGAAGAAATCTATTTCGTGGAGAAGTGATAGAAAGAAGCTCTTCCTCTCTACCACGGGAACGCAGCGCCGAGGATGAGGAGCCGCACGAGAGAGAAATGTACAAGAAATGCTTTTGGAGTCATTTTCTTGGAATATGCATAAAGTCACATCCAAATACATTCAACCTTCTGAGAAATTTTCCCGCCCATCAAATATGTGAGATTAAAAAAAAAAAGAACAAGGTGGGAGTCTTGGCTCATCAGAAGCTGGCAGCTTCCAGGTTAAATCTGATCTGAGGCCTCGCCATTGGTCCCCTGCTGCATCCAGGCTGCAGCATCAAACACCTGTTCTGGGCTCCGCATTCCAGGGCTTGATTGTTTAACCATCCACGAGACCAGAATCAGATGTTACTGTCATAATTTGCCAGGTGGGGATTCACCAGACCAGAGTGAAGCTAAGTAGGGCCATGTTTCATTTCAACTATCCAAAGTTGGGAATTTTTTTTTTAAGTAATAAAATCGTGAGATTGTGTCTGTCTTGTATCACTAATGTTATTTGTAGATCTTTTCAGTGGGTTGTTTGAGTTTAAGTTAAAAGGTAGAATTTCACTTGTATTTAATAGTGAAAAGATTCTCTTTGCTCCATGTAATTAAACAAAAAGTGAAGCCATAGTAAACATCATAATATGCTTGGCCCAGAGATAGAAAATTGTCCCCTTTTCAGGTTGATGTAAATAGGAAGGAGAAGTGTTGTTCTTTTATCACTTAAGAGCTTCTGGGGAAGGTTCGTGAAGGTACATTTGTACTATTTACACAATGATTAACTTCTCACACAGTTTTCAAATAACAGGTTTAAATATTTTTCATTCTAATATGGAAGGACAAACATTGTTGACCTGCATTTCCTCTTCAGTTCCCTTTGGATAAGCATCATAAAAGTATCAGGGGAGAGATGGCCTAGTCTCTAGTTATTCCGTGCACTGAAATGGGGATACCTTCAGCCTGTGAGTGAGAGATCAAATAATGACTCCACTCCCAGAAGCCGTGGTGCTTCTCAAGCTGCTTTGAAAATGCGTCTCAGTACTGAGCCAAACCAATCAGTGACCAGAGTTTGGTTCTTCAGGTTCTCGTTTTGTCCACTGTCAGTGGTTGGCAAAACTGACTCCTTTACGCTCTGTGTAGAGGTCTCTGATCAGAGCCCAGATTTTCCTTAACCAGATTCACCAAAGCAACCTGCAGTCTGGTTTCATCTCCTTGGAGGCCAGAAAGGCATGTAGCTTCTCATTTGCTTGATTTTCTACTTTCAAAATGAGGGCTTGCCCCGCCCCGAGAAATGGAGAGAGCAGTTCTCCCCCCTGCCGCTGAGATCAATGTATTAAAGCAGATGTTGAAGGATGAAATGTCATAATAGAGAAGCATCTTAATCTTTGTGATATTGTGTTCACATTTGTAAGAATGTGATACTCTCTAAGAAATTTGCAAACCTGAGTAGAGATGATTTTATATGGCTTACTATTTCCTTAAACCATATGTCAATACAAGGACTTTCCAAAAAAAATGATCATGTTACTTGATACTGATGCCTGTGCTGAGTGGAAAGGAATGGCCTTCTCCTTCTTCGGTTATAGCAGGGGTCACTCCTTCTTCGGTTATAGCAGGGGTCACTCCTTCTTCGGTTATAGCAGGGGTCACTCCTTCTTCGGTTGTAGCAGGGGTCAACACGCCGTGGCTCCCGAGGGGAGGCTGGCCCACTGCCTGTTTTATAAATACATTTTATTGGAACACAGCCATGCCCATTCATTTACATGGTGTCGATGACTGCTTTCCTGCTCCAAAGATAGAGTGGGCAGGACAGAAAAGCCTGAAAGTCCTGAAATATTTACTCTCTGGCCCCTTCCAGAAAACATTTGCCAACTTCTGGAGATCAGCATCGTGTTAGAGTCATGGGTGTTCTCTGCTACTAGCTGTGGGTGCTGCAGACAAGTTATTTGACTCCTATAAGCTTTAATTTCCTCAATTAAGAAGTAGAAGATACCAAGGATTATATATTTAAATCAGATAATATATTTAAAGCCAGTACCGTCCTTATCCTCGGCCCTACCAATATTGTGGACAGGCCCATGCAACGCTCTGAGTGTGGTGCCTGGCCAATAGGAAGGACTCAGTATAAACATACGGATGTGTAAAATAGCTCATTACTTCTGTCGTTGTTATCTTCGTTATTCTCGTCTTCTGCCATTTTGTGGCCATAGCTCAGAGACCCTGTGTGGAGATCCCAGTGTCCTCTTCTTCCTCTGCTCTGCCACAGGGCAGCTCTGTTTCCTACAAGGAGACAGAAAATGAGTACTAAAATTTTGTGAATGGCGTGGTTAGGAGGGAAGTAGGTGAAGCTGTGTGGTAAGGTGTGAGGAACGCAAGGATCAAGTCAAAAGCCAGACAAGCAGGAGAGCACATGGAGCGTGAGTTTGGAATCTGAAATGCGTGGGTTTGTATCTTCGCCCTCCTATAGAGGCTGTGTGACCGAATTCAGGAAATCAGTTCACCTTTCTCCTCGTCAGCGTCCTTGTGGTTAAACACTGCTCACAGCGAGTGACCCACAGGGACGCGAGGATGGGCTGGACTCCTACACGGAACGTGCTTGGCCCGTGAGATGCGCGCAGCAAACATGAGTTCTTCATGGCGCTGCCTTAGGAAAGCAGGAGCAAGAAGACAGCGAGAGCTGTGGGTGCCTGCACGGGGTACATGCATTTCAGGACTTTGCTCCCGTGGCGCCGTTCCAGACCATATTAAAATCTCAACTTCCTCCCCACCCCGGACTTCCTCTTCCTCTTTGCTTGATAGATTGTTACCCACGTAACATATCCTGCTGTGGGGCACACTCTGTTTTATTTGCTTATTGTCCCCACCCACGTGGGTTCCACGAGGACAGGAATTATTGTCTATTTTGTCCACTGATACGATCTCGGTGGCAGGACACAGTTGGGGGTTTATTAAATATCTGTTGAACGGAAGAACAGAGCCCAGAGGCTTTCGTGTGGCCAGAGATGCACCCTGCTCCATTAGAGCTGGGATCTGGATGAGGCTGGAGAAGCAAATGGCAAGCATCCTCATGAACTCGAGCAGCCATGGTGACCTATAATGCATCGGCATGGCCGGTTGTAGAGACTGAGAGACGTTTAGAAAATCTTGAAACCTTTAAGGCCCAACATGACTTGTGGAAGTGGGAAGAGGTTTTGGGATTTTATTATTTTTGTGTTAGTGACTCTACGTTCTAGCATGTTCAAGGTTTCTGCACAGTGCTTATGGCAATCAAATCCAGCCTCCTTAGCTCAAATCTAGTAAGTGGGGTGGTGACTCCCTTTGTTTGGCCTAACAGTGAACCCTCAAATTTTAAGGAGCTGGACCAACCGACTTAGGGGATTTGAAGTATGGAATTGGAGCTCGAACGTGAACTGATTCCCAGCATCTCCATGTCAGAAACCTCAAATGCTTCTCTTGTTTTTCTACCCTTGATACCATAGACATTTAGAAAAGGGAACAGAAGTGGAGAGATTTTTTTTAAAGGAGATATGTTTAGAAATGAGACTATTTAAGTGTTTTCCTTTACAAAACCAATCTGCCCCAGTAGACTGGAGTTCTTTGAGGGCAGGACCTGTGGTTTATTCATAATTGGATTCTTAATGCCCACTATATTGCCAGTCACATATAGAGAGAGAATGAATAAATAATTGAACAAGTAAATGGGCTATATTAATTTTGGGCTTCTTATGGACAATGTCTAACTGATGTAGGATTTCTTTACACAAGCTGGCTTCATTCTTAAAATATTCCGTAATAATTTGTAGTCTATTATCCAGGGAAAGAAGTGGGTCTTAACTGAAATGCGCATGGCAATGATGGATACAAATTAAATGTTTGTGATTTCTGAGGCCAGTCGACTGCATAGATGATGTGAGGGACCACATTCCAGCCAAAGGTTTTTAGAGCTGTGCTATCGACACGCCACTCAGATAACATGAGAGATTCTTCATGTCTATTTAGAAAGCTGAGCCAGAGTCAGCAAGGAAATCCTATCAAAACAGTTTGTCTGTGATGGGCTCCAAGCCGCAATGCTCAGGAGCTGGCCCGTGGATAGATGATTTTCCTTCCGCATAAGGACTTTGACCAGAGTGGGAACATGCCAGGCGGCACATCCCTAGAGACAGACTGCCAGTGCTCCTTGGTGACCAGCATTCCTCCCAGGTGCTGATAGGGAGCTCTTGGGGGGACTGGCTCTCACAAAGCCACGACGTCACCCGTTGTGAAATGGTCTAGATTTAGACTCGTGGTGCCAATATGGTTATACAATGTCAGTGACAAAAGACAGCGAGAGTCAGAGGGTCTGTTCACGACCCAAGAACACACAAAAGGGATGTCTGCTGATGCTGCTGAAATCCAGGGCAGTTTGAGCCTAAATGATGAACCTGTTATTCTCCACACTAATGCCAGAGGGCTAGCAATGTGCTGGAATAGCGCATCAGAGAACCAACATGTAGATACTGTGTAAGATGGGGGGGGGGGTTTATATTTGCTTCTCTGTCATGGGGCAAGTTTTATTTGAAAGTTAGTTATATGGGATCGAATACTCAGGGGGACTCCACTGCACCCCCGAAGTAATCCTGCCTCTCTCCCTCTGTTTCCCAGCATGGGCTACTGCATCCTTTTTGTGCACGGATTGAGGAAGCTCTGCACTTGGCTGAATCGATGCGGGGCCACCACGCTGACCGTGTGCACTGTGCTGCTATTATTGCTTTTCTCCTGGAAAACTGTGAAGCAGAATGAAATTTGGCTGTCAAGAGAGTCCCTGTTCAGGTACGATTAGATGGAGAAAAGCCAATCTCTTCCCATGCATTTCTTTGCTTACGTATTTGTTTCCAAACAAATGAGATAACATGGGTCTGGCAGTAATCATTAACCCACGGGTTTTTGGTTTTGTTTTGTTTTTTTTTTAATAAAGTTTTAAGTGGAAGATGTAATTTTATTTGAGGTTTTAGCTTTAGTTTTTTAAATGGTATTCAATAAAGTTTAATGTGAGCTCATTCTAAGTGAATTTATGAAAATAAGGTTCATGGGAAGGTTTCTGGGTCTGTGGAACCGTCATAATGATGAGCTGGGCTGTAAAATCAGCTATAAACAAAATGAAATGATAAGCCTAACCTCATTATGCAGACAAGTCAATGAGAAAGGTGAGCACCCAGCAGGAAGGAAGAGGAACGCAGGACATTTTCTTTAGACTCTTCCAGGACATTAAGTTGTGATCTGTGATCTAGTTGCTTTATTCTGAACATAAATTGTGAACAAAGAAATGGAAGACTTTTCTCATCTCCTGGTAGGTTTCTGTGTGGTATAGAAGCTGTTTCTGAATATAACAACATCACCTGAAAGCCCTAAACTTGTCGTAAAGTATAAACATTCTTCGGGACTGTTGCTCGTCGTGCCGTGTTTTCTGGACCTTAGGGTGCCTCACTAATGCATAATGACCTTCACCTGGGCTCCCTGGCACTGCCCCACCAGGATCCCAACAGTATTTTTCCAGGTTTCCAGGGATTCCCAGTCTGTGCCCTCTTCCCAGCTTCTGTCCTCACTTACGACGCAGTTACACAATTCAGTCAGTGTGGTTTTTACTTGGTTCTCTGCTCAGCTGATACCCAGCACTTATACTCTGGGAGCAAACAACGGAAACAGAGTTGGGATCGCTTGGGAAAAAGGAAAATATTGGAAGAGTAGAGGAAGGTGCACAGAATTGAAGGGCCGCTATAGAAGTTGGCACAGAGCAGACAGGAAACAGGCTTCGGGATAATCTGTCTTGAGAGCACTCGAGCGCCCACCCAGGAACAAATAGGTAAACTTACACCAGGTATTTTTTATCTTCACATCAAAGCCTTGGAAAAATTAAGTCCTCTGGCTGAGCTTGAGCTGTATGTCACATGCCTGCCCTTTGTCTCCACCAGGGCACTAGAATGAGTGATTGTCCAAAGAAGCCCCTCTGACTTCCAGGGAGTTAGGCCAAGCGCCTTGGGGTTCCACTGAGATTTCACAGAGTGAGGCAAGAGCAAATTCCCCACAGGAAATCCAAGTACTGGAGGAGGGGCACAGACTCTAGCTGCCAAGAACGAACGAACAAATGAATGAATGAATGAATGAATGAACAAATGAACAAATAAGACAAATGTTCACTGCACTCTTCTACTATCTTAAAACAACATATTTGATTTTGCTACTTGGCAATTTAACTTTTTTCTTAATAGAAAAAAATTAGTTTGGTATGCACGTCTTTTTTTTTTTCCCAATATTTTATTTATTTACTTGAGAGAGAGAGAGCGAGAACGCCCGCACCCACGAGCAGGGGGAGAGGGAGAAGCAGACTCCCTGCTGAGCAGGGAGCCTGATGCAGGGCTCGATCCCAGGACCCCGGGATCATGACCTGAGCTGAAGGCAGATGCTTAACCGACTGAGCCACCCAGGCACCCCTGGCACGCATGTCTTATTAGCTTATTTATTATTACTATATCGTCATGGTCATCATCATTACCACAGTGGGTACTGTAGAGACGGGGTGATTTTTTTATGAATATTTTTTCACCTTAAGATCCCAGATTCTATTCATTCTCTGTCATATCCCTTTACCTGGCAGTTCTCCCAGACCACAATGGACTTGTTCCCTCTTGTTAACCATGCTGAGGTCATTCTGTAAACACAGGGGCATGGAAGTTCAGCAATACAACTTCCCCTTAGTCTCTGTTGGCTTGAATTTTTTTTTCTTTTGCTTTCAGCAGTCAATGCTTTTATGAGAGACCTTAAAATTGTTCCACCCGGTATTAAGCCCTTTGCTTGAATCAAGGTACTAACAGAGGTTGGGTCTTCTGATGATGTTTACTGCTTTATCAGAGCAACTTTGGGGGTGGATTTTGGCAGGCAGCCGTTTATTTCAAGGATAACAAGTTCATGTTCAAACCCTCTAAGGCTGATGCCAGTTTAAAAACAGATAAACAAAAAGCTCATTGACCTTGCATCCAGAGGCTTCTGGTTTTTTTTAGATGAAAGTATGTAGTGACAGCTGATTACTAAAACACAGCCATTCTACATATGTGCTTGAAGAGGTTTTGTGCCCCAGGAGGCCTTTGGTGATCAAATGGAATTTTGTATAACGTGCAAATCAAAGCTTTTGATAGTTTTTAGAAAACTTTGCCTATTACAATTTATGTATGTCCCAAGAAAAGTTTTAAGCATCTGAGACTTTAAGAGTATTCTTTATTCTCTAAAACCAGATGTTTGCATGTATTCATCGGTGCTGAGTCATGCTCGAATCAGTTGAAACAAACATTTACCAAGAATCTTTGAAGGAAGATAGAGTTACTGGATTGAGTATGGGGACTGGAGTTAGACTTTCTGGCTCCTCTCCAAGTACCACCATTTCATAGCTGTGTGACCTTGGGCAAGGTACCTAACCACTCCATGCCTTAGTTTCTTTATTTTGAAACTTAAAAGAATAATAATAATGTTTCTATTTGGGGTGTAGTGTAAGAATAAATGAGTATGTGAAAGATGCATAAGGCAGTACAACAAACACTGTGTAAGGTTTTCAAATTATTGCTGTGCACTATGTTCTAGGGTATGAGAGAGAGGTGGTGGGAGGTGGGAAGGGGGAGAGAGAGATTATCTGTAGATGAGCTGAAAGTCTGCATGGGGGTCAGACACATAAACACATTTTAACATAACACAGCAGGTGGTAGACAGAGGCAGCAGGACACTGTGTAAGTACAAGCAGGTTGCTAAGAACAACCCAGGCCTTCAAGAACTGTTCCCTTATAGACCTGAGCTGCGTACAGAAAGATGAAAACAACCTAAATTAGCCACAGTGATCAAAACCAAGAACTGGCTGATTTGAGTAAGAAAAATTTGTTATAATTCTAGATAAGGTGATGCCCCTGTCAGAAGCCCATCTGGCTTCTCCTCTGTTCTAAACAATGAACTCATTGACCGTTCCTTGGACATAGGGTCTCATTAAGGCCTCTCTTATTACACGGGGTGGTTTTGCTTGGCAGTACTATGAACAGTCTTACAGAGTATCTTAGGACAGACCTTTGTGTTGGAGAAAATCCAAATTTCCGTCAAGGCCCAGCCTTTCCAGCCAAGGCGTCCTCTTACAAAAAAGATCCCACCGTGTGATGTATTTTTAGGAGGTACATATGCAAGGCCCCCTCACAGCTTTGTAGTGCCACAGGCAAGAAGCTTGCACACAGCCTAAGAAGCCGCACTTGTGTCTTATCAGAGGCCTGGAGAGAGTAATTGGTCCAAGCTGAACTAGCTGTGAAGAGGAGAAGCCAGGCTTTGAACCCGGATTTGATATAAAAGAATACATAAGCCTTGCTACGCTGATTTTTTACTTTATGTTTTCTAACTAAAACTAAGCCCAGTATATAAAAAAAAGAGAGGGGGAGAGAGCGAGAGGGAGGGGTTGGTTCCTAATCATAGCTGCAAGCTATATTTTCTTTAATTCTTTATAACAAGGAACTGTTCTGGTAGCCTGACCTGGGAAGAGGGTCACTGCACAGCTCCAGCTGGGCCTGGTAACAGCCCCGAATTTTGCATTTGTTTGGAGTAAGTAATACTGTAATAACACATTTTGGTAAAATCCCCTCTATGCCCCAAATCTTTGAAATACCTGAAAAGGCAGAGAGCACATTTTTCTTTTATTGTTTTTTTTTGTTTTATTATTTCTTTTCCAGAGAGTAAAACTCCTGTCTTTTAAGGGTCTCTCTGAATCCCATTCATGAACTATTTAAGTGATCCACGGACCATCAATTAAGAATTTCTGGCCTAGATTATTCTCCATCTCTGTAGGGAACACATTTCTGTTTCTTCCTTTCTGAATTGCTAAGCCAGAGAGATCAGCCAACCTCCCGGGGCCAAGAATATATACTGAGGATTGGCAAATTCTTTTGTAAAGGAGTGGATGGTAAATATTTTAGTCTTTGTGGGCCATATAGTGTCTTTTTGCAACGACTCAACCCTGCTGTTGTCTCGGGAACGATGCCAAAGATAATAGGTAAACACATTGGCGCGCCTGCGGCCCACAAGGCCATAGTTTGCTTAGCAATGAGATAAACATTGTGATAGTGAAATTATAATGTTACTATGTCCTGTGGTACCTTTCTGGTTTAGCGTCACATGTTGATCAGCTTCAGGAATGGTTCTGACCATGTACTTGGCCTTGGTTGAAATCTCTGCTCCACTACTTTTCTCGGTCTGTAAACTTTAGAGAAAGGTCTTCATCTCTCTGAACTTTAGTATTCTCATCTGTGGTGTGGGAGGCACCATAATTCTACCCATCCAGTAGGTTATTGAAGGGATAAAAGGAGATGATCCAGGGAAATGAGTGCTTAGCCCGGAACTTGATTCTGACTGAGCATTCTGTCCCGTGAGTACTAGGCATTCTGGATGTGGCATTGTGCACCCTCAGGTCATAGCAGGGTCAACGTTGAAGAGAATCACAAATCTTTCTTACTTTCCTTTCCTGTTAACCTCTGGCTGAACACCGCTCATTATTATTTTTTTTTTTAAGGTTTGTTTTCTCATCAGGAATTCGGGAATGGTTCTTGTGACCTATTGTCCAGCAATGCCAACAAAACAAATTGATGTTCTATAAACTTGGAGATATATCTGAGAGAAGAGGCTTTTGAGTCATTTTTGTTATTTTTCAAGTGTTGTACCAACGAGAGGTGTGAGGGAGAAATGTGAGGTACATGAATGAAGATCCTGAGCTGAAAGGAGATTTTTCTTTGTAATCAGCATTGGGATTATGAACGGGGATGGAGCTCCAACTGCATACTTAATGAATACTACATGTCTTTGTAGAGTAAATATATGTAAGCTGCTGTTTCCACCGAAACGACTGTGCTACGAAACAGTAGCATCCGTAGAGCAAAAGGAGGGGACTGGCTCTGGAAGCAGAAGCCGCCTGGCCAGTTACGGCTACGTGGAAACTTTTGCCTTTGGCCAGTTGCTTGTTTCCCCTTTTCCACAAACGACTCATTGTAAAATGAGAGACTGGAAAAACATAGCAGAAAAATACCACAGAGAGAACATAAAGGTCAAAAACAACAATGGAAAAAGCAGTGTGTTCTTCGGATTCCAGTGACCCCACCCACATCTGCTTGCCTGTTACGAATATCATTACTTCCTCTGGCCATCACTGAACAATGCCCTGATCTTCGCAAGGACCATGTTTCCACAGGCCTAATTGTCTGTTCCTCGGGTGATACATAAATTAGAGTCACCATGTCAGTCACACAGAGGGAGGGATCAATTCCAATATGCCAGTTACGTCCATGCTGACATCAAAGTTACCTTTAAAATCTGCCTTGTACCATGCACTACTTATTTCTGGATAGAAAAATCAGAAATTTTCCTGGGTAGACATTGGAATGTTTTTTAAGCCGTTACTAGCACTCTGACCCAGACTCTTCCCCGGTGACTCAATTCACTTTGCGTACTATCCATTTTAAATATTCCATTAAAATCCTGGCTTTCTGTGGCAGCTGTAGGGTCTCACCATAGAGTGGCTGAAGGATACCGAGGGTTTCACGGGAGCACCCGAACGTCGGCCTTCGTCAATCTTTTGTCTTGGGTGCGTCCGTTTCTACTGAGACGATTTCTCCTGTTTCCTCCCTGGGGGTCCAATCCCGGCCGTCAATATTCAGAGAGCTTTATAAGAGGGGAAACTGAGATCCCAGTGTTCAGAATGCAGATCTTCACCTAATCTACCTTTGAGGTACCACCCTTCTCCCTTCCCTCGGTGGTACCTGTCATTCCCGAGTACAGGATCTCTCTAGCTCAGCTTTTCCAGAGAGTAAAACTCCTGTCTTTTGCTGGAATGGGGAAGGAATAATGAAAAAAGTCACTTGGGTGTGCAGGGTCAGGATGGCGATCTGGGCTTTAACTGCTCCTGAGACAGATTTAGTCTGTGTTCAGCCACGCCCCAGCCACCACGAAATCCTAGCCACCTGCCCTACCTTTGCGGGCACCGAAGCAGCCTGCCTAAGTTTGGAGTCTGCTGCCTTCAGATGATGTTGCCCTCGGGTCAGTCTCTAGGCTCTTGCACTCCCTGTAAGTTCTGTCCTCTGGAGAGTTCCTCAGGTGGCCAGCCAGTGGGTTTTAAGTTGGGACTATCTTTGCTGGTCCTAAGGAACTGGTTATTTTAGGGAAGGTTCAACAAAGATCACAAAGCCCTTACATATTTCCCCAAGAGATCTTTAACACTTTGTATGAAACCCTTCTGTTGATCTTACCTTTCAAAACTAAATGAAAGTATGTTACCTGGGAGAGGTAGTAGTGCTTTAGAGTTGCCCCGAAGCTAGGTTGTCCTGCTTTTCTCCTTGCTCTCTCTCATCAGCTGTCCGCCTCCCACATTTCATCCATGCACGGTCTGGGAGTTTTCTTTCCAAGTGGCCCTCCAGCCCATCTTCTTCCATCATTCCCCTGCCACCACCTGCCTGCACGTTGAGGGAATGAGGGACTCTAGAACCCAAGCTAGAATCCTCTAGAATCCCACCTCTTCCACTGGACCAGCTGTATAATCTTGTGCAGGTTAAGCATGTGGGCTAGTTACAAATGAGAAACGGATCCTCTCCTGCCCCACCTGCCCCTGGAATCATCTTCAAAGCTTCACTGCTATCCTGTAGGGATTCCCCAGGCATTTGCTTATGGCAGCCCAAGCAGACTAACACAGTGGCCATGGAAGCAGGGTTTTTACCTTTTTGATCAAAATCTCACTTCCTTATCTGCAACTTGTAAAATAATTATACTTGCATTTATTTATTTATTTATTTATAATTAGCCCAGGCTTGGGTACATGGGAAATGTTAATTTCCAATAAAACTTAATAGGGAAGCCAGTCTACAGTCATCCCTCTTGTCATGATTTATTTTTGTAGACACTCTCAACTTTTTTTTTTTTAAGGAAGGTTATAAGTGCACAAAAGAAGCAAGGAAGGAAAAAAAACTGAATGAACCTGAGCATGCAGGTTTGTTCTGCAGAGAATAATCTATCACCCCGTGCCGCCACCTCTGCTTCCTATCAAGTTAGCATGTTCGTTTAGTTGTGCACACCACCCACTGCCTTCATTGTTTTCCACAGAAGCATGTTTAGTAAGTCACATAATTCATAAATTCTGAAAAACCTGACTTAGATGGATATAAATGTGTTAATTGTAGGTCTGGAGTTCAAACCCTGCCCCACAATGCCAAGGTTCACTACAACTACGCCAATTTCCTGAAGGACCAGGGTCGGACCCGGGAAGCGATCTACCACTACAGAACGGCCCTCAGGTAAGCAGCACACAATTGTCCACCGCTGTGCTTCTCAGGCCCTTGTTCATTCACTCGCCCTCCCAGTGTGCGCTGGGGGGACAGTGGACATCTCCTTGGAGGTGTAAGGATCCTGGACTCTCCATCTTTTGGCTCAGTGTTCAAGTCTGTTGTGAATGTGGTAATTCTGCCTTGCTTCTAATTCTTGGTGTTTTCCTGCAAAAGTTTCCATTGCTACCCACTACTCAGTGAAGTGACGCTCGGTCGAATACACACATGCAGGCAAACAGAGTTGGGTATTCCAATGAATTCTTCCCACTTTAGGCTTCCCATCGTCAGAAAGGATTTATATGAAGACATCTGAGTATAGAAATGAAATACCCTGATAGTTGTATTAAATAGACGGAAAACTAGAAGACACTTGATTACCATATTAGGAATATATTAATAAGGGGTGCGCATGCCTCTGTGTGTGTGTGTGTGTGTGTGTGTGTGTGTGCAAATATATATGTGTATGTGCGTATATATATGAACAGCCCTGGCACTCTCCTTGTACTCCTCTCCTTGTATTCATTTGGAAGAGACTGTACAAAACATAGCTTTAAGTTGTCACTTTAAGAGAAACCACAAAATCAAGCCTGCGTTACCAGAGGCAGACTGCTCTTGAGTATTCAAAATTGCAACTCTTACTTTCAAGATGGTCTTATCTAAAAGATTCCACATGATGAATGTCTTTAACCTGCAACATGTGGGCACGAGAACTATACATAGCCTCAGAGTCTCCAAACGTGGGCAAAACAAAGAAACATGAGTCTTCTCTTTTATTGTACTATGGGGCTCACAGAAGCTTTTTAAAGAGGTTTCCATGCCCCTAGAGATTGGCCCACATTTGGCTGAATTTTCTGATACTGTTCTGCTTTGGGACACGTTAAAGTATGTATACTGGGGCGCCTGGGTGGCTCAGTCATTAAGCATCTGCCTTCAGCTCAGGTCATGCTCCCAGAGTCCTGGGATCGAGCCCTGCATTGGGCTCCCTGCTGGCAGGAAGCCTGCTTCTCCCTCTCCCACTCCCCCTGCATTCTCTCTCTCTGTCAAATAAATAAAATAAAATCTTCTTTAAAAAATGAGAAATTTGACCTAGAAAAAAATAAAGTATATATACTGAACACATCTACATTTCCCTCAAGCACATACGAGGATTATCTCAAAGCTTAGTTTGAAATCATCATTCTTAAAGTAACTGACCTGCTTTTTAAAATTATCCTTTTGAACAATGATCTTACATAAGTATATTGTTCATAAATCAAATTCTTTTAGACTTTAGGCTCTCTTAGGTAATATTCAATACGGCCAAAATTTTAAGCTGTGCACATCAAGTTCACTGTCAAATACTTTTCCAAAGATATAAGAAATGAAAGTCCCAGAGGAAAATTGTAACAAAACTTTTTATTGAGGAAAAGAAGTTTTATTAAGGAATAGAAGATCATTTTTAAGATTTAATAAAGAATTATATTCTTTCCCTGGAAGCCAATTTACCCAAATGTTTACAGTACTTATCTCTAGTTGGTGAGATTATGGTTTAATTCTTTTCTCTGTACTTTATTTTGTGTTCCAGATGTTCTACAGTGAACATGTATTATTTTTGCAATGAGGAGATGTCAGTTTTAAAGAGGCATATATTCCTTCAAGAGTACAAATAAAGTATGTTTTGGTGTAATGATTAATTAATGTTTCAGGGTTTTAGATGGCATTCTTGAAGAGAAGAGAGCAGTAAATTTGCCTGAAAAATAGTGGTTGAAAGAAAGTATTATCAATATCCTTTAAAATTTATTGCATTCTAACAGACTGTTTTCTGTCAAGTTCAAACAGAAAAAATAAGGCAGACCCTAAGGCACACCTTGGGGCGAAGATATAAATTATATAAAATTCTCCAGTAGCCGATCTTACAGAATTATAGTAGCTGGTTGGGTACTACCGCTTTTTTCCCATGAAACAATAAAAATAAATGTTTGCTTCAGCAACTGTGCTTCTGGAAGAAAGCATTAAGAAGTGGGGAAAAAACAATTAAAGCTATAAATACACTGCATAGTAATTAGTGAAATATTTCATCCTCTCAGACCAGGCTCAAAATACTTCTGATTTAAGTAGCATCATTTCTGTGTGGATACCTCTGTGGTGAATTTTCAATGGGTGCTTTGTTTTGCTTTTTAATTTAAATTGTCACTCCTTGTGTTAGAGAGAAAAGGAAAATACCAGGACTATTCATCATTTTGATGATTATTCATCCTAGGTGACTGGAAGATGGCCCTTATTTTTTAAATTTAATTTAATTTAGTTTTTTTGGAGAGAGAGCATGCACACAAGGGGCAGAGGGGGAGGGGCAGAGAGAGAGAATCTCAATCAGATTCCATGCTCAGTGCGGAGCCCAACATGGGGCTCGAACTCATGACCCTGAGATCATGACCTGAGCTGAAATCAAGAGTCGGATGCTAAACCGACTGAGCCACCCAGGCATCCTAGATTGCCCTTATTTTGATATTGCTTTTTCTTTGCTGAAGTTGCTGAGACAGGGATTCTCCCCTCTCCCAACTACCTTATCTCTATTTCAACTTCAGTATATTTGATATTTTCCATATTTGCACACAGCAAGAAAGAATGATTAGGGAAATGCAGGGCTAACGATGCTATTATCTGAAGTCAGTCCCCACAATTATCCATTTCTATCGTAATGACTGTGTAGATCCCAAAGGCAATGATGAAATTAGTCATTAGGGTTTTTATCTATACCAATATCATTTTGGCTGGCTTACAATTCCAGAAATAATGCTACATTAAATTGGTAATTATATATGACATGAATATTCTGCTTCTTTTAAACCTTCTTTGTTTTTTTAAAGATTTATTTATTTATTTCGGGGGTGGGAGGAGCAGAGTCAGAGGGAGAGAAAAAATGTTGGAGCAGATTCCCTGCCGAGCAGGGAGCCCAATGCAGGGCTTAATCCCAGAACCCTGAGATCACGATCTGAGCTGAAATCAAGAGCCGGCCTCATAACCGACTGAGCCACCCAGGCGCTGCAACCTTATTTTATTTATTTTATTTTTTAAACAAGATGGAAGTATACTAACTTCTCCTCCCTTTCGGTGTACCTCATTTATTCTATTTCTGCAGTGCAAGGGAAATCTCCCTTGGAAAATGCTGCAGCTGAAGTTTTAGGTTCAGATTAAGACCCAAATCAGCAAAGGAAAATGGCAGAACTCTTAAATCCTTAATGAACACAAGTGTTACCTTTGCTTTGCTGGGAGGGGCAGCTGTGATGTTTATACCTGTTCCAGGATGTATAAAGTTTGGGATTCTAATTGGTTCAGAATCAGAACACCACTGGTAGATCTGCCATATGCCTCCAAAGCTTTCTGGTCATTGTTTAAAACCTGGAAAAGTGGGGCGCCTGGGTGGCTCAGTTGGTTAAGCGACTGCCTTCGGCTCAGGTCATGATCCTGGAGTCCTGGGATCAAGTCCCATGTTGGGCTCCCAGCTCAGCAGGGAGCCTGCTTCTCCCTCTGACCCTCTCCCCTCTCATGCTGTTTCTCTCTCTCTCTCTCTCTCTCAAATAAATAAAATCTTAAAACAAAAACAAAACAAAACAAAAAACCTGGAAAAGTTTCTACCATTCCATCTCATGTGAGTGGAGTAGAAATTCCAGGGACCACCCAATATCTCAGCTCTTCCTGCACAAAATCACCCATGAAATAATTTGTCCAGTAAGCCCAAAGAGAGAGATCGTGGCCCAACCTGGATAACGTGCAGCAGATACTAAATGTGTACTTGGCCAGAGGTTTGTTGATCAGCTTAAAACATCAGTTAAAAGGGGAGAATCATAAAATAAATTATACACACTCTTGAATGATTTTATTGTACCCTAAAATTTCCCATGTACCTCCATTCACCAATCTTCAAATGTCAAACCAAGCTTTTTCCTTTGGGTTAAGAGTCTAATGATTATAATCTGCAAAAATCACACACGTAAGTCCTTTCTCTGATGATCAGGTTTTCATACTTGAAAGTGGAATAAAAATGTAATGACTGTGAGATTTTTCTCCTATAGTTTTTTTACAGATACTCTACATCTAATCAACAGCAATTTCTTGAGCAAATTCCCTTTTTTGAGTATTTCTAGAGTATTTACATAGTTTTCATAGAAATACAACTCTCTTTTTCACATTTATATTTTATCAGTTTGTAAGATATTTCATTACATGGTACAATTGCAATAAAAACTACAACTGCCATAAATTTGTTAACAAACACAACTGTCTTTTAGTCATACAACTCAACTCACAGAATCAAAAAGGCCCATGCTTATAGAGAAAGTTTATTACGTTGTGGGTATCCACCAATATGCTTTGCAGAGAATAGAGAACATCTAGAAATCTGACGACATACTGAAGAGACTGTTTTAAAAGAGATTTCACTATAGGTGATAGAGTCATGGAAATTGTTTCTCATCTTATATTTAAAACCCCTGCATGACTCAGTTACTGGTTGGTTAAATGGGCTGGCCATCAAAAACCCTGCACCTGGGAATGAATAGAGTTCACTTTGTCCAGGTGGGTCAGGAAGGTCTCCCTACTGTCAGCAGCAAATTGTCCCATATTCCACGGAACATTTGTTCACTTAGATGCCCTCTTCCTGCCAGCCCACTATAATAAGCACCCCCATACTCAGATTCACTAATGCATCCCAGGTGATTAGATATCAGCCCTGTGCAATATTCTGTCCTGATACAAGGGCTGTGATCTTCAGTCAGGCAGACTGCTGTTTTCTCTTCACGGGTATGGTTTCAACATGAAACACACAGTAAATCATCTAAGATTTCCATCCTCCCATACTCCTATCAAGGAGGAGATGCATTACTCTTCCCCGATGGCACTCAAATGTGCTTGGGCAGCCATGGGACCCTTAGAGCGGCCTTACGCACTCCCAATATATCTGTTGTTGATGTTCTAAACAGAAAATCTGAAGGGAAAGAAAGAGGGTAGAAGTCCTTGACCAGACTCTTTTATTGGCATAATTAAAGGGGAAGAAATGTTCTTTTAATGCTCCTGTCCCGAAGAAATCTCTACTAGCTCTATTTAATTGCCTTCCACGTGGGAAAGGATAGAACTAAAATCTTTCTGATTGGAATTTTTTAATGCATAAAATAGAGACTCATCATGATAATAGTAACCATTGACAGAGATAGCATTCTTTGCATTCCCTCCTGTGTGGATAACTGGAACTCTGCAAGGAGATTCCATTAGACTGGGTAAGTCTATGTGGAAAAAAGGAAGTAATAAAAGAATCGAGGAAACATCGTATCATTAGAGTCTACAGAATCTAACCATGTGTAATTAAGCCCCCATTCACTGATGTCCTGAGTATATCAATAAAATTATTACAATTCCTTTGAAAAATGCTGTCTATAAAGCGGCTGGAGTTTGAACATTTTTTTTTAAATCAGGATTTAATGGTTATTTTAAAAGTCCTTCATTACACAGCCTATTTTAAGTGAACATTTAAAATAACTCTTACAGGGACGCCTGGGTGGCTCAGTCGGTTAAGCGTCTGCCTTCGGCTCAGGTCATGATCCCAGGGTCCTGGGATCGAGTCCCGCATCGGGCTCCCTGCTCCGCGGGGAGCCTGCTTCTCCCTCTGCCTCTGTCTCTCTCTCTGTCTCTCATGAATAAATAAATAAAATCTTAAAAAAATAAAATAAATAAAATAAAATAAAATAACTCTTACGAGTAAAAGTGACCTTGGATACCAGCTGCCATGTATTTCTGGAAACAATTAAAATTCTAGGACCATTTGTTAGCCAGGTTTAACAAGTGGAGACGGGCTCTTCTGTCCGTGTGGTATTTTCATTTATAAAAGTCTAAATACAGTTCCCAGTATCACAGATAGACACTTGAAATTATTTTTATTTCTTTTTGTTGATGAAATTAGAACCTCCCTCTATTTATTTTGTGTTAATTAAGTCTGGCAGTTTTATTCATTAAATCCAAGAAGTTAAACACTATTTCATTTAGAAAACTAGAATTTCGTGACCATACTTATGGTTCTGTCATTTCTATTGAAGCATATTTCGCTGTCTGGTTTTTTGGTGTTTTTTCCTCCTGCTTTACAACACTCTTTCACTTCAAGAACTCGCCGTGCTTCCCCAGGAAACAGAATCCCAGGCAGGGATCTGCAAGCAGGAAGTCCAGTGAGAAGTGCTCTCTGGAACGGTAGGGAAGGAAGCCAGGGGAGCAGGATGGGCAGAGGGAGAGATGATAGGCAGTGCAGTTCCAGGGCCTCGGCTGACCACTGAGGAAGCCCTGGAGCTTCGAGGGCCCCTCAGGATGGCCATGAATGGAGGCAAGAGATGGAACCTTTACGTCCCCTCATGAACCTTGGGTGAGGCTGAGCCCCATGCCCAGAGAAGTCCAGGCTGTGAGCTGTCAGCAGATGGGGAAACAAGCCCCTCAGACGGGAGTGGTGTCTGGGTGGTGGGAGACAGCATCCGCGACCCCGGCTTAATTATAATTTCTTACGTAAGCAGATATGAGCATTTTGACAATATCATTTAGATTTTCTGTTAAAGTGACAACATAGGAGGTAAAACCATACCTCATAGGGTTGGAATATTACAAGGTAACTCCTATAGAAAGTTTAAAGCAGTGCCTAATACCCGGCAGCGATAAACTCGTTACATGTTATCCATGTCCCAAATCTGACCACTTCTCTCCACCTCCACCGCCCACCGTGTGTGTCTCACGTAGATTCCTATCTCTCAGAGCCCTTGCAGCTGCCTCCAGGCCCCGCACCGTCTTTCTCAGACCTCACCTCCTGCTACTTTTCTTGCCGGCTCGGCTCCAGCCACGTGGGGCTTCAGGGACTCTGAATTTGTGGTTCCCTCTTCCCAGAATACCCCCTCCCTCTCTAAAAGCTGCCTCCTTCCCTTCCTTCGGGGCTCCCTACTAGGTCGTCTTGTCAACAAGGCCTTCCCCGGCCACCCCACCTAAGAGTGCAGTCACCACCAACATACTGCCCCCAGACCTATCTTGCCCTTCTCCTGTCCTTCGTTTCCCAGCTCCTCAGAGATTTTGTTTAAAACCCTTCCTTTAAAGCCTTCACTTTATCCACTTCTCTGGGCACTTTTCCATTCATACTTAAATATTATCAGGGCGCCTGGGTGGCTCCGTTGGTTGAGCGTCCACTGCTTGATATTGGCTCAGGTCATGATCTCGGGTCGTGAGATCGAGCCCCGTGTTGGTCTTCGCATTCAGCAGGGAGCGTGCTTGAGATTCTCTCTCCCTCTTCCTCTGCCCCTCCCCTCCCCACTCTCATACTCTCTCTCTCTCTCTAAAGATTTATTTTTTTTTTATTTTTTTTATTTTTTTTAAAAGATTTTATTTATTTGACAGAGAGAGACACAGTGAGAGAGGGAACACAAGCAGGGGGAGTGGGGGAGGGAGAAGCAGGCTTCCCGCTGAGCAGGGAGCCCGATGCGGGGCTCGATCCCAGGACCCTGGGATCATGACCTGAGCCGAAGGCAGCCGCTTAACGACTGAGCCACCCAGGCGCCCCTATTTATTTTTTTTTTAGAGAGAGGTGGGGAGAGAAAGAGTATGCACATGAGCAGGGGGAGAGGGGGAGAGAAAGAATTTCAAGCTGACCCCCTGCTGAGCGTAGAGCCCAACACGGGGCTCGATCTCATGACCCAAGATCATGACCTGAGCTGAAATCAAGAGGTGGACGCTCAACCGACTGAGCCACCCAGGCGCCCCTCTATCTCTCTCTAAAATAAATAAATAAATAAATATAAATAAATGAAAATGAAATAAATGAAATACTCTAAATAGTCTCAAGTCTCTGCCATCTTGAAACAAGTATGCAAGCCAGCCTCTGCATCTCCCGTTCCCCCTTCCTGCCATTCAGTCTGTCTGTTCCCACCTTTCGACTGTTGAAATTTCCTGCCGGTCTCAGTGTCTTCTCCTTTATTTCCCTCTTGTTACCCCCCCACCAGCCATGGGTGGTTCCTGCTCTACCACCCAGAACTGTTCGCAAGCGCACCAGTTGCCTCCATGCGGGGAACTCCAGAGGAGGACCCTGCTTGGGAGTTAAATTACTTGACTCTCAGCAGCATTAATTTTGTTGAACGATCCCTCCTCCTTAGAGCAAATTCTTTTTCAGCTTCCATGCTGCCTTGGTTTGCCTTCTGTTTCTCTAGACTCTCCTCCAAACCCTTGATGGAGGAGTTCTCAGGCTCCTCTGCTAGGCCTTCTCTTCTCAAGCTTTGCCTTCCTCCCAAGGGATTTCTTCAGTTCCAAAGGCTTTAGAAAGCATCTCTATGCTGATTAACTCTCAAAGCTGTAATTTCACCACGTAACTTTCCCATATCAAAGCCATCTATCCACCTGATTCCTGGACGTTTCCACAGATTTCCCTCTGCACTTGAAACTCCCCTTACCACCTTCTCTCCAAAACCAGCTCCTTGACCTTTATTGGCCCCCTTTCCCGTTTGTGCTTAAGCCAGAGTAAAAAGTTATGTTTCCTGCGTTCTGTTGGGTTTTGCTTTCTCTCTTTGAAACACCTTCCTTCCTCTTCCTGCTTATATCCCCTCCTCCCCTTCCCCTGACCCTCAACTATTACTGCCCCACTGGTAAAGCGTCATCTCCCCTGGAAACACCTTGGTGAGCACCATGGCTCCTTCCATGGGCTCCTGCTGCTTGTACTACCCACCTCCCATCCCTCCACACCCCCCCCCCCCCGCCCAGTTTCTGCTTTGCCTCTTTCTGCCATGTGTGCTCTGATCACGGTGCATTAGAGTAATTTGGTGTCCTTGTCTCTCCCTCTTCTGCCACAGGACCTCCTTGAGAGCATGGACTCCTTTTTCTTTATTGCTGTGGGCCCTTAGCAGAGGGCCTGGCACATCGTAGGTGCTCAATAAATGTTAAAATGTTTGTTGAAAGACCGAATGAATGTAATGCACAGAGTATCACAGATCCCCTTAGAGTCCGAGGACAACTCCGTAGTAACAAGCAGTGTTTCTCAAATGGGAGAGCTGTCGACTATTTAGATGGAACAACTCTTCATTATGCAGTATTGTCCTGTGCATCAGAAGATGTTAAACACCCCTACTTCCTGCTAGTGGTGACCACCAATTCCTGAGGTGGATAGTCAGGATATGCGCCCCTTTCTGTCCCCATCCTTCATGATCTTCATGGGCAGTTCTTGATTAGGAATATGGACACACTTTTCCCTCCCCCTGCTGTCCTTTTCTAAGTTGATCTAACAACCGGAGTACTATTCATGCCACAAAGTGTCATTTCAATAAGGATTCCATGTGCACATTGATCTGTCACACAGGACTTTGAATCTCCTTACAGCCTTGGATGTAGCTTTTTAAAAATTGCATGTGTCTGGAATTCCATTTGGTGTTGAGCATATCAGAAAGGCTTGGAGGAAATTGCTCTGGTGCCTGTGGGGATCGTTTGCTTTAGATGATGAAGGATTGCCAGGCTTTGGAATGAGGGTTTCACAGAGAACATTCCTACATTCTTAAAATGGAGAGAGTCACATGTCCTTCACATCTGAGAACCCATGGCAGAGGAGAGGCAGATGGATACAAGATGACTTGAGTGCTCCTGGGTTAGTGATGAAGAAATAACGGATGTTATTTTGACTGATGGGAGCAAGTCGAAGGCCATTGACAGCAGTGAAGAGAATGATTTTATTTTGGAGGATGAGAAATCCATATGAGAGAAGGAGACCTGGCAGCTTCAGCCTGGTATGGGTTCATTAGGGCTATAGATGGAGCCAAAAAAATACCACCCAGAGGTCCTTCAACTCACCCCAAAACACTGTTTGTGGTGGAACAAGTATGATGATGAGTATAGACATAACCATCATTTATTCACACAGAAGCCCATTCGTTCACACAGAAGGTCAATATGTTATTGACCTTATTGTTATAGAGAAAGCAGCTAAAGGACAGACATAAATTCAAAATCACGTAGCTAGAAAGTCACCCATGGCTTCTGACTGCAAAGCAATTCCCCACCATCTGCCACAAAAACCAGAGTTACCTCAGGCCTCTGAGAAGGGTTAAATTATGTTCACCATTTTCTATTTCAAAGAGCAGAGAAGTATTTAATTCAATACATTTCCCAACCTTTAAATTGTCAGGAACCAGGAAAATTCAGCCACTTAAAATGACTCATTTCCTGAGGGCATCAGAGAACAGGATTTTACTCTCAATTCTCTTGGAAAATCAATTGGGCGGAGTCCTTCTGGATCACGGGGAGAGGTCATCCATTGTGAGAGGTCAGATAATTGAGTTGGCCCTCTTTGGAAAGCCTGTCCCATTTCCCTAAACAGCATGTGAAGTTTTTTCCAAAGCTTTTTGAAATGGGTGGGAAGGAGTATAATGCAAAAAGAAAGTGGCAAGACTTATTTGCTGGGTGTTAATGGCAATTCCAAACAAGTAAAGAAGCAGACCAATCCGTGTCACCCAGTACATTTTAGTGACAACGATGGTTCAAATCTTACAACAGGGAAAAACCGAATGTCAGAGACTAATCTGGTTGAAAATATGCTGCTGACTCCTGAAATAAAGTTTACTTTGGGTGTTTTTTTTTAGTCCAGTGAAATTCAGGTTTTATGGTTGCATTTTTTTCCCAGCCATGTTTTTCTTTTGGATTTTTTTTTTCTCAACGGGAAATAGAAAATAAACATCTGACCTTAGCATAGTTAACCTCAAATAAATTAATCTCTGGAATGAAAATCAGACAAATAAATCAGGGTGTATATATTCTGAAGGGAAATTGCAAACTGGAGCTCATGATACAATGTTGCTTGCACAATGAAATGCCTTATAAGGTACTCAAAACGTTGAAAAATTATGAGCATCCTTAACTTTTGAAAAGACTGTACAAAATTCAAGGTAAATGACTGAAAGAAAATATAAAACCACACTTTAGTCACATCCATCTTATGTCGTTGAGTCTTCAGGTTGATCTTGAGGTTGAAGCTTAAGAACAGTAATGAGAGCATACATATATCTTGTACACTTACTGAGTATTGCTGGTTCTAAAACTACTGTGGTCTTCAGAGATACCATGGTTATTTTGTATGGCAGATAACATATTTTTCCAGTGCATAAGCATCTCAGTAGCCAAGTGTCCTGAGTATTGAGTTTATTCTACTTCTGTCCCTGAGAACTGGTTCCTGTAATATCATAGTCGAATGGACTGGCCAAAGAAAAAAAGGAGAAGTTATTCTAAATGGAAGCTCTAATTTGTAGCAGTTTATGTATTTGCTGAAGGTGGAATGACTCAAGATATTTTTGGAAAATAAATAGATTTACAGGAACCAACTGTCTTCTTAACACAAGAACACAACTGCTTCTGATTTTTTTTTAAATCTATCATCTACTCAATTTCTTTCCGCAGCTATAACACAGTACAGTAATTCTACTTGAAGAATTAGGAGGGTTAGGGATCCCTGGGTGGCTCAGTCAGTTAGGCCTTGGCCTTCAGCTCAGGTCATGATGCCAGAGTCCTGGGATCAAGTCCCACATCAGGCTCCTTCCTTGGTGGGGAGCCTGCTGCTCCCCCTGCTTGTGTTCTCTCTCTCTCTGACAAATAAATAAGTAAAATCTTAAAAAAAAAAAAAAAAAGAATTAGGAGGGTTAGATGAGAAAATGGAAGAAAAAGTGTGAAGTATCATTAATCTATCCTAGGTCCCTTTGGACCCATTTTCTTTTGTTCCCACCCCCAGTAATGATCTATTAATATGTTGTTGATGTTGATTCTCAGAGCTCAGGTAACTGGGAATGGAGGGGAATAATAATTATATCCTTAACTATCTACTTTATCAATTCTGCATAAGGAAATGCTAGTAGATAAAAATTAAGAACCCCTTAAATGCTCAAATGTACATGTGCTTATCAAGAATACAAATTTTCCAATACATGAAAAAAATTATCTCAGTCTGAGATAACTGTATCTCTAGATTTCATTTTTATTTTATTCTATTTTTTTAGGGGGGGAGGGACAAAGAGAGAGGGGGAGAGAGAATCTTAAGCAGGCTCCACACCCAGTGGGGAGTCCAGTGCGGGACTCAGTATCCCGACCCTGAGATCATGACGTGAGCTGAAATCAAAAGTCTGATGCTTAACTGACTGAGCCACCCAGGCGCCCCAAGATTTCATTTTTAAAGAGAAAAAATAAGCTTCCTTATACCCTGGAGCTGCTTGACAAAACAGCGTATTTTCTGTATAATAAATTTTTAAAAATTTAACTCACCAAAATAAAAATGACAGTAATAAAGAAATAGCAAGAGAGCACCCATAAACAATACAAATGTTGAGTAAGAGTGTGAGAAAGAAAATCCATGGCTGTTCACACTCATCTTAAAAAAAAATAGGTCTGAAAACACCACTCCACTCTAGTTCAGTGACACTTTTGTTGAGATTTTTTTTTAGACGGGGAAGGGAATAATTAATCACTAACAGAAATTTTGTAAAACATACCTATAGAAGTCAAAGTCAAGATGGGCTTAATTTATTCTGACCAGGGATATAGCAACATAAACATCTCTTAAATTGTTCATTTTTCCAGTAGAAAATTACCCTCCTGGAGACCTCAGTATTGACTTGGACCCAAGCTAATTCAAACACAAGTTCATTTAAAAAGTAAACGCACAAAATAACCTTGTCCTTGCCTAGGTCTTCAGTAAACAAGAGAAGAGTATGTTTTAAGAATATATCTACATCTATCTTGAACTCAAAATAAAATGTGTTTTTTTTTTTTCCTGACCTAGTTATTGAAGAATCCTGTTGATGAAATTCAGCTTTGTTTTATAAATAATGCAATGCTTGTGAGTAGCTGAACCAAATCAGATACCCAGTGAGAGAGGATATTGCTAGCAGACCCTTACTATTACCAGGAATACACGATATCACATATTTTTCAGGTGGAGGGCTCTGGGTGGCAATAGATTCAGTAAACCACTCTAGAAGCCAGCAATCCCCTTCCTCCCTGGGTCGGGACTCTTCATTAACATACAGCCTCTTCCCTGACTGTGGCTGGCAGACAAGTTTTTGGAGCAAAAGTCTCACTCAAGGCCCTTTTCCTCACAAGGCTCATACCTGTTTTCTCGTTGCTTCCTTTCTTGCTGCTTATTTCTGGTTTTGAGAGTTTGGTGTGGACTTATATTCAGTTTCTGAATTGGAAAAAAGAAAGGGGAGAGAGAAACATGGACTCCATGAAATGTGAAAGCCCATGACTGTTTAAGTGACCGTGGAATCGTGAGTGAAGATAAAGTTTGACAAGGTGGGAGGAGAGCCAGTGCCGAGGGCAGTTGCTTGACAGTGTAGATGGGCGCGGCAAGAGGTGGGTGAGTCCTTGGGGGAAGATCTTATTGAATTTAGACCATCCTTTCCCATAGGTAGTGCTTTCACCTCAGACATTGATTTCAAGGGCTCCCAAGCCTAAAGAAATAAGCAAAAGATCAAGTTTTAAGAAGGCAGATGTCCCCGGGAAGCTTCCTCTTACAGCTGGTCAACAGGGAAACAAGAATTGCTCTCACCGTGTTCACTGGACATCCCTTAAATCTTTGGGAGGTCAGAGAGCTTTGCTCAACATCTCCCCCTGCCAAAAAAAAAAAAAGTTTCTTTAGAAGATTTTGAGTCCTGGCTGTGATAAGTTTTCTGTAATCACTTCCAAAATCATTCTTAGACCCGGACTTCCTAGGAGACCTTTGTGGGCAGAGTGCATGAGCAGATCCAAGGGCATTTTGTCTCATCATAGTTCTGATATCCCTTAGTGGAATCTCAGAGAAAGAGCCAAGGACTTGCTTCCCTCAGGACTGTGAGGCTGGGGGTGATGGGGCTACCCCCAGGGACCTCGGGTTGTCTTTGTCTGAGTGAAGGTGACCCGAGAGAAGCAAACCACAGTGCCGTGTGCTGGCCCAGTGTGTTTTCCTTTTCCCAGCTTCCTCTCATAATATCTCTCTCCCCAACAGCCTCTACAGCCATTGAGAGTAATTAGGGCTTTCAGGCTTTGGGAGGCCATAACATGCCTCTGAATAGATTCTATCCCTTGTCAGTCATGAAGAGCATCACCCGGCATGTCTTCCTGAAAATGGGGGGATGTTCGTCGTGTTCCTTGCTGCTCTAGAAGGGAGTAGGGAAGGGAGGATTACATGGTCAAATAAACTTAGGAAACTTTGGTTTAAGCAAAGATTTAAAAAAAAACAAAACAAAACCCATGAGACTTGTCTTGTCAGCCTTTTAATAGGACGCCCTTCTGTCTGCAAATAAATTGATCTTCTTAGAAGGTACGGAACAGAGTGGGAGGAGGCAAGCCTGTCATTTGATTGTCAAGAGACTTGACAAGTACACATCGTATTTTCATTTCTTGGCATTCCTACATTATGAGCCAGTTTCGCGGGCTTATGCAGAGTACTCCAGGTGACAGAGATGGAGTGAACCTCTTAGTCTGCTAAATATTCTGCTCTAAATATAGCAGAAACAACTAAACTGTGGAGCTGTGCGGATTTGCCTTCTTGATGGTTTTGAGTTAAGGAAGTAAATTGATTCCCTTCCTTCCTTAATCAGCATAAATTTGGTTTACTGATGTATCCCCGATCGTCCTTTACATTTGCTTTTGAACACTGGGAATGCTATTTTCACTTCGTTGTGCATTATTTAAATTTTTTAAAAAGTGTTTGTCGGGATTTTCATTTGAGAACTGTATCAGGCCAGTTGGTACCAAATTACAGTAGGAGGAGGGAAAGGAGATAAAATGGAAAAAGAGAGCCAAGATGGAAAGCCATTTTAGGGATAAAGTTTGTTTTTATGGGAAGACCTTGCGTATTACCCTTTCTCAATAATGGCGGTCTTAGGGATCTTCCAGTCCAAGTATGTTCATGAAGATGCCCTCATCCAAGGAACCCCCAGCGTCTTGTGTACGTAGTGGGCACCGTAGAAGCTGCTGGTCAGCAGTCCCACCAGCCCAGAAACTCAGAAGCAATGAGGCAGTGAGGATTTTCTGCCAAAGCAAATTGAAAGTAATATTGGCTCCAAAGGATTAAAATTTGTTTGACCCTGATAGATTTGCATAGTTTATTTTTGCACCATTTGGGGGTTATTATACCACTAAGGGTCAAAGATCTCCTTCCATATTTATATGCCTGCAGCTGCACACATAGGTGACCATTAAGATTTCACATGGACAAACCATTAAAATAAAGGAAGAATTCAGTGTTTGATTTTGGTTGTGGCATTCCTCGGGTGGGGGGGGAGAGGGAGAACAAGCCCATCGTGCCCAGCTTAGAAGTTTTTGAACAATCATGGCTGAATATTTCTAATTTTCCAGGTTGTATCCTCGCCACGCAAGTGCCCTGAACAACCTTGGAACACTGACGAGAGACACAGCAGAGGCAAAGAGGTGCTATCAGAGGGCTCTCCAGCTAAATCCGCAGCACAGCCGGGCTCTCTTCAATCTTGGAAATCTCCTTAAGTAAGTAGAACGGGTACCTTTCATCCGGCAGTCTTGTAATTTCAGGAAATCCTTTCCTTCTTAATACTCATTTGGTTGTGCTCCTGTCTCCTCTTCCCAGAGTGGAATAATTACGGTTTTCAAGCTTTGAGAGGAGGTCATGTTCATCTGAAATAATTCTATGCCTCCTCAGTCTAAAAGAATATTTCCCAGAGTGACTCTCTGGAAGTGTTAGCTCTGGGAGATGTTCCTGGGTGGTCTGTAGAGGGGTGGGGATAGGGAAGGGTTACATGGTCAGGTAAACTTAGGAAATGCTGAGTTAGACCAAGAGGACTCCCCCTCTTGCAAGAACCGTTAATATGCTAAATGCCCTGTGAATCTTCAAGAAGGCAATATGGAATACGACATTGCCCAAAGTCAAAAATTTTTTTTTTTGGTAAGGCATTTCCCAAGTATTCCATGAACATTCTTTGGGCAAAGCGCTCATCTAGGAAGAGCAGTGAGCTCTAAAGCTGCGGCCAGATGACATAACCATGACTCGTGTTCAGCGTGTACTAGTGGTAAGAAATGGAGCAAGGCCTGCCTTGACTTAGTAATGGTAACTCTTGCTAAGATCTTAGGGAGACCTGCCAGGTACAATCAGTCACTGGTGTTTGCTTTTCACTCACCGCCCTGTAAAAGGTTGACAGTGCAATTAGTATCACTGAAGACTAAAACAGGGGTACTTCTGCATCTTGTATTTTTATTAATACAAAGTCTAGGCATCTTGGTGATGGTGCTGGCATCTGTAGTTTTGACAATAACGAAATGGTGGAAGTTATAGAATTTAATTTCTAAACTTAAGAAAACAGGATGAAAACATCAGAAGTGGAAATTGGGTGAAAAATGTTTGGAATGAGAGTGTGGTGATGTATTTATCTCTGCTTGTTGGGATACTGACATTCTACACACTTACTGGGGGCCCCTGGGTGGCTCAGTCAGTTGAGCGAGCATCTGACTCATGGTTTCGGCTCAGGTCATGATCCAGGGTCATGAGATTGGGGCCCATGTCAGGCTCCATGGTCAGCATGGGGTCTGCTTGAGATTCCTCCTCTCTCTCTCCCTCTGCCCCTTCCCCCTTGTTCTCTCTCTCTCTGTCTCTCTCTCTCCCTAAAATAAATAAATAAATCTTTAAAAAAAAAAATCTCCACACTTACTGAATTGGTTTCCAAGTCTCTAAACTTCTAGAGCACTCGTCTGTTACCTTTAAAGCTGATGGTTTGCTTTGTTCTCTTGTCCACTCACTAACGGGATTGTCTTCATTGCCTCACTAACTCCATATGATGCAACTTCTTCACCTTCCTGTTTACTCCTTGAATTTGACATATACAGGTAGATATTGGTCCTTTTTCCTAATGTGTGTGTGAATGTGTGTTTTTATCTAATCCCGTTTGGGCAGAAGCGCTGGGGTGGGTTAATCACAGAACAATCTAATATGGTATTACATGATAGGTGCCATCCTGAGTCTGTTTTCTGTTTAGGAATGGCTTTGTCCAGTACTGGAGCACAAAATCAGGGAATACTATACAAAAATGAGTAAATGCAGAGAAAGTACAATTCAAATGAAAGGAATAAAAGTATAAATCAACAAAAACCAAATACACTTATTTTTTCAAATTAGAGAATTTTTTGTTACAATTTGATACACATTGAGAATGCTGAGAAACAACGAAGAATGAAGTGGGACATACTGTGACAGAAAAGCCATTTTAGTACTCGTCAGCTCCTATTAAAAACAATAGCCAATCAAGAGATGTGGGGAAAATGAGTTCTAGTCATTGCAGGTAATAGTAGCAGGCCACTAGGGTGCTTTGATTTTACTCAACTATTTTGATGAGCTCTTACTTCTTTATGTGACGTTCCAAGGACTCATTTTTTTAAAGTCATTGTTGGCATCTGTTTATGTCCTACCTTAGAGCCCAAATAATTTAATGGCCAGATAAAGTCCTGTCAGCATCTTTGGGGTACCTGGATTATACAGTACTGGTTTTAAAGACCACATCGATGAGTGTTTGTTGCCCTAAAGATCCAGCTTTAATGGCAGTTCTTGTTAGGAATAATGTCCTGCAGTGATGATGATCATATTGTGCTGAATGGGGCTCTACTTAAAAATGACAGTCGACAGTCCTTAAATTTCATCTTGCCAAGACCTGAACAAGAGATGCACGCTCTAGCCTTCCTTTTTCAATCACATATTATTGCCATTAACGATCATCATGAATGAGTATATGTGAGTTAAAAGGACAAGGAATTATTTTTTGGACTATGGTAATGGCTATTTTTCACAGTAGGAGGGACTCCTGGATACTGAACATGGGATTTTTTCTCTCTTTGTCAGAGGTTTTGTCAAAATCAACTCTTGATGATTATCCAGACCAACAACAATGCTTTACATTTGCGTAAGACTGTAGTTTTCTGAGTGGATTTTTTTTTTTTTAAATGAGGCCCTCCTAGTAACTCTTTAAAGTAGACAGGGAAGAAGAGGGAATGAGGGTCCTGAAAAGTGGAGTACCTTGTACAAAGCCACTGTGGTTTGCCTTTTGCTCTTTTGATTTCTATCAGAGAGCAGAGTGGCTATATCCATGTAGATTATCCTTACAACCCAGTGGAATAGAACCATAATAGCTAACATTTACATAATACTTCACAGTTTACAGATAAGTATTTTCATACGCATTATTTAATTTAATCTTTAATCTACTGTGAAAGGTTTATCATCCACATCCCCATTTTACAGAACCAAGGCTCAGAGATCTCATGTGCCATTGGCCTAGGCTCTGGCAGATCCAGGATTGAATCCCTGCCCTTGGACTACTGTTCTATTCACTTTCCTTTACCCATGCTGCCCAAATAGCCCTCCAACCCAAAAATTACTTAATATTTAGCTGTTTAATGACATGTGATTGCCTTTGGGAGAAAAACCCATCATGGTTTTTTTTTTTTTTAAGGAAACAGTAATGTTTGTTTACATTATGTCCCTCAGTAGCAGAGAGAGGTGACCCAGAAAATAGAGCTAATCCACATTTAGTTAACTCTGAGTTTCATTTCCCCTTTCCTTAATGTATGTCTGCTATTAAGTAGCAATGGGTCAAAGACAAAAAAAAAAAAAAAGATATTTTAAATTGTGTTTGATCCGATCCATTTTACTATTTGTTTAAGATTTTTACCCTGTTTCTCATTAGGCAGCTAAGTTTTTTTAAATTGTGCCTTTTTTTTTTTTTTTTTTGTAATTTAGAAGTTAATGCTCATTCTGAGAACCAGAGCATCTTTTTAGACACAAGCGTTAGATTTGATCATCCTTGAGAGCAGGGCAATGTCCTCATTCCTATTTTCTAAATGATGAAACGAAGGTTTGAGGAAGTAATGTGCCGAGGTGCCTTAGGGAAGAAAGAGAAGGCGTGGGAATTGAACCTCGACCTGTGTGACCACACTCGACTGCCTCCTTGTGGCTCCCCTCAAAACTGGGATACAGCCTGGAGCCTCACGGCCCCACAGAAATGTAATAAGAGCCAGGAACTGTGACTTAAAATTTTCAGGTGGCCATATTTCAGGACATGAAGAAGGTGGAGTTAATTTTAATAGTATATTTTATTTAACCCCAGTATATCCAAAATATTATCATTTTAGCATGTGAATAATATTAAAAATTAATTTTAAAATTGAACATGTAAAAATATTACTGAACTAGTGTGCATTTTTGTAATAAGTAATCCTTGAAATCCAGTGTATGTTTTATACTTATAACCTATCTCAGAATAGTCCTATTTCAAGTGTTCAATAGCCACATGGGGTTAGTGCCTTCTGTACTGGACAGCACAGACCTTTATTAATGACCTTGACTTTGAGAGAAATGTAAGACTCTGTCCAGGCCAGAAGCTCTAAATAAAATGTGATTCTGTCAGAACATCCCAGAAATCTCATAGCACTGAAGACAAATTTCATTTGAATTCTTGGAATTATATGGCGTACAGCTTTAGACCTGTTCATAGCAATAGATTTCAATGAATGTTATCCAAATATATTTGGCCTCTTTAATGACCATTTCACGGGACTTTGACGCTAATCTATTATGATTCTGTGCAGCATATTTAGCGTGTGACAGATTGATAAGGAACAGCTTTCCATGTCAGCATTCTTAATTTATATTAATTATTGTTGGCTTTGCTTAGAACCTAAAATGTAAAAGAAAATAGGCAAGATTAGCATAAACTTTTTATGGATGGAAAGCACAGAAGTCCCTGATGGCTCAAGAGAATATAATCGAATATGTAAATTCAGGGCATGGGAAAATATTTTTGTGACTGCTTGGGTAAAAGAGTTGCTAGTGTTTGCTACCGAAACAGAATCTGAAAAGAACCTCTGGCAGAATTACATCATACCTCCCTCATTGCCAAAACTCCCTTCTGTTCACATGATAGGATATGGGTGTTATATGGGTATTACAATAAATATTATAATCAAAATACGGCAGAAAGTGCAGTGGGATGTCCAATAATTGAACTATATAGAAGTTGAATTTCAAAAACAAAATACATTCTTTAGTCTGATCCTTTAGAAAATTAAATTCTAAAAAAGAAAAGGACATGGAAAGAAGGGTGAGCATTATCTTTGAAATAAATGTTTGGGATTAAATTTCTTTATAGCTCTGGCACTAGCTCCACCACCTTTTAGTTTATAAAAAGGAACTGATACATTCAAGATAGTAGTTCTTCTCTTCTCTGCTTTTCAACTGAAGCCTCAGAGAATCTGAAATGCCAGCCCACTGGATAAAGAAAAGCTTTTTGAGCTCCTTTCCACCACATGAGGATGTCAACTTTGTGTGGGCAAGTTCTGCACTCTCCCCTTGGAGGGAAATCTCACTCCTTGCCCCCACCCCTATGGTGACCTGTTAGTATTCAGGGTACTTCCAACCTTATTTATCTGTAGTCTCAATCCCATTACAGCCCCTCCCCAACTTGAATCAGTCGCCCAGTTCCTCTGCCAACTTCACCCAGGGACCCTCCAGTTCTGCTCTGTTTGGGCACCCACCGACACAGCCAGGCCACAGGCTTTTTGTGCAGACCTTTTTCTTCTCTACCACCCGAATTCTGATGTTCCTCTTTGACCTTAACCTCTTACCTCTGCCCACCCTTCCCTTTCCCCTCTGTCATTCCTACTGACCCTTTGATGGGGTCATGATGATGACCTGCCACCTCCTAGCTCCTCTCCATGCTCAGTTGTCTTTTTCTAAGACCTTAGTATTGACATGCCTTCCATGACCAGTGTGATTCCCCTCTTACTCCCTCATTCCTGCCCACCCTGCTCTTCACCAGTGTTATAGTCTCTGTGCTCTCTGATTTTTGTGTTCATAATTTATAATCCCATCTCTAATTTATCCCTTTCACTAATGCATGTGACATCAGCTTAGACTCTTGCACACCTTGACCATCATTTACTTGCCTGACCAGGCCCCCAGCTCAAGGTACCCCATTGCTTGCATTTTGCTTTCCCTAGACTAGTATTTCTCAATTCCTTTTCATTATCAGCCCCCCACCCTCCCCCAGGAGCCTTTCAAGCATTTTTTCCTACATACCTCCTTCCCCAATAAATACTCAAGAATAAGATTTGTTAAATAGCATTGAGCTTTGGGAGACCACAAACCGTTGTCGTATCTAGTTTTATTTTTTATATGTAATCTAATCTTATTTTCACTGCACACCTCCACTCCAAGAAGCAATTTTCACCTCTGTTAGGAATGTATGCTCTAGACCCTCATCCAATCTGTCAAGTGTTGGGGATGAAAAACAGAAATCTGAGTTGAGGGGGACCCTAACAAAACTCTGAAGAGAGCATTATGAAACAAAACAGGATCGGGGTTAAAGCTGTTAAAGATTCATCCCTTATGGTCTTAGAGTATCTTCCAAATATTTTGTTCTTTTCCTTCTTCCCCTCCTTAGTGCCCATACGCACACCCAGAATATAGCATCACCCCTTACTTTTACTAAGAATATTCAAGTCAATCAAGGTCAATTTTTGCAGCTTCCTTTCTTCCTACCTCAAAATTTCCTGCATGTTCACAGACTTCCCCCTTCTTTTGCTCTTCCATGGAAGGAAGAATTGTCTTGCCTCCTTAACACGGCCAGTGCTTACATTGTGTTTATGCATTATTTGTTCGTTTTTTCAGGTTGAGGCATAAGTGACATGGAAAAAATGCACAAATCTGGGTTTTGACAATTGTGTATACTCTTGTAATTACCCTGCAAATAACATAGGACATTTCCATCACTCCAGAAACATCCCGTAGGCCTCTTGCCAGTAATTTCCCCTTCCCTTGAGGCAATCATTGTTCTGATTCTTTCCACCATAAATTAGTTTAGCCTGTGTTAGAACTTCATTTAAAGGTGATCATTTACTATGCACATTTTTGGCATTTGGATATTTTTGCTCAGCATACTGTTTTGAATCTTACTCCTGTGGTTACATGTTACATTACTTTTTTTGCTGGGTAGTATTCCATCATGTAAATATACCGCAATTTGTTTATCCATTTTCCTGTGGGTGAATACTTGGTTTCTTAACAGGTTTATTATGAATATTAATGTTGTGACTATTCATGTCCCGGTCTTTGTATGTTTATTTTTCTTAGGTTAATATCTAGGAGTAGAATTGTGGGTAAATGTATCTTTAATATTTTAAGAGACTGCCACACTGTTCTTCAAAGTAATTGTACCACTTTCCCTCCCATCAACAATGGTAAGAGATCCATGTGCTTCACACCCTAACATTTGGTATTGTCAGTCTTTTATATTTTAGCCATGAGTAGGCATTAGTATAAAATCCATATGTGTTCTTGATTGTATTTCTGTCCTCTTCCCCCATCCAGTATTGTGGGCTCCTTTTAGGTCTTCAGATTTTTCCCATTCCACAAATTTCTGTATATCCCAGATTCCCCTAGATGATCTTTCTCATTTCAACTATTCCCTCAAGTTGTTCTAACTCCTTCTGAAATGTCTCCCATCAAATCGGCAAGAATGGTTAGCATTTGGTGTTTCTCCCTCCTCCACCTGTTCATTCAGTGCTCATTCCCCAGATGTCTCTGAAGCGAAGAATATGACACTGTTGACCTCCTCCTGCTTTTGAAGCTCTTTATTTTGTTGCCTGTCTTACAACATGTCATTTTTTCTTTCATTTCCAACATCTTTTCTTCTTCCACCCTCCCTATAAATTGAGGGGCACCTGAGAATTTCCCTGATTGTCCGTTCCATACACACATGGAGTCCAAATGTCTCAGCATTTAGGACTTTCCTCTCTTTTCCACCACTCTCCCATGCTGTGTACACCCTGACCCACAGCCACACTGACCACTAGCCAGTGTAGGTGAAACACAAGCCTGCAAGCTTCATTGGAGAGAATATTACAAAGGTTTTAAAGTAAGAACTCTTCTAGTTCATCTAAAATATGGTTTCATTTGCATCATTTTTTTTGAGAGGAGTGGGGGAGGGGCAGAGGGAGAGGGAGAAAGAATCTTAAGCAGGCTCCACAGCCAGTGTGGAGTCAGACCCAGGGCTCGATCTCAGGACCCTGAGATCATGACCTGAGCCGAAATCAAGAGTCTGACACTTAACCGACGGAGCCACCCAGGCGCTCCTCTTTTGCATTTTTATCTTCTGTTCCGTGTTTGTACCAAACTGGATTATCGGGGAAAGGATGAGAATGTTTACCTATTTGCTCAAGATTTGAGAGTTACTTGTGTATACACAGATTGCTAATTGTTAAGATATTTTTGTTAAGTATCTCTTCCCTACTGAAACTCTATTCATCCATGCTGTGATTGCTAATGAATTGAGCATGAGTGAGTTGTTTTAAACCTATAGTAGGGTTTGCAAGGACTGATCCCTTCTCTCAATCCCTTCTTTTGCTGTGATGGCTGCAGTAAACTCTGGTGAGGTTGGGAGATAGCCGCACGGGAAGCACTGTGAGGGAGAGCAAGCTTGAACGGACCCTAGGTTTTGTTTACATTCTCTTGAAGGAATTGGAATGTTTTTTCTCTCCCTGCATAAATATTTCTGACAGAGGATAATTAAACAGGCCAGACTGCTTTGTCAAATACAAAAGTGTTCAGTGGTCTCCCCTGTCCTGAAAATTATCCCCCACCCCCTTGTCCTTAAGCTCCCTTAAGTTTCCCTGGCTCCATTTGCAGTCCGGTCTCCTTAAGATCCTGTGCTGGGCTCTGACTTGGAGCAACTTTTGACTGGAGACATAGCTTAAAGAAGGTACAAGTCAGGGGCACCTGGGTGGCTCAGTCGTTAAGCCTCTGCCTTTGGCTCAGGTCATGATTCCAGGGTCCTGGGATTGAGCCCCACATCAGGCTCCTGTTCTGCGGGAAGCCTGCTTCTCCCTCTTCCACTCCCCCTGCTTGTGTTCCCTCTCTGGCTGTCTCTCTCTCTGTCAAATAAGTAAAATCTTAAAAAAAAAAAGGTACAAGTCAATTATAAGAATAAGAGAAACGAACAAGGAAGTGTTGAATCACTATACTGTACACCTGAAACTAATATAACACTGGTTGTTCACTGACCAGAATTAAAATAAAAACAAACAAACAAAAAGAAGATAGTAGGAAGGGAAAAATGAAGGGGGAGAAATCGGAGGGGCAGACGAACCATGAGAGACTGTGGACTCTGAGAAACAAACTGAGGGTTCTAGAGGGGAGGGGGTGGGGGATGGGTTAGCCTGGTGATGGGTATTAAGGAGGGCACGTTCTGCACGGAGCACTGGGTGTTACAGGCAAACAATGAATCATGGAACACTACATCAAAAACTAATGATGTAACGTATGGTGACTAACATAACATAATAAAATAAAATTTAAAAAAAGAGGGAGAGAGAAATGAGGGTCACCATTGGGAATTTCTTCTTGCATGCATTAGCTTACTTTAGGGGACCAAGCTTCTCAACTTTTTATCTTAAGTCCAGTCCATCAATGTTGCCCCAACACAGAGACTAAATTTGGAATCTAAGTTTTAAAGATCGTCAGGCTTTCAGATCTAATTTTAGCTCTTTGTAGGCCAGGAGGAGCAACAGGAAGGGCAGAAAGAGGAATATCCAAGTTCTCCACATTGCCTCTGGCCCATGCTTGCCTGTGGTCTGCAGGCTGTGTGCTGGGAAGCACTGTGGGGACGTGAAGCTTGCCTTGAAGTCTTCCTCCCACCTTCCCCTCCCCCGTGGACCCAGCCTGGCGCTTGCCTTCACGCTGTACCACCTGTCCGCTGGACAGCATGGCGGGGCTCTGCTGTCAACCTTTCTGCCACCTCTCCTCCAATGAGTGACTAGCACACTAATAGCTGACACCTGCATGATGAATTACAAAGCCCTTCCTCATGCCTCATACAGCTGCCCACTCAGGGTGGTCAGAGGATAGGCACCATCCCTCTCCTATTACAGACTGGGACCCGGGCAGGGAAGGGAGGGTTGTGAGCAGTAAGCTCTATCAAGTGGGACCTCCATAGCCAGCACTTCCCTGTTGCTTCTTGCTGTCACACCGTCTCTGTGTCTCTCCTCAGGACCAGGAGCTATAGAAGAACTTAGTAAGTTTGGATCTCAGTTCTACCATGTTGTAGTGTGTGACCTTGGGAAAACAGTTTTATTTTGCAACGCCTCCGATTACTCACTTATAAAGTGAAATAATGCTAGTAACTTGTTTTCATGAGTACTACACATGAGAATGCCTTTAAGTACTTAACGTAGGACCTAGCCCCCAATAAAGATGAAATAAATTTTAGCTATGATTAATTATTAGCCCAGGGACATAATTTCCCACTTCCAATTTGAAGCTCAGCTTCTTGGTATAAAATTAATAATGAATCAGAAGTAGATAATGCATTTTCTAGCCCTGCAGTTAAACAGCTCCAGGCAATATTCAGCCTCCTTGAGACTCAGTTTCTTCCTTTTTGAAATAAGGGATGGGACGAGGTGATCTCGTACATCTAATTGCAAGAATCTGTGGTTTTAACTGACTCCCATGTTTCTAATCCCTTAGCTGAAATGGAAGACCAGAAAGGAACTTAAAAGTCGCTTTTCTCTTCAGATGTAATAGTTGCACTGGGACAGCATTCTGTTTTTGCCACGAAATTAGTCGGTGAGGCTTCTGGTGGAAATTCCAGACGGGAATCTGGCTGGAGAGTGGGAAAGGGGCGAGTGGAGGTAACATTTATTGCCTTGTCCCAGGCATCAGACAATCTGCTAAGCATACTGCCTGCGTGCATTTTTTTCCCACCCTTGCAGGAACCTGGAGGGTAGAGATTAATGTACACATTCAACAGATTTGGCCACCTACGCACATGTGGGGGAACATCTAATCCAAGTCCTACAGCTCATGAGGGCAGAGCTGGGATTTAGACAGCGATCAGCCTGAGCCTAAAGCGAGGCAGGTGCCCATCCCACTGCATCATCCCAGGGACCTTTTATCTATGGGGTGAATGAATGCTGGCTACATCAGGCTCTTCTCAGCTGCCTTCTCCTTCAGGTTCCAAACTGGGAGCACAGTTTCTGTGCTTTCCTTCAAACCATGGAAGGGCTTAGTATAAATATTTGCATGAGCTTTGAAGTGATGCTGGCTCGGGACAATTTCCCTTCACTCCCCACTCACCTCCCTGCACTCGAGGCACAGAGCTGGCTTCCGATGTGCAGGAGCGAGGCCGTGGGGGGGGGGGCGGGGCAAGCATCCTGCTGCCAGGGTTCGGGCAGTGACCTCATTGAGTTGATGAAGACATCAAGAGCCTTCTAAAGGAGTGAAACAGGGGCATCTGGGTGGCTCAGTGGGTTAAGTGTCTGCATTCGGCTCAGGTCGTGATCTCGAGGTTCTTGGATGGAGCCCCGCCTCGGGCTCCCTGCTCAGCGGGGAATCCGCTTCTCCCTCTCCCTCTGTGCTCTCTCTCTCTCACTCTCACTCTAGCGCTCTCATAAATAAATAAATAAATAAATAAATAAATAAATAAATAAGGAGTGAAACGGGAGGGACTATTTCCTCAGGACCCGCTCTGGGCCAGCTCGTGTGTGAGGTCTTACGTGAGCCGTGTCTGCAGCTCTGCCGCCTGTAACCAGCCGGCCCCAGAACTTTCTACCATTCTGCTCCTCAGTTTTCAGCTGGGGACAGGGGTGTTAAAGACAACCAGAGCTTGAGCACCCGCAGCGCACAGGGTGGGCACCCCAGCTGCCTCCCGTTATGGCTGCAGTGACCTCACTCTGATCCTGCAGACCCACCTGTGCTGGGGGAGGGTGTGAGGTCTAGGTCATCTACTCTTTTAATGCTAACTGTACTGATTATAGTTTTGAATTGGAAAAAAAAATGCATTCTTCATCACCCCATAATATGAATCTGCCCTCCAGACACTTTTCCTGTGTGACTTCTGTAAAAAGTCAAGCAGCACAACTAGCGGGAACACCAGTAAACCCGAAGCTGTATTTCCACAGCATTGCCCAGGGATGTGCTCAGTAAACTTGAACATAAAAGAGGCTACACAAAGTCTGATCCAGTTTTCTTCTTTCTCTATACAGGAGAGATAGTAGAGCCAAGAGCCATAGAAAAATGTGTGTTCTGAAAAGATCATCTGTCAGATATTTACAATTTGACTTTCACAATTCAATTTTTCAGAAGAGCTGGTAAAATCTATGTGTCCCCCTTCCCCCCCACCCTGCAAAAAAATCATAATCTTTTTCCTTTGTGAGAGACATCATTTTGGGACCCAACAACGACAAAACACTCCCAGTCATAACTAGGGGAGCTCCCCAGCACTCCCAAGTTCACACTGTGGTTAATGGGAAATTTTACTGCTGCCAAGTGGATTGCCAAATCCATTTATTTCTGTTGCTGGCATTTCCTAAATTCTCCCAAAATGTCAATACTTTTTCAAAGCAAGCATCTGCTTTTAGTTTAAATGAATGTGTCATGAGATTTTAGACAGGAATCCAAAAAGTTTTCTAAATTGACAAACTTAACAGGTCCTTAATTACTAAAAGAAAATATGGTGAAGCCTTACTTGCTTTCGCTAAATATCTGTCATTGAGATAGAGCCAGGAAAGTGAGTTGATGCAAACGTTTTTACTTACCACACAAGAGAAACAGCCCCACTGCCATATAACCAAAGGGAAAATTCCCTGGGAAGCTACAAAGGTTTAATGGCAAAATTTGCACATTATGAGCAAGCTCTAATTTCTACTTAATGTTTCTCTCATGAAATCAACGATGAAGATGTTATTGGTCCCAGGAAGCCCTTCTCAGGACTTTTAGCCTTTTGGAAGTTCCTGGGGGAAACTTGAGAGAGTGGAGTTTTGCTTGCAGAATATTAGGAGATTTTTATTTATGCTGTGATGCCCGCGTGGATGACATGGGCTCTAAGACTTGGATGCAGAGTAGAGGCATCCACAGAGAGCGAAAACTGCCTCTTCCAACAGCAGTCTTTCTCAGTGTCCCCTCCACCCCGCCCCCCCCCCCCTTAGCCTCCCCATCATCCAGCCAAATCAACTGGCCACTGTGATTGTCCTTTTGGCTCTGATTGTCCCAGGGATTCTTCTTTCATTTTTTGGCTTTCATCATCCTCTTACATTTAGCCTTATACCCAGGATCAGTAGAACAGGAAAATCCCACACAGAACCAGGGCAGAGTTTCCTGAAGCATACGCTCAAGACCACCCTGACAGAATCACCTGAGGGACTTATTAAGAATAATGATTCCTGGGCTCTACCCCAGACCTATTGAATCTTAGGAGGCCTGGGATTCTGCATTTTATCAAACACCCAATGATTCTTAAGCACGAACATTTGAGGACAATTAATCTTGGGGGAAAGTGAAGACAAAATATTTTAGTCCAGGAAGGATCATTGGTCATCAGCTGCTGCAGTCACTTGATGTTTCCTTATTTGGCGAATAAGGAAATGCAGGATGCTGAGAGGCAATAAGTATTATCACGCTGGGACAGTTTTACCCTTACCTGCTCCTCTCACCTACCCAGGGATCCCTAATGGTTCCACCAATGCTAGTTGAACCCCCAACAGAAGCTCTGAAGTCCATAGTGTGACATGAGTTTCCAAAGGGATTCAGAATGTTCCTTTCTCTGACTTCTGACTGAAGGTGTCTGTCCATGGGGGATATGCTGAGGTTTGATTTTTATCCATTTATTCACCAGTTATGGGCTACTTAGTGCAAACATTTTCTGTGTTATTCAGAGAAATAACCTGTGGAGTTAGCTCAATCACAGGCTTGGTCAATTCAGATGGCAAAGGTTATTTTCCTATTTTTCTCCCTTTTGAATTGACCTGTCAATTTAGTGTAAATGGCTAACAGAATAGTCTTCTATAGATGGGGCTTACGTTAAAAATGGGCTTCTGATTTTCCCAAATTGCTTATGATAGATCCAAAATGAATGTATTGGGAAGTTTTAATACTGTCTAATGCTGGCCCAGGGGTGATTTATACTGTCAGAGCATAGTAATTCCCATTATTAAGAAATTTTATAATGTCTATTTGAAATTTTCTGCCCCCCCTTTTTTTTTTAAGTATCTTTTCACACGGAGATAATTGCCTAAATCTTTCTTTTCTAAGAAGCTTTCCTGGCTTCACTGAAGAAAAGGTTCAAAATTGCTCCTGATTCTTTCTTGCCCAAATATTCACCTTTAGCAATCACCCCTAAAAATGCAGACCCTCTCCTTTATGCAGTTCTGACATCAGCTGAGTGGATTCTGAACTATCAGTCTGCCATTTTGGCTTTGTCAGCTGGGTGTTTGCTGTAGAACGAGGTTTCCAGGGGTAATGACTTGTTTGTTAGGGGTGGGATTTTACATTTAGTGCAACGTATTCATTTGTGTATTTAATGATGATTTAAATTGTATTAAAAATCTAGGGCACCTGGGTGGCTCAGTCGGTTAAGCATCTGCCTTCAGCTCAGGTCATGATCCCAGGGTCCTGGGATCGAGCCCCACGTCAGGCTTCATGCTCAGTCGGGAGTCTACTTGTCCCTCTTTCTCTCCCTCTGCCCCTCCCCCCTGCTCATGTTCTCTCTCTGTCAAATAAATAAAATCTTTTTTAAAAAATCATTATGGTGGGGCGCCTGGGTGGCTCAGATCGTTAAGCGTCTGCCTTCGGCTCAGGTCATGATCCCAGGGTCCTGGGATCGAGCCCCACATCGGGCTCCTGGCTCAGCAAGGAGCCTGCTTCTCCCTCTCCCTCTACCTCTCTCCCTGCTCATGCTTTCTCTCTCTCTCTCTCTCTCTCTGTATCTCCCTTAGCTCTCCAAATCTGTTTATTTTCATACGGGTGTTGGTTGCCGGTATTGTCTAAATCTTAAAAATGGCAGTAATTACGCCTAATCCATTATACTTAAAGAGAATTAAAATAAAGAATGCCAAAGAATCACTTACTGTGTCCTTAGCAGAGAGTAAGTGTCCAACAAACAGCTACTGGGAAACGGGAAGCGTCGACGCTTGCTTGCACGGCCCCTCACAGGTGGAGGGACGCGCCCCCTCCGCGAGACAGGGGCAGGGGCCCCTCTGTGCTGTGCCGGGGCCTTGGAGAAGAAAAGTGAGCTGGAGCCCAGATACTCTGGAATGTTGAGCTGAAGAACAAAGGGCAGCTGCCCCTTTGGAGGCCAGAACAGGGCTTCCGGACGGCGATTCCTTTGCCGTCTTTTTTCCTTACAGAGACACAGGAAGAAAACCAACATATAAGAAAGGCAGCATATCTCTGTTTTCCACTTTTGTTATGTGTTTAGGAGGTCTGATGAGGGATCATGCTTTGAGCTGGTGAGTCGGCGCAGAGAGGAGGGGAAAGCCATCTATGAAGCGGCTTGGCACGGATGCCCGGCCGAGAGGCACAAGACCTCCATGACGCTGGCCTTCTTGCGTGGACCAGGGCAAATCACCGAGGTCCTCGGAGTCTCATTTCCCCCCGCTGTAAATCGAGGAGGATGAATTATACCCATAATTCTCAATTCTGAATGGCTGTCATATTCGCATGGAGAATTTCCTATTATGAGGTCCGGCCCAGGAACACCAAGGTCTTTTTAAAAGCACCTGAAGTGATTTTAAGGTACACTGAGGGTAGAAAAGCAGTGGGATCCGTGATCTCTTAGGTTCTGTAGGATAAATGCCAAAGGCCACGCAGCCTGGCTGGACCCGTGGGTACCTGGTCATGTTTGGAATGTTGCTCAGAACCACTTTATGGAAGGTTTTAAACAGTCTATCTGTATGCAGCCGGGCCTTAATGAAGATTTTTATATAAAAGACCGTGTTGAAGGCAGTGCTCTAGAAAAAATGTATCTGTCAGTTGTCTGCATGTAGTAAGAGAAGACAGAGGGAACTAGAAACAAGTTGGGAACGAAGATGTGAGCAAGCAAAACTGAGCAAGGCGCAGTCTAGTCGAGAGAATTGCAGGAATATTGCCGCCAATTTTTAATTGATATGAGAAAATTAGTAGAGAAACATGGGCTGTAATGTGGATATGAAAAGGGATGCCTCTGAAACCAGAATCAGGTTGAAATGAAGTTCAATGCTCACGTGGTAATCACGGTATTATATGACCAAAGAAGGTCCTGTGGAGATGAATTATCTGCTCTAAGTTATTATGTCAAAACCGCACCTATTTCATAAGCTCCCACCAAAGGCTGAGCAAAGGAGACACGACAGAGGAACTGTCTCTTCCCACGATTTCTCTCCCTTTCAGAAACAACAACAAAATTACTGCTTATGAGTTTCTCGGGCTTTTGTAAAAAACGTTTTAAAATATGTGTTAAGGTGGCATGTGCCTGATACCTGTTGGTGTCTAATGACTCTCGAAGGCTCCCAGGGAAAAGCAGAATCATCCAAGAGTGCAGAAACAAGAGGAAATGTCTTGTCTTTGCATTTTGCAATACTCCTATACTAGCCAAAATTACATGGTGAGCTATTTTTCTGAAAATGTGTCCGTCCCTCAAGAGATTAATAGAGATAGAGTTTTTCATAAAGAATTAAGTTCCCTGTGAATAACTTTGTTGCTAACTCTTCCACTGTGTCGTATGAATGTTAATAGATAGCCTCAAGTGTTTAGATTCCTAGACTGCATTAAGTGGTAATTAATCTCACTGAATTCATATATAAAAGGTTTAAGTTGCCATTCTAACTGATGTGAGTCTTGACAAATGAAAATCACTAAATCCTTTCTATCAAATTGTTGTGGGGTTTTTTTCCTGCTGATTTTGAAGAATATCCAAGCTCACGTTATATCCTGAGGGAATTAATCTTCAGCCTTAATTTCCTAAGTCCAAATCTTCTTGTGGATTTTGGGAGGATTTCCAAATTAACGTTAATAAAGATTTATGAGGGGCGCCTGGGTGGCGCAGTTGGTTAAGCGTCTGACTCTTGGTTTCAGCTCGGGTTATGGTCTGAGGGTCATGAGGTTGAGCCCTCTGCGTTGGGAGACTCTTTCTCCCTCTCCTGCCCCTCCCCCTCTAAAATAAATAAATAAATCTTAAAAAAACAAAATATTTATGAAATCCTTGGAGGAAGAATTCTGCTAACCATGAAATCAATAGTCAAATTACCTGGATTAAAAAAAATAAGCTTTCATTTACATGTGCCCATGGAAGAAGTATTTCAAGGTGTATTTTAGATTAGAAACCCAGGAGTATGTGAACATAGTGGACTTCTGTAGAGTCTTACAGACACTCTTTAAATGTTTGTTGACTAAATGAATGAATACAGTAAGAAAAAAAAAAAAAAGCATCACTAAGAGAGCTGTGATGCACATTTCTTAGAACCCTGCAACTTTCAAGCCACATCCCAAAAATAATCCAGTGAAGCACACAGGTGTTACGCCTTGCTCTCAAGGGCTGGACTGTGCGTCAAGAGGAGCCCAGTAGGAGTGAGCTCACCCCCAATAAGAAGAGGGTAGCGTGGACAGCCACCTCCCTTAAGAAATAGCTAAGACGTAGTAGACCAATGATAGATGTTGGCTAAATTGAACTGTTGAATGCAAGGTCTGTGCTGGAAACATGACTTTTTTGTTTTCAAGGTCTATGATAGAAGACTCTTTTCCAGGTAAAATTGCCTTGCATCATGCTGCTTCTAGCACCTGGAACTCAAACTCATGGAGTCAATATTAGTTTTCCCTCTCCAGTCTTCCTCATACAGAGACCGAAGCCGTGGGGTCTTTGCAGCAGGAGCTACACTGAGCTGCCTTGGCTAATTTATGGAGCAATTCTGCTGAAATCTCAGTGTGCGAACAAATTACCAGAGAATCTTTTTAAAATGTAGGGTTCGATTCAGGAGGTCTGGATGGGGCTGGAGGCTCTGCATTTCTAACAAGTTCCTGGTGAGGTTGATGATACTGGTCCATGCATCACACTGAGCAACAAGGTTATAAGAGGTGGGTTTCTAAGTAGTTAGAAGAAGCAGATATGGTGTGATGGAGGAGCACTGGCTCTCGACCCAGAAGACTGGTTATATCAACCTGATGAGTCACTCAGCTTTTCTGAATCCAAATTTGCTCATTAGAAAAATGAATATTAGAGGCAATGAACACCTGCTGCATGGGATTGTTGTGAAAATTAATACTGTTATGTGAAAATTTGCCAGAGCATAAGGTACATTGCTGAATAAATGATCATTGACCCTAAATAGTGAAAACAGAAGCACCCAATCCTATATTGGTACCCAGTAAAGGTGGGGGGACCCTTAGGCTGTGCGCTCTCTATAGTTCAGGGATTCTGGTTTTTCATTCCACTAATTTATGGAGCAATTTTTTACCAATTACAATACCTAGCACTTAGCAAGTGGTCTGTGTTTGTGAAATTGTATTAGTAGCAAAATTGGTCACTGCCAGTGTATATTTTTGGCTTCAAAAATATTGATACATCAAGATAATGACCTAGTGCTTCCCCCATGGCACTAGCAGAAAAGAGAACTGCCACCCAAAATATTGGTAATAACTTTGGGGCCTCGAGTCCTCTCTGAACCCGAAATAACCACCTTCAGGAGAAGACTAAAATGAAGAAAACAGAACCAGCCCAGATTTTCAATAAAAATATGATGATAAAATTGCCAATCATTCTTTGCCAGCCAGTAGTCACAGTATTTCCTAACTTCACATATTATGTATAAATGGATGCCTCTTAGGTATAAAAGCCAAGGTTAGCGTGAGCAGTTTGGCTGGCTTGTCCCTGAGAGGTGGCTCAGCCACTGTTCGGAGCCCAGCCTGTGGGGGTCCAACTAGTACTCCAGGGGTTCAGCTCATCTTCCACATCATTGTAAACCGGCTCCCACGGATGCCTCCACAATTGCTCCTCTGAGTGTCAAGGTTGCCGGTTAACAAACTTCTAAAATATTAAAGAAAGCTCTCAAGAAAGTGCATAGCAGGAAAGAGAAGGTAGAAAAATCAGTGAATAAACTGCAGCATCATTAAATCTCTTTCCACTGAGAATTCAGGGACAGAAACTGTTGGCACCTTGAGACAATCCAGTGTAATTCATTTGCAGTGAAATCCAGAGGGAGTCAGATTATCTTTGCTAAAAGAAATGAGATTTCATTGTCAATCGGAGGATTTAAACAAAGTGTTATTAAAAGATGTTGTTTTTTTCCCTCTTTATAATCTCTAGGTCCCAGGAGAAAAAAGAAGAGGCTATCTCCTTACTGCAGGACTCCATTAAATATGGTCCCGAGTTCGCAGATGCGTATTCTAGCTTAGCTTCATTGTTGGCTGAGCAGGTAATTGTGTCCTTTGAACTTCACAGATTTTAAAAAATTTTTACTATTGAATGTATGTATTAATATTATCCAGATTTTGGTACTGATGGTTCAATTTGTAGATTCATATTGGACAACCAGTCTCGATGTCAGTTTCCTTCTTGCCAGAAGTTACAAGCGTAGCTTTTTTACTCCAATACTCCTGGTGTAGTGAAGGTAGCCGTTAGACAGAGATGGTCCATTAGAGGTCATTGATGTGTTCTGTGTCACTTTGAGACGGAATCTGTCAAGAACAATACGCAAGGGACACCTGGGTGGCTCAGTCGGTTAAGCGTCTGCCTTTGGCTCAGGTCATGATCTCGGGGTCTGGGATCGAGCCCCACATCGGGCTCTCTGCCCAGTGGGGAGTCTGCTTCTCCCTGTCACACTCCCTCTGTGCTCTCTTTCTCAAATAAAATATTTTTAAAAATGTTAAAAAGTGTTTAAATTAAAATAAATGAAAGAACAATACACAATATTTGCTAATTTTATTGCTATTTACTTATATTTTTTCTGGGGAATTGCTGATGGAGTCAGATCTCCAAACTCATTATGCAACCAATTATTGATAATCTTTTTTTATTTTTAAAGATTTTATTTATTTATTTGACAGAGAGAGAAAGACAGCGAGAGAGGGAACACAAGCAAGGGGAGTGGGAGAGGGAGAAGGAAGCTTCCCGCGGAGCAGGGAGCCCAATACGGGGCTCGATCCCAGGACCCTAGGATCATGACCTGAGCCAAAGGCAGACGCTTAATGACTGAGCCACCCAGGAGCCCCCAATTATTGATAATCTTAATAGATCCTGTGTCTCAGTACCTGTTAAAAGATCACATGAGTCTTATAGAACAGGCTCCGAAGAGACAACATTTCTCATGGCATAAAGGGATATTTTTATTCCACTCCTTTTCTTCACTTGTGTCTAAATGATTGGATACTATTTTTCAGCCTTCTGGATGCATGTCCCCTGCTAAGGGGAAACAAACATAAATTGTCTTCTCTAAATTGATGATACTGTTTTATTGACACACATAAGTGCCTTCAATAGACAGTGGATGCTGCTATCACACAATTGCCAGATTGTCTTTTAAAATCAAAGTCAACACCTTCGAAAGGTGCCCTGTAGCATTCCATCGGCTTAAATGTAATGAATGATTTGATACTGCATGTCAGTTACATAAAGGTGCGATTTGCATTCAAAAAACTTTGGAGGTTTCACCAGGAAGCCAATTTAGAACTTTCTGTGGATATTTAAGTGTCAGAAATTATAAGCTTAGTTTTCATGCTCTGATATTCTCCATATGGTGTAGTTGGGCTTTAGAGAAAAGCCCATGCCTGTGGTGGGTGATTTCAGGGCATGTTTTAGCACAGTAGGTCAGCTGACAGAAGGATGGTCGTGTTCTATGGTATACACTGGCAGTCCTCAACTACCTTTGGCTTGTGTTGAAACAGACACAATAGGAGATTTCTGAAGCAAAGATTGACTCTGCCATTGTTCCTTTTTCTCACCTCATCCTGTTTCGTTCATTTTCATAAGACCTTTCCCCTGCCTCTGTCTGGCTGGGTGTCGTGCCGTTACTCAGACATGCCAAGCATGCTTCTCTCTTGGGGCCTTTGCACTAACTGTTCCCTTTGCCTGCAGCACTTTTCTCCCAGACGTCTTAGAGTATCCTTCCTCCTATCATGCTGATTTCTGCACAAACATTACCCTGTCGGAGGGCTTGTCTGTGATTACCCTTTCTAACTACCAACCTCACACTGCCCATCATGTTCTCTATCACCTTGTCCTGCCTTATTTTTCCCAATAGCATTTATCATCATCTAACATATGTTTTTTTTTTTTTTTAAGATTTTATTTATTTATTTGAGAGAGAGCATGAGCTGGGGGCGGGGGGTGGTGTGTAGATGGAGAAGCAGACTCATTGCTGAGCAGGGAACCCGATGTGGGACTCGATCCCAGGACTCCGGGATCATGACCTGAGCCGAAGGCAGACACTTAAATGACTGAACCACCAAGGCACCCCTAACATATGTTTGTCTGTGATCCTTTTCCCACCACTAGAATATTTAACTCACGAGCATGACCATCCCTTGTATTCATGGCTATATTCCCAAGTCTGTCACATTGTATGCAATCAATAAATTTTGAGTGAATAAATGAGTCCATATGAACTGAAGAATATATAGTCCCTCCAATCCAGTACATAGTCTAAATTTTCCTCTTCTGTTATGGGAGGACCAAGCATGTGGGCCACACTGTTTTGTAAATGGTCATACCTAAATGTGATGTGTTTGTCCAATACTGAGTGGTAGTATGAGGACCACCATGTGAAATTACTCTTCACAACTATAGACTCAGGGGTGGGGTTGAGGACAGCACCTACTGCCTCATTCAGTGGCTTCTTTATGAGGACTCAGGAGAAATTTCTCTCATCTCAGTATTAGCAAAGGCTCCGCTTCTCCTGAATTGCAAGCTTTTTGCCTTATTTTTAATCTAATGCAGGAAAAATCTTGTAAATGCTAAGAAGGGTCACCTCTGTTTCCATCCGTCTGGCCCCACCTCTGACTGACAGCCATCTGGACTGTGTAGGCTGCTTTTCTGTGGGTGCTGCTTTTATTCCTGGGCTTACCATTTTCCTTAGTTCATTTCCAATTTTTAAAGCTACCTCAATTTCTTTGTGGAATAATGAGGTGTAAGTAAGCAGATACAGTTGACCCTTGAACAATGTGGGGGGTAGGGGTGCTGACCATCTGTGCAGTCAAAGATCCACATATGGACTCCCCCAAAACGTAACCAACAGCCTACTGTTGACTGGATGCCTTACCGATGACATAAACAGTTGATTAGCATATATTTTGTGTATTATATGTATCATATACTGTATTCTCACAGTCAAGGAAGCTAGAGAAAGAAGATGTTATTGAGAAGATATATTTCCCAGTTCACCAGGACAGATAATAAACATTTAATGCTCTTCTTGATGAAAATTGCCCTTACGCTAAGTGACAGTATCACTTACCTAACACGAGTGATAACATAGTATGTTGTTTTGCGGAGCTCTTTACAGATATGAGTAGAATGTGTATCTATTCACACAGTTCCATCTTCCTAAAATGCCGTCTTTTCTTTCTCCCCTTACAAATCCTCCCCAGTTTGCAAGATCCAGTTCAACTCCCATTTCCTCCCCTGACATTTCTCCACCTCCCCTTCTCATAGGAATCATGTTTCCTCAGAGCTCCTGTAATATTTATGGGAACACACATCAACATGCAAAATAGTCACATATATTTATTTCTTGAATTAAGATCTGCAACTACAACTTAAACAATTTTTCAGGTTCGTTTTCTTCACAAGACTGTAAGTTTCTTTAAGAAAAGTAGTGTCTTGGGGCGCCTGGGTGGCTCAGTTGGTTAAGCGGCTGCCTTCGGCTCAGCTCATGGTCCCAGGGTCCTGGGATCGAGCCCCGCATCGGGCTCCCTGCTCGGCGGGGAGCCTGCTTCTCCCTCTCCCTCTGCCTGCCTCTCTGCCTACTTGTTCTCTCTCTCTATCTCTCTGTCAAATAAATAAATAAAATCTTAAAAAAAAAAAGAATTAAAAAAAAAAGAAAGAAAAGTAGTGTCTTCTTTCTATGCCCATTTCTTTTCTAGGGCTTAGGACAGTTCACTGTATGACGCAGACATTTATACAGCATGCCTGGCTTTGATTTGCTTTGGGATTCAGGTACTCTGTAGTGTGATATTAAGAGCATTTGACAGGGAGCTAGGAGACCTGGTTCTAGACCTTCCTCCATAGTTAACCAACTGCCCAGACTTGAGTAAGGAGTACTTTACCTCTTTGGGCCTCAGTTTCCAAATTTGAAGATTGATAAATATTCTAAATGATCTTTACTGCCTCTATGGCGTTAACATTTTAAGAGTGTCTGAAATTATCTTCTTTCATGTCAACTAAGTGCTATTGAATTGGTTTTTACCATTTTTTTAATGCAAGTGTAATTAACATACACTGTTATATTAGCTTTGGAGAGCAATTGAACAGTTCTGTACATTACTCAGTGCTCATCAGTATACATGCCCTTAGTGCTTACGAATATTTCAATGAATGATATAAGGTTCCACTGTAATTAGTGTAATTAGTGTTTCTGTACAAATAAAGCATTAACATGTTAATACTGTGAAAAGTGAATAGCCTTCATCAATGTCTGGTCTTCAGTTGTGTTTTCTTTCAAATTAATGAGCTCCAAGTTGACGAAAAGTTACTGCTCTAAAGATGATTAAGATGTTCTGTGATCTTGAAATGTATTTCAGTCCATTCTGCAGTATCTTGCTATTAATACATTTTATAGAAAGTGGAAGTTTAAAAATGACAACATATATATGTTTTCCTCTGTCATGTTTAAGATATGTTAGATGCCTTATTTAAAATCAGTTGTGTGATAAATTTAATTTTCGTGAACCACAGTGGTAGATTGGAATAAAGTTATTGCATGTCACATGGTTGAAGTTATGAACAATTTTTAAGAAGAACAAAGAATGACTACGATCATGATCTTTCCTCCCATGCAAGGGTCACATTTTTTTTTTTTTGGCCAGGCTTTCCCGCTCTAGGTTTGAATGTAAAATGCTATGAGATCTAAGAATGTGACTGAAAGATTGAAAGGTTTTCTCCTTTGCTCCTTTGGGCAATTGATTTTTAACATCAAAGAGACAGAACAGCTGTTGGGTATAACTCAAGGTTGCCTTTCCTCTCTGACTTTCAACAGCTCATCTTCATGTTTTGAATTCTTCAATAATAAAATAGTGCTTCAGAGGCACAAGCAAGGCCCAAAGAAACTGGTAGAGAGAAATCCACCCAGCTTAACATCCTTTGGTAGTAAATGGATTCGTTTTTTGGTGGCACAAGCTTATTTAATAGCTTTTCAGAATTTCAGACTCCCAGAGTATATCAAAGCAATGACTGTAAACCTTGGTCACTCTGTAACACACTTGTGAAACCAGCCGTTCACCTAGCAGGTCATCTTCCAGTGTCACGTGGCCCATGCGTACTGTGGGTGTGGGCCAATCTAATGATAGAAAATTGTGTCCTACACTGAGCTAAAGTCGGTCATCTTATAATTGGCCTCCTTTGAGCTTGATCTAATGGAGAGCTTGTTGAGCACAGCTGTGTTATCACTTCCCCAATCACCCCTTTTCTAAGCTAACCCCTTTTCTTTCACCTCGTTTCTCTTTTACCCTGATTTCCAGATTCTTTGCTTCTGATCATGTTGCTTTGCATGGCCTCTAGGTGGTCCACTTTCTCTATGACAGTATGGCTCCCCGTATTGAACTGTAGTTCAGCAAGTTCAGGATGGAATAGAAATACTTCCCTGGCTTGACATCCTGGGTGTCTACTAAATGTCGCCCTAAAATGAATGATACTGGTTGTTTGGCATCCACATGATGCACTGGCTCACATTGGAGATACAGTCAACTGTGAAATCCCTATAAAATGTGAACCTTTGTTAATGCAGGCCTCACCCATTTTGCAGGCATGTTTTTATAACCTGGATGAAAGGATTCATCTTTATCTGTATTTAATTTCAAATTCTTGATGATCAGCCTGAAATTACACGTGTTCTAGGACTTTTTAGTCCTTTTTTCTGCCATTCTTTATATTAACTACCCTTTCCAGATATTTCACTTGGCAAATTGAATAAGAATAGCTTCTAGTTACTTATTTATGTTTTTGAGAAAAAAAAAATCTTGCAGAGACCTGTATTGTGTCTGTAGGATCTTCTCTCCAGGTTGACCTCTCTTTTACCCGAAACTCTTTAGGTACAGTTATTTAATTTTTGATTCATTTATCAAATCATACTATCATCTAGCTCACCTCATCTTATCTATGAGGATGTTGTGAGGCGCTTTGTCAGAAACCTGCTGAAATCCTTCCCCTGATTGGAGGATGTGATTCTATTAGAAAACAACAACAATGGGGTGCCTGGGTGGCTCAGTCGGTTAAGCGTCTGCCTTCGGCTCAGGTCATGATCCTGGGGTCTTGGGATGGAGTCCTACATCAGGCTCCCTGCTCAGCGGGGAGTCTGCTTCTCCCTCTGCCTCTGCCCCTCCCCACTGCTTGTGCTCTGTCTCTCCCTCTCTCTCTGACAAATAAATAAATAAAATCTAAGAAAAAAAAACAAACCACCACCAACAGCAACAGGGTTCAATTGCTATGCCTTGTTCTTCCCGTAAGCATACTGCTGTCTGTTGACACCATTTCCCATCCTCACTGCCAGTGAAACTACGAGTGTAGTAATCCCTTCTAGGATTTGCCTGGGACCAACATTTTGTTTATCGCTCTGTTGGAACCCAGAGGTAAAAAGTAATTCTGTTGGGGCACAGTAGAGAATTTGAGGAGGGGAAATTTAAAAAATGAATTAAGTTGAAAAGGCATTACATGAGAGCCTTTTGAGGCCCACCGTGGAGCCCCAATTTGAAATTGATAGATAATAAGAAGCAAAGGCAAGTGTCGAAGGAAAGGGTTTCAAAACCTGGGAGGGAGAAAATCACATGGAGTATTTTGAGGTGACTTTTAAATGCATTCTGGCATGAGTACTGGAGAGCCTCCTTTCTGGAACAAAGTGTGGGAATGGACAGACGTTATTGTGGAAAAAAAATCCCTTTGTATTTAGTAACTGTTTGTATGTGAAGCTGAAGGGAAAAGAAAATAGAAAATTAAAAATTCCAGGGCTGAGCACCTAACAGTGAGAAGACACATGGCCACAGAATGCCACGGGGAAGCCAAGGAGGAGGGAGATTTTAGGAAGGGAGGAAATGAGTTTGGCTTCCACATTCCTTTTCAATTACACAAGTAATATGAAAATGTAAATGAAAAGTATGGAAAAGTCAGAGAAGATAAAATATACCTTTCATTAATAATATAATATCTGGAAACAACAAATACTATTTTTTAATATCCTGCAAGTCTTTCAATATACTTATTTTGTTTTCATACTTACATTCACATGTGATTTGTATTCTATTCTTTTCACTTGCTATTAAATTATACATATTATACCTGTTTTCATAGACAGCTATCATAAATATCATTTTAATAGCTACTTACTAGTTATCAAAATTATACACTGTAATTTATATAATAATACCCCAACTTTTGGTAATTTGGGTTCATGTGTGCATGCGCATTTGTGTGTGGGGGGAGCAGTGAACTTTTCCTTTCTTATGGCTTTTTTAAAACAATATTTTGAATCATTTCTAATGATAGATTCCTAGAAGTAGAATTCCCGTATCAAAAGAGTATCGGCATATTCCACTGAGATACCTTACTAAATTGCTCTTGAGATATATTACTAAATTGCTTTCCCAAAGAGTGGTACCCTTATCCTGCGCTCCCAGCAGTGCACAGCCTTTAAGTGTTAAATGTTAGTAGAACATTTAAGTGGAAATAGCACGTGGACAGATGGCAGTGAGGGAGATTAGGGCTGGGAAGATGGATTTAGGACTTCAAATAAATGAAACCACATTATGAGTAAGTAATTTCTCTGAGGGGAAAATGGAGAATAGTGTGCGGAGAAAAAAAACTTGAAGAATTTTTAACCTTCTCGTTTTACAGAGAAAAATATGGGGTATACTGAATTAGGTGCTGTGCAAGGTCATACCGATAACTAGTGTCAGGACCAGGACTAGAGCCTGGTTTCTTGACTCCTTGGCACTGCTATTTCACTGTATGACCCTGATGTCCCGTGTTTGGACTGTGGCAGTGGGCCACAGTCAATGAGGTTGGGTGTGGAAGGAGTGGGAAGGAAGAAGATAAGTGATAGAGGAAACCCAGGAGGGTGAGTTGTCATAGAAGTGAGATAAATAAAAGAATCCACAAAAAAATTGATGCCCCTGTCTGTCTACTGCAGCAAAGAAGTCAAGAAAACTGAGAACAGAAAATAAACTCTTAGATTCGAAGTCAAGGTGGTCTCGAGCTTACTGTTCTCTTCTGGTTCTCCATGCCACGCAGAACTGGCTGTACTCCAGCTTCACAGATAGGACTGTAAACATTTATAAGCCCACCATCATTTTTAAACAGCCTATTCTCATGAGAGATTATATAGCTTGCATTACACTAGCAGTAAAGGGAAAAAAAATTAAAACTGCTTATGACTCTGACCCATTGTAAATTATTACTAGCCCCAGGTTGATAGCCTATTGAAAAACTCAATTAGTTAATTTCATAACACTTAAAATACTTTTCTTTAATGTATTTTGAGGTAAGACTTCACCTGATAGAAGAATGAAAAGAAAATTGGAACAATAAAATACAAGTTAGGAGAATGGACCAAGAGTGAATGGTCCAGAGTCAGCTTCTCTTCTTCTGCCATCTTTTGGGTCAATTCAGCCATGTGTACTGTTGCACTGTGGCCAAACCAACTTGAACTAGACCCTACCTTAAGAATTTATTGATTTAATTATTTGGCACATATTTATTGAACATCTAGGTACCGCTAAACATTAGAGATTGTTGAACTAATAAAGTACAGGCCTTATCCTCATGGAACTTCGAGTCTGGAAGGGAAGGCAGAGCAAAGAATTACAGCCTCCTCCCCAGTATCTAACACAATTGTGACAAATGTGCAAAGAGAAAGTACCAATGAGAATATTATGGGGACGTAGCCTAATGTGGGAAGGGGCACATGGGGAGCAGGGGCAGTGGCCAAAGAGCAACATTTGGTCAGCTACCTGAAGAACTTTTAGACATCAACAAGGTAAAAATGAATAGGAAAAGCTTTCCAGCTAGAGGGAATAGACCGAGTGAGGGCTCTGGGGGGAAGAAGAGCGGGATCTCTTCCTCTAATAGAAAATTCGTATGCCTGGAAGTGCAGAGAATGAGGCCAAAGGTGTGAGAAGAGTTTAGAGATGGGAGAGGGAGGAACTGCAGTTCTCTGCAAATGTGGCTTTTCCCCCCCTTTTTGGTGGTCTCCTGACAGTGTTACACACCTGTGGTTGCTCACTTTCATCATACTTTTAGCTTTTCTTTAACAATTCTTGGCATTTCCTCCTTAAAGTGATTATCCTTTGCATGAATTATCACAGGGTAGTGTTGATCACAGTCTGCTGGGTGATAGAAAAAAATTCAAGATTAAGTAATACCTACCATTTCCTTGGTGAGGAGAAATGCCAAGTTAATTGGTTCATTTTAGTTGGATGAGAAAGAGAATTAGACATCAAATGTTGGCAGCCCATTTCTCCTGAATGTCCCTGCTGAGGACTGATGGGTGGAAGAACTCTTTTGTAAAGAAAATAAAAGCAGAGGAGAGAGTGAGAAAGCAGGCATTTCTGCTCTGTGTTTTGAGCTGCCATGTCTTAAAGAGTTTCTTAGAGAAATCATTGACATGACTTTAAACGTCCATTGCTCCTAAACTTCCCAGGTTCGTCATAGTAAATAAAGGCATTGGGCTAATGGGGAAATACCTTATGGCTTTGTGTGCTCATATCATTGACCAGAATGAAAATACTTCTAGAAAACAATTCAGGTACATGACCATGATGTCAGGGCACTAGGAGAACTTTCCATCCCAACCTCTGTAGGTCCTTCACCACTTTGGAATACCACATCTTACACCTTCTATGCAGTAAGTACCTGTTACAGGCCATTCATTAAGTCAGCTGTCCACAAAGTGTTGACTGGGGACCCCTGAGGTCCAAGAAGGTCAATGCAGTTTTTATAATACTGCTAACAAGTAATTTGCCTTTTTTTTACTCTCATTCTCTCATGAGTGTACAGTAGTTTTTTAGAGGCTACATGATGTATTTACAATTATGAAAAGACCATTAAAATATTCTCCCACTTTCCAATTAAATGTCTGTGTTTCTTCACATACTTCAACTAAAAACATAAAAATGGATTAGCACAGGGACGCCTAGGTGGCTCAGTCAGTTGGGCGTCCAACTCTTGGTTTTAACTCAGGTCCTGGTCTCATGGGTCCTGAGATCGAGCCCTGAGTCAGGCTCCGAGCTCAGCAGGGAGTCCACTTGGGGATTCTCTCCCTCTGCCCCTCTCCCCACTCACTTGGCTCGTGCTCTCCCTCCCTCTGAAATAAATAAATAAATCTTTTAAAAAATAGACTAGCATGAAAGTAGATATGAGAATCCATCTGTCTTCTATTATTAAGCCAAGCATTAAAGAGATTTGTAAAAATATGAAATAATGCCAGTATTCTCACTAGTTTTGTTTTTTGTTTTTTTTGCTATGGAAAAATATTTTTTATATAAATGTAATCTGTTTGAATTTATAATATTTTAAGTAAACTATAAATATTTTTAAAATTTCTCAGCTTTATGTCTATTGTGGTGAATATTGATAGATATAGCCCACATAAACAAAGCTCTTTGGGGGTCCTCAGTGATTTTTAGAGTACAAAAGGCTCTGAAAACCACGAAGTTTGAGGACTGCTGCATTAAGCTTGTGTCCATTTGTCCTCCTGGTTGCTGCAACTTGAACTACAAGAAGTTTTCCAAACATATCAGTTGGCTCAAGGGAGTAAATTATAGTCGAGTTGCTTTTTCCAAAGATCTGCTCTTCACTTTTCCTTCCCTGAGGTAAAAAGCATGTCATGTTGGGTAATTACAGCATGTAAAAAGTAGAGATGTTGGCTATGTTTTATCTTTCCCCCATGGCCCATTTTATTTCCACACTCCAGAAAATGCTTGAGCCTTGGAGAGGAAGGAGCCCATGGTTGCAGGCTGCCCATTTTAACCATCGCCCTCAAAAACGATTTCATGCTGAGACCGTGGCTGTGTGTGTATGGTCTCTGGTGTATGGAAGACAGTATTATTTGTCATAGCCATTCTCTGGTCACCACCATTTTTAATTAAAGTTGTCCTATAAATAGCTTATATTCATTTCCTCTGGATCTCACAAGTCAGTAGAGACTAGGAATGATTAGCTTAGGTCAGGACATCTAGCCAGATGAGGTAAATAAAAAAGTGAGTGCTTGAAATAGAGCTTCAGGGATTCAGGACTACTGCTTGTTAAGATAAATGCATTTCCCTCCCAGAGAAGGTGGAATTTATTTTAAATAAACACCTAGAAGGTATTTTTCTCCTGTGGTGGTGGTTCTGTTTCATTTTTTAATAAGTAGAGAGAGCTAATCATTTCTTGAAATTTACAGTCCAGTGAAAGGAAAAGACAGATAGAGAAGACATTTTTCATAGAGCCCGAGTCTTGAGACTGCCCTTGGGTTACCAAGGGCACACGGATACCATCCCTTGCTCTTGACACGAATGGTCTTTGAAATCCCATTACTTCTTTGGACTTTGAAAATTGCATTTCTAGGGGAAACCCAGCTCATAAGCCCCCAGTAAGAGAAGTTTTAGATGAAAAAGGTGATCTCTTCGGCTCTTTGAGAGCAACAAGAAGGTGGGAGGGAAAGCAAAATGAAATCAGGTGAAGGAGGAATTGCCCTTGAAAACTCACGTTGACGGTTTTATTTGGCTTCAGCAAGTTAGAATGTGAAGGCATCGGTTTCATTCTTTTCAGGAAAAACACCTTTCAGTTCTCCCAAAGTTTAGCTATAAAGTGATGTTTCTAAGATCTAAAGTTGCCACGGATTTTTTTCAAGCACATCTTTATGTTCTGCAGCTGCTGGAGTTAATGGCAACCAGCATTCTCGGGCATTTGGATCATGACAGGTGTAGAGACTTCATCTCACCCCAGGTCTGGGCGTCACTCCTGGCTGCCCCAAGTACCTTGTGCTTCTCCCCCCATGACACTGTCACAGTACATTGTGATGTCGTCCTCCTGTCTGGATCCCACTCGACTGTCATGGCAGGATTGTGTCTGTCTTGTTCACTCTTCTGTCTCCCCTGTAGACTTGGCAAGTGTATGGTGCTCACGAAATATTTGTGGAGGGGACAGATGGATATCCAAAAGTATAATTGTTTCTTTTGATGCCAGAGACACCATTATTTCCAGAAATCCTGCTTTTATTCAGGGCTTATTCAGTTCCGTCTGTCCACTAAAAACCTAAATTCTGTTCTCTGTCCCCATGTAGCTATGAGATGTGGGGCAAGTCTCTTAGCAACTTTGTGCCCAAGTTTCTTTATTAGTTAAAAATGGTGGCAAATTAGTGTCTATTTATATTTAAGTTATTTATATATTTTTATTCATTTATAAATATAAATTAATATTCTTTCCAGCTCTAATATTCTTTTATTTCCTCTGCTGAAAATCTCATCCATTGTATTTTTAATAATTGGGTGGCTTTTTTTAAGTTTTGATCTTACCATGACTATGTTAGTACGTTTTAAAAGTACCATGTGGCTTAGAAAATTTGATCCGTTTTTTTTTAAAAGATTTTATTTATTTATTCATAAGAGACAGGCTCCCCGCTGAGCAGGGAGCCCAATGCGGGACTCGATCCCAGGACCCTGGGATCATGACCTGAGCCAAAGGCAGACGCTTAACCATCTGAGCCACCTAGGCACCCGAAAATTTTATCCCTTTAAGACAAAGGTGGCATTAGGGTCAAACAGTAACACTAGTTGAACGGTAACAGGAAACTTGAGATCTTTAGGAGCTGATCACCCAGGTTTGGATTAGCCAGGGTATTCTTTTTCTGGTTACCTCTAGGATATTAGGTGTTTAAAGACCTCTGTTTCAGAAGATGGTTAAGAAAAGTTAAAAGGAAAAACATCTGGGTTAGTTAATTATTTCTCATTTAAAGCTAAGTGAAAGGGCACCTGGGTGGCTCAGTCGTTAAGCATCTGCCTTCGGCTCAGGTCATGATCCCAGAGTCCTGGGATCGAGCCCCGCATCGGGCTCCCTGCTTGGCGGGAAGCCTGCTTCTCCCTCTCCCGCTCCCCCTGCTTATGTTCCCTCTCTCGCTGTCTATGTCAAATAACTAAATAAAATCTTTTAAAAAATAAATAATGCTAAGTAAAGAGCTTTTGTAAGAAAGGAACTTGAGACTCTTGGCCACTTGGACAGGGCCACGACACCTGATATGGTCACAGGAACAACTCTAGTACACCTGAGCTCAAGAGCAGCTGTACTTAACCTTTTTAAAACACTGCTCTTGGGCGCCTGGGTGGCTCAGTCGGTTAAGCGACTGCCTTCGGCTCAAGTCATGATCCCCGAGTCCCAGGATCAAGTCCCACATCGGGCTCCCTGCTCAGCGGGGAGTCTGCTTCTCCCTCTGACTCTACCCCCTCTTGTGCTCTCTCTCTCTCTCAAATAAATAAATAAATAAAATCTTAAAAAAAATAAAATAAAACACTGCTCTCGTTGGGTTATATATATTTGTTAGTTCACTCGTCTTTGAGCTCTTGAAATAGAGGTATTTTGGTCTTCTTCTCCATGTTTTTGGTATCTGTCCCCCAGTGATAGAGGTAGTAATGCTACCACTAACTAGTGATCATTTAAGACTATGGCTAACGTGACAAAGTGCTATGTGCAAAGCATTGTTCTACGTGCTTCACGTATTTTGATCCATTTAATACAACAACCCTATGAGATAGGTACTACTGTTATCCTATTTTACAACGGGCATGTAGAGAAGTAAGTAAGGTCACATAGTAAATGTTGGGACTGGGATTCCAATCCACGTAGTCACACACTGGCAGCCCAGTGCTTAATCACTATGCCATACTTTTTATAAGCATCGCAGTAAACATGTCCTGAGTGAATGAATAAATGAGTAAGTATGCAATGGTATTTGGTAGCTATTAATATGAGTGGAGTCTTGTAAATTTGTGTTCTGCCTATTTCTAAACACAGACAAATTTGTCGGTCCTTCAATGGATGATATTTTCATAAAGTTTTTCTTCTCTTTAATAGGTTAAAAGACGATTTTGAGATTTTCATTCATCTTTAATTTTTCTAAGTTAGACAATTTGTTGTTTGGCGATCAAAAATACATATACTTTTAAAAAAAATACATACGCTTTTTAGAAACATGAATCTCCATTTTTGCTGGACTATGTATTTGTAATTCAAATAAGTGAAATTTGCCAAATTCAAACCATACCTTGTTTCCTAAATGGTACTTAAATGTGTGGATTCAAAGAGATGGCCGTAGGTGTGCTTGGGAGGCTCAATCGGTTAAGTGTCCAACTCTTGGTTTCAGCTCAGGGCATGATCTCAGGGTTGTAGGATCGAGCCCTGAATCAGGCTCTGCACTCAGTGCGGAGTCTGCTTGAAAATGTTCTCCCTCCGCCCCTCCCCCACTTACGCTTGCATGCGTGTGCACTTTCTCGCTGTCTCTCAAATAAATAAACAAATCTTCATAGAGATGGCAGTGGCCATTCCATTTTACCTTTCTGGTGTCTTTACCTTTCTAGGTCAAATCAAATGAAGCCTCCTTGGCTTATTGCACAACACTCAGTGCATTTTTATTCACAAGCCAAAGGTGTCGTATCTGACAAAATTGATGCTGTACATTCCCTTTGTGTGTGTCTGGTTGAATGCTTAGTAGTAGTAAATGCAATAAAATTATGGAAAATGCCCGTGCTCAGAGCGTATTAAAGGAAAAGGTGCTATGTGCTTTATGCCCAATCGTTTCCTTTTACCTGACCTTCCCAGCAGTACCAGGAAACTATGAAACTGTTTACTTGTGAGTAATTGTTAGAACCTGGGTAGCTTTGATTCATTGAGTAGGTTTTACCTTCTATATTGTGAAAGAAAGTGTAACCTTATGAAAAATGTACCTAAAAGCTAGTTCGGAATTACTAGTGTGCTAAAGCCAATCTTTTTTTTTTTTTTAAGATTTTATTTATTTATTTGACACAGAGAGACACAGCAAGAGAGGGAACACAAGCAGGGGGAGCAGGAGAGGGAGAAGCAGGCTTCCCGCCGAGCAGGGAGCCCGATGTGGGGCTTGATCCCAGGACCCTGGGATCATGACCTGAGCCGAAGGCAGATGCTTAACGACTGAGCCACCCAGGCGCCCCCTAAAGCCAATCTTTAGAAGAAGAGCAGGACAATTAGGAAATGACCTTTTGAAGATGTGGCAGTTGATCTGGGTCTTGCCACAATAGTAGGAGTTGGAGGTCCGCCTTTGGAGAGACATATATTCCTGTTGGAGGGTATGGCTCTGAGATGGAAAACACAGGTTGAATAAAAGAAGGAGCAAACAGTTGGGTGGGCTCTAGAAATATTATTTGTCAAGGCTAATCCCTCCTGTAATCGGCATCAGTCTCCTTCTTTCCTCAAAAACCTCCCAAATAAACCATGCAGTGTGTGTAAAGAGAGTGTTAGCTATGCCAAGTGCAGATGTGACACAGATGTCCCAGGCCTCCCTGGCTCCCAGTCAGACTGTCACCTCTGAAGATACTCCTCTATGGATGTGTCTTATCACTCATTTTCACACAGAGAGTTACTGGGGTGGAGGGCATCCCATTCAAACAACCATTTGAGGCTTTTTCCAGTTGTAGGGCAAATCCTTCCAGATGTCCCTTCTTAGTAAACATCTGCTCATTTGCCCTAAAGGAACTAAATGTGAATGGCTATGAACTGTAGGAATTTGTGCCATTAGCACTGACTTTAATTCAAAGTATGTAGTGTTTGATCTTGGTGCCTGTTGCATAGTAGATGCTCAGGAAATTGGTTTTTACTTTTCCTATTCTATTGTTCAGTTTATTGTCGTTGTTTTTAACTTTCTCATTTATTTTCCTTTGTTCTCTTTTGAAGGAGAGATTTAAGGAGGCTGAGGAGATATACCAGGCTGGAATAAAGAACTGTCCAGACAGCTCAGACTTACACAACAACTATGGGGTTTTCTTAGTTGATACTGGTGAGTGAAATTGAAGAGAACCTTTTCCGTTGAGATGAGATAATACTAGCCACCAAGTTAAATGGCAGCCACCCAAATGATGTCTCAGAAAGTAACATTCAGTGGGCTTGGCAGGAAACACACCATTGACCATCACATTGTACGGTGGGGCTGTCATTTCTCTAAGTCTTCAAGCTCAGCTCAGTAAAATCCACCCAGTTCGTATAGCACTAAGGAAAACTCTCCAGATATCAGGATGCTTGCTGATTTAACGAGTAGCAGGCCTTTGAGTATCATTTAGACAAGTCCATAAATCTATGATGATGAAACGGTCCTCAGCCGTGATGCAGGGCTTGCCTCTGAATCTAGTTACCAGCAGATGGAAAATACTTCTTTATGTCTGATTAAAAAAAAGCCTCCAGAATTGTTCCATCATTCTTTACTTGATGTACATTACAGAAACTATATTATTAAAATTGATAGAGTACGCTTATATGACAGGTGCTAATAAATAAAATATACTTACTCCATCTTATTTAATATAAAACTTTACTGGGCAGGGATTCTTTTTTCTTTATGATTTGTGTCCCATCAACTGTTGGCATTCTATGAATACTTATAAAGAATCAAAAGGTAGTTGAATTTAATGCAAAAGCACCATTCTGTTCTCGTTGACTTTTAGACTGTCTGGCTTGTGATAAAATTCTGTTTTAATTATTTTGTAAATATGAATGCTCAAAGGGGTTTTTATTTTCTAGCGTATCTGAAACTTTTCTGTTTTATAGAATGTAAATTTACATTCCGAAACTCCTAAGAAATGCCCCTTATTTTTGCATGTAAAATTGTTTTCTAGTGCCACCTGCTGGTTTATTAGCAATACACTAATACATGAGGTGCCATAAAGATCTAAAAACTGGAAGAGACCCCCTGTTGGTCTAGTCTTCCCTCTTCCTTCTACTTCAACAACAAACAATGCTACTCCCCTAAAAATCTCACTGGCCACCCTGTGTATCTTCCCACCACTCCCTTTGTATTCATGTATTTTATACTGGTGGAAATTCTCCCTAGTACCAGTGACCTGTACATAGATCTATACAGACATAAAATCTGTTTTGGTGCAGACATGCATTCAGAGAAGGTGTCTGCAGGTCATAAACATTCCATTTCATCTAGAACTTCAGACTGTTCTACAGTTCAGCCACTTAGATATAATTTCACTAGGAAGCTTCTTTGGGGATCTCATCAGATGCTTGATTCTAGTTCTGGTCTTCATCCTCAGTTGCCCTGGGATTTTTGTCAGGTCTCTTAAGTGCACTTTGCACTTTAGTGTCTATAGCTCTAAAGTAATACTTTTATTTATTTTTTAATAGCTCTTAAATCCCAAGACACAGCTAAAGGGTATCAAAAAGCAGCTAAATAGGGGCACCTGGGTGGCCCAGTCAGTTAAGCGGCCGACTCTTGATTTCGGCTCAGGTTATGATCTCAGAGTCCTGAGATCGAGCCCCACATTGGGCTCCATGCTCAGCGCAGAGTCTGCTTCTCCCTCTCCCTCTGCTCTTCGCCCCCCCCCCCCACTGGACAAGCTCTCTCTCTCTCTCTCTCTCTCATAAATAAATAAATAAATAAATAAATAAAATCTTTTTAAAAAGGTAGCTAAATAGTATCAAAATACCTGTAAAGATCATTTAATTAAAATATCTTAAGATGTATAATGCATTGGACAAATGCAAGGTGGCATTACTGTTATTTTTTAAAGTTCCATTACATAAATACCATTTAACAAAAATGTATGATTTTAAAAAAAGATTTTCAAGATCTAGCTGATACATGCTTCTTTAAAGCAGTGCCTCAGTTACTATGTTGCAGTAGAGTAATTGAGACCAACCCTAGAAATTGTTTCAGGACAGTTTTCTTTCTATAACAGCCTATTCTATATTTTCGTATAATGAAAAGTAACAGTATCTTGTATAAATAACAATCACTGATGATCTCAAAACATAATATTAGCTAGGGCAATTGCCAGAAAACACTTTGGCTAAAATGCTGTACATAATAAAAGAAATAGATTTTAGTTTTTATTGCTTTTTTATTATTAATTTCCTTGGAAGTGGGAACGAATAGTAAAATGGTCCAAGGTTACACAGTGGCAAGGAGACGAAGCCAAAATGCAAGCTCATTTACAAACTGAATAATTGATGGTATGACTCAGCAACATGAAGAAGAATGATATACATCAGAAGAGAAATTGAAGAGCCTCGTGTATTGTATAATTAAAGCATGCTCTGCTCTCACCAACCATCCCTGGTTACAGGCTCTCCAGAGAAGGCAGTGGCCCATTACCAACAGGCCATCACCCTCAGCCCAAGTCATCACGTGGCCATGGTGAATCTGGGGAGGCTCTACAGGTCCTTGGGAGACAACAGTGTGGCTGAAGAATGGTACAAACGGTAAAGCTCCTTTTCTTCACTTTGTAAGTTGCCCAAAGACCTTAATAGTCGCCCTTCCAATTTTTATGTAATCGGAACAGACATGCTCTTAGAATATTAACCAGTTTTGCCAATTCAGGTAATACAGATTCTCCCCTCCAAAGAATAATACCAAACACTAAATGGTATCCTAAGGAATGGCTTGGAAAGTCCTGCTGGTTAGAACATGGTGCTAAGCCAAGGTTGGAATTGTTTTCTGAGGCTGTAGACTGCAGCCCAAACCTCAAATAGCAGTTTTGAAAATGGATACGCGGGACAGACTGTGCATGCATGGGAAGCAGCCTATCTTAAGATGTATAATGGAAAAGATCCTTGGAGCTCAGTTTCCATATTGATAGGTCACTAGAGACATTCTTGTAGTCAGAGGGTGGCATCGGGATCTTTTTAAAAACATTCTTCTTGATTATAAAAACAGAGACCGTGTTGGAGCAGAGTCTCAAACCACGGACTGGCCTCTCTAAACCTGCGTTTCAAGCTTTCGAAATGTATCTATGAGAATTTCAGTTCACCTTTCTCAAAACTCAGGGCCCTGCAGGTGGCACGCAAAGCTGAGCTGTTATCACCTCTGGGAGCGCTCTATTATAACACGGGCCGCTATGACGAGGCCCTGCAGGTTTACCGGGAAGCTGCGGCACTTCAGCCTTCTCAAAGGGAGCTCCGCCTGGCCCTGGTGAGTGTGTTGGCTAAGGAAAATGAGGCAGGACATGCAGTGTGCAGTGCAGGGAGCTGGGTCACAAGCCTCAGAATTGCAACTAGAGCACTACGATAGATCCATTTTCTGAATATCCGTATAACCAAGGTGGGAGCCATTCACCAAAGACATAGACACGAAAAAACTTTTAAGTTTGTGGTTTGAAATAATTTCAAACTTACAAAAATTTGCAGGAATACTAAATAGCTCCCATATCCCCTTTCACCCAGATCTATCCATTTTTAGAATTTTGATGAATTTGTTTATCATGGATGTATGTGTGTACGCATCCACATATGTACATAGGTGCATATTTATGTATGTGTGCAAATGCATATTATTAATACATTTATTTTTTCATGAGCCATGTAAAAGTTATAGCTCTCATGCCCTTTATTTCATTTTTTTTTTAAAGATTTTATTTATTTATTTGACAGAGAGAGAGAGCACAAGCAGGGGGAGAAGCACCTTCCCACTGAGCAGGGAGCCCAATACGAGGCTTGATCCCAGGACCCCGGGATTATGACCTGAGTGGAAGGCAGACGCTTAACTGACCGAGCCACCCAGGCGCCCTGCCCTTTATTTCTAAATACTTCAGCATACAAGGACATTCTCTAACATAACTATAGTATGGTTCTCAAATTTAAGAAATTAATAATCAGCAATATTTTTAGTTTCAATTTTTGGAAATTTGCATTTTTGCTACTCTTCTTTAGATCTGCAATAAATCAAACTTGTTATCTTGTTTTAAACACAGCGTCCTATTGAAACCATAAGAAATCATTTCTTTCCCAACCACAACCAGTGATGCGTATTAAGGAGGGCACGTATTGCATGGAGCACTGGGTGTTATATACAAACAACGAATCATGGCACATTGCATCAAAAACTAATGATGTACTGTGTGGTGACTAACATAACATAATAAAATAAAATTTTTAAAAAAATAATTTCTTTTTGAAATATTTAGTCAACTTTTTAAAAAAGTCACAAGTCATTTCATTGATATCTTTGGTGTCCCTGCTATTCACTGCATGCACATACCTAAAGAAATAAACAGAAACAAACAACAAAAATTTAAACCTGTAAACTCTGGGAATTCTGCTCCCTCTGAGTTGCAAATAGACGTTAAGCATTTTTTTCTGGAGTGTTTCTGGAAAGCCTCTATTCAGAGATGCTTTATATGATGAGGCGATAACAGTGTCTCCTAAGCCAATTCAGTGTGCTTTTGCAGGCTCAGGTTTTGGCCGTGATGGGGCAGACAAAAGAAGCTGAGAAGATGACCAACCACATTGTGTCAGAAGAGACCGGATGCCTTGAATGCTACCGCCTGTTGTCAGCAATCTACAGCAAGCAGGAGCACCACGACAAGGTGGAGAGCACACTGGAGTTGTTTGGATTCACAGGGGGAAAATGGGGTGCGCCTGAATGATTCTCCAGTGTGTGCATTTATGAGGCCGAGCCGTCTTGCATATCATCCATTGGCATAGCTTATCTTACAGATGCTTTTCACAGATATCTCCTTAACTGTAATATGTCCCCTTGAAATAATACTTTCTTGGCTCATCCTTGGTCTAAAGATTTTATGTGACAGTATCTCAATTTGTTTTCACCTAACTAGATAAAGACTAACATTTGTATGCTTCACCATTTTCCATGTTCCTTCAAATACATTATTTATGGAATCCTTATAACAGTCTTTATACAGGTCAGTGATCCTGTTTTGCAACTATTATTGTTTATCTCCATTTGAAAAGTCATATAACCAGTAAATCTATGAACTGACTCAACAAAATACTTTTTGAATGCCTGCTATATGCTAGGCACTGTGGTAGGTACCAGGAATAAAGTGGTATAAGAAAAACAAAAAAATCACCTTTGTTCTCAAGGAGTTTATAGAAGAAGAGGAAACCAAGATTAAATAAGCAATCACAAAACAAGTGTAGAATTATAGCTGTGCTCAGTGATGTCATGAAGAGTGACATGGTCCACAGCATATAATCAAGGACCTGAGTGATCTGGGAGGTTAGATTCCCTGCGGAGTGATATGAAGGTGAATGCTGAATGATAAATAGGAGTGATTAGATGAAGGGGGGCAGTGAAAAGCATTCCAGGCAGGATAAAGTACATGCAAAGGCCCTGTGGCAGCAGCAAGTAGCAAGTCTGAGGAATGGGCATGAAGGGAGCATGGCACTGTGTAAGGTAATGGCCACAGAGGTTGCAGGAGACAACACACCACAGGGCTTGGGACCAGGGCAAAGGTTTTGTTTGTTATCCTTGGGGGAGCTTTGGGGTTTTAAGGAGAAGAGCAACATGGTGAGATCTGTGCTATGAAGGGATCTCTGGCTGCAGGGGCTGGGGCAGTGGGTGCTGGGGGCAGAGTGGGCACCAGGGACCTAAGGGGAGGCTGTGTTTGGAGTGGTCCAGATGGACACAGGCAGGGCAAAACACCTAACCCCAGATCTTGTTTTCTTTTATCTTTATCACTGACCTCCCTGTGGACTGGTCAGGGACATGTCATTGTCACAATATAAATGGAAACCCTGGAGTATAGGAAAATTATTTTGTCAGGGCCACATTATTTCTCAATGAGAACATCAGAGAGAAAGAAGAATGTGTTTTGATGGTCATTTCCACACCAGCTAATACATAAGGACAAAAGGTATAGATTTTATCATTTAAGTTAGTTTTTCTTCATCTCATCTACATTCGGTCTTTCAAACCTGTTGCAGGCACTCGATGCTATAGACAAGGCTCTCCAGCTGAAACCAAAGGACCCAAAAATCATATCTGAACTTTTTTTCACAAAAGGAAACCAACTAAGAGAGCAGAATCTTCTGGATAAAGCTTTTGAGGTATAAACACTTAATTATGTTATTAAATTAAGGGACTAAAATTAGTACTCTCAATCTTTACTGAAGCATATATAGTAAAATTTAAGATCACTGGCATATTTGTGGAGTGAACTTTCTGATTAATGGCCATGATGTTATACATTTAATTTTTATAATTGACTATTTTTTAACTATTCAGAGTTCTGCAGTACCTCTGCATTATTTTCTGAATTATCACCTTTAACTTGGTGTTTGAAACAATTCCACATTATTCCCTCAAACTAGTTTCTATTCTCTGCCTCTCTCACTCTCTCTGTTGGCTGGCAGTAACCCTCTAGTCCATCTGGACTAGTGTCTGAATAGCTTTGGCATTTCCACACATCTTTATAACACCCTTCCACCCACCCCCCAATTCTTCACAGATTCCCTCTCATCTATTAACACATAGCCTTTGTTCTCCTCCCTCTGGAAGCCCATCTGGACCGTACTTTCTCCCAGTGCCCTTGTTTCCTGTGGACTTTTACAACATTTACTGTCTCTACAAGTCATTTGAAAGTATCATATATTGCATTGTACTGATAGGCCTCTTTTTCCTCTCGCCCTGTCCTCTCCTCCTCCCCCTACCCCCACCTCCACTTCTCCGTGCCCAATGCCTGCTCCCCAGTTAGATTGGACTTCTCCTTGTAAAAAGAGACAGCTGCCTTCCATGTTCTAAAACATAATGCCTTGCATCTTAGAGGCATTCAATATCTACAGCTCTCAAATAAAATTTATACACAGTTTGAAATCAAAAAGATATTCCAAGCAAATAGAAATGTTCTAGAAATACCGCTGTGGTAAAGCCACAAGTTGGAATTAATGAAATCATAAAATTACACTAAATATAATATGAGAAGAGTAAAATTTTAAATGATATTATTGTTTTTGAAAACAGTGAGTGACTTTTAAAATATTCAAAAACATAGGTAAAGATATTTGGGAAAACTAACTTGAACATGAACTCTTAAACAGTGGCATATTTGAAGCAGAAATTCTGTATTTTTCTCTGCCCTGTGAACATTTTTTTAAAAGATTTATTTATGTATTTTAGAGAGAGAGAGGGCTCAAGCAGGCTGAGGGGCAGAGAGAGAGGGAGAAGCGGACTCCCGCTGAGCGCAGAGGCTCCATCTCAAGACCCTGAGATCATGACCTGAGCTGAAATCAGGAGTCAAAGGACACCTAACTGACTGAGGCACCCAGGCCCCCTTGCACTGTGAACATTTTTAATACCTTAACATGTGAACATTTTTTAATACCTAACGTGACAATTTAATGAATGTATAATTTAATTTTGAAGTTATTTGGTATCTATATCTATCTGTATCTTATCCATTGTATTGAAAACAAAAGTATTTTCTAGTTGCTTTAACTATAGATCAAATAATTATTTTAAAGTGACATTTGGGGTGCCTGGGTGGCTCAGTCAGTTAAGTGTCCGACTCTTGATCTCAGCTCAGGTCTTGATCTCAGGGTTGTGAGTTAAAGCCCCACATTGGGCTCCACACTGGGTGTGAAGTCTACTTAAAATCAATCAACCAATCAATTAATTAATAAAGTGGCTAGATCTATGATGGATAGGAGTAGGGCTGTGAGCTAATAATAGCAGCTACAATGTGTTAGCATTTTTATTTATGATTTACACATATTAAGTAATTTAATCTTCTCCGTAGTCATATAAGAAAGCTATGATCATTGTCTTCATTTTACAGTTGAATAAGCTGACTCAGAGGTTATGTAACTTGCTCAAGGTCACAGAGGGTAAGAGATGGAGCTGGGATTTGAATCCAAGTTCTTAATTTCTACCCTACACTCTCATCTCTGTTGATATAAATTAACCCAAGAGACACATTCTTCAGGTTTATTTTAGCAGTTCTTTAAAGATATAGTTTTTATTGTTTGCTTGTTTCTCTTAAACAGAAGTGGAGGAGGGATGGACCAGATTCTATTTACTTTATGAATCTGTTCATCAATGCAAATAGCAAAGAGCATTAAATGACACACAAATACTTAGCTTTGTAATGGAAAGCAACATTCTTAGCCGTTAGCTTCATTTAAGGTGACCACTCTTAAATTAAGACCCAGTGGTGAGCATGCCAGTGGTGATATAAAACAACATGCAAAATATTACAAATATGCCTCACAGATGTTACATTCAGTGGGACCGAATAACCAGGCCAAGGATACTGGGAAAGGGGATAATTCACTGGGACTGAGCTGTATAGGAGAAGACTCTAAGATTCTATGATTACTAAAAAAAAATATTCTTACAAACTCCATTTATAGCGAAAAAGGCCAAAGGAGTTTTCTTGCAGGTCAAAGCCAGTGAGAAAGGATGCACTATAATAAAATCACCTGGATTCCCTGCGGGCATCCTCAGTCTCTGTGAGCAAATTACACATTTCAGGTTCCTCCACTTCCAAATCATCAGGTCTCAAAAATAATTGAAATAAATGGGAACACCTGTGAGCTGGTAGTGTCGGGTTTCACTATGTTAACCATCTATATTCTCACGTATGAAGAAAGTGGTTTCCACAATCCTGTAGCATTAAACGTGGGTTCTCCTTTCTCAACCTGAAGATGTTTCTTGTGTATTTAGAGCTATAAAGCCGCCGTGGAGCTAAATCCAGATCAAGCACAGGCCTGGATGAACATGGGTGGAATCCAACACATCAAGGTAGGAGAATAATTCACTTCCATGAAGACTTTGCATTTGCTCTTTCTGTCTTCTCTCAAAAGATTGAAAACATATTGTTAATTCCCTCTTTGAATTATTTAAATACCAAAAGCCATAGGTGTTTAAAAGTGAAATTAGCACAGTTTATATTCACTTTGTATTATCTAGATTTTGGATATCATGAAGTCATTTGAAAACCATGTCTATACAAATTAAATTCCATGATTTTATTAAACATAAAGAAAACCATATGTACTTAAGAGAAGAATCATCGTATAGCAAATAAAATCTGCTTATGTGAACTTAGCCTTGTTAGGGCTTCCTGTAGCTCATTGTCCTACAGCTTAACTCATGGTCAGGACTACAGTGTTACTTTAAATATTACTTTATTATTTCTTGTATCTAATGTATTTTTTACTCCCTGATCATTTACTGAAACACAAGGTTGTTTGTGGGTTTATTTTTTGTTTTTCGAAAAGAAAAAGCTACCTTTGAGCGAATTATTAAAAATGACCATTGGGAAGGCTGCTGTCTATAAGTAATGAACTCAAAGACTCACTATCATTCATTCATCTTTCATTCATTCATTCATCCATTCATTTCACAAACATTCATACAGAGCATGTTAAGTGCCAGGTACTCCTTCTTCAGGCACTGTGAATAGAACACTAAACAAGTAAGTCGGAACTTCCTGTCTTCGTGGAGCTAACATTTAGTAAGGGAGATCGGCAGTAAATAAATAAACACAGACATGCATACATGTATACATAAAATATATCATGGTGCTATGGAGAAAAAAGAGAGAGAAAGAAGATAGGAAGTGCCATGGGGTAAGGACTGAAATTTAAAATTAAGATAGTTAAGAAAGGCCTCACTTTGAGTAGAGACCTGAAGGGAACAAGCCATGTGGCAAAATAGGGAAAGAGCATGTGCAAAGGTCCCTCAGAGAGGGAGCAAGTGAGATGAAATGGTAGAAGCTGGGATTAAAGAAGTCACAGGGCCAGATCATGCAGAGCCTTGAAGGGGAATGTAGGGTCTTTGGCTTCTATGCAATGCCAAATGAGCTGGGGTCCTTGGAGGACTTTGAGCAGAGAGATGCCATGGTCTGACGTGTCTTTAAAGGGTCACTCTTATTATGCTAACCTGTTTTCTATCAGTCTTTATATTGATAAAACAGTAATATAGTGATTAGCATTTAAACAAAAGCCTAATAGGGTTTACTCTTAAGTGGAAACTGGTCATTCTCAGAAACACAACAAAACAAAGGGTGACTTGTGATTATATAGCCAGAAGGGGATAATGGGCGAGTTATTATGTGACTGACAGCCTTGATCTAATAGGGGAACAAACATGACATTTATCAGAGCAGAATAACCTGAGCTCTGATCTTATTGATCTTCTAGGGTGTCCAGTAATATGAACTTACTTTTAAAATAGTAACATAATTTTAAATATTTAAATAGTATGTTAAATAGTTATATTTTATAAAATAATATGCTCAATATGTTTTTAGATGACATGTGCCTGCCATTTAAAGCAATGGGTTCGGTTGTTAATTTAAAAAGTACAATAAATAGGGGTCCCTGGGTGGTGAAGTTGGTTAAGCGGCTGACTCTTGGTTTCGTCTCAGGTCATGATCTCAGGGTCGTGAGATCGAGCCCCATGTTGGGCTCAGCACTCAGCGCAGAGTCTGCTTGGGATTCTTTCTCCTTCTCCCTCTGCCCTTCCCACTCATGCTCTCCCTCTCTCAAATAAATAAATCTAAAAAAAAAAAAAGAACAATAAGTACACCCAAGACTTTTCTAAAAAGTCTGGAAATACAAGGAAAATAGTACATTCATTGAACTCTCAGATTAACAAGTGAATCCATTGCTTTAAATTTAGAGGTACTTCCCCTGAAAAGGTGTCTGGAGATTGAAGAAGGATCTATTGAGTGTATTCTTTTAAAATGTAATGAACACACTGATTAAAAATTAGTTTGTGCAGTTTTTCATCTTTGCAAACATCATGTATTAGGCTGAAGAATTGAACAGTGAAATTGCCATGTTTGTAGTTGAAAAATCGTCTAATATCAGTAAATTCATATGATACAATCCAATATAAATATAGAGACCGGGACCTGGCTTGGATGTGGTCATTTAAATGGCACCATTAGGATGCAAGATTATTACTGTGAGGTCCTAAAGAGCAGTCATTAACTTTCTGTCTTCACATTGCCAGGTAGTGTGTGCACCACGCAGTGTGTGCACCAGGCAGTGTTAGCCCTTTCCAGGCTTCACTCCTTCCCTGAGCCCGGGTGAAGCTTAGGATACTGAGGGCTGTGGTATGGTTGCAAGTTGGAATAAGGCTTTGCCAGGACATGGCATGAAGAGATGAGAACAGAGTTGTCTCTTGCTTGTACTGTTTGGTAATAAAAGATAATTATTATGAAGCCTCATAAAGGCTGAAATGGATGGACCAAAAAAGCTAACACACATTCTTTATAATCAAAAAGTTGTATCAACTGGGCCACACCACAAAGTCCTGTTTTCAGTAGTACCCTACGTGCATTTTCTAGAATGGCGTCATGCAGTGGAACTCTCTATGGTGGCAGGAGTGTTCTGTGTCTGCTCTGTCCAAGGCAATAGCCACTAGCCCATGTGGCTGTTGAGCCCTTGAACCGTGGTTGGTACAACTGAGCAACTGAATTCTTAATTTATCGTAATTGATTTCAATTTAAATGGAATTAGTGGCTATCATAGTAGATAGCACATTTCTGGAAATTAAAATATCAGATTCCCTATCTTAGCATCTCAGAACTGGGGACATTGAATCAAGGGCTATAACTTAAAAAAAAAAAAAAAATAAGGCTTTCAGTTTAATCAAGTAAAGAGCAATTTGAGGGAGAGAAAATAACTGTAGCCGTGGATTTTACATGAAAGGACAAAGAAAGCTGGTAATCAAAGAAGGAAATGCCAAGGCACTGGGCTGAGGCCTAAATTCAGAAAAAACTCAGCAGAACAATTTCAAAGTCGGCTGTAACACAAACATATTTGGAGAGCACTCTAAGGGTCACAAATGTTCAGTTGTCTGCATGTGTGTGCAGACACTTGGAAGATAAATGCTGGAGTTGAAAAAAAAAAATAACAATTGAATGAAGCAAATCCAGGTTCTCACTTGTTCAGAATTTTATTTAGCCTCTTATGAGAATCAGTGTTCATAATCAGAAATGTTTTCATTTGTGCATGTGCCGAGCCTGGATCCCGATGTCATTTCCCCTCTCCTTTTTACCAATATGACAAGTAAGTATAGTAATAAATGGACAGTGTTTACTCAGGCCTGGATGATCATTTAATAATGACAACAATGGGAGCATCAGATTGAGGGCTCACTATGCATCAGGCAGTGTCTGAGCTCCTAACGTGCATTAACTCATTTGGAGGATAGTTAAGCATTTAGTGAATATCAGTTGCTAGTTGCTACATAGAACTCTCACTTAGAGAAGCTATTTTAAATTGTGATGGGAATTCAGAGAGTAACTGGTTTTTGTCCACATGGAGCTGTAATTGAGAATAAAATAAAGCAAATTGAAATTTGGGGGAATGGAGAGAACTCCAACACTCAGAGTTCTGAGACGTGGCAGGACACAGATCTGAAAGAGGGTGGACCAAATAAGGAAGGTAAAATTTAGTAGCAGAAAAGGGCCTGGAAAACAGTAATTGTGACTAATTTGCTTGGAACCATCTGGGACAGGCACACATGGTTTCCAGTTAGAAAGCCATTCAACAAAGCAGATGGGGGCCAACAGAGGGTGGTGACCAGTGTCTTTAGCAGGTCAGGGGTGACATGCCTTCCTTCCTGCTTTAACAGGATCCAGCAGGTTCATATTGTCACACACCTTGGGTAAATTTGATTCCATATTTTTATCAGTTCTTTCCAGTATATAAAAACTTATATTTACATTAAAGCCCATATTAGGCAAAAGTTGCTTTTATGTTAGTTGGGTATTAAAATAACTTCCACCACTAAATAGGTCTAGTGGATTCCGAACTATTTAATCATCACTACTTTTGCATTTTCCCACAAACACCCCTCTTTCCCTCCTTCCCTCCCCCCTCCCTCCCTCCCTCTCTCCATGTCTAGCCATGGCTCCATTTGATTACTAAGGAATAGTGGCAACCCCACGAGAGCACTATGAAATGATAGTCTCATACCACTACATTAGTAGAATTGAAAATCTGTTTTTCTGCCATTTCACCTTATGGTATAACTCTTATCCTTCACATTCTCCAACTGGTCTGGTACTTAAAACAAATGGATTCTCCAAAAGCACCAACAGATAAGGATAAAATTACCCATGCAGACAGGGTTTCCTTCTGAGGACATACCCGTCAAACTGGGCCAGACGGTCTGTCTCAGTTTCCCCATTCTTCAAGAGTGTTCTGAGGGTCAGACTATAATTGTCGTCTCTCTTTTTCCCCACAGGGAAACTATGTGTCCGCAAGAGCTTATTACGAGAGAGCTTTCCAGCTGGTTCCAGATAGCAAACTGCTGCAGGAAAATCTCGCCAAGTTGGATCGCCTAGAGAAACGATTACAAGAAGTTCGAGAAAAGGATCAAACGTAGCAGCGTTTGACCCAGTCTTGAGGAACAGTGCTGGTGCCTCTGGAAGAGGAAGAAGAGATGGAGGCCTTCACCTCAGCAGGGGCACAACAGAGAAGCCTTCCGCTCGCTCGCTCTGAGTTCAGGGAGGCATGTTTTGGGACGCCCGCTCGCATTTCCCTGGAAGAAGAAAGAGCAAGCAAGGGCTAGGTCTGAGAGAAAGTAAAACAACTACTACACATTTTGCAGATTTTTGTTGGCTTTGATAACAGGTTTCCCTTCATCTATTTCTCTGCTTTTCCAACCTAAGAATCTAATTCCATCTCTTAGTGTAGACTTTTATGTCCCAGAAATACAGAGGCTTGAAATGCTATGAAGGCAGAGCGTCTCTTTTTCATGAGATGAGATATGTTAAAGAGGGAAAAAATCTCTGGGATAAACCATTTGGGTAATTCCACCAAGAGGTAGCTCATTTAGTTCTCCAGAACTAGAGATGAGTAGCTGATAGTTTTTGTAGAATCTTTTGGAATATATGGGGGAAAGGGATGTTGCTAAGTGGGCTTTGTCTAATATCCCCCCAAGGATATTGCTGGAGCCCGATTGAAGAGTGAATTAAATTCCACTCTGATGCAGACTTTTCCCATTGCCCAAGATATCAAAAAGGAAGCTTCTGGAATTGTGTATGGGTGTTCTTATCCCTGGGGGAAAATCAAGGATCTTGGTACCCCTAATTCTTTATGGAAATGTTTAAGATTATTTTAATTTTATTACAAGTACTACTAGAGTAGTGGTTCTGCTCTAAGATTTCAAAAGTGCTTTTAGAATCATAAATGTTTCTGACTCCACATATATTGTTACTTCGGTGGAGAAAAAAACAGTATATTCTACATGAGAAATATTAAAGATATTAACTAAGAGAAATGTTCTACTTTGTTATCTTAACATTAGTCATCCAGAGATTTATTATTTTTTGAAAACTATATTTAACCATTGAAAAATCTGTACAGTATATCACAAAAATCTTCATAGACTATAAACAGATGGAAGAGGAGTTCTATTGATTTGTCTACTGAGGCTTAATGAGAATTCTATGCTTTAGAACATGAGTGATGGAAATCCGGAATTCTTGGTTCTGTATTTATAATTTTGGAGGTTTCATGGAGAATACTCAAAAAATCTAGGGGAGAAAAAAGTCTAAATTCATAATTATAAAATATATATTTATATTGAAAAGATAGAGGCCAGCAAAGTTGAACTTACAATTTGACATTTGTTTTTTAGTGTTATTTATTTCATAACTTATAAAATATTTAATATATATACACACACATTTTTTTCTCTGTACATAGTGGTTTTAATAGCAGCTTTCAGAACTGATCATACAAAAATTACAAATCTGAATTACAAAGTAAAGTTTAAACAGCCCCTCAAAAAATTTGTATTGATTATTCACTTGCTAAAGCTAAAGAAATTAGGAAGCAGACGTCAGTGTTTGGGTGGTAATATATTTTGGAAGTGAAGAAGTTGGAACACCTGATTCTAATTTGGTCATCATCATAAATTTAAAAAAAAAGAAGAAGAAGAAGAACCACTCTGGGGAGTGCTGTTTGCAGGCTAAGCCAGGTGGCCTGCAGATGTAATAGCCTGAAGGCGTTCGGATTGCACGTGCTCAGGCCAGGGCAGGGTAAAAAGCAGGCTTCTTTTCAACACTGCTCCTCTGTGTTATTTTTTTTGTCAAGGTAAGTCTAGTTAAAAGAACTTCTCTAGAAAGGGATGATGCAAGGAATATTTTGAATGCAAAGGATTCCAGAATTTGAATTAGCACACATGTGTTTGTGTGCATCAATAATCCAACAATGTATATATTGCCACTATGATCTTCTGTTTCTAATAGTCTTTTAAACGTATAGATCATAAATTTATCCAAACTTTTGCTTAAAATATTTTCATTCTCCTCAAAATTATAGTTTTATAGTCCTAAGGCCAAGAAATGTACTACAGTGTTCGTTTTAAATGATCAGTCTACCCCCAAATTGGAAACAAACAAACAAACATGAATCCCTAGCTAAAAACAGTATCTGAGACTTTAATCACAACTTTTTAGAATAATCTGTAACCAAAACTCCCACTTAGGAAGTTAACGGAAAAGACTAAGCCCCAAATTTTGAAAAGCAATTATGCCTTACTTGAAGTGCTGCTAAAGGTATGAGGGTACATTAGTGGGAATGGTTGAAATGGCGGTTACAGCCTAAAAGTTTCTGAGGGAAGGGGTCACATGGCCTTCAGGAGACTTGTTCTACCTTCTTTTGGGTGCTTTTCTCTCTCTCCACGTCCTTCTGTCTGTACGTCTCTCTCTCCCTCCCTCCCTTCTCCCCACCCCCCTCAACCTCCCTTCATTCTGACCCTCCCCCCCTTCTCACTGTAGCTCTAGCTCCTTCTGTGAGCCCCTGGCATCTCTTTGAACATGCAAAGTAAACACTGTTTGTTGGGTCAGATATTTTTATCCTGATTTAATAATGTCACTGAGATGTAGCCAATGAAATAGTTCTCATAGTTAAATGGTGCCTATAAGAAAATAAATCACATATTATTTTTCAAAGATATTAAGTGTATTTTATAACTATTTTTATTTGGTTCTTGTAACATGAAATAATATGTGGAATTCATTCTTATCAATAAAAACAGAGTGCCCTGGCTAGTTGTGGAGATATATCCAGATTCCCCTAATAAAAGTGTGCTTGGCAAGAGAGCTGATGGCCCCTTTCTGAGATGGAATCGCAGAGCCAGCTTCATGGGTTTTCAGTTCATGTGGTCCTGCACTCAGAAGCCCCCTATGCTTGGCTGAAGGCTCTGCTTGAAAGTCTTAATAATTTTTGAACGAGGGGTCCTGCAAATCTGTTTTGCACTGAATCCTTAAATATATAGGGTGTCCTCAGTATGAGGGAAGTTGGCCGAGGACAAGACAGGAGTTGCTTTAGTCTGGCTGAACCCTTGATCCAATGATCAAGAGTTTCATTTGTGACTCTGTTCCTCTGAGAACACTTGGCTTTATTTTCTCGGCTACATTTAGAGTTCCTTGTGTATATATATCCCCCGCTTACTGCCAGTCTCTCTAACCTGTCCTTCTGTCCTACCTAGAACCAGCCCTCCTTGCCTTTAAAATTCCCAGTAAGTGGCAGTCCTTTGACATAGGAGCCATGAGATTGGCTTTACAAGTTTATTTCAACCTTAAGAATTCTTCAGGATTTTTTTAAGTGATACAGATGTTTTCAATCTGTTAATGGTATTCACAAAACACAGTTCAGCGATGTAACATAGGTAAACTAAACCAAAGATTCAAATACCTTGGAGGAAAAGAAATTTTATTTTAGGGAATCCTGAGATATATTCTTTTGGGTCTGTCTGTTTTAAAGTTCATCACAAAACAAAGAGGATTGCCAGCCCTTTAATTACAACATGCTATAGTACATCACAGCCCCTAGCAGGAGACTGTGACGTTCGTCCCAGGTCATACCTCACTTGACGCAGGGGTTTGTAGTGGTTGCACAGTGCTTTTCAACAAGACTAAATGAGAAAATCCAAACTGTTCTATACAAACCGACCTGCAGAAACTGTCATTTTAGGGGGAATAAAAATAAATGTGTGGTTTCTTATTGTCTCTCCTAAACATTCCAGGCCCCATAGATCAAAGAGCCACATTCAGCTGATAGTTGAGAACTGTTCCTTCACACACACGGGCTCTCAAGCCTGGCCGGACTGCGTGATCCCCTGGGGCCCTTTGACAGTCTCCGAGGTGCTGGCCGCCCAGGTTCAGATGCTAATATGTAGCGAGGCTGGAAGACCACTTGCAGGCTAACAACTTCACTGGAACTTCTATGAGTTTTATAATCTTTCTTGAGTTTTACTTTTAAATCTAGACTAAAATGAGCCAGAGAATTCTAAAAAATAATTTATGGCACAGATGACTGGCTGAGACTATTGTTTCAAGAATGACAGACAGGTGGGTTGGGTGGGGTGTTTTGCACTGGTGGCAATTGGACTATAATTTGACCTTACATTTTCAGAATTCTTGGTTCTCAGAGGGAGAGGAATTACCATTTGTATACGCCAGACAAGGCTCCCAGTATGTAAAACTCACGGGAGGTGTGCATGGCATAGAGTGTATGCCTAAACCTTATGTCTCTGTTTTGATTACACACATGTCAATTTTTGCTAATTATTTCTTATTGTACTCACTTTTAGAATCTGTTTTTGAGGGAAAAATCAAACCTTTGATCTGATGTGTGAAGGATTTGCATCTTAGATTAATAAATCTATAGGGTATTAGTAACAACAATCAAAGCAAATGTAGTTATGGGTGGTTGGTTTGTTTTTGATTTTTCACCTAGTTTCCAAATCACATATACTTTGATTAAATTGCATGTTGGTATTTCACAATAATAGGAAAACATAACTATCTGACATCTTTTGGCATTTTAAAAGAATAAATACCTGTCAAATCTTGCATTTAGGCTGCAATTGAGTGAGATAAAAGCTTACAATGCCAAATATATATGGACACATTATAACTTCTTATGATTATTCTTTTTTTATTTTTTTATTTTTTTTTTTATTTTTTAAGATTTTTTTTTTTATTTATTTGCGAGAGAGAGAATGAGAGACAGAGAGCATGAGAGGGAGGAGGGTCAGAGGGAGAAGCAGACTCCCTGCTGAGCAGGGAGCCTGATGTGGGACTCGATCCCGGGACTCCAGGATCATGACCTGAGCCGAAGGCAGTCGCTTAACCAACTGAGCCACCCAGGCGCCCTTCTTATGATTATTCTTGAAGTTTTGATGTAAAAGAAAAATACGTTGAACAGTTCTTCAAAAAATAACACTTCCTTCATTATTTTTGTTTTTAGTAGCCATTAACTTAAAGAGAATAAAAGAACTGCAATCAAAGGAGTGCTTTAATATCAGCAAAATAAAGTGACAACAGAATTGATGATTTTCCTGTCTATCAAATGGCTCATATAAAAATGTGCTATTTTGATCACCAAAGATCCTTTCAGTTAAAACCTTTTAGGGTATGTAGCTCATAAAATCAGCATCCATCATGATAATGGTCATTATAAGTTTGTAAGTTTAGATCACCATTTACCCCAAAATGGAAAGTTACGTCAATGTCCAGAAACCCAGTAGTTTCTTCCCATTCTCGGTGGCGCAGATGGTGTATGTTTATGTCACGTTTGGAATTTCCAATGTGCATAACATCCTTTTGGGGTTGCCTTGCTGGCCCAGAGGAGGGGTGCGCCAGTCCCAGAATCAGGAAATCTGGGTGGTAGGCCTGTTCGGCCGCGGAGGAGCTGCCTCACCCTGGGAAGGTTACCAACTGTCTCAGCCGTATCTGAAACCAGATTGAAAGCCCTCTACCTCTGAAGAGGTAACTGGTTAGCGTTGCCCTTAGTTTTTGAAATTAAGATAATCACCGCCACAAAACACATAATACAACCATAAAAGTGACTGCACTGTCCAAGTGCTTTAATATGGCAGAGAGAATTATTCTTATTTTGCAGTCTGTACACATAAAAACTGGTCATTTTGTTATGTGTCTGCGGGGAAAATAGTTTTTCAAATTTCCTCCGAAGGAATTAAAATATCTGTAGAAGCCATGGCTTGCTTTTATAATGTGGAAACCATCTGACTTGCTGTGACTCACGCGGATCCCTCCTTTTATCAGGGAGAAAATGACTTGCGTCGTGTTCTTTGTTCATGTTTTTATTTTCTCCTTTGACCGGTTGTATATAAATGTACGTTTTTGTTACTTTTGCTGTGCCAGTTAGAAATATATTTCCCATAAAGTATTTCTCCCATTTAAGTCTGATTATGTATGCTTTGCCTAGGTCTTTCCAAAATAAAATTTATGTAAATGTTTATTTTATATAAAATATAATGAAAATAATTATGTCTGTTTCAGTCTCTCAAGGGCTCCGTGATTAGTACCCACTGAAATCCTTGTCACTAGCTGGTGTCTGCTTTAAAAGAAAGAAAATTTCTTCCTTCTCATTCATTCGTTGCATTGCATTGTTCTGTGTGTTTCATGTCTGCTCTCTTTCCCATACCTTGCAGTGAGTGTTTCAGTCCTTATGTGCTCCTGATCTCTTCCTCTCATCTTGCTGATTGGTGCCTTCACCTCTTTCTGCAGAGAGTAAATAAAAGGTAGAAAACAGATATTCTCTCAATAGCCTGCACTCTGTCTACAAACTTCCCTGTACCCGATTCTTCCCCCTCCTATTAACTACAATGGAAGAGTCCCTAGGCTCCAGATTTTGCCTCTTGTGAAGCTTCATTCCATCCCTTTATCTCTCTTTTTCATCTTTAACTTCTTCCTTCTACTGGTTCTTGTGATTCCCTTCTATTTTAAAACATGTATACAGGTAACCACCATCAAAACCATTTGGAAAAAAAGTGTTAAGTCCTTCCTCTATTTCTTTCATCTCTAGCTGCTACCACATCTCTTTCTTCCTTCTCAGCCAAGCTATTTGAGTGAATTGTCTTCACCCATTCTTTCCATCTCCGCCCTTCACATTCCCTCTGCTTCACAGTGATCTGTCCCTGCAACAAATAAGCAAATGAAACTTCTGTTTCTACGGTCACCAAGAATTTCCTTAGTGCTGAATCTTGGGCCTTGCAGGACTTTGGAGAGGGTTCTAGAGTTTAGACCAGTAGTTTAGCAGGGATGGAAAAAGTTGTTTACCCAAAACATTATTTGCCCATGATTTGCTTGTTGCTCATAGATTAGTCACTAAAGCTCCTAATTTGACAACTCTCCTTAGAGTTGGGGCTTCCATTAAGAGTCTTGGAAGGCCTCCAAAAGCACATCATTATCCTGCCCTAATGAAGATACGTTCACAGTAAAGGCAGATTTCTCATACATCACAAATCCAATCTGGGATAGTTCAGCCCACTCTGTCCCTTGACATCATTTCCTTTTTGATAGATAGATAGATACTTATATATATGAGAATACTTCCATTTAGATGCTGCAACATCACCACAAACTCAACTTATATTTAAACCCATCATCTCCCTGGCAAATTTAAAACTAACAACCTATTGGATAGGTACACAATTCGTATTGAATGGCTTCTTTCCTATTTAATGAGAAGGCATTATTTTGTTAGGCCTAGAAGGGACCAATCCTCATAAAAGGACAAGGTCTCACCAGGCTGTGAGTTTTGAACTCTGGAAAAAAGGGAGCTGTGCTATAACAGGAAATGAGACCATGCCCAACCCCATGGAGACTTCTGGGTATGAAACAAATGAGTGAATATCCTGCAAAACTGTGTGTGCATCACGCGTCGAAGACTGCAAACTGACAGGGTCTGTGGGCCTTGTGAGAAGGTTAGCCATGAACTTGAACATTTGTGGGTCCAACTGTACTTGCACACCATGTGAACATTTTTATTTCCCTCCCAGTTCATTTGGTAATGGCTTTGTAGTGGTTTTAATCTGACCCCCTCTTGCGAAGAAGAAGTAGGTATTTGGGTCTACCTGGAGGATCTGAGCTTATGTTGGAGAGTAGTTTGCCCCTGGGGCAAGGGATGGTTATGGTATTCCTGGTAAGATCGCCCCAGTGAAAGCAAAATGTACAGGTGAGGTGGTGAGCGCCCCGGGTCAGGCAGCTACCAGAGCTGGGGATTCCCTTTGCAGTGCTCAAGCCTGGAGGTACAGGGCTTTGTTTTCACAGAAAGGCTGCTTACCTTACCAAGCCCCCTCCCAGTGTCCCCTAGACACCCAAGCTTAAAACCCAGGAGTCCTCTACTCAAACTGTTTTGCAAGGGGTCTTTATTTAAAATAAATAAGATGGTGCTTGCTATTCTCAAGAACAGTGCAGTCCGATAGAACTATTTGTGATGATGGCAGGGTCCTCTGTACGCTCTCAACTAGCCACAGGTGGCTACTGAGCCCTTAAAATGGAGCAGGTGTGACTGAGGAACGATGTTTTTACTGTAAATAATTTGAATAACCACGTACGGCTAGTGTCCACTATAACTGGTCAGTGCCCCTCTAATGTTGCCCTTAATGTTGTTAGATGGGACATAAAAATCAGAGAAACACCTTTTATGTTCATGAGAGAAGTTTTGACACTGTTTCGGGTTTCAGTGCCAATTGCATTCTTCAAGCTTTTCACCGAAAGGGGCCCCTTGATCTCCTGTTCCCTTCTGCAGTTTCAGGGTCATTGCCCCCAGCTGATTCTCACCTGCCTGTTTCTGTACCTGCATTCCCTCCACCTTGACTGTCTTCTGCTTTTCCGTCCATCTGTCTACTGCCTGCCTGTTTGCCTAATTTGTGTATCTCCCACCTTAAGGAGCTTTTATTTCTATTATACACGGAAGTAAGACAACTGGGCCTGGGAGATTGGTGTCTACCTTAGTTATATATAGAATGTCCACTGAGCTTTGCCCTAATTTTTTGATAAAACATAAATCCATTACAAATTGTGGCTTTCTTCCTCTCCCAACCTCAAGCTTTTTTTTTTTTTTTTAAAGATTTATTTATTTGACAGAGAGAGACACAGCGAGAGAGGGAACACAAGCAGGGGGAATGGGAGAGGGAGAAGCAGGCTTCCTGCTGAGCAGCGAGCCCGATGCGGGGCTCGATCCCAGGACCCTGGGATCATGACCTGAGCCGAAGGCAGATGCTTAACGGCTGAGCCACCCAGGCGCCCCCCAACCTCAAGCTATCTTATGACAAAATAACGCTTATGGAAAAATATGTTGACATGATAATCTTACCAATGAATTCATTTTAATAATCTTACATGATGGATCCTACCGCTTTGGCCCATTCCCCTGAAGCTAATAACACAGCCACCCAGGAAGGGGATGGCAGCTATAAACCTGATCTTTCATACCCACTCTGAAAATTCTTGAATGTCAAGGGCTTCAACAAGCTTCTTAGAAGGTGGGGCAATCCTATTAATTCCTCAATAAGCTTCCATGAGTCTTCCTCCTTTCAGAAGTGGGCGTGCCTGTGTCTCGTATGGATGACCAGCTTCCTCGACCCTGGCTTGGGCCACCCTCCCTGGGCTGGGACCAGAATTCCCCTGTGCTGAGCGTGCCAGGCCACTGATCCCCTTGCTCCCGGGATCCCCCAGCGGAGCCCCCTGCACACCTGTAAAGGCCGGGCGCGTTGTGTGACGGGGGGGGGGGCGAGGGGGGGCGCCTGCGGCCCGGGCATGATCGGGATGATGGGGATAATGAGGATGATGGGGATGATGGGAATGATGGCGGGCAGCGGCAGCTGTCAGCCCAGCTGCGCGGCAGGTGCGGCCCACCGGCGCCCGCGCAGGAGTGAAGAGCGCGGCGGGCGCTTCCGGGAGCGGGAGGGTCTGCGCCGCGGGGCTCGCGGTCCTCGCTCGGTTTCCGCAGCTGCGGAGGAGGAAGCGGCCCAGAGTCCCCCAGGCCTGGTGCCATGCGGACGCCGGTCGGGCCGGGTCTGCTGCTCTTGCTCGCCGTGGGCCTCCCGCAAAGCCTGGGTGAGCCCGGACTCCAGGCGTCGAGGCTGCGGCCCCGGGCTGAGTGCTGGCGAGGGAGACTTCCTTACTCCTTCAGCCACGAAGACGGAAGCGTGAGGGGCTAGTACAGGCCCAGAAATCCCCAAAGAAGGGCCTGAGCCAGGTTTTCTTTTGGAAATTCTTCGGATTCTGGAGTTCAGGGTTTTAGGCACTGTGCTAAGGAGCCTTCTCCACGGAAGAATAGCCAATTAGAAGTAATTTAAAGTCAAATATCTCTTTTCTGGAGTAGCCTATGTTGTTCTCCAGTATCTTTAATACACCCTAAATTCTATAATGCTCCCCCCCGCCCCGGAGTAAGCTCGGAATGGATCCGGGGTGGGGGTGGGGGGAGCTGGCTCCTCCCCGTCCCCCCCACCCCACCCCCGGGTCTTACTAAGGCAGCGCAGGCTGTAAAGGAGCAGGGGCATCCAGAAGCAAGTTCCAGTCAACACGGGGTAATTGTGGGATAGTCTCAAGAATATCTTGCGAAAAGAAGGGGGATAGCCTGCTGCTGAGTGACTCAGAACTTTCGTGCCAGGCCAGGAAAATCGGAAGGTGGAATCTTGATAAAGTGAATCCTTACACTGAGGTGCTCTGGGGGTGTGTGCACGCGCGCGCACACACACGCACACACACGCACGCTCTCTCTCTGCCACACAGGACTGAAGTGTGGGATCCGTGCGGTTGATGTGAAAAGTACAGAAACTGTCTTGGAAACCGGGTTCTTTCCTAGAATTGTTGGCTGGAGAAATTCTACAGTCGGTGGACATCCGTGGCAGGTCAGTATAACAAGAGCATTGATTTCTTAATGAGAAATGGTGAAGTTTTTCTCTTGTTTCAAATATCACAACTCCAGGTTAACATGTAATTTTTCTCTTGACCCTGCTCAACCTCTCTGTCAGAAAGTTTCTTCACAGGAACTATCTTCCTAACCAATTATATTGGTAACTTAACAATGTTATATAAGGAGAGTTGATTTCAAATGTTTCTAAGGAAGATGACATCTATGGGGAGACGTATATTAGTTTTGTTTGTGCTTTTCTTCTTGGGCAGGTCTCCCTAAAATTAGGGGAGCGCCACTGCTGTGGAGGAAGCTTGATCCAAGAGGATCTGGTTGTTACCGCAGCACACTGCCTGGTTGGCCTCAATGAGTAAGTTGTGGGTTTCCATTACTTATCAAACCTCTTTTCGTAGCAATAGGACTGGGAGATTTGAGTTCTAAATACGATGGGAGGTTCAATCGCAGTCCCTTTCTGAATTTTTCCACCTGATCCACCCACTCACGGACCTTCCTGATCCCCAGAAACTTGTATCAAGATTATCTTAAGATTTCCTGTACTTCCTAATCTACTAATCAGAGACCCCAAATATCCCAGATATCCTCGATAATTCGTGGAGTTAGTAGTGAGGTGGAGGTGATAGTTACTTGTTCTAGTGAAGTATTGACATCAACTGTTTAATGAATGTTCCAAAATTTTCATAATCTGAGTTTCAGTCATTAGGAGGGAAAATACTGTGGAAATAACAGATACTTAGCTAGGTTGAGAGTACTAATAATAAGGAGGAGAGTTCTAGGAACAACTTTTATATCTTATTAAAAATGATAGAGCATATACAGACTGGTACAAAAGGGGAAAAAAAGGCCACACTTAAATATTTTATGCAGAAAGACAATTGATGGTAGGGGAAAGGGTTCCCAGAACGTAAGTACTCTGATGGAAAATCATGACTTTTTACAGATCCCTATCATTTATGGGCAATTATGATGGTAGTAATCATTAATAAAGGTGCATCTCCTTTTAAGACTTAGAAATGCTTAAAGTTACACTAATCACTTTTCATTTAATTATGTGAAACCAAGACAGTCTTTCCTGGGGGAAAGAGCTATACTTATTGAAACATTTTGCTTCGGTTTTAGGAAGCAAATTAAGAGTCTGACTGTGACTGCTGGGCAGTACAGCCTCTCTCAGAAGGGTGAACATGAACAGAAGAGTCCTGTCTCAAAAATTATTATCCATCCTGAGTACAATAGACTTGGATATATGAGTTCTGATATTGCACTGCTCTATCTAAAACACAAGGTTGAGTTTGGTAAGTAGGGGAGTTAGCACATGAAAAAATGTAGGAGGGATCTGTTTTATTAATTCTGTACCAGCTTTAATTTCTGTGCATATATCTAAGTAATATTAGAATAGCTAAGTTTTGTTCCTTTGTAAAATTTTGTTTATAACTTATAAAAAGCACTGTACAGGCTATCAGTCCCAGACACAAATTATGTATGCTTAACTTAATCCACATTTTAAGTACTCTTTTGTCTTAGCTGGGCTACATTCTAGACTTATACTCAACTCTAGCCAGGGAGTTTGTGACATTTGAAAATGTTCTCAGAGACTTCTTTCTGTCATTATTGTGGACTAGATATCTGACACTCTCTCAGCACAGGTAATCTAAACATTTTGGATAAGAATATTAAAAATCTCTTTTTTAAAAATGCAAAAAAGAAAAGTGTTCAGTGGCCCCAAACAATGAAAGAGCACAAATCTAGATGAGTTGGCCAGGTAATGAAATAAGCCATTGCCTTTGAGGCCTCAAATTGATCTTTAAGAACCTAGAGCTTTAATTGGTCAAGCAAGGAGCCTGCATGGGAGGAGGGATGGGAGAGTCTGGTGGGAGTCTCCTATGTAACCCTGACTTCCCGACAGGTGATGCTTTGAAAGGTAGGGGAAAAAAGAAGGGGAAATATGCCACATAAAGTGAGGGAATAAGGAAACTTACCTGTTTGATTATTGGCTCCGTAATCATGAGCAAGCCTTCATTCAAGTTTAATGCTGGCATTCCCATTACCTGTGACCAAAAGAAACTATTGCCCCATTTTTCTGTTCCCCTTTATAGAAAAGCGATGAAGCTCCCTTTATGGTAGGGAGGCTCATTTCCTCTCCTCAGTTCTCATAATTGCATGTATTAGGTTTGAGCTATCTGCTAGACGCCCGAGTCAACCAGACTCTCATGCCTGCTTCTCCCCCAAATCTGCTCTTGTCGCAGCCACTGACCTCCATGATGTTAAATTCAAAGGTAAATTCTCAATCCTCAGCTTACTTGAAGGAGTTTTGACAGAGTTGCTCATACTGTCCTGGAAACATTTTCTTCCCTTGAGTTCCGGGAGCCCCTTGGTTTGCCTTCCACCTCTTTTTTCACCCTTTGCTAGTCTTCTGTGATGATACCGCCTCTTCTCTGTGACCTCTTATTGTTGGTGTGTTTGTTCTCTATCTGTCCTTACTCCTTCAGTGTCCTCATTCAGGATTAAGGCTTTAAACACCATCTGTGTGAAGACTATCCCAAATATTGACTATCTAGCCCAGGTTTCTTTATATTACATACGCTGCTGGGATTACTAGGAGTTGTATAGCTAACTGCCTACTGGTCATCCACCTGGATGGCTAATAGGCATCTCAAACTTAGTGTGTTCAAAACAGAATCTTGATTATCCCCTACATCCTAAATCTGCTTTACCCATAGCCTTCCATTTTGATTAATGACAAGTCTACCTCTCCTGTTGATTAAGCTAAACACTTTGCACTGGGTCTTGATTCCTCTTTCTCTCACATTGATTCTTCTTTCTCCCAGAAACGTCCTGTTGCTTCTGCCTCACCCTCTCTACTCTTAGCATCCTGTTCCAGGCTACCATCCTTTCTTGCCTGGGTTAATTTTAATAGTCTCTTAAATTGTCTTTAACTTCCTCTTTTACATGCGTAATGTTTGTTATTAGCCCAACAACCAGAGTAATACTTTTTGAAATAAGTTATATTATGTCACTCTGTTCAAAACACTTCAGTGGTTCTTCATTCCACTCAGATGGAAATCAGTATTCTTACCAGTTGACATCTCTGTCCTCCTGGCTCTATATCTAATCTGTTGTGTGTGTGTGTGTTTCCCACTAAACATTTTTTTGCTTAATCTGTTCCAGCCATTCTGGCCAACTGTTCCTCAAGCATATATGATATGACCCCACTGTGGGGACTTTCCATTCTTCTTCAAATGCTTTCTGCTCAGATAACTGCATGGTTCCTTCCCTTGGCTTTTCAAGGCTTTACTCAAATGTCATCTTCTCAATGAAACTTGCCATAACTATCATATTTAAAATTACATTTCCCAGGCCATCTTCCCTAATCTCCAGATTTCAGATCTTCTTTACCCTACTCAGATTTTTCCAGACTGATAGTACCTAACAACCAAATAAGTAATTTTATTTATTGTTTGCATGCCCGCTTCCCCAACACACACTCTTGTATGTAAGGGATTTATCTTTCTGCTTATTCACTGAGGTCTAGAAGAGGGCTTGCCACATAGTAGGACTCAATTACTTGTAGGGAAAACTATCCTTTAAGAACAAGGGTCTACCCTAAAATGTTAGTAGTTTTGGAGGATCATGGTGGTGCATATAACACTGGATTATGTTCTTCCTTGTTTTACTTTTTCTGCATTTTTCTAAATTTCTAAAAATACAAAATAGTTTTTTATGAGAAGGGAAAACTTTTAAGATATATGTCAATATTACATTTAGGGGGAAAGTGTAGAAGCTATGAAATCAACTGGATGCCACTTTTCCAAATATATTCAGTTTGCCTTATCTATCTATGAATCTTATAATTTTCTGTTATTGTTGTTTTTCCAGGAACTGCTGTTCAGCCGATCTGTCTTCCCCATAGAGATGATAAATTTGAAGCAGGGATTCTTTGCATGACCAGTGGATGGTGCAAGATCTCAGAGAGTAAGCAGCATCAAAAGGATATAATAATAGTGCTTCTAGGTTTCTTTGCCCATGAGAAGCAGGAATTTTACTGGCCATGAGTAATACATTTATCCTATTTTGCTTTGTTTTTTTCCCCTGAGTTATGATCCAGTGAGAATTTCTGGGTGTCTTCCCCATAAAAATGACTACACTTAAGGCTCTACATAAAACTTCTCCTGCTGCCCATTTTGGTTAGGTGTGTCAGAAAAAGAAAACCAGCAGTAACTATGACAAATGAAGAAGAATACAGTAAAGGGATAATCAGGAAATAGTAAAAGTGGTTAAGCTTCCTTGTCTTTAATATTGTGATTTTTTTTTTTTTTTTTTTTTTTTTTTTTTTTTTTTACAATAAAGAATTTCACAAATACTGCTTTATTGACTGAAGTTTTCCTTCTTGGGGAAACTTCAGTGAGAACAATGGTTGACTAACTTATCAGACTGTCTCCACAGCATCAGAATATTCAAACGTCCTACGAGAAGTAGAACTTCCCATCATGGATGACCGAATGTGTAACAGTGTGCTCAAGGGTATGAACTTTCCTCTTCTGGGAAAGACCATGATGTGTGCCAGTTTTCCTGATGAAGAAAAAGATGCCTGCCAGGTAAAAAGCATCAACCAGCCCAGTTATTCAGTATCATGTAGGTGATAGTGGATTCTGCCTTTCCCCATGAGCTGCTTTTGCAGAATTACTGCTTCAAAATTATTTTTTTATTCATCTTTTTACCATGCTTCTTTTTGGATAGAGGGAGGGAAGGAAGACAGGAGAGCTGGTTTCAACATTTCCAACCTAATGGAAGGAAGCAAAAGCACTTTGGCAAGCTAATTAGGTCTATGCGTGAATTATTTTTCATTACACCTTTTGTTAAACATTGGATTTTTTTTTTTAAAGCCTTTAATGCAGAATGCAATGCTTGCACAAAATATGACCAAAGAGGGCATAGCTATAGTAACTGTTGGATAAAACATGGGAATGACCTCCCAAGGCTGACACAGCAACTTACCAAGAAGACTGATCGTCACAAGACAGAGAGGGGAAAGGGAGACTAATTTGTGAACTCAGGCATTTTAGGTTTTAGATGGAGAAGATAATTTACTTGGAAAGACATTTAAAAAAAAAAAAAAACTGGAGGAGCAGGCAGTCTTTATTCTTCCCCAGCAAGCAGTTTAGAACTGCTGTGGGAAGCTCCCTAAAATTATCTGTTGGAAAAAATTTTGACTTTTGTTCTGGGGAAGAGGGGTTGCGGGTAGGAGGCGATAACAGGACAGGGACCAGGAAGAGTTTGGAAGGGAGGAGATAGAAATTTAGAATTATGCCACTTTCTAAATTGGAACACAGGTAGACTAAGAGTGCTTTATCCTATCTGCATCCTTGAGAGACCATCCTTTTTTTGGATTAAGCCCTCAAACAATTCTGTGCCTTTTGAAGAGGGTTTAATCTGACACAGGATTGACACGTGTTCTCAAAGCAGCACATGATTATGAAGGATTATTAAAGGAAGGATCCTAACATCATGGGTTCAGGGTACCTGAGTGCCTCAGTCGGTTAAGTGGCTGCCTTCGGCTCAGGTCATGATCCCAGGGTCCTGGGATCGAGCCCCGCATCGGGCTCCCTGCTCAGAGGGAAGCCTGCTTCTCCCTCTCCCTCTGCCTGCCACTCTGCCTACTCGTGCTCTCTCTCTCTGTCAAATAAATAAATAAAATCTTAAAAAAAAAAAAATCATGGGTTTTTTATCCTCTAGTCTGAGAGCCAACAGTCCTTTACATGTAGCCTCTGGGACAAAGTTAGGCTTCTCTTCTTTTCTCAGAGCCTTCAGCTGTTGCATGAACTTGGGGACTCTATTCGCTGGTGCTGTAGGCTTAGATATGACCCAGTCTTTCCCAGCAATTCCAGGTGACAAACTAGAGTGGAAGACTGCACCCGTAAACTTTCCCTGCTCCTTCCAGTGGTTTGGAATGTACATGGTTGTTCTCCAAACCAGTAGGGGCAAGAGAGAAATTAAGCGTTAGCTTGACAAGATTGCAGGCAGTGATTGGAAGGAATTTACATCTAGGCAAAAAGACTGTACCCTGAAACTAATGGTGAAGAGACAAAAAGATGGACCAAAAAAAAATTGATGGACGGTAACCAGTGAGCATCTATGCCTCTACTACTTCTCTCTTTGAGATGAGTACAGTTGTTTGTGGGCCTGCTAAAATATTTTTAACTTGTGAATATTTTCAAGTTTTTTTTCTGTCCTACGAAAGGGAGACTCTGGAGGTCCGTTTGTTTGTAGAAGAGACAGTGGAATCTGGGTCCTTGCTGGGATAACTTCCTGGAGAGCTGGTTGGACTAGAGATTGGACTTCTTTAAGAACAAACCATAGAGGGGCATCACTGGGCATTTTCTCCAAGGTGTTTGTGTTGATGGATTTTATCACTCAGAACATATTCACAGGTAGGTGTAATTTCTGTGAATTCACCCTTTCATTCTAAATCAAAAATTGATCATGCTTATTTCAAGGGTAGTTACTCTGATATGTTGCAGATATAATAGAATTAGGCTCTAAAAGCACGAATATGTTGATTTTCAATTCCTAATCCGATGTATATGAACTTAAATCTCTAAGTTCTTGAGAACTGATATCTTTCAATTTAACTTGAACTAAACTTGGACATAACCTGGATCTTCAAGTTTATGTTCATGTAAATTTTTATGAGATGTGGGTCCTTTTTTTGAATTTATAAGATTTAAAAAATAACCATTGAGAAAGGGCTCTTTCTTCATTTATCCAGTTGACATATCTTTTTCCTCTAAACTAGTTTAGAGCACTAAAAATACATTTCTCCTCTCCCATTTCTCCCATTCACCTTTGTTAATTTTACTTGGCAACAGTGGGGAAAATAAGGGAGGCTTTGGAGAGTTATTTTTGTTTTGCTGTGCTAAAATCTAGATTAGGAAAACAAATGTGGGTCGAGAGATGCCAAACCTGTCCACAAGGAACTTTCCTGTTATTTGGGAAGACAACGGAGTAAATTGACTGATGTGACAAAAGGTAAAGTGTGGATAAGCTCCAAGAGCTGTCAAAGCACCGAGAAGAGATCTGAGGAGCTCAGTCCCAAGGGACCAGAAGGTGTGCCATGCAAAGGGGCTGCATCTATGCAAGGAATGCCCAGGGGGCAGCCTCTGCAGAGTAGAGAGGTGTGAGGATACGTAACTTACAAGAACAAGCAGTTTAGTACAAGAACCAGATTTTTTCAAGGCCAGGACCCAGAGCATCAGAACCTAGTGTTCTCTCCATCCCACCAGCACTCCCTCACTGTAGTCCACGATCAGCCACCTCGCCGATGATTCGAGAAGCACCACCATGACTGGTCCAGCTGAACACCAGAGCTACCTCTGACTAGAGCAGGCTCACCACTCACTCTCATTTGGGCATCAGAGTGAAAGTGTTCTGTTCAATTGTCATTACTGCACAGGGAAATTCTCTCCTGGTAGCTATTCTATTCAGTTTTCATCACCTGGAAGAGAAGGTTAAAAAGATTAACAAGCCCTGAACAAAGGTTAATGATAACAATATTTTAAAAAGGCAATGAAATCATCCAGTAACAGTTAATTTCACAGTCAAATGAATAGCAGAATGTGACAATTTATTTAAATAACACTTCCTTAACCTCATCTTTCTAAGCTTCTCATCCCATAAATTGCTTATTTTTTTCTAGCTTTCAACAATTAAAATGTGACACTGGAATCTGAAGTTTCTGAGTGCATTATAGAGACTTGCCACATCATTGCTAAAATTTGTGTACTTTTACTTTAGTATTTTTCTACACAGGTATTTTATTACAACCCAGGATATTCTAGTGAGAGATGGAGGAAAAAAGCCATATTAGTTCTATATACTATAAATTTGAAGCCTCAACATGACTCAGGATTTTGAAAACTGGATAAAGAAATGTTAAATCTGAAGAACTTAGATAAAGAAAAGAACATTCTGATTTAGAAATTTTCTCAGTGAAGTCTGAGGTCATAGCATCTAAAAACATGCATTCCCATAAATATAAATTATATAAATTACACAGCTTCAATCTGACTGTGTACCATATGTCTTGAAATTCTGTTCATAGCTGAGGTAAATAATCAACTTTTTTCTACATTTTGAAAACTTGTAGATCTCAGGGAACAGTGTTATTTGGAGAAAAGGGGAAGATTCATTACCCCCATTCCAAAGAGGACAGCTGTTCTCATAATTGGTATGTATCCAAGGTAGGAATGATTCTTGTGTTCCCCCCCAAAATCTTTAAGAGCTATTTTTTGGCAATTTTATCTAGTATCTCAATTTCTCAACCTGATTAACATAAAAGTCTATATATTTCATCTGATATTTTCTGGTTAGCAAGTATTTGCTGACTGATATTTCTGATATCCACTAATACAAACCGTCAACACAAGTAGTATTAAGACTGGGGCTTGCCTGAATTGATGTATTCAAATATCCAACATTAACAGCATCTGGTAGTGAGATTGTTAGGGGAATTTAGTGATTAATCCTTTCCTACTTATTTCTGTAATGGTAATATTTTGTTAAGTGTTGCCTGGAAGATGGAAAATAACTTCAGTGTCTTTAAATTTTTTCTACATAACCTGTCCCCTTTATGTCTAAAGATATCTTTAAGCTTTAGAAATAAGTTTTGCAAGTACTTCACTTCCTCAGCTGTTGTAAATTAACTTTAAATCTTGTATGAGCATTGAAAGATATGCAAAGGTTAGATCACAGTTCTGTGAGTTTATAATCTGGAAAGAAGAAAGAGCTGGATAAAAAGAACTATACTGTAAAACATGATCAAATAAGCTTTATAATCCACACTACCCAGGTGTAAGGTGGTATTATGGAAAATGCAGAGACTAATTCCAATTGCAGTGGTTTGTCCAGTATGTGTGTTCATACATACTATGGTTGAGAGAGAAGGGGTAGGAATGCATTAGTGAAGGGGGCGGTATTGAAACTAGGCATTGGGGGATAGTTACAGTTTTGTAGCTCATGAAGTCTTTTGTAGCTCTAGTACCTAGGAGATTTCAACAGATCATGCCAGGCAGAGGGAATTATGTGTAAGCAGTGTCAGGGAGGTGGAGATTATTACAGTTGTTTGGACAATGTGTATCACAGGGCAGATGGATAGCAATCTTAGCATAAATAGAACTAGTGTAGCAGTAGACAATGAAGATAAAAAGGCTGGTTAGGTCTTAATTGTAGATCACCTTAAATTCTATGAGAAGAAGCTTAGACTTTTTGCCGTAGGCAATGGGAAGCTAAGATGGTGGCAAGATTATAATTTATAAAATGAATGTATCATGACTCTAAATACTTGTTATAATTATAGAGAGGGAATGATATGGCTTAATTGAAGCCCATATTTAAATGGCTTAAAAGTCTAAGTTGACTTTCTGTGCATCAACCTACTAATAATATAATACCAATTAGGCCTTTGCCATCTTTTCTTAAACTTTTAGAAAAATAGCATCTAGAGTGAGAGTGAGAGTCCTATTTTATTAGAGTCCTGGGCAGGGGGTAGTCGGGAGGGGTCTCCAGGTACAATCTTTAGAGAGGGACATTGATAAGCTTGAAATTATCTGAAGGACAATGGCTAAGATGGGGAGAAATTTGAAACAATATCTTGGGAGATATGGTAAAAGGAAGCAGGAGTGGTTTTGATCCAAAGAAGACTTGAGACGAGGAAGGAACTTAATCTGAGGAGCCACTACAGATATTAGGAGGAAGCAGATTTCAATCCAAATAAAGTAGTTTCTAACTTGAGAGATCTCTGAGACTTATTGGCCTTCCTCAGGAGTAATGAGTTTCCTTTATAAGTAGGTATTTGAGAAGAGCATGGATGGCTATGGGTGAAGTTCTAGAAAACATTGATACATTAGGTTAAGAGATTGCAGATGGCAACCAGTTTACCCTCAAACACAGAGGACTTGCAATTCAACTTAGACAATAAAGTATTGAAGAGATTTCTGCAAGAAAGACTTTCAAGGCAAAAGGGGTTATTAGTGTTAGATATTGCAGAAGTCAAAATGAGGTCAGATAAAATGCCATTGGATATGGCAGTTCAAAATTTCACGGCTAATTCAGTAGGATTATAGGATCAGGAGCTATGTTCATAATTGGCTAAGCGATTGTTGAAGACTTGGTATCTTTCCTTCAAAACATTTTTATCAAAGCTTTAAGATGTGTCAGGCACTATTTTAGCTGCTAGAAATACAGCAGTGAATGAAATGGACAAAAATACTTCCTTTGTGGGGCAAGGTGGAAAGTGGAGAAGGGGGTAATACAAATCATGTTATAAATAAAAGTAAGTGATAAGGGCTATGCAGAAAAACACAGGGATGGTTGTGCAATATTAGAGAAGGTAGTCAGGGAAAACCTCACTAGAAAGATGATATTTGAACAAAGACTTGAATAAGATGAGGGAGGGAATCATACGGGTCACCTTGGGAAGGAACATTCTTTGCAGAAGGAATGGCATGTTCGAGGGAGGGAAACTTTTGGTATGTTTGGGGAACAAGTTGGATCAGAGTGCTAGCGCTAAGTGAGAGGGGGGAAGTGGTCGTGGTTGGCATGATCAAACTTACAGGACATACGGTCATTGGATTTTACTGTAAGATGTGTAGCCATTGGAGGATGTTGAGCAGATGAGGAACATGATCTGACATATTTAAAAAGGATCACTTTGGCTGTTGTATTGAAAATAGACATTAGATAGGAAAGACCAAGAGCTGAAAGACTAGTTACTGCAATAGTCCAAGTAAGCATGGTGGCTTGGGACCAGGTTTGTAACAGTAGAGGTGGTGAAAAGTGGTAGATCCACAGGATTTGATAGTGAGTTGAAAATGTGGGTTATAAGAGCGAGAACGTTATGATTAACGTGAGGGTTTTTGACCTGTTGGAGGGATGGAGCTGCCATTGTTTTTGATGAGAAAGACAGTTAACAGTGAAGGGAAAGAGGAAGATGGGACTGTGGTTTTTGGGTAGTAGGACAGGTTTTGAGAGAAGTGGGGGTTTTTTGTTTTGTTTGGGGGAGGGATGGGTTAGGCTTAACTGTGCTTATGAGGAGAAGAGAGAGTAAGGGAGATGAGTCAAGAGAAATGTATAAAATACATGAAGGAAGTTTCATGAGAACGCAACAAATAAAGAAGGTTTAGCTTTGAAAAAAAAAATGAATAATTACTTTCCTGGGAAAGCAACAAAAAAATTTCAGGTTACCTATAGGAAAGTTAAATAAATTTACACTAGATATCTTCTCAGTACTTATAAGGTTTTAGTTGCTTTAAGTTTAGAGGATGAAGTTGAGATTAAATAGTTAAGATTTGTAATAGCATGTAAGGACTAAAATAAGGAGTCAACAAGAGATGAATAAGAAGACTTTCAGCAACTTTACAACACAGTATTAGCATGAATTTATACTGTATTTCAGTACATCTAAAACAAACTGGTTGTAGAATTCATTGTTATTTTATGTATCAATAAAGAAAGAAAAAATACCCAAGATTAGGAGATCGCCATATAAAGACAGGACACCGAAGGCTATACCTTCAGTGTAAGGCTAAACAAGGCCTAGGCACACCCACGTGGGAAGTTACAGGCCTCAACCTTGACACTGGTGTAGGGGGGCATAAAAATCTTCTCTGAGAATTTGAATCACAGACTAATACTTATGCAGGTCTGTTGTCCAAAATGTCCACCTCGAGTATAGTCTGAAACACCTCAAGCAGAAAAATTAAGTAGCATGCAGTTGATGGTGCTCCTAGGTGACTGACCAAAGATAATTTCTTTCTGGAAGAATTGTTTCCATCTAAGTCTAACAGAACTGTAAGACTCCATTGTAAGATCCTTCTGATTTTTAGAATGTTCAAATGTGGGGAAAAAAATGTGCTTTAGAAATGTAATAAGATACGGAGTCAATTTGCATACTTAGTGATTTCTCCATTATGCTAAGCAGCCTTGAGAATGGTAGAAGAATTAATTCCAGATGGAGTTAATTAAAGGTAAGGTAGAAACAGATAATGTGAAGAAGGAACAAGGAGTTAGTTTCTCCAAGCTTATCTTTATTCTGCTAGGCGGTACCTAAATTCTCTGACATGGCGGATACACGACACTCAGGTGGTCTCCCTCCTTCCAGGCCCATGAAAAACATTGCATTTCTTAGGGCCTAGAACAGTGCGTGGCATATAATAATGCTCAGTAAATATTTGAATGGGTAAATCTATGCTTAATTTTGGTCCCCCTTTCTCACTTAGTTTGACTAGACCTCAGAATCCTTTCTAACACAAGGAGTCACTAACAATAAATCAGGTGATTTGAAATCTGTTTCCTGTCTCTGAGGTAGAGGTTTTGAAGTAGAAAAGTGGATGAACAGGAGAAAGTACTTGCCTTTGAAGCCATAAAACCCAAAGTGTATTTCCTACTATGTGTGAGGTGTGATGAGTCTTTTAATATCACAACAGTTTTCTTATTTGGAGGAGGGGGAGTACTTTCTCCCTGCTCACTTCAGAGGGGTATAATGAATCTCAAGAACGATGATAGGTGTGGAGTGCCTTCTCAGTTGAAGTGCCTAAAAAAAAAAAAATGAGCTTTATAATCTAGACAGCTTATTGCTTTCTAAATTGAAGTGCTTAAAGAGTGATTTTTAATAATATTTTAGGCAGCCTTTTTTTTACATCAATGTTCAAGATGATGGACTTGAAAAAGCAAAGCAGGGAGTTTCTGGTTAGGGAGGAGATATTTAGTAAGAATTATTGCGTTTGGTCTTTAGAAACTGGGCATTAAGAAGTTGATAACTCCTGTGGTCCTAAACAGTATTCTTCGAGGGCAGTGAGACTGTTAACAGGTCTAAGGTGGTTGATAAAGACTGTCAAGTTTTAGAAGTTTGTTCTGACGTGTTAGATTCCAGGCACGATTGCTTTGCACTCAGATGAATGTGAGACATGGAAGACGCTAAGGATTTATGGTCTGCTGGGCTTTCTTTTTTTTTAATAATATGAATTCATGAAGGAAAATAAAGGTAGAGGATTATGTGTTAAATCATGTAAGACTACTTTCAGGATGTTTAGACATGTTTCTAAAGATGTTAATAAAAGGTCACAGCTGACCTTACCAGGAGTTAGAGAGATGACATGGCAACCGCAGGGACCGTGACCCAGGCTGACCTTGAAGGATGTGACTGGTTAGAGTTAACATATGCAGCATAGTCAATCCATAATTCATGATCCATAATTCAACTTCTGGGTGCACATTATGAATTTTCAATTAGACTATTAACTCAGAACAAAGAGATGAATCTTAGGTTTTTCAATGTATAGATCAAAATTCTAGCATTTTATAACTGAATGAAAGTTAAAGGGTGGTTTCTGGTGATTCTCTAATTAACCCCTTTATTTGTTGGATAAATGCCGGCAATTTGAGCATAAACAAATTATTCTCACATAAGGATTTCCATTGCCCTTTATCTTCTAATAGCGTTTAAAATTTTGTTATTGGTGAGTTATGAGCTAAAGCCCAGATACTAGATCTTATTTGTCACACTCGACTGTGCCATTTATTATGCTTTCTCCACCCTCCCCTATCTAGCTTATGTATGTGGAGAATAATGGTACCAGAAGATAAAATTATCCTGATAAAATTTACAAGCTTAGACATACCAAATCAAGTTGGATGTGACCATGACTATATATCTTTACAATCAAGCAATGGAGTGCTTATTAGTACGTATGTTACATTTATTTTTACTTGTCATGTTAGAGTATCTAAACAACCAAAGATGTGCAGAGGGACCTGAAGTTAGATTTCTGCCCCTAGGACATCTTCTGTACTGTCCCTTTCTGGAAGGGGTTGGGTGCATGTGGTAGGAGAGGAACCGATGACCGGCATATTGACTGAGCTTTCTCTATTCCCTTCTCAAGTTCAATAACATTGATCTCATGACTATCCGAAACTTCCTTTCAAGGCAATATCTACTTTTTTGTTTTTTTTATCACAAAAGTGGGTGCATGTTTGCCAAATTTGGTAAAGACAGGTGAGTGAATGGAAGAAAATGTAAACTTAATAATCCTGCCACCTAGAGATAAGTGCTGTTACCATTTTGAGGTGCTGTGTATTCATTTATATGTATTAACTGTACACACTGAACTTCACATTGTTTTATAATGTTCTTTTCTCTCATGACAGTAGATCATTTCAGGTCATTTATGGAATACCTTTTATAAACTATAAGCATAATTAATAACTTTAATTGAAACGTGTTAAGCATCTTGATAGAGAGTCTCTAGAGCCGATGTAGACCTTGGTCTCCAGCACAGGCCAGTGGTAAGGAAAATTATTTCTTCACAAATTGACAGGATGCTATAGATAAGGTATTGTGCTAAGGGTCATAATATTCGTTGACTAAATGATTTCACACTTCAGGCCTGCTATTTACCTAGTAACCATTCTTTCAACCAATCGTTTGTTAAGAATCAACTATGTGTCAGATACTATATCAAGCCCTACATATATATAGAGTAAAAACAGTCTCTGCTCTAATGAAATTGCAGTTCAATGAGTTAACTAAAGGTGTACCATAAAGTAGGAAATGACATAGTATAGGAAATGAACTGTGGTGGTTCAGAAAAGGTACTCTTATCTCAGTGGGTATTTGGGAAGTTTATGAGAACTGGACTTTGAGTGGGGCCCTGAAGGATGAGTAGAATTTAGACATGGGAGATTGAGCTTGAGAAAGCAAATGGAATATAAAACCATTGACACAGAGAGTGTGGGAAAATTAAAGTAACCACTAAATAGTTTGGTGTGTTGAGAGCAGAGAGTTCCCGGAAGATAATATTAGGAAAACACATATAAATTTCTGCCATTTTAATGCTATTTCAATCTCTTTGCCTTTTAAGGTAAGGTCTGTGGAGGTCTGTTGCCTTCATCATTGCTGACAGAGACCAATGAGGCCACAGTTACATGCGTTTCTAGGACAGGAAACAGTGGCAACAGCTTTGAGCTGACCTTTACTGCTGTATGGAAGAACTCAGGAGCAGGTACCTCAAATAGCTAATTCCCTGACGTTTTTATTGGAGATGGGGGTAAGGAAGAGGGAATGCCTCTGGCCCTTCACTTTGGCGTTCCCTGACACGTCCCCAGGTTCAGGCTGTGGGAGTGTGGCTGCACCAGTGGAAGGAGGGACAATTCACTCTGTCGATTATCCTGACTTGTATCCCACGAATGTAAGGTGTCATTGCTTCAGTCATTCTCCAGAGAAACCCATTATAAAGGTAAGCAACTATGGAAGCTCTATAGACTTCGAGAGCTTAGCTGTGTTGGTTAGGCAGAACTCGCTTCATCTGGACTAGGAAACAGCCACTATGATTAGGAGCTTCTATTTGCCATATATATATGGCTCTATGTATGGATCTATATATGTTGTTGGAAACGTTTCAGTAGTTGAAGAGAGAATGCACTGAAAAGTATGCCCCCTTCTCTAATTCCCATCCTGCCTCCTAGTGGCGAACACTGGTTAAGTATCTCAAGTATCCCTAGAGAGAGATTCTGAGCCCTTACAAACATGCATATATTTATATTGCTTAGCAATGCTTTTTCTACTCATATCCCAAAAATCTTTCCAAATGAGTCCACAGAGCTCTTTTTAACAACTGCATAAAATTATGTTGTGTGATATTCCATAATTTCTGAAGCCAGTTCCCTATTAACAGACATTTAGTGGGTTTCCAGTCTTTGTCCATACCAACAATGCTAGTATGTTCCTGTGTCCGTGTTTTTGGGCACATATGGATGTACATAATTCCCAGAAGTGGACTTTGTGTCAAAGGGTTTGTACATTTTAACCTCCTAGTTATTGCCAAATTGCTCTCCAAAGAGGCTGCGATGACTTACACTTCTATCAGTGGAATAGGAGGGGGTAACTGAGGACCTTTTCATGTGCAGAGGGAAGCTTTTAAAGTTTATCTCTTCTGTTCCTTGACCACTTTTCTGGTTATGTTCCCAATTTGTACAGTTGGAATTTGAGGACTTTATCACTGAATTTAGCCAAAACTGTGTTTATGATGCTGTTGTGATTTATGGTGATCCTGAAGAGGAGCACGAGTTAGGTGGGTAATGTTCCATCTAAAAATCACGAGAGTGGTTGCAACACTGATTGGCCTCCTTGGGTGCCACAAAGTCAAATGGGAACAGGGATTTCTTATTCTGGAAGCTCATGTGTCAGAAAACCTTAGCTTTAACCCATGAGCCAACAATGGATTCACCAGTAAGGTTTTTTAACAGAAACATGCAAAATGCAGAGAATGTTTCAGAATATTTGGAAGGTGAACTTTTCCCACAGTAACACTGAGTACATTTTTGGCAGTTATTGAAGGTAATTTTTTTAACTCCTTTCTGTGTAAATCTCTTCAATTGCTGATATTTTTATGTCCAAGAAAAGTAACTAAAAGAAGTAACCAAAGCTGTAATTTCTACTTGAGTCTTTTTTTTTTTTTTTTTAAAGATTTTTTTTTTTTTTTTAATTTCTTGAGAGAGAGAGAATGAGAGAGAAAGCACATGAGAGGGGGGAGGGTCAGAGGGAGAAGCAGACTCCCCGCCGAGCAGGGAGCCCGATGCGGGACTCGATCCAGGGACTCCAGGATCATGACCTGAGCCGAAGGCAGTCGCTTAACCAACTGAGCCACCCAGGCGCCCTCTACTTGAGTCTTAAAAGTTCATTTTTGGAACCAAAACTTCAAATATACTTTCATTTCTGACCTACCAGTGTACTGAGTCTAAAAAATGTTCCCTTCTCATTGTGCAGCCATTTACTTGATGCCTACTATCTGTCCCTTCGCTAAGTGTTGGTGTGGGTCGGAGAGCAGGAATATAGGTGGGTTGGGAATGTTTGTTTGGATATTCAAGGCAGGTGAGTGAAGGCACAGTCCCCTCATCCAGCAGAACGGGACCTGTATAGGGTGGGCTTTGGGTGCAGCAGATCACAGGTGTTACTTATTCACATAAAGCGCAGCCATGTTCTGTTTGGAAAGAGGAATACGAAGTTTGGGATTTTAACTTGCCTCTTCTCATTGTGTACATTAATCAATTGAAGTTTCTATACATACTAAAAATCAGATGTTTTACCCTATCTATTGAGTGTTCTTCTGTGAGATAAAATTAGAATACATAGTTATCTTGAAACTAGTGTTCAATTCCCACATGAAATGGAAAGGTGTGCCTAAAACCAAAGTTGAAGAAAACCAGAATTGCTGGGAAAAAATTAATCAGATAATGTTTTACCCCTGTTCTCTGATTTTTTTTTTAAATTATAACTATAAATCAAACTTCCCTAAAACTTTGACAGATAAGCTTTATGGAATCTTGAACCCTACTCCAGTATTCAGTTCTAATTACATGCTGGTGATTCATTTTAAAAGTGATGGTGAAAATACCTTCCAGGGCTTCAAGGCTAGATTCACCTTTGTGCTCTCAGGTGAGTATAAGTGCTTGCACAGTAGTGATTTTTGCTTGTGAAAACAGTTATACAGAAGATCGCTTAGCCATGTGTACCTGAAATTAGGGTGCTTGAATCACCTTGGTGGCAAAGTAAAAATACAGTTTCCTGTGCCCACCCCTGAAGATTTAGATTCTATAGATTGTGATAGGGCCCAGGAATCTGTGCTTTCCCAAGAACCTCAGATGAAGCCAAGAAACTACATCCACTAAATGATCAAAAGAGACTCTAAGCTCCTAATATGAAAAGTAGATAATTTAGATGAAAGAATGGAATTCAGAAATGAGATCGACTAGTTCTGTTTGGGGATGTTTCAGGGTTTTGAAGGACTAATAGTTTTCCAGTCATTCGAGAAAACAAAGCAGCATTTACCTAGACAAAAGGAATATAATCTGCAAAGACCCTACTGTGGAAGAGAATGGGTGATGTACAGAAAGCTGCAAATAATTCGACGTTGTTCAAGTTTTGGAGAGAATGATAGAAAAGGCAAGAGTTAGATCATGATGGATTCAGGGCAATGTTAGATACTAGCTAACATTTATTGATTACTTGCTCTCTACCAGGTATCAACTAAACATTTCTCATGCATTATGACCTTTATTCCTCCTTACAAACATAAGAGGTTTATACATTGCTCTCCTTTTCACAGATGACAGACAAGAGGTTCAGAGAAGTTGAGTAGCCTTTCTCAAAGATGCATAGCTGCCAAGAGGTGGAGCCAGAATTCAAACCTTGGTAGTAACATGGAAGACTGAGATTAGGGGTAAATTTACATGCAAGGAGACTAGTGAAGAAGTCATTGTAAGAATTTATTCTAGATCTATTCCCTGATTAGATATATTGTGGCAAAGGTAATATATGAAGGAGAAACATTCCAGCACGATTTTTAGGATTCTAGCTTTAGAGGAAAGATGGATGGTAGAGCCACTAAATGATACAGAGAAGCATAACAAGACCATGTTCATTGTTGAAATCAATTGGTTCCATTTGAGACAAGTGGATTTTTATGAGCTTGTGGGAGATCCAGATGCAGAAAGCTAGCAGTCCTAGCTCTAGAATTCAGAAAAATAGACTTAGATTGAAGAGAGAAATGTGGAAGTCATATGTAAGCAAATGAATAGTAATAGGGTTATAAATGTACCTTGTGGAATATCTTTCAGCTGAAGGATAGGATCTTGAAAAAAAAAGTCTGAAATTGAGAAGAGATGGCCATAGATGTATCGAGAAGATCAAGAGAGTGATTTCATGAAGCCAAGGAAGGAAGAAATGCTTAAGAGTCAGATACAAGAGGAATGTTAAGAAATATATAATAAATCACATGTATGGGATCTGGCATTTAGCACTGGAAAGGTAGTATTAGTGAAATCAACATGAGAGTGGTTTTATGATTGACTCCAGGGTAAGCAAGTAGGGTCAACCGGTATAGACTACTTTAAATATTTTCAATTGAAAAAATCTTTCCTCTATAGACTCTTTAAACCAAGTTAGATCAACATTACCCCCCAAAATCAATCCCGTATCTTCTGCAAAAGCTATTCCATATGATGAGTGGATGGTCATGTGGTTACTATGTGTTTAATCTTTCTTCTTTGGAAAGCCTCATTTTACATTGCTATAATTCCTCAGTGAAGAAGAATGAATTTTAGGTCCATGAAACTTCCAGAATCTTGTTTGGGTTTGAATATAGAATCATAAATAGAGGGAAGACGAAATAAGCTTTATGATTGGAAGAAAGGGGTACAGAGAGCAATCCTTTGTCCTCATCTATTCCTGTGCAAACTTAATATTTAAAATATTTTCCTAGACTCTGTATTTAATATGATTATGCATTTTTGGGCAAAGGGAGAAAACAAAAGTTTTTGTTTTATTTCATTTTAGCACACTCTGGCAAATTTTAACTTGTAATCCAAAGTATCTGGTCAAAAATTATGATCTTTCATTGTTCTATATGCATGTATTGAATATGGTCTAGTTGATGGGCTATAATAGAAAGTAGTACAGGGAGCTGTAATAGGAGAGAATGTCTGCCTCTTATGGGTAAGTCAGAGGAGGCTCCACGGAGAAAGAGCACTTGAGCTAAGTCCAGCAGTATTACAGACAGGAGACAGGCATTTGGATGTCTGAGTGCATTTGGCATGTTTGAGGACTAAATGGTTTCATACCATGAGAGCGAGGAAAGAAAGATATATAATGAAGAACCTTGCATGCTCTGTTAACTAACAAAAATTTCCTACTAGAATATAAGTTCCATGAGGGCCAAGATTTTTGTCTGTTCTGTTCACTGATAGATCACCAATATCTAGAACACCAGTATCTAGAACAGTGCCTGGCAATACCAAGCACTAAAATATTTATTAAATGCATGACTAAATATTATTCTGTAGACCAATAACTAAAAACCCAATTGCTTAGCAGAGTCACCTAGGCAAGCTTTTAAAATCCAGTTCCTCAGATGTGGGGTCTTGGGAGTTGACATTTTTATAAAGCTCATCTGGTATTTCCGAATTACTTCTGTTGGCTATTGCAAGCCATTGGAGGGAGGTGTTTGTTCTTCATTATTTCATTTGGATGGGTCATTAGTTTCATCTTCTTTGCTGTAGGCATCTGTGGCATCCCTTCATTTAGTCTCCAGTGGCTTTCCAGAAGAATTGTAGAGGGCGAAGAAGCCTGCCCTCACTGCTGGCCATGGCAGGTGGGTGTGAGGTTTCTAGGTAGTCACCAGTGTGGAGGGGCCATCCTCAACCCCACTTGGATTCTGACTGCAGCCCACTGTGTGCAATCGTGAGTGAAACTGATGATATTTTAATAATGTAGTTCATACATGTATTTATAGACCGTGCCTAGGATATAAGTATAATTGTCTAACTACTAAAGTCATCTGGACTAATTTTAAAGCAGGAATCTTTTGGTGATTTTCTACATAGCAATCTAGCCTCTATTTAAACAATGTCAGCGTGGAAAATGTTAATCAAACCTTGAAATTGCTCATCCCATTTATGGCAATCTCTGATTATTATGTTGATCACAAGTCTGCTTCTCTGTAGCAGAAAGCTATTGTTCTAAATTTACTGGAGTTCCAGAACACAAGAACTAAGCCTGTTTCTTCTTTCACATACAGTGCTTCCTATACCTGAAGACCTCTCTCACATTGTCCTTTAATTTCATCTTTAAGCTAAATGCTCACCGTTATATTGTTTGTCAGTAATTCCAGATGCCTCACCATGCAGTGCAACTTCCCCTGGATTGATTTAGTGTTGTCTTTCTTAAAATGTGATTCACAACCATGGAGAGCACGGTAGGATAATCTACCACCTTGGTCAGTGGACTACTAGTGAACTAAAATTTTGGTTAACTTTTTCAATGTTTTCAAATTATGAATTATGCCATGATATGAAAAAATGTACATAATATATGTAGTCTAAAGAATAGTAAATGTACATATGTATCCCTGCCATTCAGTTTAGGAAGAATCTTTACACTTAAGACCCTTTTAGTGCCCCTACCAAGAGGTACACACTATGCTAAATTTTGTATTTATGATGCCTTTCCTTTTTTTTATTTTAACATCTGTGAATCCCTAAAACAAGCATATTGTTTGATGTTTCCTGGTTTTGATAATGTAAAAGAATTGTAGTTTATATTTTTTGTGTCTTGCTCTTATCCTCATGTTATATAGATAAGCCACGTGACTGTGTGTAACTGTAATTAATTCGTTTTCAGTCCAGACTACCTAAGTCAGTCACCTGTTGGTGAGTTCTGGATGCTGGTATTTTTTTTTTAACTCCTCAGATGATTCCAAAGTACAGCCATGATCAAGAATCACTTCCTGTCTATCTGACTCCAACTGGACCACTGCTGTGTTTGCTCACAGTGGACCAGCCCGTTCTTCAAACACACTATACTTGCTCCTGTCTCCAGATGTTGTTGTGGTTGCTGTTTTCTTTGCCAGTCAGGATACCATATTACATTTAGTCAGCATGTCACATAAGGCTCCTCTTGGCTCTGAGTATCACAGACTTGCCTTGTTTTTGATGATCTTCCCAGTTTTGAGGAGTACTCATCTGTTATTTTGTAGAAGGTCCCTCAGTTGGAGTTTGTCTGATATTTCCTCATGGTTTTACTGGGATTATGGTTTTGGAGGAGGAAAACCATATCGGTAATATGCCATTCTTATTATATAATTTTAAGGTTATGTATTATCAACATGACTTATCACTGATGATGTTAACCTTGAGTTCTGGCTGAGGTGGTATTTGCCAAATGTCTCCATCATAAAGTTACATTTTCCTTCTTTCCACCCTTACCCTTTGGAAGCAAGTCACTTAGTGTGGACGACACTTGAGACGTTGGGTATAAGCTCCACCTCCTTGAGTGGATAGTATGTAAATTGTTGGAAATTTTTCTGTATGGAAGATGTCTCTTCTCTATTTGTTAAATAATTTGTTTATATCAGTATGGACTCGGGCATATTTATTTTAAAATACTACATAATACTACATAAAATACTAACATTCTGTTGCTCAAATTGTTCCAGGTTTGACCAGTGTCTGTTCTTTCAGTGTCTTTTGTGTGTGTCCATTTGTGACACTAAAGAATGATCCAGGTTTATCTTACATGTTCTCTGCTCAGTCCTGGAATCAGTCATTTCTCCAATGAGCCCTGGTTTATTTTATTGGAGAATAGTATGAGAAATTAAGATCTCAGTGGCCGGTGTACTAGTTGGTCCTAGGGTGTTATTGTACTAGGTCCTCTCAGCGGACAGAACTAGAAAATACAGCCATGCACATGAATCCATTTTATAAACCTTCTTTCTGTATCTACATTAAGCTAAACACGAGTTCATGTGGATGTTTCCAACTCAGTCTAATACCATCTCATTCACTCTAGGCCTTCCCTCCCTTGGAGATGCCCACTTTATAGTAATTCTATCAGAATTCATTTTTATGTATCATGGAAAAGAAGCCTCAATAGTAGCTGATTAATTAGTAAAAAAAATAATGTATTGGAGAAGACAAATATTAGTATTGAAGCTTGAGGCACAGAAGAAGTTTTGGCAGATTCCCTTGTCAAATAGAATCGTCTATTCTTATCATAAGGTGGATATTCAACTTGATGAGTCAGTTGAGATTATTAAATACAATCAGCCGTAAATGTTTGTGAACTATTTAAGTTGACCACAAAAGGAATTTGTATGCAATTTCATCAGTGATTTCTTGATTTCTTTAAAAAAAAAAAAAAGATTTTTATGGGGTGCCCGGATGGCTCAGTCAGTTAAGCGTCTGTCTTTGGCTCAGGTCATGATCTCGGGGTCCTGAGATAGAGCTGCGCATTGGGCTCCCTGCTCAGTGGGGAGTCTGCTTCTCCCTCTCCCTCTGCCTCTCCCCCTGCTTGTGCTCCCTCACTCTCTCTGTCAAATAAATAAATAAAAAGCTTAAAAAAAAAAAGATTTTTATAAAAGTAATGCTTGTGGGAATAGGCAGTTAAGAAAGTTATCAAGAAAAATCTACACTGTCTCCATTTCATGAATCCATTCCTCCTCTTTAGAAGTGATCAATATTAAGAATGTCTTAATTATCAGATTTTCCACTAACATTTAAGCACACAGGCATATAGTTTATAGTATTTTTATATACCACATATATTTTTTAATGATTTTTTTTGCACAAGACATTGTGCTTTCTATTTACAGTGATATGGAAAATGTCTTTGGGACTCATTTTTTAACTCTTCTTTGTAGTTGCCTAACTTCTTTCACCAAAAGAAATGCCTTTTTGAAGCCTTTCCTTGCAGTGTATGGCTCTTTACACCAGAAGTGTTTGATAGGCTGGAGTAACAAAAGCAGGATGTTCCACTTATGCCCGGCCTTTGTGGGAACTCTGCAACTGCTTCCTTCATGGATTTGTTTCTCCCGGCCTCTTCTTCATTGACCTGGTAGACATCAGGCCTCCATCCTCCATTGAAAGGGGCTTCCGCGTATCCAAATCCATTGATAAGGGAAGTTCGCCATGTGGGATAAGCCAGCTGGGGAGACATGTGAGGTCTGGGAGCTGAGGTAGACCTCATTTTTGCTGAAGGTCACTAGGTGCCAGGCTATCTGACCTCGTTGGGTAGCACTCCAAAGACATAAAGGATAACCAACAGCAACATCGTACCACCTCCCGTGACTTGCCTGGGACTGGTCGCTCTTAATATTAGTTCTCAAACTTTAGCATATACCAGAATCACCTGGAAGTTTTCTGAATCTGTAAGTCTGACATGGGGCCTGAGGATTTTGTGTTTGTAATCAGTTCCCAGGTAATGTTGTCCCAAATTTAGGGAAAACTGGTGTTGTTCTTTTGCTGTTCCACGCTGGTCTTTGTGCTCATTTGGGATTTTGAACTCCCTTCAGAGGACTAAATTCACTTTGCAGTTATACGTTGGAATCTTTGTCTCAAACCTAATTTTTTTCCATTTCAGCTACTTTTTTCCTGTAGTTCAGCAGTGATCCTTTCTTCTCCCAAAGCAGAAGTGTCCCATGTTGGATGTCCCATTGTTGGATGGGGGGATAAGACCCTAAGGATATAAGAAATGAAACTTGGTTGCAAGCAAGGGGCCAGATAGGATGGAGAAAACTACCACTTGCTACTTTGAGCTATCATCCCATTATTGGAAAAACTCGGGCTTTGTTGCCTCGTAACATGTGTGTTGCTCTGTCATATGCTTTTTACACAGTGCTCTCTACCAAATTAAAGGATATTTGATGACTGTGCACATATAATTTCACTAGAAGTTGTGGTCTGCATTATCAACTATACCATGATTTTTATTATTTCAATTTATTGTGCACACCATCCTCTATATAAAGGAGTAGAGTGGCTTTAAGAAATAAGTTTCTTTACTACCAAGTAATAATTTAGAGGGTGACTTTGAAAATAAAGTTTAATCCTTCTGTTACGGTGCATGGCAGATAATAACAGCAATAATGGCTACCATTACGGAGTCATTACCATCTGCAAGGTACTTGCCAAGTACTTTACCTGAGTAGGCTCCCTTAATAAAGGCATATTGAAACACATGAATAAGTCAGACTCCTCATGCAAGGAATTGAAATGAGCATGTTTATGACTAAAGAGAAGAAGCCTACGTGTATTAAGAAACTTCTATGAATAAAGTGCACTGAAAAATAATTTCAGTAACTTTATTTTTTCTAAGGAAACAGGTTTGAAAAATTAAAGAATCTCCAAGCTGAGGTCACAGAGTATCTCTGACAATTGAGGAACTCTTTCCTCAGATATTTCTTCAGCTGGAAATCTTGATGTGGTAGATTAATGGATGTTGATTTCGGGTTTTTTTTTTTTTAACATCCATTTGAAGTACATCAAAAGTGTGCAAATATCAGGTTTATAGTTAGAAGAATTTGCACACAGGGAGCACCCCTGGAACCAGTGCCCACATCACGAAATGAAATACTGCCAACACCCAGCAGCCTCCTTATGCCTCTTGCAATCATCAGCACCCCCCACTCCCAAAGTAACACCATGGGTGAGTTTTACCTGTTTTGTTAACTGATACATTTTTTTTAAACCTCTGTTCCATTAATTATGGTGGTTTGATAAAAGATAACAACTTGAGATGTATCCCTGTAAGATAATGTTTGGATACTTTGAACAGTAAAACATAGGCCAGAAGCTACCTCATTTTGAATGTAGGGTTTTTTTCATATATTCTTTTTTTTAAGATTTTATTTATTTGAGAGAAGGAGAGAGAGAGAGAGGGCATGAGTTGGTGGGGGAGAGCGAGAAGGATAAGAAATCTCCCCACTGAGTGGGGAGCCCAATGTGGGGCTCAATCCCAGGACCCTGAGATCATAACTTGAGCTGAAGTTGGATGCTTAACTGACTGAGCCACCCAGGCACCCCTTTTTTTTCGTGTGTTCTTAACATCACTGTGAAATTAAAGTAAGCTGTACTTTCTTTTTTCCTTCTCAACTTAAAACTAGCCTTTGGTGATATTTAGTAGGGGCTCCAAAGACATTCTGTGGCCAAAAGAAGGTGGCAGGATACATAACTAAGAACTCTTCAGGTAGCTCAGGAGGTGTGTACCTTCCCAGCGAGGAGATCACACAAAGGCACCGACAGGGGAGTGGGTAAGACATCTGGCTGAACTAAACTCAGTTCCTGTTGGTAGAGCCACATGGGGTTAGATCAAATGGTGAAAAATGTCTCTTCATGTCAAACTTTTGTCCTTGTTCTTTCTCCAGGAAAAATAATCCTCTCTTCTGGACCATTGTTGCTGGGGACCATGACAGAACCCTGAAGGAACCAACAGAGCAGGTGAGAAATGTTTCTAAGGACAATTCTGCTGGTGTTCTAAGTGTTATCACATGCCGGGGAATGCCTTTAGCTAAAATATATAATTAAGTATTCATCTCCTAGTGCCCCTTTACACTAACTATTTATACCAACATTTAAAGATACAATCTGAGATCACAGTTTAATCAGAGAATTAAGGGAGGTAGGTCAGGATGTGCCAATTCAGGTCTGTGTACACAGGTGCACTAGCCTGGTTTCTCCAGAACTGCCAGTCCTCAGAGAGTGGTTCATGGCCTCCTGAAAATTATAAACAGAGATTGCCCTTTTAAATTCAGTACAGAGTCTGAATTTCTGATGTATGGAAATGTAGAGATTTAAGGTTTATTTTGGAAGTAGTTTGACTCATTGACGCGATCTCGTAATTGGCTGGCTCGCCACTGATACAGGTGAGGAGGGTAAAACGCATCGTGGTGCACAAAGACTTCGATAGACGGAGCTCTGACTCGGACATCGCCCTGATACAGCTGAGCTCTCCTCTGAAGTTCAACTCCGTCGTGAGGCCGGTGTGTCTCCCGCAAAGCACGGAGCCGCTCCTGTCCTCGGAGATCTGTGCTGTGACTGGATTAGGAAGCATTAGTGAAGGTAAACGTTTTTGCTTTTGCACACACATGACGGCCAGTTGTTAATTTTGCAAATTTGGCACGGAGATGATATCCAGCAGTATCTGCTTTAGCCCTTCTTCCTTCTGAAAGCTAGAACCCATGTTTGATTTAGTTGTAAGTGATCAGCCTATAATTAGGGTGACTAATTATAGGTAGGTTAGATCTGGGGAGGGCCAAGTCATAAGTCTTGTCGTCTTTGCAAGTCATATGTTCTCTGTCTCGACTATTCAGCTCTGCCGTTATGGTGCAAATCAGCCACAGACATACGAATGTAACCGAAAGGATTGTGTTCCAGTAGTTTATTTATGAAATTTAAATTTCATATATTGTTCATGTGTCAAAAAATATTCTTTTGGATTAAAAAAAAAAACCATTTAAAAATGTACAAACCAGGGGCGCCTGGCTGGCTCAGTCAGTTAAGCATCTGCCTTCGGCTCAGGTCATGATCTCAGGGTCCTGGGATCGAGCCCCGCATCGGGCTCTCTGCTCAGCGGGAAGCCTGCTTCTCCCTCTCCCTCTGCCGCTCCCCCTGCTTGTGCTCGCTCGCGCTTTCTCTCTCTCTGTCAAATAAATAAAATTTAAAAAAAAATAATAAGGTGTACAAACCAAACGAGTTCCCAGATTGTACTAAATAAGCCCAGGGATGGCACAGAACTGGCCCACTGGTTGTGGTTTGCTGACCCCTGGCCTAGGTGGTAGAGTTCTTAGAACCATAGCAACATACTGACAGATCTGAATGGGTTCATGTTTGCGTTTTGCCTCTTTTCCCTGTATAAGATCATTTTCTCTTATGTTTTCCTTCTGTTTCTGTGTCCTTTATTTGGAATCTGCGAGCTTGGGGAGAGGAGAATTTATCTTTGACTGTGTACAGTGTACACGATCATAGCTTTCTGTATGACCTGTGGCCAAATTGCATTTCTTCTTTTTTTTTTTAATTTTTTTTATTGTTATGTTAATCCCCAAACATTACATCATTAGTTTTAGATATAGTGTTCCCTGATTCATTGTTTGTGCATAACACCCAGTGCTCCATGCAGAACGTGCCCTCCTCAATACCCATCACCAGGCTAACCCATCCTCCCACCCCCCTCCCCTCTAGAACCCTCAGTTTGTTTTTCAGAGTCCATCGTCTCTCATGGTTCTTCTCCCCCTCCGATTTCCCCCCCTTCATTCTTCCCCTCCTACTACATTCTTCTTCTTCTTCTTCTTTTTTTTTTAAGATTTTATTTATTTATTTGACAGAGAGAGACATAGCGAGAGCAGGAACACAAGCAGGGGGAGTGGGAGAGGGAGAAGCAAACTCCCCACCGAGCAGGGAGCCCGATGCGGGACTTGAAGCGGGACTCGATCCCACGACTCCAGGATCATGACCTGAGCCAAAGGCAGACGCTTTATGACTGAGCCACCCAGGTGCCCCAAACTGCATTTTCCTAAAATGTGCACAACACCCTATGAGGAGATTTTATTCTCCCCATGTTGTAAATGAGGACATTATGGCTCAAAGATTTAAGTAACTTGCCAAGATCCCATAACTAATAAATATCAAAGCTAGGATTTAAAATTAGCCTGGTTCTGCTGATAATCTTTGAATGGCTTTTTCTTTTTTTTTTTTTTTTTAACATTTAGAATAAAATCTAAACTGTTAGTCTGGCTTGGAAAACTCTATGTGATTTGGCCTCCACTTACCTCTCCAAATTCTTTTCCTCCCTTTGTCCCCTTCAGGCATTGTGGTCTTCTTTCTTTCTCTTAAACACAAGATCTGTTCTGCTTTCTGAAGCTTGGAACACATTTGCTCTTCTCCCAGCTGCCTCTTCCTCATTCTGCTCGCAGCTCAAATAGCATTCCCTCTTCCATCACTTTGCTGCTTCAGGACTGCCCTTCCATCACTCTCTGCATGACCCAGTTTTATCATCTCCTCACGCACAAATGTACTTGACATGCTCCAGGGTGCCTGGGTGGCGCAGTTGATGAAGCGGCTGACTCTTGGTTTTGGCTCAGGTCCTGATCTCAGGGTCCTGCGATCGAGCCCCATATTGAGCTCTGCACTCGGTGGGGAGTCTGCTTGAGATTCTCTCTCTCTATCCCTCTGCCCTGCCACCCCCACTCACACACTCTTGCTCACACACTCTCTCAAATAAATAAATTTTAAAAATCTTTAAAAAAGAAAAAACATCATTCTCCAGGTCTCATGCATTAAAGCGGAAACCTCGTGGCAGCAGGTCTCTAATTCACCACTCTGCCCCAGAGCTACAGGTTTACCTGGCATAGAATAAACACTCAGCAAATATTTTCTTACTGGCTTCCAAGCCCTTGAATAAATGTACCCATTCTCTGATACCCTCAACCATCACCACCTCCATGACCACCAGACAACTGAGAGGCGGTTACCGTCTTGTGAAAGACGAATTCATTCTTCCAATCTGAGAGAAAATGAGTTCTCAATTTTAAGAATGGGGGTGGAGATGGTCCCTAAAAAGAGGATTTTAAATACCTTAAATGTATTTATGTATTAGATGGGTACATTAAAACGAGCACAAACTTTAGAGTCCGATCTCAGCTTAATGGCTAGTTCTGTCCCATGGTTGCTGTGAGATCAGATTTTGGGAGCTCTGACTTTTTCGTGAGTGAGTTCCGTGTGATCATGTATGCAAGCAACCCACCTCACGATGTTGTATTATTGGGTTGGAGTCATATGAAAGTACTATATAAATGTAAGGTAATTTCTAGTACTAATCTTAGCTTTTTTTTTTTAATTAGTCAGGAATCCAAAATGATAGAATAAGTTGTGCAGAATACATGTTAACATGGGCCTGCCTGAGGGTCAGTTATGAGTGTTTTAGTGCTCATTGTTAGCCTTACAGCCTTCACTGTTAGTCCTTGTAAATTGGAGTTGAGATTAGTCTCAGTGACGATTAAGGAAAAAGGAATGATTTTGGTTTATGTTAGGAAATCATATAAACATGTCACATTTATAATATATTTTATTTATAAATATACTATGTAAAAACATACAATCACATAAATCCTGTACATACCAATTCATATCTTGCTGAATTTTTCTTTCTGAATTCTCATGTAGCGATATTTGAAACACTAAATTTTGAATAAAAAATAAGCTAGAAAAAAAATGTTTCTGGTGTTGTTCTCCTGACAATGTATTCCTTTATGAAGATGCCACACTTGAAAATGAAGACATCCCATATGAGACTTACATTGTTTGGTTCAGTATTCCACATCAGCTCAGGCGAACCTGAGTGAAGGCAAATATAGTAGTGCAGAGCAAGTCTGAACTTAAATATGTTTTTTCACATAATTTGTTATTTACTTCATTATGAAGCTGTCTTTCTGGATCTGTTTCTTCAGCAGATGGCGGCTTAACAAGGCGCTTCCAGCAGATTCGGGTGTCCATGTTGGAAAGCGAGGGGAGGGAACGTACTTACTCCTCTCACCCAGGAGGGCTCACGGAGAAGATGATGTGTGCTGGCTTTGCAGACTCTGGAGGGAAAGATTTCTGTCAGGTGAGAAGACTCTGATTTTGCAGAGGAAGATCCAAGGTCGTCATCTGCTGGAGATTCTCCTTAGACAGGAGGAGACACTCAGAGGCACAGGTAATCTGGTAGCCCCACAGCACGCCCTTCCTGGAAAGCCAGTGGGACAACAGGAAGAGTGAATGCCTTGCTCCAAACCCACTGAGAGGGCGGGAGCAGCCTAGGGGCAGAAGAGCAGGTGGGGACTAGGAGCCCATTAGCACGTAGGGCCTCAGAGAGGCAAGGTTTTGGGAAAAGAGGAACAAGCAAAGAAGGATTCTAAGTAGGTGTATCCTACTGATGACTTAAGGTTTTTATTGTTTTAAAATTAATATTAATCTCCTATGTGCTCACATTTAATTTTCTACCACAGATTAAAATAAAATAATCATGAAAAAAATGAGAAACTTTGAAAAACTGGTTTGCATATGCAGTGGAAAACAAATCCCAAAACAGTAGCTTAATTTCAGATATTTAGAGGCAAAAGTGGTATAGTTATATTCACGTGTCAGTTGGACAAGTGTGCTATTAACAAGTTCAAATCAGCCAAGAGGAAGACAGTGTGGACGAATGGATCGTAAAACACCAGCTTTCATATCCACGAAGCCAAGTGAGGAATGTGACCTTAGATAGACAACCAAAAAGGGTCTCTGATGCTCTGTAACCCTCCTTCAATAGTTAGTTTGGATTTGAGGCAGCCTACTGATGGAAACGTTTGGGTCTTCGGGGCAGATATACTTCTCCGAGTTTATCATTTCATACCGGTCTGGAATACAGAGGGAAGAAAGGATGAATCAAGTCTGTGCTGCTTTTTGATCGTTTTTCCCTTAATCAAGAAATAAGAACCCATGGGAGAAAACTGGGTGTTAATCTAGGTAGAAGTCCTTCCATGTGAACATGTGAGGAGAGAAGGAGGGAGGTCCCCTCTTAACACTGAGTACCCGTTTATGGTGGTTAAACCCTTTCCTGGTGTCAAGCACTACTCAAATTCTGTTTTCTTTATTTGAATTTGCATTCCCCAGAAGCTGACCTTGAGACAAAGATTCAAGTACAATGGTCTGCTTAGGAAGTGCAGACATCACTGGTAGGAAAGTCAGGAGGGTGGTCTAGGGAAGGGAAGGCAGGAAATGCGAGATGTACTATGAAGTCAGCTACCACAGTCGGGGGACTGAGCTGAATCTGGCAGCAATGCAAAATATATGCAATGTATTTGTCCCATCCCAGGGGTGAGGGAGCTGGGATATTTATATACTACTTCCCCAAAGTCATGGTTCGAGGGCTACTGGAGGGGAGGGGTCTGTTGGTCCCTTTGCACTTTCCACTCTTCTGGTGTGCCTCGTGGATGGGGTGGAGGAGGGGAAGAGCCCTCAGGCACAGAGCCAGGATGTGGCCTGGAAGACTTGAGGAATCTAGGAAGGGCGCTCACACCATCTGCTAAAGGACATAAATGCTATACTATAAATATCAAATAGAAAAGTGCTCTGAATTAACGTGGTCATTCCTCCCCTTTTGAGGGATGGTTTTTCTCTCTGCTTCGAATCAAGGAAATCACAAATGGCTCTGTTGTCTCTGTCATGTTTGACAGCATTTGACATTAAGGGAACACCTTACTGTGTATGAAGAGAGCAGAGGAGAATTAGGGAAGGAATTAGGTCCATGACAGAGGTGTGATCTTGGTGGGCATTTATTTCAGCTACATCCCTTGCAGCATGACCAAATTTGCTGCCAATACAAAGGGAGGAAAATAGGAGTTGAGATTCTGGCTAATAAATGTGTCTAGCTAAAGAATACTGAATTACTAACAAGGTGACTTCAGAAACTTTGATAAAGTGGACTCTAGTATTTCTATCCGGTAGTTGATTTTTACCCTCCTTTGTGTGCTCAGAAGTAATGGACCTGCTAATGTAATTTCTCATCCAGGAAGGTGAAGTAGAATGTTGGAATGAAGAGATGGAGTTTCAGAGATGCAGAGATGGAGTTCCAGAGATGCAGTGCAGAATCCTATGCTGCTTTGCTCACAACACATCCTAGATTGTTTTTAAAATGTCAAATTCTTTGACCTACAGGGTGATCTCTGTCTTCACAGAGTAGTGTATGTCCTGTTCGTGCTGACTTTTGCAATCTATTTCATACTTCTCTTGCTTATATATTTCAGCCACAATGATTATTTTCTGACCATACAAGTCACTACATCCTGCCTAATTTGGGGCCTTAGCCCAGATATCAATTCTGCATAAAATGTTATTCCTCCTGGCTTTAGAAGACCCAGCTCCTTCTCATCTTTCATGTATCAGATCAAGTGTTATTGAAACTACATACACTTATAGAAGCGTTTAAGCACACACAACTACCTCCCTTTATTCTCTGCTTTTTGCTCTAAATATTTTCTTTAGAGCTATTATCACCATCTAATTTGTTTATACTTTGTCTTGTTCAAAATGCCTAGCTCACAGTAGGCACTGAATAATTCTTTAAAAATAAATAGGTACCTTTGCTTATTGACTATTTACCACATGCTAGGCCCTGTGATAGACCCTGACAATAGTAGATGAATTAGACAGGCTGTTTCTGAATCATGAAATGTTTGTAATTGCAAGAAAAATTCTTTATTTGGTACGTGTTCGTACTGAATGAATAAGTAATTTAAAGAAAAAACAAACCTGACTTGACACATCAGACCACTTACAAACTGGAAAGAGGTCTTAAAGTATAACCTTATTTCATATGGGAAAAAAAAAATAGGCCCAGAGAAAATGTTAATTGTTCTACATTACAGACAAGGGAATCTATCTCCCTATTCCCACTTCAGGATTTCTTCTGTGAAATTCTTCATATAAAATAGCCACATCTGGGCGCCTGGGTGGCTCAGTCGTTAAGCGTCTGCCTTCGGCTCAGGTCATGATCCCAGGGTCCTGGGATCGAGCCCCACATCGGGCTCCCTGCTCTGCGGGAAGCCTGCTTCTCCCTCTCCCACTCTCCCTGCTTGTGTTCCTGCTCTCGCTATGTCTCTCTCTGTCAAATAAATAAATAAAATCTTTAAAAAAAAATAAACAGCCACATCAAATATATCAAGCTCAGTTTATTTTATCAGAAGACAAAGGATTTAGTTTGATTCTAAGTACATTTCTGTCAAAGAAAAAAGGGGCTGATTGAAAACCAGAAAGGCTACTTTAAAAGGCAAATCCTATGCTTTAAGGCTTTTCTTTTTAACAGGCTTATTGAGCTATAATTGACATAGAACATTGTGTAAGTTTCAGATGTACGGTGTAATGATTTGGTGCACTTGTATATTGTGAAATGCTTACCACAGTAGAGTTAGTCAACACCTCCATCACCTCATATAATTACCATTTCTTTCTTGTGGTAAGAGCACTTAAGATTACTTTCTTAGCAACTTTTAAATATCTAATATAGTATTGTTGACCATAGTAACTATGTTGTACATTAGATCCCCAGAATTGTCCAGTTATAACTGGAAATTTGTACCTTTTGACCAAGATCTCCCCCATTTTCCCCACCCTCCCCCAGCCTCTGATAACTATCCTTCTACTCTGTTTCTTTGAGTTCAGCTTTTTTAGATTCCATGAATAAGTGATATCGTACAATATTTGTCTTTTGCTGTCTGACTTTTCACTTAGCACGATGTCCTCAAGACCATCCATGTTGTCGCAAATGGAAGGATTCTTTTTATTCTCATGGCTGAGTAATATATATTCGCCATATTTTTTATCCATTCATCCTGTGGCAGAAAAAATAGGTTGTTTTCATATCTCTGCTATAGTGAATAAAGCTGCAATATATATGGGAGTGCAGATACCTCTTTGATAACCTGTTTTTATTCCCTTTGTGTATATACCCAGAATTGGATCAAATAGTAGTCAATTTTTAATTTTTTAAGGAACGTTTATTTTATTTTCCATAGTGATGCACCGGTTTACATTCCTACCAACAGTGCAAAAGGGTTCCCCTTTTTCCACATTCCTTGCCAACATTTTTTATGTCTTTCTGAAAGCTATTCTAACAAGTGTGAAGTGGTATCTCATTATAGTTTTGATTTGTATTTCCCTGATGATCAGTGAAGTTGAGCATCTTTTCATGTACCTGTTACCCATCTGTATGTCTTCTTTGGAAAAATGTCTATTCAGATCCTCTGCCCATTTTTTAGGTTGCATCATTTTTGTTATCGATTTGTATGAGTTGTTTATATATTTTGGATATTAACCCTTTATCAGATATGTGGTTTGCAAATATTTTCTCCCATCCCATAGCTTGCCTTTCCATTTTGCTGATTGTTTCTTCTGATGTGTGGAAGCATTTTAGTTTCATGTAGTTCCGCTTAATTGATTCTTTTGTTGCTTGTGCTTTTGGTTTCATATCCCTCCCCCCCAAAAAAAATTGTTGCCAAGACCAATCAATGTCAGGGAGCTTTTTCCCTGTTTTCTTTTTTCCCCCCTGTGTTTTCTTCTAGGAGTTCTACAGTTTGTAGCCTTATATTTAAACCTTTAATTCATTTCAAGTTAATTTTTTTTGTGAGTGTTATGAAATAGGGTTCGATTCCATTCTTCTGCTTATGGTTGTCCAGTTTTCCCAACATCATTTGTTGAAGAGATTATCCTTTCCCCATTGAGAATTCTTTGCTCCTTTGTCAAATATTAGTTGACTGTATATGTGAGGGTTTTTCTGGGCTCATGATTCTAGCCCTGTCGTCTATGTGTCTGTTTTTATGCCAGTACCATGCTGTGTTGACTATTATAGATTTGTAACGTATTTTGAAATCAGGAAATGTGATGCCTCCAGCTTTGTTCTTTCTCAGGATTGCTTTGGCTATTTAGGGTCTTTGGGGGGCCCTTATGAATTTTAGGACTGTTTTTCCTATTTCTATGAAAAATGCAATTGGAATTTTGAAATGGACTGCATTGAATCTATAGGTGGCTTTGTGGAGTATGGACACAATATTGATTCTTCTGATCTGTGAACATGGGATTATGTTTTCCATTTGTGTCTTCATCAATTTCTTTCATCAAAGTCTTACAGTTTTTAGTGTAGAGATCATTCACCTTTTTGGTTAACTTTATCCCTAAGTATTTTATTTTTTGGTGCTTTTGTATATAGGATTGTTTTCTTTATTTTTTATTCTTTTTTGCAAGTTTTTATCTAAATTCCAGTTAACCTACAGTGTGATATTAGTATCAGGTGTAAAATTTAGTGATTCAGTACTTACATACAACACCTGTGCTCATCACAAATGCCTTCCTTAATCCTGTTTATTTCTTTTTCATATATTTTTTTGTTAGTGTATAGAGACACAACTGATTTCTGTATGTTTGCTTTGTGTCCTGAAACTTAACAGTACTCATTGATTAGTTCTAATAGCTTATTTGTTTTGTTTTTCGTTCTAACAGTTTTTTGATGGAGTCTTTAGGATTTTCTTAGACCATATCATCTACAAATAAAGACAGTTTTATTTCTCCCTTCTTGATTTACTACTCCTTCTTTCTTTTTATTTCTTTTTCTTGCCTGATTGCCCTGGCTAAGACTTCCAATACTATATTGAATAGGAATGGTGAGAGTGGGCACCCTTGTTTTGTTTCTGATCTTACTGGAAAAGCTTTCAACTTGTCACTATTGAGTATGATGTTAGCTATGGGTTTGTTAGATATGACCTTTCTTATGTTGAGATATGTTCTGTCTATATCCAATTTGTTAAGAGTTTTTATCATGAAAGGATGCTGCACTTTGTCAAATACATTTACTATTCAGATAATATGATTTTTAAACTTTCATTCCATTAATGTGGTATATCACATTCATTGATCTGTGTATGTTGAACTATCCTTGTATCACTGGAATAAATCCCACTTGATCATAGTGTATGATCCTTTTAATGTGCTGTTGAATTCAGTTTGCTAGTATTTTGTTGAGGATTTTTGCATCTATGTTCATCAGGGATATTGGCCTCTAGTTTTCTTTTCTTGTGGTGTCCTTATCTGGCTTTTGTATCAAGGTAATTCTGACCTTATCCAATGAGTTTTAGAGTGTTCCCTCCTCTTCAATTTTTAGGAAGAGTTTGAGGAATGAAGTTAATTCTTTAAATGTTTAGTAGAATTCACCAGTGAAGCCATCTGGTCCTGAGCTTTTCTTTATTGAGATGTTTTTGAATAGTGATTCAATCTCCTTGCTCATATTGGTCTGTTCTGATTTTCTATTTCCTCATGATTTGGTCTTGGCAATTTGTATGTTTCTAGGAATTTATCTATTTCTTCCAGGTTATCCAATTTTTTGGTGTATAATTATTCATAGTAGTCTCATGATTCTTTGTATTTCTGTGGTATCAGTTGTAATATCTTTGTGATTTTGTTTATTTGAGTTTAAGTACTCTAAGGTATATGAATTGACAAAGTATTAATATTTTTAAATTAAAGAAGTGTGTTATGAATAAATTATTGATTATTCCTGTTCCAAAATTGAAAGCAGGAGCTCTGATTAAAGTAAATTTTTAGAACACATTTTCTTGGTCTTTCAGGGAGACTCTGGTGGCTCATTAGTATGTAGACATGAAACAGGTCTCTTTGTCCTGTATGGCATTGCCGGCTGGGGAGCTGGCTGTGCCCAGCCAAGGAAGCCGGGTGTATTTGCCAGGGCAAGTGTCTTCTTGGACTGGATCCAATCCAAAATCAAAGGTAAATATTTTTCAGATATTATTATTCTTAGAGTAGGTTTGCGAGAAGTGAGTGTGGTAGAAATCAGCATTATGAAAGAAAAAAACCATAGAGTAGTATTTCATTTATTTTAGTTTCTAAAACATTAAAAGGCACATTAAAATTCTGTAAGAATATGTTCTCCCTTGGGCAGAGTGGGAGTAAAACTGACTTTTCCTGGGGCTCCTGTAATCCTAGATTTGCATTTTCTTTTGACAAAAGCTGTTTTGGTATAGACTACATTTTGTTTCGAGGTTTTCATCTTATTTTTAGCATGTTCTCTCCAGGTGCAGGTCCTGCTTCACTTCAGATAAATAATGAAAGCAAAACCTTACCAAGACAACAGTTGCCACCACCCACACCCTCAACAGACAATGCATCTGGACCAGGTAATAGATGTTCATGTTATCCGCTTAATGCAGCTAGTAAGAATTTAGCAAAAAGCATGGCATGTCTGGGTTCGCTAATTTTCTTTGGAACAGGATAAGCCCTGTGTTTTCATTCTGGCTGGTAGTTTAAACTGAAGAAGGGGAGTGTTGTTACTGTGACCGTCTGGGTTTCTTTTCTACCCCCACAGATATAGCCATTGTAGGTTAAAAAAAAAAGTCCTGTGGTTGTGAACAAATGCTTGAATTTTGGAGGAGTGCATAGAAAGAATTATTCTGACCTCTGATCCATTTATTCCTACATAAACAAAGGTCCTTAGATTTTCAGGTATCTCGCTAGGTGAGGACTCTGGATATGAGAGAGAACCACAATCAGCGTCAGTGTTAGTCACTCGTGATTCCCCCACAAGTGTCAGTGTCTGTTTGCTAATGGGATTTTTATTTTTTGTTAAAATCAAACTGCAACTGGAGAATTAGAAATCGGTAATAGACCTGTAGGGAGATGAAAGTTCTATGATGCCATCATTCTTGGTTTCCAGGTGGTCACAGTCTCTTCGTTCTCACCCATCTCTGCCCCCATCCACCCCACATACAGTCAAGGCCAGTAGACAACTAGAAAGAGGTGGGGGAAGATTGAAGAGGATACAAGAGACAGGGTGAATTGCTAGAGTGATGACCTTCAGTAGGAGAGAAGGGATGAGATCTTGTGCTCAGCAGGAGGGGTTGGTCTCAGAAAGGAGCAAAGTGCATATATCCATAGTTGCTGGATGGGAGGCAGAATATTTATGCTGGCATATGGGTACATGTGGGGATTGGAGTTTCTGGCAATTTTTTAATTGCTTCTATGCACTTAGTGGATGAAGCAGGGTTGAGGAAGAGGGCTTGGGGGTTTTAAGAGAAAAAGAAAGTATGAGATAGTTCTCTAAAAAAGTGACAAAGTGCATGGACTAGTAAAATGTAGTAGGATTGCTGGGCAACATAAAAGCTTCTGAGATTAATGATCACGAATTTAGAGGGAGACTGACCAGTTAGCTTAGTTGTATGTATTCTTCTGGAGACACTGAGGGGTAGCACATAGTTGCAGAACAGATGGAAGGTAGATTCAATCAGAATGGGTTTTCCCAAATATGCAAGATTATAAGGGTATTGAAAGCATGTAAGAGGAAGGGATTAAAATGATGTATTATTGGAATTTAAGCTAGGAAAAGAGTGAATGAGGGTGAGAGATGAGTTAGGGACAAAGAACAGGTGGTTGGATAGATGAATAGCAAGTCTCAAAAGGTGAAAGGAGCATTGGAGGGAGCTGAGAAGATGAAGATTGTGGATGGAGACAGCAGTGCTTGAAACAGAGCTATGGAAGGCTTGGTGTTATTGCTGGGGGCCAGGTCCTGAGGGGCTCACTGCAGGGGTGGGTGGCTGAAGTCGGGTGGAGAACAAGATCATTGGAAGGAAGTTGAGAAATTGAGAAGCCTCAGTGATGGGTCCATCATCTATATGGCTACTGAAATCAGCAGGATTTGTGGCAGAAATAGTGTTGCAGAAAATGACTGCTAAAATCTAGGAATAAGAAGGGGTAATTCGGGGACCATTTGTGGGTGGTATGGTCTGACAACATAAGAATCAAAGGGTCCTATTTAGAATAAAAGTGAATCTGGAATTGGGGTTTAGATGGAGCACAGACTTAGGCCCAAGATCCTAAAACCTAATGATCTCGATGGTTTGAATTAAATGAACAATTTTAATTAGTGCATAAGTAAGTGAATTCATGTCAAGCACTTAAAATAGAGATGGCATGATGAATGATAATAGTCAGCAAGTGGTGGCCCGTAGTGACCAACTAATGTATTCATTGAATTGCTGTCCCATTCGGGCTATAGAAAATGAACACCATTTTAATAGTGTAACCAGAGATGTTTCTCATTTGTGTATGTTCAGAAATACATGTGCATGCCAAAGACCTTTGCAAGTTTCACATGGGAAAGGGTATTGTTTTGTTTTAATTCTGTGAATATTCTATAAGAGAAAATGTTGGGACTATCCTATCTTTAGCATCCACCCACTCCCATCACTGGCTTTTTACACATGAGGATTGTTAGCCCATTTATAAAAAGAAGTGACTGGTTGGGAGTTCATGACTTTACATGATTTGGTTCATTTTCTAGGCAGATTTGTCATAGAGGATTCATGGGGACAGGAAAAAAATGATTGAAAAGACATTTGGGCCCAGACTCACAATTTCAGTTGTTTTGAGCAAGGGAAGAACTTAATTCTCTTGTTTCATATGCTATCCCAGACTGGAGGGCACAGGGTGGGGGAAGATTAGAGACTGGGAAATCAGTTAGGTTACTGTTAAATCAAAGTAGATATATAAATATCTAAATTAGATTATAGTAGCCATCTAAATGAAAGAGAGAATTTACAAAGAGGTAACAGGACTAGGGAATTGAATAGAATCCTGAATTCTTACAACATTTCATCTCCCTTCTTCACCTTCTGCCACTCTTCATTTCTATTCTTCATGAAAGTATATTTATGTATGTGTCACCTGAGGTCGTTAATTGCTCTATGGCAAAGCATATATAATAATGCATGTATTAATTCATACTCAGACATTAAAATGTGTTCATTTGAATACAGAGTATTTCAATTTGTAATTGCTCGGAGGATTTTTGTCGAGGGAATACACAAAGGGGAAGGAGGAGGAGTTGAGGGTGTAAGCTGAAGGAACAGCAGCTGACTGCAGGGCCAGTGGGCCAGAGAGCCCCTGGCATCTGAAGCTCTGCAGGTAGCCTTGCAGGTCCAAAGGTGCCCTTGGACTTCAGAGCAAGTGGAAGAAGTGAGAGACATTCAAATGTCTGTAGCACATCCTCCTTTTTTTGATCTCAGTCACGAATTCCACAAATGTAATCATTTGTCCCAGCAAGATAAATGCTCAGTGAAATTAGTGAAGCTTTTAGGAACAGACCTTCAGTAGCATCTCAAAGAAGGAAGGAAATGAAAGCATGCGAGAAGTAGAGAGTGCATACCCACTGTGCATCTCCTAAGGCATTTAGAAGATTCAGTGAAAAGAAATTTTAAATAATGATAATTTAAATTCTACTACAACCTCATTTCAAGAAAATAGGACACGTTAAATGGGATGATCATTTTTACCCAAGGACATGTAACAGAGAGTAATAAAGTTTTAATTTTCTTCTTGCAAGCCTAAATTTTTCAAGTTTGTGATAGATCCGCGCTTTGCTTTGTTCATGTTGGTCCCTGGTGTGTGTGTGCTCTGAATTGTAGGTTGTTACTCTGAGGTGGAACTAGAAGAGCCCAGAGGCTTTTTCTCAACTCCAGGATATCCACTGGATTATAGAGGAGAACTGGAATGTTCTTGGGTGCTCAGAGTGTCCCCGAACAGTATGGCAAAATTGACGGTTGAGTACCTGTCACTGCCTTGGTCTCCTGTGTGTCCAGATTCAGTTATGACTATTTACGAAGAAAGCCATGATGAGAGAAGGGTGTCAGGTAATCCTTGCTGGCATTTCAACCCTGTGCTGGGAGCCTTTTCTATATAGGCTGCTTACAATCACGAGAGAGCTTGACTTGGGTACCACTATCACCAAAGTGTTGATTCATGTAATAGGCATGCCTTTCTTTCTTTCTTTTTTTTTTTTAAGGCACACTTAATATTTTCAAAACTTGAATTTACAAAACAGGTGTACTAGAGGTTGAGTGTGAGTGTGTGAGAGCTCAAGGTCTTCAAGCACACCAGAACCATGCCAGAATGCCCGAAATATATCCGATAGAGGAGTTAAGATGGTTAAAAATCAGATGGGGGGTGGGTGTTGGATTTTAAAATAAAGCAAAATATATTAAAGGCTTTTACAATGGAAGAATTAAAAATATTTGCTAATAACATGCCAGCGTGTGTGTGCTGGATTCGGGAGTGTATGGAGGCCAGGGAGGTGCTCTTAAGGGAGAGATTGTGTTCTTGGGATAAATTCTGAGATTAAAGCATAGAGTTAGAGGGCATAAACATTTATTTAAAGAATCTTTATAAATACTGTCTCATTTAGGGGCACCTGGGTGGCTCAGTTGGTTAAGCATCTGCCTTGTCATGATCCCAGGGTCCCGGGATTGAGTCCTGGGCTCCCTGCTCAGAGGGAAGTCTGCTTCTCTGTCTGCCCCTCCACCTGCTCTCATGCTCTCTCTCTCTCTCTCTCTCTCAGATAAATAAATAAAATCTTTAAAAAAAATACTGTCTCACTTAGACTATGGAACAAAGCTATTAATAATCTGGCTTATCCACTTTGTACATTTTTCTCCTGCGATCAGATGGCCTTCCCCATCCGCCTTGATTAAAACAGCTCCAGGTCTTCTTGTAGCTGGAATAAAATCAAAATCCCTAGCACGACCTTCGGTCCCCCTCCCTGACTCACATGATCAGGTGCTGTCATTCTCACCTCAGGGCCCTTGTCCCGCTCCTTGTCCTAGCTCTTCAGAGAGCTCCTTCCTGACCTGTCCCTCACCTCCCTCAAGGCTTGACTAGATGTCACCTTCTTAACGAGGCCTACCTTAATTGCTGTCAACTGCATCACCTCCTGCCTGGGTAGTTCTTCGTGCCTCCCCCTTTTCTTTAGCACTTACTATTTTCCAACATTATGATTTTTTTTTCATGTTTGTGGTTTGTGTTTTCTCTATTGAATGTGAGCTTTTGGAGGGCTAAAACTTTCATCTCCTCATTTGAAGACTCTCCAGGGTCTAGAACAGTATGTGAGACTTAAAAGGCACTCAATGAGTGAATGAATGAATGATAGGTCACCTCCTCAAAGAGGACTTCTCAGTCTAAAATAGCACCATTCATTCCCTCCCAAAGTCCTTTTCATCATATAATGTGGATCATTTCACTTGTAGCCTTGATCTCTATTTGAAATCATCTTCTTTATTTACCTGCTAAAATAAAAGATTCATGAAAGCAGGGATCTTGCTATTTTGTTCCTTACTGTATCTTCGCAAATTAGAATCATGCCTGGAGACATAGCATAATTTTTTTCACAAGTGTATACTGATAAATTACTCTTCAGAAAAGCTGAATCAGTTTTCACTGCCATCAGCAAAAATGGGAGCCTCTTGCACCATGAGTATAACTGAATAATGTCAGTTTGATAGGCACTTTTACTTTTTTTAATCATTAATGAATTTTTTTTTCATATGTTGGTTAGCTATTTGTATTTTTTATTTCTTGTCATTACCATCCATTTTCTGAGTATTTTTATTGGTTTATAAAAGCTGTTATACATATATTTTTCCTTTGTCATAAGTTGCAAGTATTTATTCATAAGGTTGTTATTTTCCTTTCATTTTTTTAAAAGATTTTATTTATTTATTTATTTATTTATTTATTTGAGAGAGAGAGTGCTCGTGAGTGAGGGGAAGGGCAGAGAGGAAGGGAAAGGGAGAGAGAAAGGAGACTCCCCGCTGAGCATGGAGCTTGACACAGGGCTTGATTTCATGACCCTGAGATCATGACCTAAGCCGAAACCAACAGACACTTAACTGACTGAGCCACTCAGGCGCATCTTTAATTTTTATTATATGTTGATGTAAACATTTAAAAACTTGTTTAAATCTGTCTGTAAACATCTTTGATCTTTGATTTATCTCACTGCTTTTTAAATATTTATTGTTCAATCTGAGTTCAGAAAAAAAATTTAATTACAAACTTCTTTAATCCTGCTGAAATGTTTTTTCTCATATGGTAAAGTGATGCTGTATCTTTTGCTTTAAGAAAAAAATGATTTTCTTTCCAACTTGTAGCACTGTATTATTTACTAGATTCTCATCTAAAAAGAAACATTTTCTGGGAAAACTTACCTTTATCTTTATAACCTATTGAAAACCCATGCTTGGCGATGTTGTGGATTAACTGAAGAATCCCTATAATTTTCCAATGTAGCACTTATTTGATTTGAAATTGTCAGCTTGAACCTTGTAGAATGGTTCTATCTCTTCAGATGATAGCTAGCAGAACTGCAAGACTATAATGGAGGTATTACCCCTTATTCAAGCCAGATAGTAGTCTTCTATACTGTAAAATGCTATCTTTTTCCCTGTGGGAGCCAGCAACTCACTCATTCAACAGCTGCATTGATCTATACTTGTTACAAATAGGTATTTGATCATTTTTCAAATAATATTTCGGGGTGCCTGGGTCAGTCATTAAGTATCTGCCTTCGGCTCAGGTCATGATCCCAGGGTCCTGGGATCGAGCCTCACATCGGGCTCCCTGCTTGATGGGAAGCCTGCTTCTCCCTTTCCCGCTCCCCCTGCTTGTGTTCCTGCTCTCGCTATCGCTCTCTCTGTGTGTCAAATAAATAAATAAAATCTTTAAAAAATAATAATAATATTTCAACAGCATTTACCCTAATGTGTTATGCCATCTAATATGTTTTGTTCTTTTCTCCTTCTCAGATATAATCTCTTCCTTTTCTTGCTCCACAGATACTTGTAAGGAGGATCTACTGGGGACTAGAGACCCAGTCTTCTTGTTTGTTGGGATTCAGTAGTGAGCAAAATGGACAAAAGAAATCCCTGCCCTTATCAAGCTTATATTCCACTGGGGAGTGGACACATAATAAGAAAATAAAATATGCAATGTATTAGGTAGATGAGCTATGGGGAAAATGAAGTGGGAAGAAAGAGAAGAATCTGGGATGTAGGTGTCATACGGTCATATGCAGTGTAACCAGCAAATGTCTTTCTGAGCAGGTGATATTTAAATAAATGTAGGATGATACTGACTTAGTAGTAGTAGAGGAGTTTGATCCTAAGAAGATCACAGGTTCTTTTTTTTTTTTTTTTTTTTTTAGATTTTTTTTTTTTTTTTAAATTTATTTGAGAGACAGAGAATGAGAGACAGAGAGCATGAGAGGGAGAAGGGTCAGAGGGAGAAGCAGACTTCCTGCTGAGCAGGGAGCCCGATGCGGGACTCGATTCCGGGACTCCAGGATCATGACCTGAGCCGAAGGCAGTCACTCAACCAACTGAGCCACCCAGGCGCCCTCACAGGTTCTTTTTACACCTTCTTAATCAGCCCTCTGAATTGTTTTAGAATTATGGTTATAATTTTCCCTTTCAGCTTTGACTCAGGTCCTCAACCTAAAGCAATCAACAGATTGACTGTAGAGAAAGAATAAATTTTCAGATAGAAGTTTTTCCACCATAGATTTTTCATAGTGAGATATTTTTAATAAGTAGGTTACTTTACTAGAAGAAAAATGGCATATCAGCATCATTTTAAAGATGAAATAATTTACTTCCTACTGTCCTTCAAGGGATCAATAGGACATAGTAGACTATGATGAGTACTGGATTCATGGGCCTGGGTTTAGATCCTGAGTCCCCACGCTACCAGTCTGACTTTGGGTGAGTCACTTGAATTCTGGAGCCCTGTTTCCATCATTTTGCAGAGTGAAATAAATTCCTCCCTCATGGGTATAAACTTTTTTTTTTTTTTTTTAAAGATTTTATTTATTTATTTGACAGAGAGAGACACAGCGAGAGAGGGAACACAAGCAGGGGGAGTGGGAGAGAGAGAAGCAGGCTTCCCGCAGAGCAGGGAGCCCGATGTGGGGCTCGATCCCAGGACCCTGGGATCATGACCTGAGCCGAAGGCAGACGCTTAACGACTGAGCCACCCAGGCGTCCCCATGGGTATAAACTTTTAACTAGTAGACAAGTCCTGGAGATCCAATGCACACTATAGTGAATATAGTCAACATTTGTATTATAATCATCAAACTTGCTGAGGGACTAGATCTTAATTATTTTCACTACAAAAAGAAATGGTAATTATGAGAAGTGATAGAAGCTAACTATCACTAGAATGGCAGTCCTATTACAATACATAAATGTATCAAATCAACATGGTGTACACTCTAAATTTATACAATGTTACATGTCAAATATAGTTCACTAAAAATAATTGTTATAATAACTAAAGTAGAGAAACTGCTAAAACTTTTTTTTTTAATTCTTGTGTTTTACTAGATTTCATTTTTTAAACCTAGGTGAATTATGTGGAAGAGGGCTTTACCCAATAATTTTCATGAGCTCCGGACCACTGGTGAGAGTGGCATTTCATTCCCTTGTGCAAGGTGCTTTGGGCATAAGTTATATTGTCTTTAGAGTCCAAGGTATGCTTCATCCTTTTATAAACTCATAAAGTTAAAAATCAATGTTTTTCTTTTTAGAGCTGTTTCAAAACGTATACATTGTTTTGTAAGAAATGGTGTTTCTGTGGGGAGTTTATGTAGAAAGGAAAATCTATTTAAGGGCTCTGAGATTGGTCAGATTCAAAAGAGAAACTGCTCAGTGGAGAGCTTGATTGACTTGTAAATCATCCAGAATTGTGATTTCTGGATGTGGCTCCGATATGTTGATTTCAAGACAACATTTTTTATTGTGATGTGATTTTATGCCACAGACGGCCTTTTCTGTGGATTAGAATGTAAGAGTTCTAACTGTTAGCTGGTTGACTAGTTATGGATAATTTATTAGCTCTGTATTAAAGTTTTCTTTATAGTGATATTATAATAATAAAAGGTTAGAATGAGTTTTTAAGTTAAACTACACAAATATTAGATGCTACCATTGTAAATGTAAATGCTATGCAATTCAGACTTATCAGATTGCATTTTAGAACAAGTAATTAATAAGGCTTTTTATAAGATTTTATGTATTTATTTATTTATCGGAGAGAGCACACAGCAGGGGGGAGCAGGCAGAGGGTGAAGCAGGCTCCCTGCTGAGCAAGCAGCCTGATGCGGGACTCAATCCCAGGACCCTGGGATCATCATGACCTGAGCCAAAGGCAGACACTTAACCGACTGAGCCACCCAGGTGTTCCTTAATAAGGCTTTTTGACTTTCATAAGTATAGGTAACTAAAAGCTAATTTCTCTCCTTGGCACCAAAAAGCATTGCAGAGATATACTTGGGGAAAAAAGTTCAGTGAGTAATAAAGAGAAGCGTGCATATCATATGAAAGTGTTTTCCTAAAAAAACTATAAGAATGTTGCTTTTAGATTAAGTTGTGCAGAGAACTGGCATTATCTATAGTTTTTCCACATTATCTTCCGTCGACTTGAGGCTGTGCCAAAGACAATTCTGAGAGAAGTGCTGTTCTCTGTATCTTTGAATGATTCAGATAGAGACTTTTCAGTGAAAATAACCACTTCTGTTAACCTTTTTCTAAAACAGGGAGGGAAAGTGACTTCTCTGATAAAAGGCATATAATAAGCCTCTCAAAAATTAATTTTATTTTCATTGCCTTTTTTTTCCTTTATTTTTAGGTCCAAAGGGCAGCAAAACTACCAAACTTCTCCAGAGTTCAAACCAAGAACATACGGCCACTTGGGAGGATGTTATCCTGACTAAACCAGGGGGAATCATACAGATCCCAAGATACTCTCACAGAACCATTATGAGGTGAGGAAGGAATGTTTATTATGATGAAAGAAGTTTGTGAATGATCCCTTGACAAGCAGCAACCCTTGCTTCAGGCATTATTTTCCACCTCCTCTCCTTGAAGAATAGACTTTGAGGTGAATCCCTGGTCTGAGGCCTTCAGTATACAAAAACTGAATGTAAGATTGTCCCTGTTGATAAATTGTGTACTTCCTCCACAAAAGAGATCATTTATTAGGTAAAGTAGAAAGTCAAATCTCTATCAAACAGTTTTGGAGTTTGAAATAATGTATGTAGATGGTCTTCTGGCACATATTAGGTACTCAATTAATTGTTCTTGAATTGACAAAATAGAGAACTTTCCTCGAATTAAACAACAGAATAAATTTAAAGTGTGAAGTGAAAAGTGAAGATTTGTGTAATATCAATCCTGAGTAGACTTATGTGATTTGAGGGAGTTTGAGGCAAATTCAGACAAATTGCCAACCAGAATTTAGAAGACTATGCGTGATTGACCAGCCATTCACCAGGACAGGTGAACTTAATTAAAACTCTTAACAAATTATTAGAAATATTTTTAATTGTTACAATTTAAAGTAAAAAAAATCTTTCTTTCACCCAAGCACAAAGAAGCAGATAGCATCAATAACAGTGATGCATGAAATTCTGAACGAAGTCAATCACAGTATGTGCTATTTGGAAATCATTCTGGACTTTCTTTTATCTGTGCTGTAGTTACCACTGGAAGTTATCAGCCCCTTTACAGCACGTCATTCGCCTTGATATTATCAACTCCCAGATGAAGCCGACGCCCTTGGCCTGTCAGGGTCACATGTGGGTTTATGAAGGATTTGGATCAGGCAAAAAATTAATAGGTAACTAATATCCCATAAAGAACTATGCTCTTGATTTTTTAATGAAATATTCCCAGATTGTTTTGCATTCAGTGTGACTTACAGATGATGTAAATTATGTGATACTGAAATAGCCTTACTATTTTTTAGATTTGTATTTGAGATTAAGCTAACACTCTCTCAGACTGAGTTAAAAACAATACCCAACTATGTGCTGCTTACTTGGGTTATACCTAGATTAAACTTGCCGAGAAATACTAAAAATAAAGAATGGATAAAGCAGTTTTAGACAAATGTAACACACAAAAAAATTGAGACTATAATATTAATCAGGCAAAATAATATCCACCAGAAAACGCATTAAATGGGCTAATTAATTAGATAGTAGCTGGAAACCTCATTACATTGACTTACATTGATCTTTATGAAAGAAAGAAAAATCCAGAGTTTTCCAGATGTGCCACAAACTCAGTAGTTCAACTCTGTCAAGGTGAAGGTATGGCAGTTCTCTTGGCCTTTCCCTAATGTTTCCATAATGGCTATTTCAGTTCTTGGCATTCCATAGAGGAAAAAAGAAGAAGGCACACAGAGAAGGAGTACACCATCGAGAAAACACATTTCCAAGAATCCTATAGCAGATTTCAGTCTCTTTGGCCCGACTGGGAAATGACTAAGGACAAAGCGAATGAAATGGGGCTTGAGCTGGCTGACCAATGTTACCCAATGTGATGTGATAATAGCAGTCCAGATGGAAACCTGATGGCGCTGGATCCAGATCTCAGTTCTACCACATAGTAGTTAAATGATTTGGGGAATATTCCCAAAGCTTTCTCAGACTCTGTTTCCTGAATTGTGACAAGAGAATAATAAGATCTATCTTAGCTTTTTATGTGATTTATAAAAATAGACACCCCCATCACTACCACCACACACATATGTAGGTGCTATAAATTCTTAATTTACTTAGTCAAGGACACCTACGCCTGATGAAACCAGGTGGCTGCCCATAGGGAGAGGATGTGTGGCATGATGCTGACCTTTGACTCCCTAAGAGAGACCCAGATGCCAATGTCCCTCTTCCTTCTGGCAGATAGGATCCTGCCAGAGTTGATCAAACAGCCAATTGCTAAACCACCATCCTTTTATTCTTTGGACTTACATTACCATCCTAGAAGTAGACGCACTAAAAATCTCCATGTTTCTACTTAAGGAAATGTTAATAAACGCTGATAGTTCCTGGTTCCTGAGCCCACATACTATCAATGAGGCCACAGCTTCTTGTGGAGAGAATGCAGAATCTGCCCCCAGCATCCTTGGAAATTATCTACACTTCTTCCTTTCTTGCCAGGATGTCTGTTACTGGTACTGCCAATGAGATTGTTTTGAGAATTAAATGAGAGAATGCATGGTAATATAAAAGAAAGCAAACTTCTGTCATGTTTGAATTAGAAATATATGTTTTTATTCCTATTCTTAAAATTGTGTTGCTTAGAAGAAAAGGTTAGACTGTGGTTTCCCTAGTGCCTCTCCATCAGTGGGGTGTCAGAGTACACAAAGTTTGGAAGAACAAAGAAATAAAGAAAGGGGAAAGAGTATGTTAGTTGTATTAGTTACACTTTCTAATGTTAATGAACTATATACCTGTTTTTCTTAGAATATGTTCATAAAACATATATACTATTTCCTATCTCCTTCCTAAAATTTCAGTTTTTGCAAGTGATACAAGTTCCAGGGGTTGATTCAATGCGTGAGGTCGATAGGTTACTCAATATTAAACATAACCAAATATAATTTATCTCAAGAATGCAAGGATAGTTTAATATTGTAAAATGTACTGCATATAATAAAACTACCATGTGAGGAAAAATAGATATAAGTATACAGCAATCACATCCTTAAAACCATACAGTAAAATAATAAAAGATGTAATAGAAAACTAATTTTATTTATAATTAGCGATGAAAAACCTACAACTAGGAATAACTGTTAAACAAAACTCAACCAAATAAATTTGAAGGTCTAACTGGCTTTATTAAGGGACTTCAGCATCGAGCAGCATGCCATCTGGCAAGTAGAGGGATGCTCTGAGGAGCTGTACAAAATGAAAGGATTTTATAGAAAGAGGGCAGGACGGTTAGCAGAAGAAAAGAAAGGGGCTCTTATACATATTACCTCCTCTTCCTTTGGGGAATGGAGAGGGCCCATGTGACACTGTATCTCATTGGTACTGACCAGAAAATTCCCCACTGACTGGTTAAGACTGCATTTCTGGGGGAGGTTGAAACTGCAATTAGGTTAGGTATTAAGCCCCAGTTTGGTGACGTGGACTCACATAAGTGACTCCATTTTGGGCCCGTGGTTTTCTTTTCGATATAACCCTAAAGTTAAATATGAGATTTATTGTGCAGATATAAAACTTTACACACATACACCCAAGCATAAAGATATGAACAGAGAAATGTACCATGTTCTAAAACTGGAAGACAGAATTAACATTAATTCACCAAATTAATGTATAAACGTAGTGTAGTTCCCAGCAAAATCCCATGGGAATTTTTCTTTTCAGAGAGTGAGATAGAAACTAATAATAACTATTTATCTTTAAAATAAATAGGACTAACTGCAAATGTTTTGGCTCAGCCCTGATTAAATTTCAAGTTAAAACCAGAGTCCCCAAAGGTTTTTTGTTTTTGTTTTTGTTTTTTTTTGTGATGAGACAAATTATCAGATATTAAAACATACTTTAAAACAATGATAATTAAAACAGTAGTACATACACATAGAGACACACATGAGTAGAAATAAATAGAATAAAAGGGAAAGTATAAGATATTTATAGATGATAAATTTGGCATTACAAATCAGAGAGGAAAATATAAATTATATTTTTCATAACTTTGTACAAGAGCCAATTAAAGAGTGAGGCATTTTTCTTACAAAGTAGAAAAAAATGGGTAATTAACTTTTGATGCAGAAGGAACTTCTCATATAAAAGCAATAGGAGAAATAGGAAATTATCAATAAATTCCTATATAATTAAAAACTTTTCTGCCTCAATAGAAACAAAATTTAAAAACAAGTAACGAACTTGGGATTTTTAACAGGTCTGAGAAAGGTTTAAGGTAAATAACAGGGAATGTTTACAAATCAGTGTTAGAAAAGTTCAAATCTGTAAAAATAAGTTTATAGGCCCCAATATCTTTGATGCAGCTGTGATTACATTTCACATTAAAACCAGAGTCTCCAAAGCTTTTGATTTTTATTTTGTTCATTTCCCAAGAGATGACAAACTATTGACCCACATGATTTTGAGAACCTAAAGCCCTGGATTAACCATTAGCCTCTTCTCACAGATAAGAAATGTTAGTGAGTATTCACCTGTCAGTTCCTGTACAATCTAAATTAAATCTCTTACTTTGTTTCTTGTCACAATGAAGTTGATCCTCTGGACGTCTGTTTACTAAAGAAAGCAGAGTTTTTCCTGTAGGGGGGAAAAGCTTAATTCTTAGGATTGTTGACTTGAAACCTTGATCCTATTGAATGTTAGAGCAAACTACCTTTGTTAGAATGTTTATTTCAGAAAAATACTATGTATGCTCACTTAAAGCTAGAAATGGTTTGTCATAGAAAGCATGCCAATTGCCACACCTTGCCTCTTATTCATTTGGCTATGCCGTGGGTAAATGAAGATTGTATGTAGCTGAGGCTCAAGTATGCTCCCTATATATGATTATTTTATTTCAGTGTGGTGACAAGAATAATTGTTTAGTTCTCTGAGGACCTAGCTAGACCATGTCATATTCTTTTATAATACATTACTTTAAAGAGATCTACCTAGGTTATTCTAGCCATTGTAGGAACTGGGTCCTGTGCTGTAGTTGGTTTAGAGCCCTGTCCTTAGAAATGCTTAGATTTAGGAGTCTGGAATTTCTTTCTCTCTATTCTAATTGGGTTTTCTTCTGCTTAATTTTCTCATTTTTGTATTCTTGGGAGTGGATATGGTATAAATTCGTAATTTCAAAAATAAGATTTTTTTCTCTTACTTTGCTCAATAACCTTTGCTTTGATAAGTGGTAAGTTTGTGTATGCTTGTTTTTTCTTTATTTTGGGCTAGGAAAATTGTGTGGAGGAAATTCACCTTCATTAAAATCTCATGGTCCTCTAGTCATGCTGATTTTCACATACAATGTCAGTTGGGCCATGGAAGAATTTTCTTTGAGATATTCTTTTCATATTTCTGGTAAGCCTATTGCTTTCATATATGTTTATGTGTATGTTTTTGTTTTGCGCTTTATTAGGAAAAATCTGTCATTAAATAGATTGAATTCTCTCTTTTGTCTGCTTTAGAGGAGAAGAAAAAGAACAGTGTTTAAGGTATGACTTCTGTAATCTGTGGAGGCCCCAAGCTAAACCTCTATAAAGTAAAAGATTGATCAGATCTGTCATTTTTTCTTAAAGCACCAAAGAATTTTGTCTGTTTTTCTGGGTACTTGGATGATTATAACAATATAGGAGGAAACTTTTATCCCTAGCATAAAAGTTTCAAGTAGATTTTCTCTTTTGAAATTAATTTCCTTAATGTACTAGTATATTCTTTTTCACTTGTTTGATGGACAGTTCATTTATATTGGTTGCAACCAGATTATTGAAAAATATGCTTTGCCCAACATTCCCATGACTTGGGTGAAGACACTGATAGCATTATGAAAATTGAGAACTATTAATTTGCAATTGAGGTTTAATTCTGAACAGTTATTAGAATTGCTTTCGTCCTTAAGATTAATCAATTTATACTCATTAAAAATGTTAATTGGAATACAATTGGAGAGGCATTTCTACCAAAAGTATTTAATTTAGTCTGGTAACAGTCTCTGCCCTAGTAGAGTTTATAATCTAGTGGGAGAGATAGTCAATAATCAAATAATCACATAGAAAAAATATAGAGTAAAAAAACTATTGTTTTGAAGGAAAAATACAGTGTACAGTAAAAATATACAGTGGAGGGATCTTAGTTTGGTAAAGGATGACAATGGAATTGTAGGAAAACTTTAGTTTCTTTGTTTTCTTATCACAGAACTCCATGAGATTTATTTCTACTCCTCTTTTGCCCTCATTTTTTTCTTAGATCCATTCCCATAGGGGATGTGTTTGTTACCATTCCACAGGCATTGGTCTTACCAAAGTTACCAATGACTTCCCCCACCCCCCAAGTCCAGATCCAAGAGATCCTTCTCAGCCCTAACAACGTTTGGCACAGAAGAGCTCTCCTTCCTTCTAGAATCTACTTGTCTTGGCCTCCAGGAAACCATTCTCCTTAGCTGTCCTCTTACTTCACTGATCTCTTTTAGAGCCTCTTGACTGGTGGCTCTTCATTTTCTCTACCACTAAAGGTAGAGGTGTCTCTGGACCCAGTCTTTGACTCTCATTTCTTCTTTACTTGTACTCACTCTTCAGTGACCTTACCCAATCCCTAGCTTTCACTACCATCGATACGCAAATAACTCCCAACTTCTTTTTTATTTTTGACCTCCAGCTCTGTATCAGCAGTTGCCTCCCCCTCCACTTGGATATCTGATAGGCATCTCAAACTTAATGCTGTTATCTCCAAAACCTGCCACTGTGCCTCGTAAATAGCTGGTGCACAATAACTGTTTGAATAAAGGCAATTACATTTCAGCTGGGGCAGATTAGGGAAAAGAAGGTGAGGAGGTAGCTCCTTATCCAGTAAATGGGTAAGAAATGGATCCATGTGCTTATGGGAATCCTGCTGGCTGAGAGCCAATGTATGAACAGGAGTCAACTCAGGAGACTGTTATTATACATACTCAATTTCTGTGTTCAGATAAACATAGAAAATCATTAGTGCAGCTATTTTACAATGACAGCAAAATTTATAGCCCATGTGTGTAGTTTTTTAAAGATCTGACTCCCATCATTCATATTTTTGAGATTACAAATTAAAATATATCAACACGAATTATGTTATATCTATGTGAATCAAAAATATAGAATCATTAAAATTTATGTGAAATATTGAGTAGTATGGAAAAATGGTCACAATAAATTAAATGGAGGAAAAAGATTTTAATTGTGTAAAATGGCATACAAATTTTTTTAAAATGTATGCATAGCATAGGAAAAGACCTGGCCAGGTTTATGTTAAAATGCGAATATTGGTTATTTACAGGCTGGGACTACTGGAGACTATTTTCTTTGAACTCTCTGTAGTTTGAAATTCTTTTATAAGTTGCATATATCACTTTTATAATCAGAAGAATAAAGAAATAGAAAGTATTTAGTTGGATGTATTGACACTAAATATTCTCTTATTCTAGATTCCATGAGAGGAAAAAACAAAGTTAATGATAAAGGTAAGACTATAATGGAAGTAAGGAATCCAACTGGCTTGACTTTGGTTATAAGATATTATGAAAATAGAGTGGAAAATGCCCTTGCTGCTAAACACTGTGTAGTAAGAAGTGCACTCTGACTTCTGTTAAAAACGTTCAGGTGTTTGTGGTCTGATTCTAGTCACTTTATGGTAAAATGTGTATTTGTATTGATTGCCTTAATGTCAAACTTTGTGGGTAGTAGAGACCTGGGCCCATTAAGGAATAGAGAGTGAGGAGGTAGCACCTTAATTACTGGGTGAGAAACACATCTGTTTTGTTAATGGAATCCTTGTAGCTACATGAAGTCTATTTTTTTTTTTTTACGTGAAGTCTATTCATTGCCATTCTTTCCGTATACTTTTTGTCTTTTGGATTACATATATATTTTTTGTTTTCTTCTTCGCTGGACCATTGCATAGTGAAACTAAGGTGATAAGATTATTGATGAAGTAAATCAATTTTTGGATGACATTGCTTTCAGGTTGGATGATACCTAGGACTTTTGGTGTAGGCCCAAGTCTACTCCAAAATTGAATTCTTCAATTCTCTTCTTTGGTGTAGCCCCTTAGCTCTTGTGAATCTTAATGTCTATGTTTCAACTATCTGAGAGCTATCCAAATTTCCCTAACTGATAAATGTTTGCAATTTGAATTGTATGTGCCGTGAGGCTGAACTTGAGGAGCACATAATTTATTCAGAAATTCAGTCTAATGAGGACCCAGGTCTACTTCTCAACCTGCTTGCCCTGTTCTCTGCTCACATTGTAATGGTGTCGAAGTTCTCTTTTTCTGCACTGTATGGGAAATAAACATTATTGTGGCATTTGCAAATTTGGGGAAGTCCTAAAAGTCTTAGGACATACCTGTTGAAGATCAAAGTGATAGATCACTATCATCTGTGGACTGAAGATGATAAAATCTATTTCTCATGATCATGAACATTAATATTGTATATTAATTAAATATAAGCAACAAACTACACTGAAATGTGGATGTGGGTGATTTAGCAGTTCAGTTTGTGAAATGAAATGAAAGAACTTCAGTCTGTCTTCTTTAGGAGGGGTCAGTTTTTCAAAACAAAAGTCATTTAAATCCTGTGTCAGTATACATAAGGAACTATGGATATGAAGAAAGAATGACAGATTAATAAAATTACACTACATTTAGGTTGTAATGGCATAGTTGCACACATTAAAACTAGATTCAGAAAGTAACTCAGCTCCTGGATTATTGTGTTAAATAATTTTTTTCTTTTTTGCTTCAAGGATGTCCAGTATTGGATTTGATTCCAGTTAGTTCTACTGAGATCACATCTCCCAATTATCCTAACATTTATCCCAACATGCTGAACTGCACTTGGACTTTTTATTCCAAGTCAGGAAATAAAATGAAGGCAGTGATTAAAGACTTTACAACAGAAGCATCTTGGAACTGTGAATGGGATTATTTCAGTATTTATGATGGACCAGATCAGCAATCAAGATTACTTGGTAAACTGATCTTTCTTAACCGGCCTACATTACGTGGCACTTCTATAAGCATTTATACAATGCATATATGTGGAAAATATGACCTACACTTGCCTTGGGAAACATATAATTTGTTATCAGTGATTTTTCATGAGATCCTTCATCAGAATCACAGAGCTTTATTGAGCACAGTGGGATGAGTTTGAGCCCACACTCACTGGATCTTCACCTGTAATTCTAGCTCTTCCTGATTTTAGCCTGATTCCTATCTCATTTTGCCATTAGGGGGCACCCTAATTTTGTTTTTCTAAGGTCCTATATTTTAAGAGGTTTCAATTTCTGAACTGCATTTTTAGGTAACTTTTTGAAAATTCGTTTACTCAAATTTCATCTTCACCGTAAAAGTGACCCTTTTTAGACCCAGGGTAAATTTAAGAGGAGAAAAAAGCCAATTAGTTTGAATAATCTTTAGAGATTTATTGGCCACATGGTGTCTATCACACTTGACTGTCAGGCAATATCCTTTCTGAGACTGACTCATAGAAGAAAACTTTTCCAAAGATTTTTTAATCTAATACTGCATCACCTTCTTCAGTCTCCAACGAGTTCTGCTCCTCAGGACGCCGTTAAAATCCACCTATTCCAAAGAGCAAGAGGAGAGTTTTGATACTATCTTTTTCCAGGACCTTGACCTCTCCTGTAATATTATAAGATATATAACACCAATAAGCTCAGCAATTTGCTTTGAAATTCTAAGGGTACCTAACTTTTCCCCATCAGTGAATTTGGTTCCCGTCAAGGAATCTCAAGCAATTAGTGTTGGGTAGAGGGACAGATGGAACATTGCAAGCTATTAGTTCTCCTTAAGATTAATATGAGTATCAGACCCTGTAATCCTCTTGCCAGTGCCCTTCAGCCAAAGATGCCAGGATCACACCATGGGGTGTCTCAGTAAGAGGGGGTTGAACTATTATAGGATTTGGGCTTTGGTTAGGTAATTTTGGAGAGGATCTAAGGAAGTGGACTTGGCTCTAGATTGGTTGCTGTTAGGAAGTGGAGCAATTTTATGATTGGGATCTCAATCATAGGGAAGCCTGACTTGAATAAAGGTAAGACTGCATTTGGTAAAGAAGTGGCAAGCCCTTATTTTAAGAGAGGTCGAAGTTTGGTATTTTGGTGGTTGCACATGACCTTGTTTTGGTCTCACCTTATAGGTTCAAAGAGTCCTTTCTGATGTTGCTGTTCTGTGAGATTGTTTATGTCCAGTAGGAGAACAACATGGTCTAGCTGTGAATGCCAAACCTGTTTCTGAATATCAGGGGCTACTTTTCTCTTTCTTACTCTTTAGTATTCTTCCATCTAGCAACATTCAGAAGTGTCAAACGATTATAAATAAGACTAGTCATATTTTTATAATCAGCTTATATAAATCTCTATAAGAAGGAAGCTATCATTAGTTTGATAGTTTATACAATTTTATATATATAATTTCATTTCAGTGAAACATGCAATTTATATAAGCATTTTTAAACCATGGAACATGGATTCCCATTGCTAATCTCCCAGCTAGTGAATATGGAACCACATTAACCTTTCTTAATAAATTTTTTTATTCATGTAAGTGGAATTCATTAGTTTTTAAGTAGTTTTTAATTATTTGTGTATGTGTAAATGAAGTGGTCCCTAACACCCAAATAGTTTCCATTGCAACGCTTTTACAATATTTTAATGAAAATAAATTCATGGTCTTCTTTCATTTGCCCCGTGAATGTAAGACATCAGTAACCAGTAAACACTATATTAAATGTATAGTTTGAATTCATTCATTACCGAGCATGACCTAATGCGTTGGGCACACTGGAGACACAATGGTGAACAAGTCAGAAATGATCTCTGCCATCTTCTCTTGGAAAGACAGACAATAAATAAGAAAATGATAATATTATATAACGATAAATAATCAAATTATTCCTGCTTGTCAAAAGTAATCTGAAGGAGGTACGTTGCAGAGGAAGGGTACATTTCCTCAGTTCATTCAGCTGTCTGTTCAAATGTTGCATCTAAGGCCTGTATCACATGATGTAAGCAGGTCTCCACCGTCTTTTCTTCTCGGCATTTATCATGACCTGACAGAGTATGTATTTGTCTATAATCTGTCTCCCTCCACCGGAATGAAAATTTCCTGAGAGCAGGACTTGATCTTGTATTCGTTGCTGTATCTCCAGCACGTGGGTAGAGCACTTCCTAACACTTTGTTAATATTCGATGAAAAAATAGGTGAGAAAATGGCCTTGAATGTGGAAAAAGCTTGGTAAGTTGGAGTAGTGTCAGGGGTCAGAGTGATTGGAGACTGAGCAAGGACAGACTGGAGCGAGGTGAGACGGAGGCTTTGCCCCTGTGCAGCTCGGGCTGTGGTAATGAGTTTGAATTTTGTTCCAATCCACTGGGAGCCTGTAAAAGGTATTTGACAAGGGAGTAATTTGAAAGATGCTCTAGCTGCTGTGTCAGGAGTGAGTTTTTGGATGACAGGGTGAAGTCACAAGGCTCTTGTGTTATTCTAGACCTGCACTGTCCAGTCCAGGTTGTTATTTAAATTTAAATTAGTTAAAATGAAATAAAAGGTGGTATTGGCCATATTTAAGTGCTCAATTGCTGCATGTGGTAAGTGACTCCTGTAGTGGGCAGCCCTCATACAGAATGTTCCATCCTTGCAGAATGTTCTGTTAGTACTGTTTTCAACAATAGATATTAACTTATAAGAGGATGGCACCAATGGTGTGCAAGTGAAGTGGACAGATCTGGAGAGAGAACTAATAGAGTTTCCGGGAAGATTGCATATGGGATTAAATATGCAAATCAAGGATGACTGTGGTGTGAGAGGTTAGCATCTACAGAGATGGGGAATACCGGAGGGAGAGATAGATTTGTGGGGAGAGATCTGTTTGGGCCACTTTAAATTCTTAATGCTATGATACATCCAGGTTGAGTTGGCAGTAGGTAGCTACATGTTGAACTCTTGAGCTAGAGGAAAAGTTTGGGCTGGAGATAAAAATTTGAGGATTATCAGCTGCATCAGATTTCTTCTAGTTATCCTCTCTTGGACATCATCGAGATCCACTATCACTCTCATCAGTTTCAAACATGTTCTAGTCTTACCCATCATTTAAAACAAAATAGAACAAGAAATGTAGCGATTGCTCCATTTCTCTGCCTCCCTTTACAGCAAAATCTCTCACTTTCTTAGAAGCTGCTGGATTTAGAAAGTTTATGGGATTGAGGACTAGAAGGTCATGATGAGACCAAACAATTATAGTAGAGAAACACTAATGAGTTGGAGAGATAGGAGGTGGTGATTTAAAAAGCAGGATGTTTGCAATTGAAATTTCAGAGGTATCAAATGACACCATTTCAGAGCTCTGTTTGTAAAGAATTACAAGGAAAAGGAACCCGTTCCCTTGCATCAGATTTAGTGTTGGCACTTCGTGGGCATGCGCTAGCTCAGTCTCGCAGATCTTCAGTCACTGTCTAATCTGCTGGCTGTAGCTCCTGCCCTACTGGTTATTAAATACTAACCTTGGTAAAGCAACCCTTTTAAGGAACCCTGACGCAAACATAGAGCACAATGACCAGGATGCTGAAGGGCCTGGGCACTTGGAAGTGTTTACCTTGGAGAAGAGAAAAGACAGAAGGATCATAATTCTTCCTTTCAAATATTTATGGAATTCTCAGAGACTCTCAGGCCAAATATGAAATTTGTTCTGCCTAATAATATCTAATAGTTATTGAACATTTACCATTATTCAGGCACAGTCCTAAGAATGTATAACTCTCTTAATTTTCTTAACTATCCTGTAGAGGTAGGTTACATTTATCCTCATTTTACTTATTTTTTTAAATTTTCTTAAAAGAGTTTATTTATTTGACAGAGAGAACACAAACAGGGGGAGTGGCAGGCAGAGGAAGAGGGAGAGGCAGACTCTCCACTGAGCAGGGAGCCGGACGGACGCGGGGCTCCGTCCCAGGACCCTGGGATCATGACCTGAGCCGAAGGCAGATGCTTAACCGACTAAGCCACCCAGACGTCCCTCTCATTTTAAATATAAAGAAACCAAGTCACAAAAAGATTGAGCAACTTGTTCCCAGGGACATAACTAATAAGTAGAGAAAGTGGGCTTCAAACCCATGCACTCTGATTCAGACACTACACCAACCATGTGACAGTCGTTCCATTGATACTTTTTGATTCAACATGAAGAACAGTCTAGCAACTAGAACTGTTCAAAAAGAGAAAATGCTCATAAGTTCCATGTAATATCTTCAACATTATGTCCAGGGTTATTTTAGAACAAACTCAGTGTCAGATGAAAGATGGAACTAAATGATCTCTAAGATCCTATATTGGCACTATTCCCAGGCACCCATTTTAAACCTACACATTTTGTAAATGTGTTGTCTATATTTCTAAGTTCTAAATAGAAATACCGTATTTGACAGAACCAAGGATAAAACTATTTTCATACCATTAAGACCTTCCCTCCAGCTTAATATTGTATGATTATTTAATCAGCTGTGAAACTTCCTAGCCACTTAATTATCCACTTACATTTTATATCTGTTCACAGGATATCATAAGATACTTTATTAAGTGCTTCATTGCAATCATGATTCATTAAGTTTATCTCCTTCCCCCTAGCCACCACCTAATTAGCTCTTTCAACAAAAATTAATTAGGTTACTTGAATGTGACACGTTAAGGATCCCATGCTGGCTTCTTGTGACCATTGATTCTTTTTCCAAGTGTTCAAAAACTGTCCAGTAATTTGCCAAAGTTTCTTTTTTATTTAACACACACTTATAATAATTTACAAATACCAATTTATAAAATCCCATTTGAACATAATTTTTATCTCCATTATACAGATGAGAAAATTGAGGCAGAGAGTGAGACAGATTAAACGAATTGCCCAGGGCCACATAGTAAATTGCAGAGCTAGTGGAAACCTGCAGTTTGGCTATAGAACCTGATAGAATCTGTGCCTGTAAGCATGAAGCTATGCTCTTTCACTGACGTACAATCTTGGAAATCCTCTACTTTCTTTGTTTTCTCTGACTTCTACCCATCTTCCCTCACCCCCAAATCTTTTTAAAAAATTTTCTAAGCAGTAACCTATTCCCATTTACATTATTTTAAAACTTCTGGCATGTTTGTTGACTCTATCCAGAGTCCTTTTCCTTGACATGGTGCATCCCAGTTCCCCATCATATCCAGTTCACCAGACAGATTCTTCAAAGATAAGAAGGATGTAGAGGTTCACTCTTCCCCATTCCCTATCTTTCTGTGTCAGATTGTTGAGATAACATTATCTTTAAGACAAATCAATAATGTATCACTGTTTTGAGAGAACTGAAATTACAGCATGTACAGGTAAATTACAGCAGATATCCTATCACTGTCAGGACCACCTTTTTTTTTTTTTTAAGATTTTATTTATTTGACAGAGAGACAGCGAGAGCAGGAACACAAGCAGGGGGAGTGGGAGAGGGAGAAGCAGGCTCCCCGTGGAGCAGGGAGCCCGATGTGGGGCTTGATCCCAGGACCCTGGGATCATGACCTGAGCTGAAGGCAGATGCTTAACGACTGAGCCACCCAGGCGCCCTCAGGACCACCTTTGAACAACTTGTATTTCTGAATTAGGAAAGGATCGTCATTAGTCTGCATTTGGGCAGCCTGAGTGTCTTAGCCAGTTTGGGCCACTATAACAAAAATACTAGACACAGGCGGCTTAAACAGCAAGCATTTATTTCTCACGGTTCTGGAGGCTTGGAAGTCCAAGACTTGGTGTCTGGTAAGAGCTCACTTCTGATTCATAGTTGTCTTTTTTGCTCTGTCCTCACATGGCAAAAAAGGAGTGAGAGAGTTCTCTGGGTCTCCTTTATCAGGGCACTAGTTCTTGGGGCACCTGAGTGGCTCAGTTGCTGGGCGTCTGCCTTCAGCTCAGGTCATGATCCCAGGGTCCTGGGATCAAGTCCCGCATCAGGCTCCCTGCTTGGTGGGAAGTCTGCTTCTTTCTCTCCCTCTCCCTGCTGCTCCCCCTGCTTGTGCATGCTCTCTTTCTCTCTCTGTCAAATAAATAAATAAATAAATAAAATCTTAAAAAAAACAAAATAACTGAGGGCACTAGTTCCATTCATGAAGTCTCCACCCTTGTGACCATTTCCCAGAGGCCCCGCCTCCTAATACCATCACATTTGGGATTAGGATTTCAACCCATGAAATTGTGGGTGGGGTGGGGGTGGGGCACAAACATTCAGAACACTGTCCTATTACTTTTGTTTCTCTGCCCATTTGCCTTCACCAACAAGCCTCTTTTCTCATCCTTATGATCACAGATTGCCATAGAGTTGTATGTCATTTCATAGCAAATGCTAGCCCACTCTTTTCCCTCTAATCATTCAAAATCTGTACCCTTCCATGGTTGCAGTCAAATCATGGATGCCATTCCACAAATCTTGATTTTACATTATCGATAATCATTCCTTTGCTAATATTAACAGTTTGGAATTTAATGTCCCCTCCTAGCCCTCTTTTATCTATGTTACTGCACAGGAGAAATATTTTAATTACTATGTATACCTCACATTGCAGCTCATTTATGTGGTTCCAAGAAAGAATTTGTCTTGATATCCAGTGGTGCTTACCTGACCATGAATTTTAAGACTGATAAGTCTGTGGGAGAAAGAGGTTTTAAACTTATTTTGGAAGATATAGGTCAGAAGCATTCACAAAAAAGTAATATGGGAACCCAACTGCCTATCAATGGTAAGTATTTTAAAATATTTATTAAAGCAGATACCATACATGTCAAAGTAGAACCTGTGGAACACTGGTTTGAGAGTCCCTGGTAGTTACCCTGCTTTAATTCTCAAAACAGGATAACTTCATTTCAGACCATTCTTTAAGGCACAAGACCTTGGTAGGTTATTTTTTTTTATTTTTTTAAGATTTTATTTATTTGAGAGAGGAGCAAGAGAGAGCATGAGCTGGGGGGAGAGGCAGAGGGAGAGGGAGAAGCAGCCTCCCACTGAGCAGGGAGCCTGATGCAGGGCTCGATCCCAGGACTCTGAGATCATGACCTGAGCTGAAGGAAGATGCTTAACTGACTGAGCCACCCAGGCACCCCATCTTGGTAGTTTAGATGGACCATTTGAGGTAATAGTTAATCAGGGTGTATGCATGTGGTTGTGTGTGTGTGTGTGTGTGTGTGTTATTTTACTTAAGAAATAATGATAAACATAAAAGGCAGCTGCTATTTAAAAAAAAAATCTAGTGGGGACATTGAGGCTGAAACAAAGGTAGAGTTCAGTGTGTTTCCATGTCTCGGTTACCATCTCTCTTTTATTAAATAACAACTCCCAAATCCCCAAAAAGACACTCCCCCCAAAAAAGAATATTTTAGCTGAATGCATACTAATGACTCTGCATAAAATAGAAACACATGTTATGACTTTTCTGTTTATCGAATCTACTTTAAGCCAGAACTTCATTGGTTGTGTTTAAGAGTAAAAAAACAAATAAATCTGTTATTAGGAGATTCTCTTGATTGGAGTGTAATTCTAGGAAGAATTCTAATAACATCCAATACAAAGTTCTTTTTGATGTCACTTTGTCTTTTGTAAGATGGGGGAATGAATGAGTTCTAGAAGAGTCCTTGATTTGAGCCATAGACTAATGAAACACATCATCATATAGGTGTGATTTTTTTTTTTAATTGGGTAAGGAGTGCTCAACTACTGACCCTTCTTCTGTCTCCATTGTTCTTCTTTTAAAAAAGATATATTTATTTATTTTTTAGAGCGCATGAGCAGGGGTAGGGACAGAGGGAGAGAGAGAATCCTCAAGCGGACTCCTGCTGAGCATGGAGCCTGTTACAAGGCTCGATCCCAGGACCCTGAGATCATGACCTGAGGTGAAATCAAAAGTCAGATGCTTAACTGACTGCGCCACCCAGGCACCCCGTCTCCATTGCTTTTATCTTTCCATCTCTGCATCTCTAAACTGACCCTTCATTTGCATGGTAAAAATATTTAGGCTGCTTCATTTCCTCTTTTAAGCATTTGTTGTTGTTTTTTTTTTTTTAGAAGTAAGTTGAAAAAACAATTGAATACTAATAAAATATTGCTGTTATGCATGTGTACGAACAGCCCACAGGTCTAAGAGTTACCACATACACAGATTAAAATGCAGTAAAAACATGCAGTAAGGCAGTAAACCTTAAAGTATAAAACATGTTGAATAGATAACTTTGTGGGGTTTTTTATTTCTATGATCTAGGATAGTCTTAATTTTGAAGAGTTCGCATATTTTTTTGACATATATATCCAAAAGGAGGAGGGAATCCATGTTTTATACATATCTGAAGAGAAAGTAGAAATGAATTTTGATACAAGTATTGAATAAACAAATCCACCCTGCTAGAAACTTTGTTTTAAATAGATTTCTGGTGTAAAAAATCTCAAGCAAAACATTTAAAAAATGAGCATATCTTATAATTCCCAAATTATAAGCTATGAGGAAGCTTATTTAATTTTCTTCATATTTCAGGATATACTTGAATAAGTCTCTTGTTTTTAATTCCCTGGTGCAGTTCTTTCTAAATCTGAGAATGAAGTAAATACATTACTAGAAATTTTCCTTATGTTTTTCCTTTCGATATAAATTGTACTTGGAATACATGTAGTATGAAGTCTTTTGATATGTCTAGATGTGTTATACTGGGATCACACAAATAATGCCAAAGAAAGAACAATGTCCAGTAATTTCATGATTAAGTGCAATATTTTAAAAATCAGTTTCTGTTCTGATTTGTCTAAAGAGGTATGTATTAATGCTTCAGGTAACTTTATTGATTTTTGTTCATTTTAAAAGCAATGGAAGAAAAGAGAAATCTCCTCTGTGGCTAAGAATCCTAGTTTTGAAACTACAAAAGAAATAAATCCCTCCATTCTGAGATTTTAATAGACTTTGATAAGTATTTCTAATGTTTTGTTGTTACTTTTCTCAGAGATAACCGTAGAAAGCAATACTGGAAAACAGCCAACCCAAGACACATGTGGAATTCCAGTTGTTGACCCATTTCTAATGCAAGGGTCTGAGAGAAACACACAGGTGTTGCCCGCTGAGCGTGGGGAGCCCCGGATGGTGGGTGGCCATGCGGCACCTGCCAAGTCATGGCCCTGGCTCGTCAGCCTACAGCACCAAGGCCAACATTTCTGTGGAGGTGCTCTGATCGCAAAGCAGTGGGTCCTGACAGCGGCGCACTGTAACTTTAGGTGTGTGCCCGTGCGGGGCGGCGGGGGGGTGCCCGAGCTGGGTGTACTCCTGCTCTCCCCACAGCACAGGAAACATTAAGCTCCCACCCATACAGTCCCTACCTCGCAAATGAATGGATGTGCTCAGACCACGACACGTCGTGCTTCTCTAACACATTTACTACTGATAACTTTTAATTTTAAAAGGTGTTAAAGTTAACTTCTCAGTGTAATTTACTTAATATAAGTAACAATAGTCCCCTCTTTCCTTATCTATAAAATGGAGGTAATATCTTAACATGTTTGCAATCAGTGTCTTAACCCCTTACCTAGAGCACAGGAGTTGCTCAAATGTGAATTCCTGTCCTTCTTGCTCTACTCTACTGACTACTGATCATCCTACCCACTCTCAAAATAAGTATCCACTTTCAAAGAATTTTAAAGAATGTCCTTTAAAAGAAACACTTAAACAAATTGTATCTGAATCTTGGTCTCAATGTGATACGGAGATATCTGAAAACTCCTTCCTCAGAGAAGTTTTAGGCTGGTGTTTTTAATACCGGCCTCCCAAAAGTAGCGATGGCCCATAGTTAAATGAGTAGATAGAGTGTTTTGGGGCTGCTAAAGTAGGCTTTCTAATAAAAGTACCTGCTCCAATAACTTGGTGGACAGGAACCTTCAAGGAATCAAAAACTCCTTTTCTCTACCATTCCCCAACTCCTTTGATATAGAGAAATCACAAGAAGTTCTCCTTGTTAAGGCAGTTTTCAGACTTGCATGTTCTCAAAATTACCTGGAGAGTTTGCTATGAAATCTTAGAATCTTAATTCTGAATTTTGACTTAATGAGTTATGTCTGGGATTCTGCATTTTTAATGCACTGCCAGATTTAATGCATGTAGTTCCTGGACATTTTTTTGAGAAACACTGTATTAGGGAATAGAGTAACTATAACTTTCAGAATAGGTTTCAGTGACTATTATATAAGTATGTCATATAATGTGTAATATTATGATTGTAATAATACATAGAATCATTACCCTGAGGCATCATGAATCTTGTTAAGAAACACTAAATCATTTTTTTTTTTTGATGTTATGAAGGCAAGAAAGTAGATACCTTAATTTTTCTCAAGGATCAAATTAATAAGAAACCTCCATTTTCTAGAAATTCAAGATAATACAGATTTTAATGTAGATGGGAGATGTTAGAGAATGTACTTTTAGTAATTTTGAAAAAGTATGACCTCATTAAAAGTGGTATCTATCTCCCCCATTCCTTTTTCCTATGACAAGTACTATCACAGATGGCCTGGTAATAGGAAGAAGTTCCCTCTCAAACACGGGAAATAGTGATTTGATACCCGTGAAAGCTGTATACACTCACCCTGGCTTCGCACAGTTCCCTCCTACTGATGATCTATCCTTGCTGCAGCTGGAGAAACCTGTCCAACTAGGTCAGTGTGGATAACTCTGCTCCATATTTGCAAGCTTTGCCATGTGGTTTTTATCTTCCATCTTGCTTAGAAGTGCTGTATGTACTTTTGAAAGTCGCGATTTCAAAACTTTCTGATATTCTAAGCTACCTTCCCTCAAAACTGAAGCACCTGCCCAAACATTTTACTTTTATATGTCTTTAATTGGTGCGGTCTAGAGAAGATTTCAAAGAAATATGTTTTTAACCTTGTCCTATTTATTCCTGAGACTCACTGTTAGGTGAGGTTTACCCAAATACTTAAAATAGCAGTTTGACCCATCAGATGTTCAATTGTCTGTACCTTTATTGCTTAGTAAAATCTTGTTCTTTTTTAATGTTTATTTAAACCACAGCTGATGTGAACACATAGTGAGGAATTGTAGCCATGTGATCTTGAGTGGGTTATGTAACTTCTCTGAGCCTCAGCTTGATCATTTGTAGAAAGGGAAAAACAGTAACCCTCCTAGCTACTTAGCAGGGGTGCACTTTCAATGAGAAAGTAAATGGGGGGGGGGAGAGTGGAACTAAGATCTGTGGACAGTGCCCACTTTCACACTTGCACCTTTCCATGGATTCCTAGGGCTCTGGGACAGTGTCCCTGCTTTCTTCCAACTCTCTCCTGTGTTTCTGCCTTCTTCAGCTGTGCTCCCGCCAATAGCCTCACTTCCCTTTTTAATGTCTTTTCAGTGGATCCATCCTGCAAACTCCAGTCCTGGTTCAGCCCACAATTTGCTTTCTGGGCTTTTGTAAGTGAGTCAGTGAGAGCATCTAGAACAGGGCTGCTTTACCTTGGCTATGTATTATAATCCCCTGGGTTGCTTAAAACAAAACTGTAGACCAGGATGCAATTTGGACCAATTAATCACAGTCTCAGAAGTGGATACGTGGCATCAGTATGTTTTCCCTTTATTTTTCTTATTAAATTATTTTAGTTAAACTTTTTTATGTTGAGATAATCATAGATATCCAAGCAGTTGTAGGAAATACAGATATACCGATATACCTTCTCCCCTTTTTTCACCAATGGAAACATCTTGCAGGGTATTGACACTGATACAGTGGAGATGCAGGACGCTTCTATCACCACAAGTGATACTCTTGCCCTTTTCTAGCAATACTCCCTTCCTCCTCCGCCACCAGACCTCTGGCAACCAGGAATCTGTTCTCTGTTTCTATAATTTTGTCATTTCAAGAATGTTATATAAATGGAATTACAGTCTTGTAGACATTGGGGATTAACTTTTTTCACTCAGCGTAATGCCCTGGAGATTTATTCATATTGTTCCATGTATCAATAGTTCATTCCTTTTCACTGCTGAGTAGAGTTCCATGATATGGATGTTTAACCATTCATAAATGAAGAACATCTGGGTTGTTTCCAGCTTTTGGATATTCCAGATAAAGCTCCCCTTAGCATTTATGTATACGTTTTTTTTTTTTTTTAATTTTATTTATTCATGAGAGACAGAGAGAGGCAGAGGGAGAAGCAGGCTCCTCAATCCCAGGACTCTGCGATCATGATCTGAGCCGAAGGCAGACGCTTAACCGACTGAGCCACTCAGGTGCCCTGTGTATAGGTTTTGTGTAAATAAAATTGAACAGGAGTTTTCATTTCTGTGGGATAAATGCCCGAGAGTGTGAGTGCCAGGTCATAGAGTAGGTGCGTTTCAGTTTTACACGAAATTCCCAAACTGTTTTTCTGGAGTCATAGTACCATTGTATATTCCACCAGAGTTGTAGGAGTGATCTGGTTTCTCTGCATCTTCATGAGCACTTGCTCTTGTCACTATTTTTTTTTAAGGCATTCTGATAGGTATATAGTGATACCCTATTGCAATTTTAATTTGTATTTCCTTAATGGCTAATAATATTGAATATATATTAATGTGCCTATTTGCCATTTTTAAAAAACCCTTTAGTGAAATGTCTCTTCATAGATTTGTCAATTTTCTAATTGGATGGTTTTTCATATTGTGGAGCTGAAGAATTCTTTATATATTCTAGATACTACTGCTTTGTCAGATACATGGTTAGCAAACATTTTCTTCCAGTCTTTAGATCGTCTCCCAGTCTGTAGACCCTTCTACAGGGTCTTCCACAAAGCAAAGATTTTAATTTTGATGAAGCCCAGTTTCTCCATTTTCCTTTTTATGGATTTTGCTTCAGGTGTCAAGTCTAAGAACTCTTTGCCTAGCCTTAGATGCTGAAATTTTTTTCCTATTTCTCTAAAAGTTTTCTATTTTATATTTAACTTCATAATCCATTTTTAGTTAATTTTTGTATAAGGTTTAAGGTTTTGGTCAAGGTTCTTTTTCCTCCCCCAGGATGTCCAGTTGTGCGAGCAACATCTGTTGAAAAGGCTGTCTTTCCTCCATTGAGTTGCTTTTGTGCCTTTGTGAAAAATCAGCTGCGCATATTTGTATGGGTCTATTTCTGGGATCTCTATTCTATCAATCTATGCCTTTTCCCATTCTCCAGTACCACACTGTCTTGATTACTGTAGCTATATAATAGGGTTTATATTAAAAAGTGATTCCTCTCAACGTATTCTTTTTCAAGATTGCTTTAGCAGTTCTAAGCCCTGTACCTTTTCATGTAAATGTTAAAATAATGTGTCTACAACACTTCCTGTGATTTTAATAGGAATTACATTAAGCCTATAGATCACTTGAGGGAGAACTGACATCTTTACTATGTTGAATCTTTCAAATCACGAACACAATATATTTCTCTACTTATTTAGGTCTTGTTTGATTCCTTTCGCCAGAATATTGCCATTTTTAGTGCACAGATCCTGTATATGTTTTGCTAAGTATATACATATCTAAGCATTGCATTTTCTTCACAGTGATTATAAATAGTGTTGTTTTTAATTTTAAATTCTACATGAAATGTGATTGATATCTGTATATTGATCTTGTATCCTGGATTTTGCTGAATCTAGACCAGTATTTTATAAACTACCCCTGGAAATTTCAATGTGCAGCCAAAACTGAGAACCACTGTTCTAGAAAAAGACCACTGGTGAGGTTTGGGTGCCCTTAAAAACTTACGGTTTTCAGTTTCAGTACCATTCTGCAATCCTTGTGTGCATGTTTCTTCTTTCCAGTAGCCACAATAGTCATTACAAACATTCCCTTTTTTCAGCCCTTCTGAATTTACCCTTTATCCTGCCCCCCCCCTTTTTTTTTTCTGGTCTCCAAGGATCTTGCTTTCCACTCAGCACCACCTGATGTCAACACCAACATGAACCTTTCTGTTCCTCTTTCCCTAAATACGGAGTTAGCTTACCTAATCTGTACCCATTCATTTCTATTCAGTGGTCAGAGTGAGAAGTATCCTTTTTCCCATTAGAAACAATACAATTTCTACCTATGATTTTCATCCTCACCACCTCACCATGGCCATCATGTGAACATTTGGCCTATTTTTTTTCCTGTCTTTTTATACTACTCTATGTGTACTTAAATAATTGTAATATACCTATTATGAATTTTATCCTGATTTTTTCACTTATCAGCATTGCTTCATATTATTAAAATTTCCTTTAAAATGTAATTGTAATGGCTACATAGTAGCCTTTCCACAATTCTTATAAATAGGTTGTTTCTTTCTTTTTTTTTTTAATTTAAATAATGCTGGATTAACTATCCTTATGCATATGTTTTTCCAGGTCTAAGATTGCCTTAAAATAAATTTCCCAGAAGTAGAATTGTTAGGTTTAGGGCATAACTATTTTCAAGATTCCTGACAGACATCTAGATTATAAACACAGCTGGGAAGAGTGCAAGTCGATACATCCTTTTTTTTTTTTTTTTTGTCCAAAATGAGGCAATTTGGCAATATCTGTTAATTTTTTTGCCTCCTGCTCCAGCAATCCTATTTTCTACAAATACGAGCACTAATGCATGGATTGATGGTCTAGGATGCTTGATGCAGCTCTTAAGGGGAAACAAAATTAAATAGTCTAAATGTTTGCCAGGGGGATTTAACAAATTGTAGTACATTCATTATCTAAATACTGTGTGCTATTAAAAAAATGATCCGGGAGGTCTATATGCAAGGATAGAAATGATATGACCATAATCTAGTAAATGAAAAAAAAAAAAAACCAGAATAAGAAAAACGGCTGATTAAAAAAAAAAAAATGTTGGTAGAGGGAAAATATTTTAGCTCAAGGAAATTTGGCAGGAAATGATATGATATAGCAACGATTATCTGTGAAGGTAGCATAACAAGATTTGGAATCAGTTGGAATGTGTGTAGAGAGGAGAGTAGGAAAATAACAAAAAGTTACAGAGCTTTATGTGATTTTATTAAGAGACAGCAGTAAAAAAATAAAGAACAAATCATTGAAATAAATGGTCTAGGACAGCAGATATGTTGAAACATGTTAAGTGCGTAAAAGTCTGGATAAAACTGAAGTCAAACAGCATGGGAAAGCAAACACAGGAGCACTGCATTCAGAGTGTGTGTGTGTGTAGTGTATATACAGAGACATACACATAAACCCACAATATTTATATATATACAAATTTTGGTGGTACGAAAAATGTGAATGTTTATAGATCAATGTATTTTATAATATACCTGCAAAGAAACAATTAGATATAAAAACACGAGCTGTAAAAAAACTTTAAAGTTTACATTGCTACAAATGTGGTTTTCTCCATTCCTCATGTAACACGGTTGAAGAGAAAAGATTATTATATTCTTCTGCACTGTCGTCTCAGATTCAACAAGGTGATGTCCTAAATTAGGCATATGGACAGCAAGGCAGATGCATTTTAAAAATGGTTAGTGGATGAGAAACCATCTCTATGCAGGGCATGTGCTTGTATTGTCCTAGGAAGAAATGGTAATACCTGGAACGAAGTGGTTACCTGTGAACTGAGATGATCCTTTCTGAGTAATTAATAGGTGGTACCTTCTGTATTAAACTACCAGGTTAAAACGGGTACTATCATGTCAAAATAGTTATTTTTAGAGCCATCGTGGAAGAGAAGCAATATAGATAATATCAATCCTATGGACTAAATGGTATTTGTCTTTTTCTCATTCTAGGGGAGTTTGTATCTGTAATCTGTTTGCCAGGGAAAGATGATAAAATAAACTTATTTTCCAAATGTCTGACTGCTGGATGGGGAATAACTGAACCACATCGTGAGTACATTCACTGCCTCTTCTAAGATTAGAATCCAAACAAATACTTGTCAAGTCTGAGTATACTCTTTGCTCATTTTCAGTTTTTCTGTGTCTTTAATAGGAATGATAGTAGAAAAAGTCTTTTTCATAATGGATCTAAAGGTGACTACTTGGGTTTTAGGACATCATATTCAATAATACTAGTTCACTGATACGAGTTCATGGATACTTGTAAAAACTTGTGTTGGAGAATATCTAGTGGTTTTTTTGCCTAATAAATATTTGTATGTAATTTTTACCTAATAAATATTTATATGTAATCACTCCCCAGTTGCACTGTGAACACACACACACTTGCTTTCACAACAGTATAGGTGCCGCTACAGTGAAAATCTCTTCTTAAGGTTATGAGCCTATTTCCAAAGATGTGAGGCATTTTTCTGAAATGAAAGGCTGGTATAAATGGTAAAGTTTATCTGAAAGTAGTCTACATAGAGGTCAAACCCGTGACTCTGGTCTCATTTCCACCATATTCTACAACTGAGTTAACAAGTTGCAAATATCCAATAAAATAAAGAGTAAGTCAGAATGCAATTTCAGTTGTCACCTCCAGTGTCACCACTTAAATGTGAAGTCAAGTCAAAAGAATAAGAGCACCGTGAAACCAATGAAATCTAGACTTAACATGTAAAACATGAAATGCATTGTTTGCTTTATCAACTGATTTGGGTGCAGACTTCCTTCTTCCTTCTCTATAGTGGTGTCCTCTTTCTATCTTCTTAGGACTGTACTAAAGACAGAAGAACCCACATGGAGTGTCCTTTGTTATTCCTGTTGTATAAGCTACCATGGAGTAATACTAATTTTTTACAAACCACCTAACATCATTACAGTGCCGAGAGGGGAGAATGGGTGGGATGACCCTCAGAATCTGTCTGTTTTGGGGGCTATTTTTGTTGTATCCTATACAAGCATTTGCCTAGGTTATATGTTTTATTCTTTTTCTACTAGAAGATGAATTTTCTAAAACTGTGCAGGAGGCCATGGTACCACTGATCAGCAGTACATCTTGTCGAAGCTACTGGGGACTGGATATTAAAAACACCAACATATGTGGAGGGGCTGTGGGCTCATCCTCGTGCATGGTAATTCCAGGATGCATTGATGAATGTGGTTTTCTTCTCTGTGTGTCTCATCAATGGGTGTTTGCTGACCATAAAGAGGTATAAATATATGCTAGTTTTAGAATGAAAAGTGAGAAGAATAAGTACATTGCTAAGCTGACGTACTGTCATTGCAAATTTGATACTTGAAGTGAACACAGTTCTCAAAAGGAATTGCTCGTTCATTTGCTTGGTTGACCATGTGAAATTGATGATATTCAGCTGTTTTTGACCTATAAAAATAATTTATTATGGCTCACCTTCACAGCTGAATCAGGCAGTTTAAAGAATCTACTTCTAGTAGCATTGAAAATATAAAGATATTTTCATGTAACTCAAAACCGTCATTTAGTCATTGATATTTAGTAGATGCTTGAAACTTTCTGCAAGGCACAGTCTGTTGTCAGCATTAAATGACTGTGTTAAATGTACCTTTTAGCCACCCTTTGAAAATATAGATTTTGATCTGAGTCAGAGATCTGTAACCTCCGCCAACTGCCTAGTTCCCTCTGCTGTTGTGAGCAGAAATCAGAGATGAGGGAATGACTTCGGCACTGTCTGATCACCTCTGCAGTGGGGGTTAGCATTGACCATGAATCAAGCAACCAGGAGAACTTCTCTTTCTGCGGGTTGCAGGGAGATTCTGGAGGACCGCTGCAGTGTGCCCACGACGGACAGTACGAGCTCATCGGTATCGTGAGCTGGGGCAGCAGTAACTGCCAGCCTAGCGCACCCACGGTCTTTGCCAGAGTTTCTGCCTACAGGGACTGGATCGCATCTGTCACTGGAGGAGAAGCGTGACCGCTGCAAGAGTAGCCTGGTGCGATTGTGTTCATAAATGTGGAAGGAAGTCCCTAGCAGTATACCTGAAAAATAAGGCTCTTGTCAGTGCCAAAGACTCCGTGTCACTTGGATTTGGTGTGCACATACGTCTAGGATTAAACACTGAACACAGAAAGCTAATGTTGATTCATGCCTCCTGGGAATGTATAACCTGAAATGTCATTAAATTTATATTTAGTGTACCATGTATATGTCATTATTTGAATACCATCATATACACTGTTACTCTTTTTTCTGGTTTGGTAAACATTAGAAGATAGGAAGTGAAATGTTATTCAGTCCATATAATTCTTAGTTTCACTCACACGGAAGAGTGCCCTGAGCACAGAAAGGAAAGGTCCCTCTATGTCTCAGAGTTTCAGTGAACAATAGACCTTTAAGAAATTATTTATCAAGCTTATCACTTGATTTTTAAATTTTTAGATAAAATTTTAGGATATCCCAATTGTTTACAAAACAGTTACTTTATCTGAACCTCAGCTAACCAATACCCTCATCTTTCTAAGCTGTAGCCAAGCGTAAGGGGGAAGGTACTAAGGAAGACCCCCGAGCCAGAAGATTAAATGCCAAAGTCCACCACAGAAATATAAAATATAGAATGAATGAGGGCCTGTGGCAACTTTTTTTTTTCTTATTTTATACATTTCCACCAAAATTTATCATTTGGTTTCCAGGATTATAGCATTCAGGGAGAGAGTATTGTTCAACTTTAGGTAAGTACCTATATAATCTAATGAAAGAACACCTCATAAGGAAGGAGGCAATGTAAATATATATTCTCTTTCTCTGATTTTTCTTTCCTTTCTGTCATTCCTTTGTCCTCACCACACACCCTCCTTCAATCTCTGCTCTCTTTTGCCAGTGCTACAAAGTATTATAAATGTCCTAGTATTTAGTAAAAACTTGTTCCATGAATATTGCTCTCAACTGCCTGCCTTGATTTAAATTATGATTTTTGACAGGGGCTCTGAGTAAAATGGAAGAGGAGATTTGCAATAGCGATTCTCTAATTCTTATGTTAATCCATTTTGTACTATTTTTACTTTGTCTCTTGTTGAATTTTTCTCATTTTTTAATCAGGTGACATGAAAGGGGATTAAAGATGGGCTGTATTAAAGTGTCAGGCCCGTCTAAAGCCTTTTTGCTTCACAGTACGATTTGCTGGTGGTGAATTTTGTGCAGCCACAGTCTCCACTGTGACCTTGTAGGACAGCACCCTGGTGGTGATACTGCAGGGCCCTGTCAGGAAAGGGTGCAGGGTTGGCAGGCTGTGTACCACCTAGAGAAGCTGCCTGATTTTCCTACAAGAGTCAGAAACTATTTAGTGCTCGGTTTTCAGCTTTAGTTGGCAGTAATTTGTAAATTCTTCCATATTTAATCTTTCCTCTGTGGAGCAGGACCGTTAGACTGTTTTACTTGCCCTGCCTCTACAATTCAATCGAGGAGGGGCATTCACTTTCCTACTCTGATCTTTTCAAGAGCTCTCCTGTTTGCATTCATTGCAAGGTCAAGCTGTATGTGGACCAGATGGCAATCCACTGTGTAAACGGGTCTATTAGGTAGGGGTCATAGAGCCCAACTTAAAGGAATTAGAGACCCCATCACCTAATTCTTCATGTATGTATTAAAAAATATTCTTTTTGAACACCTACTATGTGGCACATGGCACCAGAAAGAAGCTTCCCTCATCTTTAGAATCTCATTGTAGTGGAGACAAATGACAGACAAAGATAATTACTAGCTCTGGGAGCTGGCAGCCTAGGAGAGAACAACCAACACTTTCTGCAGGAATGGGTGAAGGTTTGGCAGAAGTAAGATTTGAGCTCAAGTATTAGTTGATTTTTGTTTTAAAGTTCTATACACCAATCTCTTATGTTAAATCTGTATCAAGCTATTTTCCTATCAACAACTCCACATACTCTGAATTTCTCCTGTCATTTAGATTATTGGGACATGTGTTTGTTCATTCTGAAGCCATAAATTGCATTACTTCATTTCCTCTAACCCCCCACCTTGTTTCTTTCATATGATTTTCAATAATATAGTTCCAGCATTTTATGCATGTTCTTTGTCAATTCAAGAAACCATCAACAACTTAAACCTAACAAGTATCTAATTCTCGCCAAAGATTAACAGCGTTTGGCACTTATCCTGATTTTATCTTGGTCTCAACTGTATTATCAGATTATTACTTTCATTTTTCTATTCCCCACAGATATTTATAAAATAAGTAAATTATCAAATTGTCAAATAATGGCCACACAAAAAACTGCTGGGACCAAAACATCTAAAAAAGTCTTAAAAAGAGGCAGAATAAAGTGGGAGAACTGTAACAGGCAATGAAGCCACAGTAATTAAGACGGAGATTATAGTATTGCTGCAGAGATGAACTGACCAATAGAAGAGAATACAAAAGCAAGAAGCAATGCCATTTTGTATTCTCTAAGTTGGTAAACAATTGCAACAGTGTGACAATATAAACATACTGAGAATGTGGAGTGGGGGAACTCTTCTCACTGCTGGTGGGGCTGGGGTATAATCAGGTGCTCCAGCTTTGGAAAACTCAGTATCAGTAAAATTGAAGATGCCAGTGTCCTCTGAGTCTGGAATTCTACCTCTAGGCATATGCCCTAGGGCATTGTCTTCAACCATGGCTGCCATTAAATGTAAAGTCTGGAGAGTGGGGAATGATTTTTTTAAAGCTCCTGGCATGATTCTAATGTGCAGTCAGGTTTGAGAGCAGTGTCTTAGAGGAAATGAGGCAACCATAACCACTGAACATGTACAAGAATGTTTAGAGAAATGTTAGTATCAGCACAAGCTGGAATTCCACATGCCACCCATAGAAGCTCGGGTAATCAAAATGTAGTATACTCACAAAGCAGTAAAAAAGAGAAAACAGTCCATAGCCTCTTTACGTGAATCTTAGAAGCAATGCTGAGCTTAAACAAATTTCAGAAGATTAGGTACCATTAAAGATCAGAAAACAAGCAAACTTAAACATGATTTTGCTTAGGCTTACATCATATATGGTTAAAAAATGCAAGGGATGTAGCTTAGCATTTGGAGTAGTGGGGAGGCAGTGGAATACAGTGGAGGGACCACACACAAGTCCTTTCAATGCTATTAATAATTTTCTAGTTAAGTTGGGCGATGGCTTCACAGATATTTATTATCTTGCTTCATAACTTATATATGCTTCTGTGTACATGAAATACTACACCATATAAATATACTTATAGGCCTTTTTAAAATTTTATTGCTTTATTGTATATCCTTCCAGTGTTTTTATGCAAATAAATGCAAACATGAATGCACATTCTCATTTTCCCCCCTTACACAAAAATAGCACGTAACTTGTTCTAAACCTTGATTTTTTTCCACTTGATCATATATGCTGGAGATCTTCCCATATCACTGTACTTTTTTGAAAAAATATTTTTATAGTATAATTAACATAGTGTTAGTTTCAGGTGAACAATATAATGATTCAACAATTCTATACATTATGCGGTGTACTTTGAATCTGTTTTATCTCTGCCCCCCCCTTCCCCCACTTAAAGACCTTTTTAATTACACTAGCTCCTCAGAGTAGAACCTGTCCTTCCTGTCCAGGTACTTAGAATGTTCCACACATATCTAGAGCATTAAATCCTCCCATTTTTTAGTGGTTCCCTTTGCCTAGAAAGCACAAATTGTCCTTGTGACTTGCATTTGCTGTTGCTGATGTCACATGTAACAATCAGCTTATTTGTTAATTTGTGCTTAGTTAACACTGGCAGTTACACTTTCTACCATCCATGCTCTTCTAGGGAAAAAGGGCTTCAAATGTGTCTGAATATCTTCTAAATGCCAGATGTTACCCGATATTTCCATTTAGTTCTTTTAATCATTAAAGCTAATCTTTATGAAAACATTTTGAATGTAGCATTAATAACCCCTGTGCATAGGGATTAAAAGTGTTCTTCTGAAGCCAGACTTCGTGGGTTCAAATCCGAGCTCCATCATTAATTAGCGTTATGACTTTGGGCAAATTACCCTCTGTTATACTTCCAATTCCTCATATATAAAGTGGAGATAATAAAAGAAACCTATTCATAGAGATATCCTATAGTTAAAGGAGTTCATAAATTTAAAACATTTAAAAGACCGGCTGGCTCCTACTAAACTTTCAATTCATGTTATTATCTTGTGCATTTTCCTAAAATACAGCTTTCAAAGAGGATTCCCCACCCCCTGAATCCTTTAAAAATATTTTTTATAAGACTTGCTGTTTGAGAATATAAGTACCTGTATATCTTTCCAATTACTCATTCCTTTATGTCTTCACTTCTTTTTCAGTAATTCTCTTCCTAATTCCCAAAAGGATTTAACTGGAGAATGACAATCTCATCAGGCTACCTTAATATCCTTCTATGTACCAACTACTTTACATATATTAATTTAATTCTAAGCACAATTGTTTAGAAAGGCATAATCTTTCCCATTTTACCAATGAAGAGATTGAAGCAAGAGAGGTTAAGTGTCTTGTTTCATATTAAAAAGCTGGTTTCAGAGCAGAATTAGCACATAGGTTTTTCTGATTATAGACCTTAATCACCATACCACACTGACAAGTGTTTTCAGAAGATAATACTAGTGCAAGTGTGGAGTTTGGACTAAGGAAATGGGACTGGAAGTGGGAAATATTGGAATTGGGCCAGCTTCATGCACACACTTGAACATGTGAATGAAAAAAATGAACAGAAATAAAAATAAGGCTTACATGTAATAACGGAGGTCTGTTTTCAGAGAGGTTAAAAATAGTATACATTTCTTTGAATCCATTAGGAATTACTTGCCAGCTGTTGGTTAAAAAGCCTTCACTACAGTAGCTTGAAGGGATTAGGATTTTAATTTCTTACCTAAATGAAGTCAGGCAGCTAGTAGGCAGTTATGAGATCTGAGGCTTTTTCCTGACTTCCTCCACCATCTTCAGTGTATGGATTCAATCCTCAAGTCATAAAATTGCTGCTGGGCTCAGGTCATCACACCCACATTCCAAGCAGGGAAAAGAGGGCGGGCAAGGAGAAAAGAGACCAAATGGCTTTCATAAAAGCCCTGCTCAGTGACTTTTACTTACATATCTGGCCACCCCACATGCCAAGCTTGGGAATGTAGTCTTCATTTGGGTTTATTGTCCAGGATTCTGCTACTAAAGGAGAGAAGAGTATTTAGGCAACCAGAAGTTTCTCCCACTCCCTAATTACTATACGTTGCTTTTAATTGTTCTTTGTCATTTTTTAAAGAAATAAATGCAGGGGTGCCTGGGTGGCTCAGTCGTTAAGCGTCTGCCTTCGGCTCAGGTCATGATCCCAGGGTCCTGGGATCAAGCCCCACATCGGGCTCCCTGCTCAGCAGGAAGCCTGCTTCTCCCTCTCCCACTCCCCCTGCTTGTGATCCCTCTCTCACTGTGTCTCTCTCTGTCAAATAAATAAATAAAATCTTAAAAAAAAAAAAAAATAAAGAAATGCAGGAGAAATAGTGCTAACTAAAAAACAACACCGTGGTTGTATTAAGCAAAAAGTATAATTCTTTATTTCACTGCTATCTCTGCCCCATTGCCTCTAGTTAACATTTATAAAGTCCAGAACATATCCTATAACAATAGGAAGTGGTATCAAAGCAGCCCCAATCTGTGTAAAAGACTCAGATCTTTAATGGGGTTCCCCCAACTTAACTCTCTTCCATTAGAGGGAAATCAACTTCTGACCAAGTTTACCCTCTCAAAGCCTAGTTCAGGAGAAAGTGTGGTAGGGCAAGGGGGAATGCTGATGTCCCACTGGCTTCTTTCCTTCTAAGACCCAGAGAGGAGGGGACCTTACTACTTTGGCTCAACTATCCCTTACTTAGAAAAACAAGTTTAATTGGGGCATGTGGGTGGCTCGGTTAGTTAAGCGGCTGCCTTCGGCTCAGGTCATGATCCCAGGGTCCTGGGATGGAGCCCCACGTCAGGCTCCCTGCTCAGCGGGGAGTCTGCTTCTCCCTCTCCCTCTGCCTCTCTTCCTGGTTTGTGCTCTCTTTCTCAAATAAATAAATAAAATCTTTTAAAAATAAAAAAAGAAAAGAAAAACAAGTTTAATAAAAGTATTTGTCTAGTTAGGTCCTTTTGAACAGTGATAGTAAGGTATATATTCATAATTTTTAGTCAAAGCATCTGAATCCTGACCATATGTTATTTATATATTTAGTTGTTTATATATTTTTTACATGATATAAAAATCACCCGTAGGGACATAGTTCATATATGGGATGGAAATTATTTCATCTTTTTAGCTCAACATCCATGTTAGATAACCACATCAGAAAAAGGAAAAATATCTTCTGCTTTACTCAGTTGAAAGCTGACTTTTTCTCTCATAGCATCCTGGTTTTTTTCTTTCTTTTTTTTTGTAATTGACAGTTTGCCATGTACATTAAAATTATACAAACATAAAGACACACACAAATGTGCTTGTTCTTAGATATTATCTTCCAAGTTTCATCTGGGTTTATGAATTTATAAATATTAACATTAATAGATGCAAATAAGGTAGTGACTGTTACACAGGCTATCAGCCATTTGGTCTGGGAGCCTACATTTGTGTCTTTAGAGGTCAGCACAGTGTTCTAAAGAAGTTGGACTTTCAAAGCCTTTGGATGAGACACATACGCTACCTGCCTGAAGGCATTTGAGCTTGATAGGCAATAAAGCTTGCAGACATTTCTACTTACGTCATATTATTGAAATCAAAATTTGACTATCTATAGTATGTGAGTTAAATATGCTGCCTCTTTTTAATTTATTATAGTGCATTAAAGTATTTATAATGCTATGTTCTAGGCACTTACATGAAGAATTTCATCTACTATTAACATGAAATTAGTAATATGTTTAACAGTCTTAAGAAATATAAAAGAGCTACAATTCATTTTAAAATATTGACAGTTCACAAAAATAGCTAATCAAATAGACGAGACAATATATCTATGATGCAAAGATAAAAAATATTAGTGAAAGAATATTTGGAAATGAAAAGTAAATCACCAGATTCAAATGTTGTAATCAATGTAGAGAATGATATTGCATAAAATACAAACTTCAGCTAGATATTGTTATGTTGAAATTTATGGGAGACCATAATAAAACATGTTGAATACACATAATACAATATTAATAACTATTAAAATAGTTTACTAATAACTATTAAGATGATAATGTGTTAATAACTATTAAGATAAATGACAAGCCACAGTCGCATATTTGTTTTGGGGTTTATTACTTGGTACTTGTGTACCCCAATGTAGTACAAATTCCATGACGGCCGGGCTGTATGCTTTGTCATTAGGTCATATTCTGTACTTAACACACCACTTGTCACATAGAAGGTACTCAGTGAATGTTCCATGAATGGCCAGGTCACAGTGATCTGTGGTCCCTTTGATCCATTATTAGTCACGCTGAAATACTGCACAATGCTTTATAGATCTTGATGGTAACTCTACTGAAACAGAGCTATTAATGGCAAATAGTGCCACTATACACAGACTTACAGTATTTATCCATTAGCTGATGTACAAAATCTAAACTTGGCACATGAAAAGTGATTTCAGATTTTTAAGTCCCAACTTGGCAGATGAAAAATCTATTTAAGAGTGTAAAGCATGGGATGGGATGCCTGGGTGGCTCAGTTGGTTAAGTGATCGACTCTTGATTTCAGCTCAGGTCATGATTTTCAGGATTGTGAGATCGAGCCCTATGAAGGGCTCTGCTCTGGGCAAGGAGGCTGCTTGGGATTCTCTCTCTCCCTCTGCCACTCCTCCTCCGCTATGTGCTTACTCTCTCTCTTAAAAAAAAAAAAAAAGTGTAAAGCACAATGTTTAAAAATGTAAATACAAAATTTCAGTTTAACATTGATAATGACCTATAACTGAAGCAAGTAAAAATGAAGGCCTGATGTATAGCATGAAACTGAGAAGAGTCTTATAAAAGGAACTGTCTGGTCATGAGGATTAGTAGCTAGTGAGAAGGAGGAGGAGACACAGAGGAATCTAGTCTGAATCTGAGGTTAGTGGTGGCTTTGACTTTCCTAGGCACAGAAGAGAAGAAATAGATTTGGGGATAAATAATAAGATCCACTTGGGAATATATTGAATTTGAGGTGTTTGTGAGGCATTCATATAGCAATATATGTATATATATATAGCAAAAAATAAATATATTTATCTTAATTTTGCTGCTAACTTGCTAAAACTTTTACTCAAACTACAAAGAAAAAAAACAGCATGAAAATACCTTTGAGCATCTACAAAATACAGGTTGTTTAGCACCAGTTTAAATTCCAATTTAAAACCTATCTCCTGGTTCTCTTCTGCAGGTAACATATAATGGAATGGATTTTTTTCCTTTGGAAGCAAATTGTTTTCCAGATATAAACCCGCTACCAGCAACATAGGATTAAATATTTGCCCCTCTTTAAAGTTAAGCTGAGATTCAAGCTTCAGGGGAAATTAATTTTGTATTCATTTGGTAGCTTGGAAAATGGTGAGTTGTTTTTTAAATAAGCAGGATCAAATTAGTCAGTTTTGCAGTACTGGGAAATCCAACTCTTATGGGAAAGTTATTCCTGAAAGTAGATTAGTCTGGAGACCAGCGATCAGGTGTAACTAAGTGAACAACAGCCAGCTTCCATCCAAGCAAGAGCCCATATAATCTTAGACCCACAAAGAAGAAAGGGCTGCTGGTACCTTTGTGGCTAAGGTAAAGAAGCACTTTAGATATTTATTAACTCACTTAGTCCTTATAACAATCATATGAGATATTATCATGCCATTTTGCAGGTGAGGAAGTGGGATGAAATAATGTGTCCAAGGTCACATGCTAGTAAATGGTTGAACTGGAATTTTAACCCAGGAAATTCTAACCCCACTCTTACCTACTACAATAAACCTTTTCTTAAATATGTGAAGGAGGGCTAACACTGACATGAAAAGTCTGGAAATGAGATTGCATCAGTGGAAACATTTTATCTGCTTTTATTTTCTGGGATAGTTTCAATTTAGTGAAATTTTGTATTTCAATAAATGTTAATTCACTAAATAAAGTTGTGTGACTTCCTCCTTCCAAGGGCAGTTTAGTAATGTGGTCAAGATTTCTCTGCCTCTCCCAGCTTTCTGACTATGCGTAAATCATTTAATTGCTACTTGACTCAATTCCTGTATTTATTGATAAATAATGGTTTACCAATAATCTTTATACATTTGTAAGGATTAAATAAGATAAGGCAAGTAAAACTTTAAAACAATGCTTACTGGAAAAAAAAAGCAGTGCTTGTTGTATAAACATTAGTTAGTATGCTGTTGTAAGACTTCTTTGGTCAATAAACCACAAAATTAAAATCTTAATGTTTGATTGGAAAATCTGACTACAGCTGGGCTTACTCTCGAACAGTTTCCACTTATCCCTTCTTTCCAAATTCCCCTTTATTACCTCTTATACTACAAAGTGTTAGGAAAAGATGAAGTATTAATTTTCTTTTTTTTTTTACGGAAGGAAATTTTACTTCTAAAAGCTTATTTTAAAATCTTTTCAATAAATGGAACTGGGAAATTACTTGTTCATATGGACAAAAATGAAATTGGACTCCCTATTTCATACCACATACACCCAAAATAAAAAATAAAAAATAATTAAGACAGTTTTGCCAAAGAAGAAATTACAAGGGAAATTTAAAAATATTTAGAGATGAATGAAGCAAAACCACAACATATCAAAACTTAAAATGGGATGCAGTGAAAGCAGTGCTAAGGGAAAATTTATAGTCATAAACACATTAAAATAAAAGGAAGATCTCAAATCGGCATTCTAACTTTACAATTTAAAAAACTAGAAATTCAGATGGATTTTCCATCCAGACTATGGATTTCTGTATCAATAACAGGTTTTGCTGCAGTAATAATACCAAAATCTCAGTGCCTAATATAATAGAAGTTTATTTCTTATTTGTCTAAAATTTACTACAGGAAAGAGAAACTCTCCCAAGAAGTTATCTTCCATGTGTTATCTCAGAAATCCAGGCACGGAAGTGGAATTGTCTCCTGTACCAGTATTAACTTTCTTAACAAATACTTGAGTGCATAGGAGGTATTGGCGATATAAAGGTGAGAAAGACAGATGTGCTTTCTTAGGGAGCTCACTATCTGGAGTCAAGAGAAACACTGAACAAATAATTAAAAGCATTATCTAAAAGCATTATCTGTCTGGAAAAGGAAGTTTAAACGTTCTTGACGGGAGAAAATAAGGAGGCAAAAACAGAAGGCACAAAACGTGATGCAGATTGGAGACGTGACACGCATTAGGGTTGCAAATGATAAATCCTGCTCCCAAGTCTCTCATTAGCAATTAAGTAAAGTGTGAAGAGCTGAGATTCGTTCTGTAGGCTGTAACTATCAGTTGGAAGGTAATCCACTCCTTCCTGGAGAAGCTGATTGCTTACTGGCCACGTGGTTACACCTAAACTACGTTTCAACCTACGCTCTGTTTAGCCACACCCCTTTCATCTTAACCACACCTCTTGATTCACAAAGCACTTCGTAAGCAAAGGGAATATCGCGAGAACTCTATATTGTCTCCCATTTGACGTTTTCAGCGGGGTTGTCGCTGTTGTTCTCGCGATATTTTCGGGTAAACGGGAGCCCGGGCGACCCGGGCTTCTGTGAAATATGGCGGTCGGCTGATACCGTAACACAAGGTAAAATAAACCCCGCTGGGTGTTGTTCTCCTGATTGTTCCAAGGCTGTTCAGGGCGTGAATGTGGTTAAGGAGGCTGAGAATCTGTCATGGGGTTGGCTCCCTGTCTTCATCATTCTGGGGAGAGGGCCGGACTGGGGAGCCGCTCCACCTCCCCCGGGGGCGTTGCTGGCAGGACCCTGGGCAGCGCTGCCCCTGGGAGCTCCTCTCTCCCCAGTCCGGTGTCTCTGCCTATCCTGCAACTTGAAGGAGTTTAAGTGCTTCTCCGATAGCGGCTGACCCTGACCCATTGCTCCTCGCGGTGTGCGGTGCCCCGGTGGCTCTTCTGGTCCTCACTGAGAAGGGTCCCGTGTTGTGAAGACCAGCCGGATCGTGTCCCCATCCTCCCGGGTGTCTGGCTCCCCACCCCCATACAGGCAAATACCAAATTCTTGGCAGCAGATTGCTCTCTTTAAGAAAGACCGAGGTCTTGGCCTCGCCTCGAAAGAGTTTCGCACGCCGCTTGGGGAAATGAGAAAGGGGCACGGCTGGCGAGATGCTATAGGAGAGAGGTCTGAGTGTCACTACTTTTCTTAAACCCTCGAGGGTTGAGAAACCTTCGGAAGGTAACTTGTCAATTCGTGGTAGGAAATAGCCTTGGGTATAAGTAGTGTATATGGTTGATAGGTCATTGTTTGAGAAAACATGTTTAACTTTTATATTTAGGATTTAGTGCCCTCAAGACTTAACGCAAAGTTACATAATATCTGTTAAAATGTTGCAAGACTGGCTTTCAGAAGCAATTAGAGATACATTTAAAAACAGGATTTGTTCATTTGTTTGAAGTTTTATTTAAGTAATCGCCTAGCCTGATACATTAAACTCTGGTATATAGCCGTTAAAAGAAATGAGTCAGGCTTCTTCACTGAAGAATTCGGGAGTATGCTTGTTTTGTTTATAGATATCTTTAAATTGATGCAGTTATTCCAGTTCTCCTAGAGAAAAAATAAATTTCATGGTTTCGGGGAGGCAGGAAGGGGAAGAGAGTAGTTTTGTTTTGTTTTGTTTTTGATAATAAACTTTAGTACACAACTGAGTTGAAATGACTTGAGGGTACAGATCATAAAAATATATCAAGCTTGAAAGATCTCTCAAAGGAAATCAGGCCTAGTCTGGAACATAAAAAAAAAATAATTAGAAAAAATATATACATTTATTTTCTTTAGGGATTAATGGTTTAATTGGAAGAAATAGTGAAACTTATTTTTAATGGAAGTTACATTTAGACAGTCTGCCAGCTAACAAATTCTATTTAACAGTTGTTCGGTATTTATTCTGATTCTGCCTTTTAATGTCATGATGGGCAAATTAACCTCTTTGTGTCTTAGTTTCCTTATCTGCAAATTTAACTCATAAAGTTGTTGGTGAGGATTAAATGAGTTAACACATGCCCTTAGAACAGTGCCATACAGTTAACATTCATTTAATATTAGCTCTTGTTCTTTAAAAATTTTTGTTTCCTAACTTCTGTAGTTACTCACAAGATGTTGCCTTGGTACTTAGTCAAAATACAGACTGAAGAAGATGCTTTTTAATGTAATTTCTTTCTGATCCCAAAAGTGATTAAACACTCTTCTTCTGTATGGATAATATGTCTTTAAACTCCATCTTCCAATGGCTTGCTTTCTTACGCTGTTCTCTCAATTACTAAGGTACAAATTCCTCCTTTCCACTACTCCATACAGTCTTATTATAGTCTAGGCCAGTTCTTCTGCTCTTGGTGCCTTGTTGGCCCATTCTTGCATTTGGAGACATTCATGCTATTAGTGTATTTTATGTGTTCCTGACCTTTTCCACTTCAGTTTTGTACACTTTTATTGAGTAGTTAGTACAGTCAAGCTGTTATTTGAGGAAGACTATATTTATCCTTGCTTCACATTGCTAGGCACTTCCAAATTGTTGTGTTGCCATCACTCTACAGCCTCTTCTGTTAGCTTTTCTATCAATTTATATCATCCTCAGTCTATTCATATTATTAACTAATCTCAGATACTATCCCTCTTTCCTCAAGGACTTTAACATAAATTTCAAATATTCTACAAATCTTTGCATTTCTTTTGAAAATTAGAAACATTTACCAAATGACTCATTTTTATCTTTGTTAGAAACTGTGAGGTAGCCATTATGCCTCCCTCCCTCCTTTTAAAGTAAAATATAATAGCAGATTCTGTGATGTTGAGGATCTCTCCAAATTTGTCACATAGCTAGTAAGTGACTGAGTAGATATTAACCCAGGTTTTTTGGGGTCACAAAAGTCATATTTATACCATCTTACTCAGCTTCCAAATATACCTTTTTTTAAAATCACTTGGAAGTTTACTAGATTTATTTGAATTATGTTGGGGTAAATGATTTTAAAAACAACATGAACTCTATTGTAAAAAGTCTAAGTTTTAAAGTGAGAAGAATAAGTACTTTTGGGGGGCTATCTAGTATTTGTCAAGTGAAACTAAGTTATCTTTCATAATAAAATTTTAGTGTATTCTAATGCAATATAATCAAGTAATTGAAAGTTACAGATAAGTTATTGTTTTGCTTTTTGTTTCTGAAGTTCATTGATGGCCTGGATAATATCTGTTCTATGTCCTTTCTCATTCTTATTAATGGCTTATGTGAGTTTCATAGGGCTGCTGTAACAAATTACCATAAACTGGATGGCTTAAAAACATCAACATGTCTTTTCTCAGAGTTCTGGAGCCTAGCTGACTGAAATCAAGGTCTTGGCAGGGCCATGTTCCCTCTGACGGCTCTACGAAAGAATCCTTCCTTGCCGTTTGTAGCATCTGGGTAATCCTTGGCTCTCCTTGGTTTGTAGGTGCATCCCTCTAATCTCTGCCTCTGTCTTCACATGGCATTCTCTCCTGGTTATGTGTCTTCACCTGGCCTTCTTATAAGAACACAAGTCACTGGATTTTGGGCCTCTCTAATCCAGTATGATCTTCATCTTAACTAATTACATCTTCAAAGACCCAGATATTTCCAAATAAGGCCCATTCACAAACACCAGGATTAGGACTCCATTGTATCCTTTTAGGGAACATACTTCATGGTCAACATGGTCATATATATTAACCAATTAAATATTTCTCATATTGCCAAATATATATTAAAAATAGAAGTTAGCTCATAAAATTTGGATAGCAGGAGTAAAATTGTTTCTCCATTTTTGTTTGGAGTAGTTAAACTTAAGCAGACTAAAAGGTGTTATGAATTCTGTGTTTTAATTTTGGCAAAGCATCTGATAGTCTCATTGTATTCAAATGGATGCAATGATGAAATATGGGCTGTATGAAATGACTTAGATTGAGTGATGATAGTATGTGTCTGTGTTCCAGCATGAAAGGTGGTTTCTTATTTCTTAGGCAGTTTTTCAAAGCATTGTCTTAGTCTCAACTGTTATCAGTGACTTCCTAGACTTTTTTTGTTTGTTTTGCTTCTTAATATACATGACAGTTTAGGGGAGAAATTGAAGAAAACAGGTATGTTACTGGAGACTGGGAAAGTATGAAGAGCAGCACCAACCAGTGGGCAAAGGAATCAAATGCAGGGGCTCCTAAGTTTTTAGATTTTGTGGACCAGTACACAAAATAGAGGAAAAAAACCAAAACAAAACAGGGGAAGGGGTTGCATGTGAGGACTGATGTAGAATTGCAGTTTTTAATCCAAAAATCAAAACAAACAAAAACCTCTGTTATCTACTTTTATCACTTCATAAAAGAAAGGACATTTTGACACATTAAAAAAAAGGAAGGAGATAATCTCAGATACAAGATTTTTAAATTGAATAAATTTAGCTTTAAAAGTTTCCTATATTGTCTTTGGGTTTTTCATTAAGGTTCAGAAAAGAAAATTTTATAACAGAATGGAAATGACTTCTGGAAACCAGTGATCTAGGGAATTTCTTTTTTTTCTTTTTTTAAAATTTATTTATTTGAGAGAGAAAGAGAGCACAAGCGGGGTGGGGGGTGTTGATGGGCAGAGGGAGAGGGAAAGAGTCTCAAGCTGACTCTTCCCTGAGCACGGAGCCCAGTGCGGGGCTCGATCTCATGACCCTGAGATCATGACCTGAGGTGAAACCAAGAGTTGGATGCTTAACCAGTTGAGCCACCCAGGTGCCCCGATCTAGGGTATTTCTAAATGCATTTTTTAAAATGGCTGACCAAGCTAGATGGAGAAGCAGTGGAACTGGATAACTGGAAGAAGTCCAAGGGATTGGAAACACAGGGATAATGAAGAACAAATTCTGTCCTAGTTAGGAAATTAAAGAGCCTGAAGGATAATTGGTTCTGCTCACAGAGGAAAATTAGTGTTTTAGATTTTAAAGATGGAGCAGTTTTAAAAGTTAAGAGGAGCCAAAATGTGGTCTTGCTTGTGTGTGGCTTTGCATAGATGGAAGTCACTGGCATAGAAAATCAGTTACACTTACCTGGTAAAAGCGTTATCATTCTGAGTGAATGCCATAGGATAAGTGTCATAGGGTCATGACTTGCAAAGGATTGTGATGGAATGAGGAAGAAGAGAAGCATATTGAATGATCCAGGTGCTAGTCATTAAGGAAATTTTAAATATATCCAGATGTTAGTAGAAGATGATCATATGTACTGAAGTGTCAGTGTACACTGTGGTTTAGGGCATGGACTCTGGAGCCAAGCTGCTTGGGATCGAATCCATGTTCTATCACTTGCTGTGTGGCCCTGCAAAAATTACTTGACTGTTCTGTGCCTCAGTTTCTTAACTATAAATGAGAATAAAAATAGCATCTACTTCATAGAGTCGTTTAGGGGGTTAAATGAATAAATATATAAAATGCTTCAAATAATACCTAACACATAGTATGAAAGCTATAATTCTGTATAGTATATGTGTTTATTATTATTAGAAGTAGAAGGGAAGAGATGGTTGAGAAAGTGTAATATGATATATAAAACATGTGCTGCTTTACCCTGTGAGTCTCAGAAATGAAGTAAGGATTAGAAGGGAATTACCACCAGGAGAATGTCAAGTTCCATGAAAAAAGCAGGTAAAAGGATGCTTTTAGAAAAATTAGAAGTTATTGGATAATTTGTTCATATCAGAACAGTGGCTCTATGGAGTAGAGTGGCAGGTATTGAGGATGGAATGAGTTTCTTGGATGTAGGTTAGTCCTGATCTAACAGGAGTGGGACAGGAATGGCAGAGTGGCAAGGTGCTCCATTCTAGAAAAGTAATCGTGGAAAATAAGAATGGAAGATAATAGATAGAGTCTGGGAAGTAGCCAAGTGGGAGGAGTGCTGAATAAGCTGTATGAATTGTTAGAAGGTTTGTAAAACCAGCTGCTGTCATATCTTTATATGTAATTTAAAAGAAATTTATAAAGCTTAGAAAAATAAAGTTTAGGAGTAAAATTCAGTTTAATTCATTTGCTCAACAATGCTATCTATACCTATTATGTGCCAACCACTCTTCTAAGTACTAGGACTACTAGAGTGGAAAAAAACAAAAATTCCTCTCCTTGTGGATCTTATATTTTTATATATTTACTTATAACTGTTTTGATTGGAAAGCTGTGCTGTCATGGGTATTTCTGGGGAAATTTCCTTTCTTCCTTCTTTGGGGAATGTCCCTTCCTCCCTCCTTCCCTCCCTCCCCTCCTTCCTTTTTTCCCCTTAGTATTTATTAAATACCCCTGTCCCAGGTGTTGGAGATCTACAGATCAAGTGAGACAGGTTCTTGCTCTAACATTATAGTGGAGAGAAAACAAAATTAAAAAAGCAATTAATTGAGTCTGAATTGTCTTTGGAATGACCCAATGAAAATGTCATAGAAAGAAAAATATATACATGTCTGCAGAGAGATTTGTACTGGGAATAAAGATTTGAGAGGAATCAGCATGTAGATGGAAATTGTAGGGTTGGGAGGTCACTGGGGGAAAATGTGGGGGTTGGGAGGAGCACCAAGTGCAGAATCGGAAAGGAAGAGGAATCTGTACAGTAAGCCAAAGAAGGTCTTCAAGGTAGAATGAAAATCAGGAATATAGTATCACTTAAGCCAAGGTAAGATCCTGTTTCAAGAAGAAAAAGAAGTGATAAACTATTTTTTCAGAGTCAAAATTAGATAAGGACTAAAAAATGTCCATAAGATTTCATACTAAAGAAGTTGTTAATGACCAAGCTCAGATCAAATTTAGTTAAGAGGTGAGCATGTAATGAGGAAGTAGTCACAGTATAAAAATGGGGACAGTTTTTTTTTTTTTTTTTAATAGTAAACTCTACCCCCAGCATGGGGCTTGAGCTTACCACCCTGAGATCAAGAGTCACGTGCTCAATTGACTGAGCCAGCCAGGTGCCCTGACAATTCATTCTTTTAAGTTTGGCTTATAGATAAGCAGCCAGAGATATATAGCTGCAGTTGGACTGGATTTAATGTAGAGTTTTGTTCTAAAGATAAGAGGTTTGAACATATTTAATATTTAACTCCAATAGGAATGAGTAGAAATTGAAAGACTGAAGAAGAATCAATCTTGGTATAGTTACCACTAAGCAGGTACAGAAAATAAATTTGATTACTCTGAGTTTAATAAACTTAGGGAGCACAGCTTATGCCTACAAACAGAAGCTTAATTTACAAATGAGAATACCATTTTTATAATTGTCATGGGGATCAGAAACTCATCTGTCATGTCTGCATGTCTCTTTTTTCGTTAAGAAAAACATACATATGAAAAGCAAAATTATAATCTGAAGGCCACGTTGTGCATATGGACTAGGAAAGAGAAGTTAGTTGGATGTTTTTAATAGCAAATGAAATCAACATATTAATGCTTCCAGTTTCACTTTAGAGCAGTAGCCCCCTTGTGGACTGATTAGTAGTGCCCCTGGTTAGGGACTGGTCTCTTGGACAGTATTCATGATTACTGCCAGTTTTTACTTCTCTGACTCTCCTTTTTGTTCACAAATGCCCTTTCTGTGGCCCATTCTTTCTCTTTCTATATGAATCCTACCCATTGGATTTCAGATGAGTCTGCTTTCTTCTAGAGAAATTCTTTTTCTTTTAGTGGCTCCTGCAACCATTTGATTTATTCTATTAGGTGTTGATTTTATTAATACAACTTTGATTTCTAGTAATGCTTTATAGTATCACCTATAGTATTATTTATATAAGTCAGTCTTATAAAAATTATATGAATATTTGAGAATTCAGTTATTTTTATGGCTTTGTAACATATTTCAGATATAGTTGGCATACTGGTCAAAAAAAGAATACCAAGCAGGCAATTTTTAAATAATACTTTTATTGCAAAAATAGATGACTTAGAAAGTCCAAAATTTTGTTAAAAAGACAATTAAAATCCTTCCATGATTTACTTTTAACATTTTTGCATATAGACTTTGAATCAGTTTCTTGTGTATCTTTCCTCCCGTTTCCCATAAAACTGGACTTCTACAATCTTCTAGTGTTTTCCTAATGTATTATGAGTATTTTCCTATGTTATTAAATGTTTTCTTTTATAAGATTTTCAGTGTTTACATACATTCAGAGCTTTTAATTCACCATAGTTTGTATATTGGCTACCCAGCATTTCTTTCTTTCTTTGATATTTAAAAATAACAATATGAGAGGGACGCCTGGGTGGCTCAGTTGGTTGGGTCTCTGCCTTTGGCTTGGGTCATGATCCCGGGGTCCTGGGATCAAGCCCCACATTGAGCTCCCCGCTCGGTGGGGAGCCTGCTTCTCCCTCTGCCTGCCGCTTCCCCTGCTTGTGTTCTCTGACAAATAGATGAAGTCTTTAAAAAAAAAAAATAACAATATGAGAATTATTCTCATAATGAGAATTATCCTCATAATCAAAGTTTTGGTGACAACCAGATTATTACCTCAGGATACTTTCCTAAAAAGGGAATTTACTTAGTCAAAAGGAGAGTGGTGAATATTTATATTCTTGCTAGCAATAGATTAGCATATCTATTTTATTTCATTGTCATCTATTAGTGGGAATGTATTTTAATATTTACTAATTTAATAGAAGAAAAATTATTTCTTATTTTAATTTGTATATTTAAATATTATGAATGTGAATTGCTTTTCACTTTTTTGCTGTTTAATGTGTTTGTGTGTGTAAATTGCCTTTCATTAGTATGTTTTGTCAGGGTGGGATGGAGAAAGGAGAGGTGCGTTACAAGCATTAAGCTTTTTTCTCAAGGAGGAATGAAAATGTTAAGTTGTTCCAAGAACATTTGTCAGTTATCTAAAATTAAAAGAAACCTTTGTATCTTTTTTAGAGTATTCAGTTAGTCATTATTTATTCCTTAGCATGACTATATGAAAGAAGAAGGTTTTCCTGAAGATGAGGCGACTGAATCGGAAAAAAACCTTAAGTTTGGTGAAAGAGCTGGATGCCTTTCCAAAGGTTCCTGACAGCTATGTGGAGACGTCAGCCAGTGGGGGTACAGGTGAGTATCAGTTCCAATTAAAACTCCTTCAAGTGCAGCTTCTTAGGGAGCCAGTCAACAACATACAGAAATGTAGTCATGAAGAAGAACTCATCAATGAATTGCACAATAACTTTGTGACTGGTCTGTCTTTAGGTCACACTGTTTGCCCTAATTTTATTGTCATGTATATTTTCTTTGGCATCTAAACCCAGTGCAGTCTATGCATTTAGCAGCATTTATTAAAACATTGCTGAACAAATTAATCCAATTTTACTGCTTTGGTGCTCTTGAGTTATGTATAATTGTATATAAATAGAATTGAACTTGGAAGAAGTTATTTAATGATCTTGAACTGCTTCAGTCCTATTTTGATTAAGAATAAATCAATTTAGATATTATAATAGAAATTCTTAGTTTCATATTACTGGAGAGAGGCAGCATGAGGTAATAGTTAAGAGCTTAGACTCTGGAACCAGACTGTCTGGATTTAAATCCCACCTCTACCTCTTCCTAACTCCTTGACCTTAAGAAAGTTACTTAATCCATTTATGCTTTAGTTTCTTCTTCCATGAAATGGGGATAATATCAATATTTACCTGGTAGGGTTACTCTAATGATTAAGTAAATTAATATTTAAAAACTGCTTAATGCAGTACCTGGTACAAAAAGAAGTGTTCATTAAATAAAACAAATATGAAATATATAAGAAAAATATGCGACTATGACAGTATTTACTATTATTTCTTTCCCCATGAAGAACTAATAAAATATTTCACATAAGATTGACATTTCATTTGGTAAAATGTGTAGTTAAGTTGCTTGCTATTTCTAATCTGTGATTAAGTTTTTTTTAATGAAAAAATGCAAGTTCTTCTTGCACAATCCATTTTAAGTATATTTTGTCACAGTATAAGATAGTTCTTTTCTTTTTGTCAGATATTTTCTTGCTTTTATAAATGAGGTGATGTATTTAGGAGATTCCAAAGTAGATGAGAATTTTATTAGAGATTTGGAGATGTTATTTGAGTTTCTGGTACACAGATTGTCATGGCTTCTCAGGAGCTAAGAATTAGTCTAGTTTTTTTATAGATTGGCTACAGGTGTGGATGTGTTTTTAATTATGAGGCGACTGCTTTCAAATCTGTAGTGTAAGACTTAGCTTACTTTCATCATTTATCATATCTATGGCAGTGCTATATATAAGAAAGGAAAAATTTTGTGTCTTGTAAAATTTGGCAAATCTATTTAGTGAGATACCCTTAATATTGATGAGATAAAATGCTTCTCACTAGTAGAAATGTTTGTGTTCATGTTTGTGCTCATTAAATCTTCATTTTTGAGCTGTTTTAGAAAGAAATCTATAATGAACATTTTAAGAAAAACCTTTTATAGTATCCATTCATATGGCAATCATATAAGGGCTTTCTTTGCTAATTTTAATCTCACTTAAAATAGTTTCCTGTTTACTTTTTAAAAATAATTCTGGTTTTTTGTTTCGTTTCTCAGTTTCTCTAATAGCATTTACCACAATGGCTTTATTAACCATAATGGAATTTTCAGTATATCAAGATACATGGATGAAGTATGAATATGAAGTAGATAAGGATTTTTCTAGGTAACTTCTTTTTTCTTCTTGAAATATCTTTGGATTCAAATTGTTTTAAAGGTAGCATATCCTTTTAAAAATTTTTTCTAACCTTTTATACTTGGTTTATTTTGGTTCTGAAGAAGTAGTCCTGAAAAATTTTCCTTAATTGCATGCATTAGGTGAAACATTTTAGAATCATTTCAATATTGGTTAAATTCTAAAAGAGAGATCTTCTTGATTAATATGCACTTGTATAAAAAGGTTAGAACATAATATATATATTTTTTTAGATGCTGAAATGGTAGAAATTGTTTAATGTTTTGAAACTGTTTACTCTTTAGATTTTGAAATATCTTACTTGTGTGTGCTGGAAAATAAAGTGTCTAAAGCTACATTGTATATGCTTATAGCTAGATTTTTATAAATTTTATCTAAATACAGTTTTTTTTGTAAAACATCACTTTTAACCCTTTGAAAATATATACTTAATTTATTTGTATTTGGATTTTTTAATGATTGGAGATTACAGGTTTATAATGTTAAGATTGCACTAGGTGGGGGGGTGTACTTTACTTCTCAATTTCAATTCCATTTCTGCCGTTTACTAGCTATGTGACTTTAGGGACATTACTAAATCTATGTTTGCATGTACTTCAGTCTCCTTTTTCATAAAATGGGGATAATAGTTATAATATCTTCCTCATGGGGTTAATGAGAATTAAGTAAGTCAATATTGGTAAATTGCTATGTAACTTTGGGCAAATCACACAACTGACTTCTCTTGGGCCTCAGTTTCTTCATCTGTAATATGAGTATTATTCTGGATACTAGTAGTTTTCAAAGAATTTGTTGTTTTTAGCACCAATGAATCACTTGTTGCTTTTTTTCAAATGAAGTATTACATAGGTTACCTCATAAGCTAGTGGGGATGCCCAGAAGCCTGGCCACTTGGCCTCATTCTCTGGTTCCTACAGCATGCTGTTTGAACTCTAGACAATTTTAAGATGATATGAAGCTCCAAAAATCTGTAGTTCCTATTGAAACCAGAGAAAAATTATTAGAGGGAAAAAGTTTTGATTGGAAGCACAAGATGGGACTGATATTGGTTGTACTCATTCTGTTATTCATGGTGCTTAATTCTGGTATTTGAAAATTAATTTGATTTGAATTGATCCTTTGAAAATAAAGCATTGGCTGAGCCTTTTTAAAAGGCTACACAAAACTTTAAGCATCATAGGGGTTTTTTTTCCTGGCAGTTTGGTGCATTTACTCTGAGCCACTCAGACTTAGTTTCCAATATGCCACTTCAGTGGTTATGGGATCTTCAACCAGGCATTTACTCTGCTCCGAACACCACTGGCTTATCTGCAAAATTGGAAAGCTATCTACTTTATATAGGTCCATGATAAGGAATAAAAAAGATAGGGCGCCTGGGTGGCTCAGTCAGTTAAGCGTCTGCCTTTGGCTTGGGTCATGATCTCAGGGTCCTGAGATAGAGCCCCTCATCTGGGCTCCCTGCTCAGTGGGGAGTCTGCTTCTTCTTCCGCCTCTCCCCCCTGCTTGTGGCTCTCTCTCTCTCTGGGTCTCAAATAAATAAAATCTTAAAAAAAAAAAAAGGAATAAAAAAGGTAATAATTGTAGGGCATTAAGCATAATGCCTGATATATTTATCTGATAAATAGAAAAGAAAGACTTGTAATTCCTAACCCTTGATTTTGAAAATTTTACGTTCTTCAAAGAATATTCTATATAGGGTTTATGTAAACAGAGGTAGACTTTTCTGAGTTGCTTGGAGTTATTGTTGAGTTACCATGATTAAATTAAAGGATACTGTGTTGAAAACTTGTGAAATCAGAAAGGCTTTTAGAATAATTGCAAAATATAGAATTTTTACTTTTAAAGTGCCTTTGTTTTGGCCATAAGAAATGCTATCCAAGTTCTAATCAACATATTTTATTCTGTTTGAAATCCAAGTTTTCATAGATCAGTTGATTTATATTTCTCATGTTTTCTTGATTGCTTGGTAGGTACTAACATTTCCTTTTTGTCTTCTAGCAAATTGAGAATCAATATAGATATTACTGTTGCTATGAAGTGTCAATGTAAGTACACCTTTAACTTGATGAGTCCATGTATTGTTTATGGTTTAAAGAATTGTTAGTAAAAAGTAAGACCACTGGTGGTGTTTTAACTTTATTTTTTCCTTTATGGTATCTTAAAATGCTATGGTAATGTTATTTAATAATGCAAGTTGTTTTGCTCCCCAGCTTATATTCTTTAAATTTCTTTTCCCTGAAGAGAAGAGATTTAACTTTCACATTAGTATAATTAAAAGAAAACTGGAGGAAATTTTCATGAGTCAGAGTTCTAATTTAGATGTATCATTTATTTCTTTCTTGTTTGGAGTTACCAGTTTTACACCCACCCATGCTCTACAACATATCCTGTTTCACTGTTTTGGTTTGTCACCCTTAACTTGCAGTCTTGCATATTAAAATATGGATCCAAGTCTTTTAACTAAATAATGTGTTACCCTTTTTTATTTTCTTCTCTGGCTTCCCTTGATTATACTGGTAGAAGTGGGAAAATGTTAATATGCTAGATAGATAATGTTTGAATCAGTATTGCTCTCAAAGATGAGGATGTTTTTGCATGAAAGATATCTTAAATTACTGAAAATATCTCTTAAATTGAGATAAAATTTTTTAAAGTATAAAATAGTTTAAGCAGATAATTTCTGGGAGATTTCATCCCAGAAAAATTTTAAATCTCTTTCCCTTTTCATTTATTTTTCCTTATGGTAGTGGTTTTAAGAGTAAAGAAACACTTTATATTTAAACTATGAGTTTGTTACTACTGAATATATCATATTTTTGCCTTATTTTAGATGTTTGAATACCATTAAAATTTTCGCCTTTTCAAAATAAACTTTTCCTATTTGTTGATTTGTTTAAAAAGTCATCAGTGGCTTTCTCTTAAAATTTCTTTTAATTTCTAAAAATAATTTTTGTATTTAATATTTTATTTGGCAGCCATTTAATTTAGTACTTGTGATTAGGTTCTTGACAATTTTTGCAAAGCTCTGCAGTTGAGTGAAGTTTATGCTTTTTACTGTGAGATTCTGAGTCACCTTTTTTACTGAACAAGAACCAGAAAAAGTATTACTGATTTTTTGAATACTTTCCACCAAAACCGTATAATGCGACTGTTTTAACTTTTGAACAAATAATTGGTATAGGAAAGTGATTTTATGTATTGGAATTTTCTGTTAGTCATTTCAGTTTGTTAGTTTATGTAATATATAGTTTGGCTCCGAAAATAGAATGTAAACTTCTATTTTTTTATGCAGATGTTGGAGCAGATGTATTGGATTTAGCAGAAACAATGGTTGCATCTGCAGATGGTCTAGTTTATGAGCCAGTAAGTTTAATGGACATGTACTTTTAAATAATATGCTATGAGATGTTGTTTTCTTGAAGACAGTTTTGATATTTGCTTTTAGTTTTGTAGCTTTTAATATATATGTGTGTGTGTGTGTGTGTGTGTGTGTGTATTTTTAATTTAAAAGTAACCCCATATTCTTTGTGAAGATTTCTAATACCAAAGCCTTGAGAATAACCATTGTTAGCATTTAGGATAAGCCTCTAAAGTCTGTTTTATAACCTTATTCATGTTTTATGTTTTTTGTTAATGCTTCCTGATAGTTTCCTTTTCTCTTATAGTTGCTATAATGATTAAATGTTCTTCTTTCCTCCAATGATTGGGAAATTCTGTGTCCTATTTGTATTCTACTTTTAGCAAATTTAAGTCTTTAAAAATGTTTCAGCTGTATTCTCTTAACATAAGGAAGAATAAAGCAATATCTAAGAGGAGACATTTTCTATGCATTTACTTTTTTTTCTCTCCTTCAAACCTCCATTTCCCAAAGCTAGTGAAATTCTGACATTCTCCTATTGTTTTCATAGCACAAGTTGTGTATGATAGAACCAATTTGTCAGGAAACACCATCACATTACAGGGGCAAATATCACATGACAGGAGTAGGTGATAACAAGTCGTGATAACTAGCTCTAAAGAAGCTTTAGAGAATAAGGAAGGGAACTCCCAGCTACTTAGAGTTGCTCTCTGCTCAGTTGGCATTGTGGTACTTATGTTTACCCATGCATTCTTGAGTTCTTTTATCATTGACAGTTGTGAGCCCTTCTTTAAGCAGATTGCAAAGTGAAGACTGAGGTGATGGAGGAGGATTAGAGATAGCTGAATGTGTCATAGGAAAAAAATAAAAGGAAACCTTTAGGTCAATTTTGATTATCAAATTATTTTTAGCTTATAGCAATAAAATATATTTATGCCTTTTGATGGACACTTTTTAAGTAGAAATTTCTGAAGAAAAGGTAACTTTGTTATTGCCACTCTGAATCTCTTTGCTCCCTAACTCCTGTATTCCCACTCAAAAAATTGATTTCCCTGTAATTTTTTATGAGGTTAGGTACCTTACAAATTCAGGTACCATGTTATCACATTTTAAACTATTATCTAGAAATTTAGATCTAGATAATTATTAGACATTTTAACATTTGCATTACATTTTATACTATTTTAAGAATAATTATTGAGTTTTAATTCTATGTTTTATTGCTTTTATTTTCTACCATTCTTTATTTTTTATCATTTTGTGGAAGGACTTTTTGAGACTTGTCAGTAAGAATATGTGGATATGTGGGTTATGTTTTATAGACTCTAGAATGACTGCCTATGTTGTTCTGTTCTTCATACATGTAAGTTTGGCTCAGGATATAATTCAGCTTTATGGTGTTTTGCATTCAAAACTTTATAGACATTCCTTCATTGTCTTCTGTTGCAATTATTTTTTCCTTCATAGGTAACATATTTATCTACTTGAATGCTTTTTTCTTTTGCTTTTATTTATTTTATTTTTTTATTTTTTTAAAGATTTTATTTATTTATTTGAGAGAGAGAGAATGAGAGAGAGAGCATGAGATGGGGGAGGATCAGAGGGAGAAGCAGACTCCCCGCCGAGCAGGGAGCCCGATGCGGGACTCGATCCCGGGACTCCAGGATCCTGACCTGAGCCGAAGGCAGTCGCTTAACCAACTGAGCCACCCAGGCGCCCTCTTTTGCTTTTATAATTCAAATATTTATCCCATATATCCAGGTTTGGATTACCTTGGGGTGTAGGGTTTTTTGTTTTGTTTTGTTTTGTTTTTTTTTGTATTTTGGTTTTGATTTTAATGATCTGAATTTTAAAGTGGTGTTTTTTTTTTTTTTTGGCTTGTTTATTTGCTTTAAATTTGTTTAAAGCAATGTTTTTTACCTCTGTTTTATTATTATTATTATTATTTATTTTTTAGAGAGAGAAAATAGGGGGAGGGGCAGAGGGAGAGGGAGAGAGAGAATCTTAAGCAGGCTCCCCAACTTGGGGTTCAGTCTCACTACCCTGAGATCATGACCTGAGCTGAAATCAAGAGTTGGATGCTTAACAAACTGAGCCACCGTGGCATCCCTTTACTGCTGCTTTTTAAAGTTCTTACCACATGATGTTGAATTTCATGGAGTAGTTCTCAGTATCCTTATCAATTCTTATTTTAGATGCATATTTCAAACTTCGCCTCTGAGTTCTGAGAGATTACCTTGATCCAGCAGGACCAATCTTCTTTTCAGTGCCTTCATTACAGTTTAAAATTCAGTGATTCTATTTTATATCTTTAATATATCACAGATCATTCCATTTTTTTGTCATTATGATGTAAATTTTATTGACAAACAATTAGAAAAACTTAACATCTTTCTTCTTATTTCTAGGAATGGTATCATAGAGGAAAATTAGCCCTCATACCTGAGATTGATCACTTTTTTCAAGTTAATCTTTTTATATATTCATTTATTTATTGTTCATCCTTAGGATGAGATATAAGTGGCCTATTAAGTGATTGAGAGTTGACATAGACTGTTGAGTTATGTCAGTTTTTATCTGACCACCCCCTTCTCCAACACACACACACTTTTTTTTTTTTCAGGCCTAGATGAAAGGAGAAAAGGGTGTAAGTTTAGATATACTGTGCTTCTTTTAAGTCATATTAGAGCTTCAGGTGCTTTTTGAAAAGGAAGGGAGAAGTCAGTATTGGGTCCAGGATGGCAGAATAGTTCACCAGGGCACTCCAAATTTCCTTTTCTGTGCTTGTTTTGACAGGCTACATTTCACTAAGCTAACTCCTTTCTTTAGCCAGTGTGAGTCCTCATTAGCAGCCAGCCGTGGCAGTAGTCTCGCTTAATTTAGAACACTGTCCAGGTCACATGTAAGCTAGGAATAACACTGCTGTGGAATGTCCTCACCATGTGGTCTCTGGCACTTGATTGAACTCCTGAAAGTGCTCCTAGGGTGGGGACTGCCTCTTTCTCAGGTGTCTCTTTGTCTTAGCACCTGGTCCTCTCTTTCTCTGAGTTACGGACTTTCCTTGTTTCCTACATAGACTTCTCTGGGCCAGGAAATGAATTATGTGTTGGGCTCTTTTCTCAATTTAGTCTCCCTTGTATGCAGTCTTGCATAAGTTTTTGAAAATTTCCGGCATGTTGATGCAATTTAAAATGATAATATAGGGGCGCCTGGGTGGCTCAGTCATTGGGCATCTGCCTTCGGCTCAGGTCATGATCCCAGGGTCCTGGGATCGAGCCCTGCATCGGGCTTCCTGCTCTCCCACTCCCTCTGCTTGTGTTCCCTCTCTTGCTGTGTCTCTGTCAAAAAAATAAATACAATCTTTAAAAAAAAATAATATAGAGTGTGTCTTCATTTTGTTTCTTTGAACACTGTGACAATTTGGTTATGAGGAAACTTAATCATCTTGAACTTCACCTCTAAAATTTACTGATGATTTTTCTTTAGAATTCTCTCCGTATTCTGAGTGTCTCCCATTCCTACTCTTTTTTTTCTGCACATTTGTTAAGTCCCTGGTTTTGTTTATATCTATTTTTCTGGAGAGCTTGTCTCTCTAGCTAGATTTTAAGCTCCTGAGAAGCATTAACTTTATTCTTTCTTCTGTGTTTCACAAAATGAAGTATAGTGCCTTGTTAGGTATTAGGCACTAAGGAATATGTTAGAATTATGTAATTGTAACAAGATTGTTGATTTTTCCATTGTAAACAGTTTCTGCCATCTCTTCCAGTCATTTGTGGAACAGGAACGTTTTATTTAAATTTAACTGTCATGTAATTAGAAGTTTTGTCTTGACCAGACAGGAACTTAAAAATATTCAATTGTATACTTTTTATTAGTAATTTCTAAAATGTTCAACAATATTTCTGGTAAGTCTCCATTCCTTTGTCCTAATTTATATTAAAATATTAAGTAAGAGTTATTAATGTAAAATTATTTGAGATATTTTTTACTTGTTTTTATGTTTTCAAGCTTGCTGTCCTAATATGCACTCTGAATATTAAAAACTTAGCCCTAATAACTTTACTAGTTTCCAAATCATGATCATACAATATGCTGTGAGAGTTACTACTTTGCTGTTTACCATTATATTTCATTCCTATTTCTTTACTTAAAGAGAAGAATTTAAAAACTGTGTAAATGTGAGGAATCTGACAGAGCTCGGTTTGTATACTGACTCTTAAGATCTGTGATGTTGGAAAAAGTTTTGAACCTATTGAGCTTCTTCCTTGTATAAAAAAGGCAAGAATGATAACAAACTCACAGGTTGTTCTGAAGGCTAAGTGAAATAAATTAAGTCGCAGAGTATCTAGCATGAAGTCGGCTACTCAGTAGTTCCTTTAACCCCATGCCATATACTACACTATGCAGTTTTGGGAAGTCAAAGTAAGAATCCTGTCCCTCACTGTCAAAAGTTTTATTTACAAGGTAACTGGGAAGCAATCGCATGCAGCCTCCTCTGTTCACCATGGTGTGTTTTACAGATGTTAGCATTTTCCTTGTGCGCTGTGGTGGAAAAAAGGTTGGGAAGCATGCTGTAGATAAGATCAGCAGGAGGAGTAATCAGAGACAATTTCACTGTAATCAGAAAGATGGGGGCAATTTAACCTGGAGGATTTGGTATATAGGATTTAGATATACATGAGGGTCACAATTACAGGAGAGGAAGTTTCCAGGTTGGTATAATTAAATTACCAAAGGCAGAGAGGTAGAACTGTTTGATGAAATGAGGGATTCTTCCACTTTTATTAAAGAACTGGGGATTTTGTAGAGAGAGAATAGTAGGTTAGGGCCTGATTATGGAAGCATAATTAATATTGCTAAATTTAAAAAGTAGAATTGATATGCTTTGTTATGAATTGCCTTTATAAAAATCAAAAGTGGTCTTTGTTATTGCAAACTTAAATTGTGGATATTGCCACAAACCATGAAAAGCTTGCATATTTTCCTCTGATTCTACAAGTCATCTCGTCTGACTGAATTGATGAAGATAGTGCTTAGATAAATTTCTTGAATTACTCCTTATTGATTAGTACATTTGGGAATTACAGTGCCATTGTTTAGCTTGTTTCAAAAATTGTTGATTTTGGGGCGCCTGGCTGGCTCAGTTGGAAGAGCATGCGACTCTTGATCTTGGGGTCATGAGTGTGAGCCCCATGTGGGGTGTAGAGATTACTTAAATAAATAAAGCTTAAAAAAAAATGTTGATCTCATCTGGTATTTTTCCCGGCAAGAATATGGGCTTTCGCTGCTTAGATATTATAGTTGAGCTGTTTTTTTTTTTTTTTATAACTTTCATGCATGTATCATTTAAATGATCGCAAGCCCTAAAATACCATTTTGTATATAGACAGACTACCAGCTTGCAGTCATTTCTATAAATGTGGATAACTGTAACTGGAAAATATTTGTGATTAGTAAATTTTCTTTATATTGGTTTTGAGTTAGAATATTATATATTACATTTTTTAGCTTACTTACAGAAGATTAAATGTAAATCATGAATACTTGTTTCTACCAACACTATAAATTTTCTTGCTCAAAGAAAAAATTTTAAAATTATGATATAAAAGCCAAGAGAAATTGACCGTGCTAGTGATTATGTTTTCCTTTATTTCAGGCAATATTTGATCTTTCACCACAGCAAAAAGAGTGGCAGAGGTAATAAGTTAACAAAGTATTGTGGTCCATAGAAATCTAGATCATGTTTTCTCTATTTTGTCTTTTGTGAATTATTCAAATTCACATATTTGATTAACATATTTAATCAAATCATATAGATTTGCTAATCATATGCTAATCATATAGATTAACATATTTCTTTGGTCAGTTTTTGGGATGAATTATTAGCAGACTATAGTAATTAATATAATCTTTACAATTTCAAAAACTATCAGATCTTAAGAAAGTCATGTATAATCTTTTCTCTAATGCACTTTGAATCATAAATATATCTTAGTTTTTATTTAAAATTTTATTAACTATTTAAAAATTTATAAAGCAATATCTGATCATTTAAAGTTCAGTTTGAATAGAAAGGATATGAAGTAGAGGATATAAATTAAAAGTAAAAGCCTCTTCATCATTACTGACTAGCAGTAATAACCAGAGTTAAATTTCTTGTGTCACCTTCTAGAAATTTTCTGTTCATTTATAATTTTCTGTATATTTGCATATTTGCTTATATTAGTTTTTCCTAATACCAATAGGATCATTCTGTACATTTGTTCTAGAACTTGCTTTTTTCCACTTAGCCTGGTATTTTGGATAGCTTCCCATTTCACTACATAGAGTATTCATTTTATGGATAAACTATGGTTGATTAAGTTAGATCCTTATCAATGGGCATTTAGATTGTTGGCAGGATTCTAATATTAAAAAAAGGATTCTAATATTAAAAACAATGCTCAATGAAAATTCTTGAGTGTAATTCCTTACATACTGGTGTGAGTGTGTGTGTGTGTGTGTGTGTATGGTTTCTAGAAATGGAACTTCTCTTTCAGAGGATATTTAACATTTTGATAAGTTCTTATTACAAAGAAAAATTTGTAACTATGTGAGGTGATGGTTGTTAACTTATTGTGATAATCATTTTGCAGTATATACATATGTCAAATCATATGTTGTACACTTTAAACTTACACAGTATATGTCTATTGTATCTCAATAAAACCAGGAAAAGAGACGTTTTGAAAGATGACGCCAAAATATCTTCACTTGTACTCCAAAACTATATGAGAGTACTTGTTTCTATACAACCTCACCAACAGTGGGTATAACCAGACTTATTGTTGCCAATTCTGTGGGTGAAAAATGGTATTACACTTGTTTAATTAGCATTTCCTTATGAATCAGTTGCATATCTTTGTGGATTTTTTTTCCCCGTTTGTATTTCTTTTGAAACTGCTTATTCGTGCCATATGCCCATTTTGCTTGGTTGTTGGGTTTTTTTAAAAAATAATTTTAAATAATCCTTTGTATATTAAAGAAAGTAGTCCTTTGTTATAAGTGGTTCCCCCACCCTTGCTCCCATATACTGCTTTTTTTTCTTTTCGGTTTCCAGGCTATGTCTTGGTGCTTACAAAGGCTTTACTTAAGATTATTGCAAAAAAAATTTTTTCACCCATTTTTTTTTTTTTTTTTCCTTTCTAGTCCCTAAGTACATTTCAAAGGCCTTTCTCTTTTAATTTCCAGTTTCACCATTTGGGGAGATTTTTAAATTAAGGTTGAAATCAAACGTAGTTAAACAAAAGAACTGAATATTAGGTGTCTCTGGGCTTCTAGAGCTTAGAGTAGAAAGCCATCCAGAGATGAAATACATTACTTTAATACAGAAATATTAAAGTGAGAAGCCTTCTTTCATCTGGAATTTTATTCAGTGTCCAAGACTAGTAGTAAGTGGGAGCAGAGATTATGTTTTTACTATTAAAATAATGGCTGTTTTCCATCATAGAGTTTTTTTTACATATCTTCATATACGGAATATAAGCTTGGATATTGGTATATTTGAGACAGAAGTTATACACATACACACACACAGAGTTTGCTGTCATCAACCTCTTTTCCCACTACCCAGCACTAAAACTGGACTCTGGAAATACAAGACACACAACAAATAGAAACGTGTAATTTCTGCTAGCATTAGATCCAAATATTTTAAGTCTTTAGATGTGTAAATCTGAAGATGCTGATATTCTTTTTAAAAAGTATAGGGTAGAGTATAGTATTATGTTTAGAATGGTCTTGTCATAGAATAATGTTTAGATTTCTTGGAAAAGGAGACACCAGGTGATATTAAATGGCACTATGGCCTATATTGTAATGAGGATTAAATGCTTGTGGTATGGGTTTATACCCCGGTAATCTCCCACTTAAGTCCACCAAATCTGTTGTACTTGTCTTATTCTTTGTATCTATAACACTTTATTCAATACCTGATAAAAAGTAAGAATTTTGTCATAGCTGCATGCATGCATGAAAGATGAGTTTAGATACCCAGGTGAGCAGAAACTCCTTCTTAGTGACTCTGACTGCACATCCATTATCAGTGCAATCAGACATGCTTATGGACCTCAGCTGTTAAACCTTTAGCCACCCTACCTCACTTTTTCTTCTTTTAAGGAAATGACCAAAGAAAACTTGGTACTTTATTTTAGAATCAAGATCTATAATAATAAATGTATGGGTTAATAAGTCAGCTAACCATTGTTAGTCTTAAAAAAGTGTTGGCTTTCGGGGCGCCTGGGTGGCTCAGTCATTGGGCATCTGCCTTCGGCTCAGGTCATGGTCCCCAGGTCCTGGGATTGAGCCCTACATCGGGCTCCCTGCTCGGCAGGAAGCCTGCTTCTCCCTCTCCCACTCCCCCTGCTTGTGTTCCCTCTCTCTGTCAAATAAATAAATAAAATCTTAAAAAAAAAAAGTGTTGGCTTTCTTGTGTACCTTACTGTATTTCTAACTATTGCTTATTTATGTTGTATTTAGAATGCTGCAGCGGATTCAGAGTAGACTGCAAGAAGAACATTCACTTCAAGACGTGATATTTAAAAGTGCTTTTAAGAGTGCATCAACAGCCCTTCCACCAAGGTGAGATGTAATTTTTAAATGTACGTCTATTTATTATGAATTTACTATGACATAGTTTTAGTATTGGTTTATTCTCTAATCTCATATTTCTTAGAGAAAATGTAATCATTCTGTATGATGAAGATTTCTTTTTACTCTTAAATTTATAGCCTGTGATATTGATCAGGATTATCACAAATAATATTATTTTCATTTAATTTCCTCTTATGTGTGTATGGTAAATTCCATATAAAATCATGTTAGGTTTTAAGAACAAATTAATTACATTTGTCATTATTTTATAAGGATGTATAAATTTTGGTTAGGAATTTTGTGTTTTTATTTCACTTTTTTTCTCTTTTATAGGTTAGAGTAGGTGATATTTAGAAATCCTGTAATCACGAAAATGATCATTTAAATTTAAAACTATATAGAGGTTTTACATTTGCTTAAGAAGAAACTGTCATTGTCCTTCCCTCATTCTTACTTCCATCTTCCCCTGACCCCTAAAGTGCCAGAAACAGATGACAAAATATGTTTTTATTGGATGAATTCCTTTAAACTTTCCACTCTCATTGGCCTTAATCCTGTGGTTAGATATGAAGAACCATGGAATTTTAGACTGGTGTAAATATATTTCTAGCAATGTTTTTTTCCCCCTTCTACAAAATTTTCCCACCACAGAATGGTGACTGTCGAGTGTGCTGTCAGTAATCCTTCCTCTCATGTTGTAACAGGGAAGATGATTCCTCACAGCCTCCAGATGCTTGCAGGATTCATGGTCATCTCTATGTCAATAAAGTAGCAGGGAATTTTCACATAACTGTGGGCAAGTATGTTCTTTTCCCTTACTGAAAATACTTTAGACAAATTGGCAGCTTGGTTTAAAAGTAAATTCTTTGCTAATCAAATAATATGTAATTACTAAAGGGCTGCTTAAAGTGTTGTGTATCTATATTTTTGATGTTTTGAGATTTGTGTTCAGGGCTTTGATCTCAGGATGGAGAAGACTGGTAACAACTGCTTCAAAACAAATGGAAGGGGCACCTGGGTGGCTCAGTCGGTTTAGTGGCTGCCTTCGGCTCAGGTCATGATCCCAGGGTCCTAGGATCGAGCCCCGCATCAGGCTCCCAGCTCTGCGGGAGGCCTGCTTCTCCCTCTCCCACTCCCCCTGCTTGTGTTCCCTCTCTCGCTGTCTCTCTCTATCAAATAAATAAATAAAATCTTTAAAAAAAAAACAAAAAAAACAAATGGAAAACAGTTATGTTATAGTTTATAAATAAATGAGCTGTAGGTAGATATGAATGAAAACCTACTTGCCAAGTTTTAATAGCCAGGAAGCATTTACCTAGACATTTCATTAATTTGTTCATGTTGTGGATGGTATTAGGTTTTTGTTTTGTTTTTCCTTTTGATAATCATCACCAAAATGTAAACCCTGGCTAATTTGAGACAAGTATTTTGATGTAGTTAGAAATTAGTAGTGCCAGGGTGCCTGGGTGGCTCAGTTGGGCGTCTGCCTTCGGCTCAGGTCATGGTCCTGGAGTCCTACGATCGGGGTCCCACATCAGGCTCTCTGCTCTGCAGGGAGCCTGCTTCTCGCTCTGAACCTCCCCCCTCTCATGGTCTCTCTCTCATTCTCTCTCTCTCTCTCTCAAATAAATTAAAAAAAAAAAAATTAAAAAAAAAAAAATTTGTAGTGCCTGAGATAAAGTAGGTAAAAGTTAAGGAAAAATATCAGACCACCTACCTTCATGAGCAGCACCCAGCAGAGAAATTGTCATAGGATATAAACACTTGGTAAATTTCTGAATAAATAAATAGATTCTCTGACCTCTCCCTTTCTCCCTGCTTCCCTTATTCCCTTCCTTTCTTCCATCCATCTAGAGTTGCAGAGCTAAACAGTTCTTCATTGTAAAAGGCATTTTTTGAGAACTTGACTATGGCATGTACCATGCCAGATACTAAAGATGAAATGATGAAAAAAAGAAAAAGCGTTTTTGCCTTTATGGTGCTGACATTCTGTGAGAGAATCCAAACTTTGAACAGTGAATTACACTAATAATTATTTAATTATAGTTGTACAGGAGAAGTATGGCCAATAAGAAACTATATAATAGGGTACCTGACTTACCCTGCACATCAGCAGAGGCTTTATTGAGGAAAACCTTTGAACACTAGTGAATGATTAGGAATTTTATATAGAGAGGAGAAAGGGCATCCAGGCTGAGGGAAAGGCCATAAAGCAGGAAAAAGCATTGCTGGAGATTTTTTTTGTTATATATAGAAATAAATAGCTTAAGTCTTTTATGCAAAATTATTCAGTGTTTACAGTGATCAGATCAAACATTTGTTTTTGTTGTCCCATTCTTCTTAACATTCATGTTTTGTTTTCTTGCTATTGCCAGGATCAGTTCTATAGCTTAGAATTTCTTGGTATCATGCAACTATAGATAATAGTTGGCTCAAAGAAATTTAGAAGATTTTATTGCACTTGTGGATACAAACAATATCCCACTCCCAAACTAAAAGAGGGAAACTTCGACTAATATTTCATGAGCCTCTATATTATGGCCTTTATTCCCAGTTTCACTTCTCTCTCCATGTGATAACTCATGCCATGAATGAGAGAGGCCAGATGGAAAAATATTTGGTTTGTATCTTATCCTTATCATCTCTGGGATATCTTGTAAACCCACTCCTAATTTTTGGTATTATGTTTACCAAGTTCAGTATTGATCATTTTGAAGATCTCATGTTACCTCTAAGATACAATATCACCCTCAACTGTAATATAAAGAAGAAATAAAAAGAACAAGACTTGTAACAATATTTCAATAATCAAATGTTTGAACAGGAGTACCTTAAGTAAGGTAATGGAGTAGGCAGACACTTGCCACATACACGTAAAATCAGTAGGTATACATCAATTGCATATGCAGAATGAAACAGATGTATTGGCCGTTCAGATATCATGAATGGTATTTCTGTTGATTCTGAAATAGGGAACAACTCTTTGTGATACTGCAAACCAAAAAAAGTATAATATTCCCCCCATTTCCTAGGAAAATTTAGTATATATTGAAACTACAACAAAGTACTTTGTGTAGCTGAATGGAGTTAAGTTCTAGACTCAGATCATTATTCATAGGTTTTTCACCTACATGAATGCCACTTAGAGTGGCATTTTTGTGTGTGAGAGCGTCACTCTGTTGCGGGATGCCTTGCTTCCCTAGCTGCTGTCTGCTAAATGCTGATTGTGACTCCTTCCCAGTGATTGTGACAACCCAAAATGCCTCCTCCCAGCCCTCTAGTTTTCAAAACAATCTTTCCTTTACTGAAAATCACATGGGACAATGTATCATAACACATGAAAAATATATGAAATTCAGATTTCAGTGTCCAAAAATAAAGTTTTACTGGAACAGTCATGTGTATTTGTTTACATGTGGCTCCTTGTGCACTACAATACCAGGATTTGAGCAATTGTGACAGACACTGTGTATGACTCATCACTTTGTGCTGCTACTTGGTGCCCTACAAGTTAGAACAAGTTATAACAGTTACAGCTGGACAGCATTACAAATGCCTTGTGTATTGCTGTACCACAACATTTCATTTCTTGTATTACTCTGTCAGAAAAGAAAAAGAAATACAGGTATCCAACGTACTCTTAAGGCACAGTGGAGTGTGGATTATTTTATCAAATTTGACTTCAGAACATCATGTTTATTATGCAGGGACACCATAGCTGTGCTGAAAGGATATAGGAGATGTAAATATCACCAGACTAAGCACTCATCACAACATTACTAGCTCTCAGGAAAATTAAAAAATTTAAAAGGGAATATCTAAGCACAGGCAGAATTTCTTTGTAAAAATAAAAAATGAAACTGAGACTGTAGCCGAAGTAGGTTGACACGTGACTCACTGCTTAGCTGAGGAAGGAAAGCCACTTAGTGGCAGCTTGATGAGATTGTGTGTGTTTGCACCAACCAAAGAAATGCATCCAGGGAAAATAAATTTGCTTTGGAGAATTAGCTTTTTGGTGAGAAAAGTGCCCTGGCAGCTGAGGACAGTGAAAGCATTGTCCAATAGTCAGTTAAAAGCCTGGCAGGTGATAGTGGGTTCCCTTAGCTCTTGCTGAGTGAGCAGACGTTACCAATACTGCTTATTGTTTTTGTTTTTTTTTTTTGAGGAGTCAGTGGTGAGTTTGAAGTGATCAGATAGCCTGCGTGGAACAACTACAGACAAAAATATTTTTAAAGAAATTGAGAGAACATCAGTGTGTTGCTGGTGGTAAATAGGTATGAAGCAAAAAAAGGCTTATGTGGATAAATTTTCAAGACTTGTGAAAATGTAAGGTGTTTGAAGCCTGTGGTTATCCATTAGTATCATCGGCAGTACTTCACAGAAAATATTTGGATCTGTCATATTATTGATAATGTTGATGGTGAAGTTCATTTGCTCTCATGGACTTAAGCATTGTCATTTCCACGAACTTCTGTCAGAAAGAAAAGCTAAATATTCCAACTTGCCCTACTACACGACAGCTTGACAGCTTAGCAGTGGTCTACTTTTTCTTTTGTGACTTTTTTTTTGAGCTAAGGGCTGAGATTGAAATTTTTCTGAATAAGAAAACTACTGTCATCTGTTTTTATTGAACACTGAGTAGTTTTGGAAGTTAAGTTTTGTGCAGACTGGATCATGTTTCTTAATGAATTTAGCCTAAAATTGTAAGAAAAACAGCGTTAATATATGAAACTTAAATTGTGGTAAGGTTATTTCAATGATAAGTAATGTCAAATGATTTTAAGTGGTTCTTGCTTTCCATGCTGGGACAGCCTGACTGTCAAAAGTTAAAACAAGAAGCAAGATCTCCATTCTTATACTTGTATGTATTTTCCAAACTCAAACTATAGTTCCTGAAGTGTTTTATGACCTTGATGCAGGTGCAAAGGAAATTTCCACACTTCAAAATGTATTTAACTGTGCGCTTGAGGAAATTCTGCCTTAAATTGCAAGTGATCAATCTGTGTTATATAACGACACACCAAAAGGAAATACCAAGGGAAGAACCTCCTAGAGTTCTATCCAAGTAACGAATATACTCAGTTAAAAGATATGCCCCTGGATTAATATTTTCAAAGATAAAATATGTAAAATTTCATTCTAGATCTTCATAACGGATAAATCTTTGTGATCAATTTTGAAAATAGGGAACACTGACTCTAAACCTTAGTTAAGGAAAATGTTATCTCCCAGCAAAAATACCTGAACTACAAAAAAAGTACTCAGTTATTACTCTTATATTTTGAATGTCATTAAGTTTGTGAAAATGTTTCTCTCTTCTTATGTAACTAACTGCATAATATCTTCAGTTTTGCATCTTGACCCACAAAGCCTAAAATAACTTCACAGAAACCGTTTGGCAGCCCCCAGTTTAATACATGGCTGAGATGAGTAGACTTACCTACTTAAATCATAGGACAAGTATGTTTTTATTTTATATTAAGACAGTTATATAACTTAGGAAAGATCCTCTTTCAGGTTTTAATTAGTTATATGTTTAAGTATTAGTACTTTAATCTTTTTTTCCTCTTTTCAGGGCCATTCCACATCCCCGAGGTCATGCACATTTGGCAGCACTTGTCAACCATGACTGTAAGCAGTTTCTGAAATTTTTTCCATGAAGATGTCATTGAAAAAAGTGTTGTGTGTGGGTTTTTTTGTTTTGTTTTGAGTGCAGATGTAGGGTTTTCAAAGTGGGCTGTTGTCAAAACGGATATCCAAAGGAGAAAATAAATGAATAAATATATTGACTCTAGTCCATTTTCTCTTATCTTTAAACTACCTGTCTATTTATTCATAGCTCAGAAGTTGGTAGGGTTAGGGAGCAGAGCTTTGGTGTGCTTTATATCACTTTGTACACATTTCTGCTAATTTTTATGGATAATGAAGAGCATATATTTGAAGTTTATTTCAATATGTAATTGTACATCGGGACACATGCATACATATAAAATATGCCTGTTAGTTTTGTGTAATCATTGTCATAAAACTTAGTTTTTAAAGTCTTCTTTAGAGGACGCCTGGGTGGCTTAGTCGGTTAAGCGTCTGCCTTCGGCTCAGGTCATGATCCTGGGGTCCTGGGATCGAGCCCCATATTGGGCTCCCTGCTCAGCCTCAGCGGGGGCTCTGCTTCTCCCTCTCCCGCTCCCCCTGCTTGTACTCTCTCGCTCTCTTTCTCAAATAAGTAAAATCTTAAAAAAAAATATAAAGTCTTCTTTAGAGAACAAAAACAAGTAGTAAATTCCATAAAAAAAATCAGTTTGTCACGTTTAGCAATGGTTTGCATTAAAAATATATCTGATCGGTTTCATTATTTGGCTCATGGACATCATTCCAGTTCTAACAGTCCTGTTACTATAAAATGATTTGGATAAGGAAAGACTTATTATTATATTTTTGGTTATCAGGATTAGATGTACTATTTTGTAGAAGTTAATTCCACATATTATATGCATTTTTCTCAAAATAATGTAGTTTTAAATACTATAGTACACTTACAGATTTGAGATCTTTTCATTTGAGATTAGATAAGGATGTGAACCAATAAGTAACATGTAGTTTTGAATAATTTAATTTCTGTACTTTATTTGTTTTATTTTATTCCTCTTAGCTTACAACTTTTCTCACAGAATAGATCATTTGTCTTTTGGAGAGCTTGTTCCAGGAATTATTAATCCTTTGGATGGAACTGAAAAAATTGCTGTAGATCGTAAGTATTTAGTAATTACCGTGGGAATTTGCATGCAGGCAATTACCTTTATAACTTTAATACTAACACATTTTTAATAATCCTCTTATGACAAATAGGTAAATCTTTAAGTAGATTAACTGGTTGATAATTTTATGTGGAAATGTATGTAGAGAGAATTTCCTACTTGTGGATAAAATTTATATGTTAAAAAATGAGCCATAAGAACAAAAGAAATTAGAGTAAGGAGTAAGCAGGAAAAAAAAAAGACAAAAAAATAAGTAAGCAGGAAACAGAATTTAAAAGCTCTCTAAATAAATGAAAAGTAAATATGTTAATAGGGCTTACCTGCTTTTCCATATGCATTAAAGAAAGAATAAGAACTAAAAGTTTCAACATTATAAGAAGAATTGTTTGTATAGGTTTAAAGTTCTGAAATGCATATTTACCATTTTAGAAACCTCTTTGGGGAATTTTACAAACATCAGAAACCTAGAGTTATTCTAGAATAGCTTAGTTATTAACACAGTCAGAAGTAGTACATTATAGCATAGATACCTTCTATTACTTTTTAACCTTCCATTCCATTTAAAATTTAGGTTTATCCAAATATGGATGGATTATTTTCTTAATTTTATAACAAGGAATCTATCTTGAAGGTTTTTGGTTGCCTTTCCTCTACTGAAATAGTCCTACTGTGTGACATGCCCCACCTATATGACCTTTTAAGGACATGTAAAGCTTCCTGTGCTACTAGGAATTCTAGCCTTTGCAAAACTGTAATTAAGGATTTCATTTTTTATTAGCTAAAATAGATTTATTAATATTCTTTTCAGTATTTTACTCTTTTATCATAATGTTGTAATCAGATACATCAAAGATGTTTTACTTGGAATACTGAGTTACATTCCTAAGTATTTTATGTTTGTATGGGTCACTTAAGGAAACTTGAGTATACTAAATTTGGAAATTCTGAGAATCATAAGCTTTATTCAGTATATAATCTCATCTTTATGTGTAGTTCATTGTATACAGATATACAGTAGATGTTACTTAGGAGATGATCATTTGAAAACATGTTGGTTAATACTTTGTTTCAGGATGCTAAAATGACTTCAAATTTTTGTACAGAAACAATTCTAAATATAAACATTAATTTTCAAAAGGCTGTTTTTGAGTTTACTTGTTCCTAAATTCACAAAGACTAAGTTACGTTATAAAATGCCACCAGTGTCAGTAGGTTATTCAAAGCTTTAAAGCAGGTGTACTCTTCTCCTTACTACTATATGTTTTATTGGGCTTCTTTTTCCAAAAAGAAAAAAGAAAATCTGCGTTACAAATCTGTTGTGTCAGGTAACCACTCCCTCCTTGATGCTCCCCAGAAGTTTTGAGGGGATTACTTAGTACTTAGATCTTGAATGCTGTACCAATTCGGACAGACCCACACCTTTGGAACAATTTGTGGCTTGCAACAAAATTTCATTCAACAGCATCCACTTCCCCTCCCTACCCCACCCCCCCAGCTTTCCCCCACCTGACCATTAAATTATCTCACAAATTTATGGCTTTTCCTTGAATTAACATTGACCAAAAGGCCTTCAGTAGTTCTCTGGCCACAGCTTAAATGTTTTCCAGTTTTTCGTTTCATGTGTCTTTGACCCTTTTGGCTATTACTCATTGCACTTCACTCCTCACATGTGGTGAGATTCCCTTTGTCCATCATGTTTCCCCCCAAATGATTATCCCAGCCATGTGTACAGCATAGGTTATTGCCTTGCCACTCTCAGTTTCATCTTTTGTTCATTAATATTTAAGACTTAAACACCTTTTTCTCCTAGCACTTCCAGCTCACTCCTCTGTTTATGACACAGTAGTTTATTTGTAAAACACCTCAAAACTAAGCATAGGTAGAGCAATTCACCTTACATCAAAGAATGACTCAAAGGATGAAACTGAAGACCATCTACAATTAAAAGCCATCTGTTGGTGGTGGACAAAGTTGACACTTTTCTGCCCTAATATTATCTGTGGCAATGTTTAGGCTATTCAGTTGAAACTAATAATAGAAGAACTAGTCAAATACTGTTCATGTTTTTGAAAGTTATATTGGTACAAGTGGTAGGTGAAATAAGTCCTAAAGTTGAAACAGGTTTTGTTTTATTTTGTTAGAAACTTGTTTAATGTTAGTATTTGAAGACACCATTACACTTAACCTCTCCCTCCTATCTTGTTTACCCTTCCCTCCCCTATTCTGAATTACACTAAGATAAGAGAGAGAAATTGGATTGATGGAAATAAAAATTCACTAAGGTTGAGCAAAAGAAGATAGACACACAAAAGTACATTCTATGTATTTCCATTTATATAAAATTCTAGAATAAGCAAAACTAATCTGTGATGATAGGAAGGTAGATTAATGGTTGGCCTAAGGTTGGAGATAGAGGGGATTGACTGCAAAGGGGTATGGAGGAACTTTTTGAGGTGGTGAAAATGTTTTATATTTTGACTGTGGTGGTGATCGTGTGGGCGAATACAATTGTCAAAATTTATCAGACCATATATTTAAGGTTGGTGTATTTTATTCCTGTACACAGTTTCCATAGATAGTTATGTGGTGTGAGGTACATCTGTTTTCATGTCAAATGTAATGAGGCCCTATTACTTACCTAATTCTAACTACAGATAGATATATCTAATTCTAAATTTTATATAGACCTAGAAAATTAACATGTTCTAGAATATAGACCTAGAAAATTAACATTTAAGCTGTGGCCAGAGAACTACTGAACATTAACAGGTGAACTGTTACCTGTTTAAGGTTAATTAATAATTGGTAATATACTGATATTTATGACTTGTATTAAACCTAAAAATGCCTGAAGACTATAAATAGGATCCTTTGAATTATGTAGTAACCTCAGACCATAAGTGAATAGGTTTGTTATCTTCCTCCTGTCGTATCAATTCTTTGTATATATCCGAAGGCTGGCTAATTCAGTTTTGGTTTATTTGTATATCTTAAGATATTAGTAGAAAATGAAAATGTCCTGTGGTGATTATACTATTATAACTTTATTCTTACTAATTTCTGTACTATAAAGTAATGCTACTTTTATTTTTCACGTTTGATAAAAGGGTAATAATGTTATAAAGGACATCTAATGACTAGTTCATTTTTTTAACATCTTCTAATAGATGTGTATATGTGACATTTTATACTTATTGAGAGCTTGTTTACCAAGTATGAGTATATTGCTTTCATTGATTCTTTTAAATTTGTTGTTGTTAAACACTAATAAAGTAGCATTAAATTTCAAGTTAAGTGTATTTAACAGAAGGAAGGTGTATTTGGCAGTAGTATTGTTGCTATTGGATTGATGAAAAAAAAACACCACATTTTGTTTTTGTTCTAGACAACCAGATGTTCCAATATTTTATTACAGTTGTGCCAACAAAACTACATACATATAAAATTTCAGCAGACACCCATCAGTTTTCTGTGACAGAAAGGGTAAGTTGAATCCAACTGATAAAATGATATATATATATTTTTTAGCATTTTATAGTCCTGCTACAAAATAAGGTTAGAGTTGGTACCCTACCCCATTTAAAATTGGTGGAAGTTTTGAAATGCATTAATATTTTATTTTAATGAATAAAAATGGATATTAGTATGCTTTAGAGCAAGAAAAGTAGATTTTAAAAATCTAGAATGCCTTCTATGCAGTTTAAACAAAATATTAAACTATGATAGTATTAATGACTTTATTCTTAATAATTTTGTAATGTTTTCTCTTGTATTGATATAATTAGTTCTTATCTGCCAGTGGACTCTCTGATTTCTGTATTATTTTTTAATTAGTGTACCTACCCTGGGGCATGCATGGTTCTTGTGGCTCAGATAGCAGACTTAGAGGGCGTGCCTTCCTACTAAGTTGGTGCTTTTTATTCATCTAAGAGGACAAACGTTCTGCAGTCTCAGGGTGGAGGGGCCTTATAAGTAAATATTTTGAGGAGCAGAGTTTTGGAATTGGACAGTTTAACAGACTTCTCATATATTCTGGGGTCATGTTTTCTTATTATTGTTTAAGAATGGTGAATATTCAAATATTAATATCCAGAAGAGTTCCAAGGTTTGCAGACTTGATTTTTGAAGTGTAAACAGGATGGAATGAAATAGAGCATTTTCTTGCTCAGTGAACACACTATGGTAGGTTTATGATTTTAGTTGCATTCCTTTCAAGAGAAAACTTCTTTTAAAAACTAAACCAGTAGCTTAAATTTTGATTTTTCAAATGAGGGCATTCTCTTTTCTTCTTGTATTTCATACAGTTTAAATAAAATGACAACAGAAAGTGAAATTGTTTCTAAATCTGATAATTTAAATGACAAGAAATATAATTATTTTGTAAATTCTTAGCAAAGAATTGTTACAAAAAGTATGTCAAAATATGAACCTGGCTTTTATGGATTTGGTCAGTGAAGATGCCATATAGTTATTAAGCTCTTGAGCTCAGTAGAACACTTGTATGTAAAGTGACCTTTTTGAGAAAATAGGAAAGTGACTCTGCTCTTTTGATTTCCTTAGAAGCTAATCACACAAAGAATACAGAATAACTTGATGGTCTCTGAAGAGCTTAGTCTAGTAGGACAATTCATAAAGAGATTTGGATATCCTTCTTGTACAGTTGGGCTGTAGGGCTTCTGGACTGTGCAAGTAACCAGATGATGTGAATCCCATTTTTCTCCTTCTCCTGTCTCTCCCCTTTCTTTTAGGAACGTGTTATTAACCATGCTGCAGGCAGCCATGGAGTCTCTGGGATATTTATGAAATATGATCTCAGTTCTCTTATGGTAACAGTTACTGAGGAGCATATGCCTTTCTGGCAGTTTTTTGTAAGACTCTGTGGTATTGTTGGAGGAATCTTTTCAACAACAGGTTAAGATTCATTCCTTTTTCGTCTAATTTTTAGAAGTGTTATACTGAAATTAAGGTGCTTTTACTTAGAAGAAGCAAGAAATATATACATTCCCATGTTTTGATATTTAAAAAATTTTTTTCTGTAAGATTTAATTCCAAACCTCCAAAATTATATTGATTAAGCATTAAACATAGTTAAGTTTACTGCATTCAGTGATTTAAGGGGGATTACTTAGTGAGCTAGAAAGATCCTCGAATGAATCCAAGTTCTGCCATTTACATGGTGGTAGCCTTGTAATATAGGACATGTACCTTTTCTGATATTGTTTTCTCATCTATAAAAATGGGAATAATAATATCTAACTTATAAGTGTGTTGTAGGATCAGATGAGAAAATGCCTAGAAATAGTAGACACTTGAATGTAAATTTTCTTTTTCATTTAAGGTATTTTTAACTGTACAGTATGTAAAATCATGTCTTGTACTTTGAACCATGTAATATGTGCAACCAGAATTTTCAGTCAATGCTGTTTTTATGATTTGGGGCTTTTTTTGTCCTGAGCTTATGAGATTATCTCAAAGATAATGTACGGAATCGTAATCATGAAAATCTGAGCATTAAGTACAATAGATAAAGAAAGGAAACTGTTCCTTCTTTATCCCCAACCCCTATTCAATATTACATGGAGCTGTATAGGTTTGTATGCTTTGAATTATATATTTTAAATGAATGAATAGGTTTTCCTATGAAAGACCTTGTCACTACTTTATTTAAATTTGTTTAAATTTGGGGTGCTGATATTATTTATTTTTCAAAATGGTATGAGTGTGAGATGTATAAAGTATCCTTGAAAAGATTGCTTTGTCAAGGTCATGAATTATGTGGCCTTGTGATTTTGAAAAGAAATCCATTTGTTTTAAAATTCAACTGTCTGGTTATTTTTAACCGTGGAAATGAATCAAGCAAATTGCTTTGTTTCCTTTCTTGATCTATTCCATTATAATTAGTGGAGTTTTTTATTCTTATGTAACAATTTAGGAAATAATTTCACTAAAAGCATCATTTTATTAAAAACAACTTATTTTTTATTACAGGCATGTTACATGGAATTGGGAAATTTATAGTTGAAATAATTTACTGTCGTTTCAGACTTGGATCCTACAAACCTGTCAGTTCTGTAAGTGCTACAATATAAATGGTGTTGACCTCTAACTCATAGTACCATTGTTAAATCTAAACAATAGCTTTTGGTGCTCAGAAAGAAATTGCCCAAAATAAAGCATTGTGTTTAGAGGGAATATGTAAGGAATGTTTTCCTTACTAACTAATGCTTTGGTCTTCTCTTCTCCGTAGGTCCCCTTTGAGGATGGCCACACAGACAACCACTTACCTCTTTTAGAGAATAATACACATTAGCACCTCCTGAGTGAAGGAGAAAAACTTTTTGCCTGAGACATAAAATCTTTTTTAATAATAAAATATTGTGCAATATATTCAAAGAAAAGAAAATATGAATGAGAAGTGGGAATCATACCTAGGAAAAAAAAAAAAAAAAGAAAAGAAAAACCCAAACCGAAATCCTATATATGTTGTGTCTGTTACACATGTCCTAGAAGAAATTATGCAGCTAATCAGTGAATAAGCCCAGCTGGAGTATTGCTTTGAAGATGACCCCTTCTGATATTTTCATAGCAAATGGGCAGTATCGAAATCAGAGCTTGCTTTTTGGTGACAAAGAGCCTGAAGGAAAGAAGTCAAAACACATCTAAAGAAAAAGGGATTGATAAGTGCAAATGTTTGCGTCCTTCTGTTTTTAAAAGATATGTCAGAATAAAATATGTAAAACATATGGAAAACTAGTCTAGACTTTAAAAAGTTGTGGTCAGGTCACACTGTTAATAAAGGAAAACAGGGATGGGTCCCTATGTTATAGCCATATCAGTGTTAAGCCATAATGACAAGGCCATTTATCCAGTAATTTGGTCTGAGGAAGGTAACTGCTTTTCTTTAAACTCTGGCTATTGGCTTTTTCTGACTGTTCAAGGCAGGGTTGTGGAAGACTAAGGTGAATTCTTACAGGGGCAGGTACGTAGGTGCTATAATATGTAACAGATATCATTCACAAATTGTATAGTGGGCACTTATATAGGGAGAAGAAAGCACATTTTTTAAAAAGATGCTAAATTTTCTAATCTGATCCTTATATTATTGGTATACTTTGGGAGCGGGAGGTGAGTAATAAAAAGGTCCACTACTGGTGATGAAAATTATCAGCTTGTAAAGTATTAAAAGGAAAAGTAGAATATTTTATATGTGTTTGGGTGAGGGGTAACAGGGTAACTTTCAATAAAGTAGAAACATGAGGCAAATACTTAAATAAGGCAAGATCATGTCAGATCTGAGAGATGATCATTAAACAATGTCCGGTAAGCTGTAAAACTGGATTATGAGTGTCTGCATTCAGAGTGTCCTGAATGTGACATTTTTTATTGCTAGATTGTGTTGTTCTAGCTTTCTTATTATTTAAGGATTGCTTTTAAATTTCCAGACTATGAAAGACTAAAACTAGAGGGAGATTTCGCTCAGGTGCCATTAAAAGCTGTATTTGGAATATGTGTGCCAACATCAGTTTTCCTTTTGTAATACTTAGTGATAGAAGAATCAACTACCAGTCCACAACAGTTTAAGTCCTTCAGAGAAATGGGGAAATAAAATTCCAGGTAAGTAGCAAGGACAAGACTAAAAGACTAGATTTAAAATGGTGGTTTTTGGACATAGGATGTCACAGATTATAGTTTTACAAATGGATTTTTTTTAAAGATAAAAAAATGTTTTCTTGAAAATAGTTGGTACAGATAATGTCTAGGGAGAGAAGGAGAAATACCGATGGAACTGCTTTGAAGTAAAGCTTATGTTGAATGGCACTCTGCAGGAAATAACAAAAGCATTACTGTTTAAAATAGACACTTTACCATTAAGAGCCATTAAGTTGACTGATTAATTAACACAGGTGACATAACATGCACTGAAAGATTTTTTATTCCAGAAAATTCCAAATAACGAATGAGCCTTCTCTGTTATTGATTTGTTTTTTTCAGATACTATTTCCAATGAAGTTAGACTAGGAACTAATAGAATGTCTCTCAGAAGGAATTTTACTTAGAATTTTAGCTATTTTAGACTGAATCTTGGTTCTGTGAATCTGCTTGCCAGAAAGTTCATTCAAGCTTCAGGGTTGGTTGGTTTGTTTTTTTTTTAAAGGGAGGTAAACAGTATTGATTTAAAATTATTTTCTTTTAGGATTTTAGCAGTTAAGTGTCTTTAAAAAGGATTTTAAAATTATTTTGGTGCTTACATATGATTTTTAATTGTTCCCATGTTTTCCAAATACCTTATTAAAATTTTAATGTAATTAATCTGTCCCATTAAAGCTGACTATAAAAGGAATTTCTTTAAAGCAAAATCTTGCTTTGCCATTGATTTACACTTTAATAGTTGAGAAAGGTTTCTACCTGACACTCCTCAGATAGTCAAAGTCAGGTCAAAGTAGTAAGATTCTGACCAGCCTTTTGGATGGTGAATGATGAAGTATGCCTGCGTACTGGGATTTGTTAGGAGTTTCTGACCTCACCAAGTGTTTCTTTTCCATTGCCGAGAACACTGTTCTGACCTACTTATTATGGAGCTTTGGCTTGTGCCTAAGGGACCACCCTCAGTAAGGTACCCAACTTTATTACTCAATCCTCCTTTTTCATTTTATTAGAGTATTCATAATATTTATATATTCCAGCCTAAATATTTTAAAAGTTGAGATTTCCACTTATATGAAATAGGTTTTTTAAAAACTGTGTTTTGTATACTTTGGCCTCTAAAAAGAGATGTGAAATATTTAGGTGAATAATTCTCTGCTGCGGTATTTGTACAGTACAAACTACCTCTTGGGAAAAGCTTAACCCAGTATTAGAATTACAAAATTACTTCTAATTCTCAATTTAGATGATTAATACCACATTTTTCTCACATGTTTTATGATAGAGCACTGAATTTTCATAGAAAAATTAACTAATGCAAGCAAAGTTTGCAATCTTTAATACAAGCTTAACTTTGGAATTCATAAAGGAATGACTTAAGGTCTAATTTTTTGATGGTATCAATAGGGATATTTTATGCATCCTGTCTTTTTATGTCCTGAGTTAGTAATTCAAGTACCAGAAAGTAAATAAAATTTGCATATAAATATGCAACTTGTCTGCTTCAAAATTTAAAACTTTGAATCTTGAACTTGAGTTCAAGATGCATATTTTTGTTGAAAATTATTTAAACCTGAGGGCGCCTGGGTGGCTCAGTTGGTTAAGCAACTGCCTTCGGCTCAGGTCATGATCCTGGAGTCCCTGGATCGAGTCCCACATCGGGCTCCCTGCTCGGCAGGGAGTCTGCTTCTCCCTCTGACCCTCCCCCCTCTCATGTGCTGTCTCTCTCATTCTCTCTCTCTCAAATAAATAAATAAAATCTTAAAAAAAAAAAAAAAGAAAATTATTTAAACCTGAGCCAGAGGACTTTTAAAATTTCATCATGCCCTTTAACCTAGTAATTAAGTCCCTCCCCTTCTGTTTGGAGCTCTGTTGCAAGCCTTCTGGAAGCCAAAGTGTGTCACCCTTTGTCAGCACTATCCTAACTAGATCACCATGTGTTCACTACCTTATGGTATGATGCCAATATCCAAGTATTTCCTTATTGTAGTTTTCCCCTACTTTTGAAATATTTTTTAGTGATAAAGTCACCTTGCATTGTCTTAACAGTAGGAAACAAAATGCTTTGTATTTTTTGGTTTTCTTGTGTTTTTTTGTTTTTTTTTTTTTTTTTAAAGATTTTATTTATTTCCTTGACAGAGAGAGACACAGCGAGAGAGGGAACACAAGCAGGGGGAGTGGGAGAGGGAGAAGCAGGCTTCCCGCCGAGCAGGGAGCCCGATGTGAGGCTCGATCCCAGGACCTTGAGATCATGACCTGAGCCGAAGGCAGACGCTTAACGACTGAGCCACCCAGGCGCCCTGTTTTTTTGTTTTAAGAGAGAAGAGCATACACAAGACTCACTTAGAGTCTCAATCCTGAACATTTGGGCTCTAAATAAATGACAAATACAAATTTCTTTGTCCTTTTACAATCATGTACCCCCAAAAAGGCTCAGTTCCTCATTATTTAAGCTTCTTTTTCCTCATAGGAAAACTATATCAGTCTTTAAATATCACTCTGTTACATTTGCTTTTGCTCCAGATGGAGCTAAATTACTGTATGAGATTGGATTTCTTTTGTATTTTCATATTAAAAAGTGAATGAGTGATGCAAATTGAGCAGTTGACTCAAGTCTATAAAACTGTCAACAGAGTTGAATATAAGATTATAATCAGTGAAACATTTAAATAGTTTTATCTTAGCAACTCCTAATTGTATTGGATGTTTATCAGAAGGAATTAGATTAACAACTCTTCCAAATATCATAACTCATTTATACTATTTTGTGTAATAATTTTAAGGTAAAACTAAGCAGATATGGGGGAAAGTATACATTGATGAAAGCTACATATAAAGCAGAATTTCAGCAACAACTGATACTACTATAATACTTTAGAATCTTTCCTGTTTTCAAGCAGTTATGCAAATCAACTTGGTGATTTCTTGTATTAGACTTACCTTTAATTTCTTTGAAGTAGGATTGATACAAGTTGCCCAACCTCACATCTCCCCACCTATTTATAGTTCCAGGTTGGAATCAATATATCAAATAAAGTAGGGACACACCAACGTTTTTTATCTGTGTACCAGAATAGGGGTTTCTAGCTGTTAAAACTCGATTAAGCGTCCTTTGCCATAACTATCTCCACTTCAGGTCACTGCTGTCTCTCAAGCCAATTACATCTTAAAACCAACTAGTTTTATTTCGTTAAATTAAAAAATATATATTTACAAAGTAATCTAAGCAGTGAGCATTTTTCCATACCTCTGTGTGGGCATATGGGACAACCATTACTTTGTACTACAGACAGTTGTTCATGTTCCCAGAATATAATTATTAGATTTGCAGTTCTAGAAAAATAACCCTGTGGAAATTCACATGTGATACCTGTGAACTTTGAAAATTACTGATGTTTAGAAACTTCAGGCTGACCTACTTTGTTATGTCCATTGTAAGATAACACACTATTTGGGTATTAGTCCCTTCTCAGATCAGTTTATCTACCCTGAGATTCTAAATCAGCTGTTTGAATGAGATGTTAACTGGAGGTGATGGTGTTGGGTTAGTATAAAATTAGTTATCTAAGAAATGTTTTTTTCTGAGTTGTATGCACATCTGCCTCAACTTTTTCTGGTATTAATTGCTTTAGGTGGTGACTGTTTTTAACTGAAATATTACTGTATCTGGTATGTTGTGGGTAAAGAATATAGGGATTACCAAAACTTCTTTTTAAACAGATACCTTTTCTTTGTACTTACCGTCCATCCTCTTTTCCCCCAAAACAGAAGGTTCTTCTCATTACATTGTAATTGTATGTATTAGGCATTCAATTAAGTGGTCTTGATATAAAATAATTAGGGATTTTCTTTCATACCGATACCTATTTTTATTGCTTAATCATCACAGAACTTTGTGTCATTTCTTTAATGCCACAGATAAAACATGCTTAGGGTGTAAATGTAACCCTATTAATGGTATCAGAAAACATTTAAGCATTATGTATCTATGCGTTAAAATTTATACTCATCTGGTAGTTTCTTTGGAAAATTCTATCTTTTTTTCTCTGGGGAGGGAGGAGATCTGTAGTAGTTAGCAGTTAAAGATACAACACTAGAAGAGGAAAACATTTTTTTTAATTCAAACTTTCATTTAATCAAAAGTCAAAATGAATACTTGATCAGTGGAATTTATGGAATTGGTGAATAATCAAAAGATAGTAAATTCTTAGAATAATTATGTTTTATCCAGTCTCATTGAATTATAACTTGATTTCATTTTTATCATATCTATAGTTTGTATCTTAATCCGTGTAACTCAGAAGTATCATATAGACATCTCAAACTAAAGATCACCAAGTGCTTTGCTTCAGAGCTGGTTTTTCTGCCCTGGAAAGAAGTTCCCAGACCTTAGATGAGATTGGAAAAGATACTGCCCAGAAGAGCTCCCCCCAGATGCCCTTTATGGTGTTCAGAAAAATCTCAAGTAATACCAGACTAGAAGCTGCCCTCAAGCCTTGTGCACTGCAACTACGTGCGCAGCTTTCTGAGTATTACTAATTATTCCAGAAAGTGAGCATACTTATAACTGCCTTCCTTACCAGTTTATGCTTGTGTAATTTTCTAGTAGGTGTGATTATTTTTAGTTACTTAGGTCCCAAATACTATATTTGAATAATATTCCATGTTTTTAACATGAAATGCTGCAATCCAACGTACACTGATCTCTCAAATGCGAGGAAAGTCAGGATAACAGTTATATTATTATTATAGGGATTTGAGAATAAATACAGTTTTTACCCATTAATTCATTGGTATTATACATAAAATATTTTTAAATAAACAACACCTATTCTCTAAACTGACAGTCACTTAGTGAAGTCTATCCTTATCAGCTGTACATTGTACAGTTAACATTGTGCAAGTGGAATGATCAAGATACTAGCAAGTCCTGGTGATCACAGAAGGGTGATCACAGAAGGGTAGTCTTCACCACATTGCAGAAAAAGACTAAATATTTACATTTATATTTAAAATTTTGCTTTCCTCACTGGAAAAGATCAGGGGACTGTTTTTTTTTTTTTTTTTAAGATTCTAGCCTAGTACCTTCCTCCCATTAGTCACTCTCACCCTGAGGCCTGAGCAAAATAAGCTTAAATAGAAGGGGTTTGGTGACTTCAATGAACAAAAAGGAAACTCTTGGGAGAAGGTTATCAGGAAAATGGGTGATTCAAAAGATTTAGAAATAATAGTTGTCAGTTTCAAATTATGAGAACTAATTTTACTTACAAGCATAAACAGTCCCAGTGCAACTATGTACGTTTGAGCCCTCATTCTGTACATAATTATTTATATCTCATTTTTTTTTTTTTTTAGATTTCAGAAATGGGTGTAGTTGAGGGAAGTGCTAAATGTGAACCCACTTTTCCAATTCCCCCAGCCTTCAATCAAGTCTTCATGGTATAACACAAAAAGGAAGCTGAGATTTCAGTAGAGAATTATTTCTTTTACAGTATTTCTGAGGATGAGAAGATCATTCTTCCTCAACTTAATCTTGATTTTAAACCTTTATACTGGGTACCTCAGAATGATTCCAAGGTTAGAACTGCCTTTTAGCATATTTCAGCTTCTATCATGTGTTCTTCCATGTTCATGGAGTCAAAATTAGTCCTCTCAAGAGAAAAATACCTAAATATGGACAGATAAATGTACTTTGGTGTTTTATATTCAAGGGCACAGAATGGAGTGTTAGGAAGCAATCTGGAAATAATTTTTCCTAAGATATGTATGATTATAGGCTAGGATATGACTTTCCTTCTCTCACTGAAATAAAAATATATAGGTAAGAAACAGATGAAGACATGACAACACATTTGACAGGTAATGAGCTTGGGCATATTCTTTGTTACTTCCTAATCTTGAGAACCACAGTTTGCTGTTTTAGAGGTATCCAAAAGGTTCCAGACAAAAGGAGCTTGCCCAGTGTTCTTAGACCTTAAGCATGCTGGATGCCCTAAAGTAGGAGAGGAATTTATAACAGAAGCTCACAATGAAGAACCAGACATTCCGAGCCATCTGAGATCTTGCAATGAGAAGGCGCCAGGCGATGAGGAGGAGGGCAGTATTAAAGAGGTAGTGAATATTTCGGAGCCTGGGGAACAGACATACAGAATCAAAGTTAAAACAGCACCAAAGACCCAACTGTGTTATCTGAAGCCTAAGTGTGTTGTTTCCTGGTTGTGACCAGCAAATTGTTAGGTGCTCACAGGTATGTGGCATGACCTTATGACCTTTTGATTTTTACAGTTCTTATTTCCACAACATGCCTTCTGAATAATCAGATTTCCATAGTATTCCCCTGACTAGTTTCTCTTTTCCATACCTCTCCCTACTTTAACCTATCTTACAAACATGACTAACAATCTTTCTTAAACATACTTTGATCGTATTACCATACCACAAATCTTCACTGGTTCTTGCTCAGTAGAAGGTAAGTTCTAAAGTTCTCAGTCTGCTATTCAATGTTCCTCTCTGTTTGCAATTTACTTTTCCAAGCTTATAATCTGTGCATTAAAAACCCTTTGCTTCTAACAGAATTATATCAGACTGTTCTGGTTCTTTGTCCCATATGGAATAATGACTGAAAGAAATTTAGGGCAGTTTAAAGACTTGAAGAATGGTTGATTTGCCCATGTTAAAGAGCACAGTCAGGTTTCCTGCTTGTTGGGTATTCTTTATATCACATTATGACAAGATGTGGTAGAAGAAACAGAGAAACTTGGGTTCAAATCTGGTGCCTCTACTTCCCACGTCTTACCATGGACAAGTTACTTACCTTCTTTGAGTCTAAATAGTTTTTGGATTAAAAAAAAAGAAAAAATGGGATAACAAAATAATACCTCCCTCCTAGGGGTGTGGTGAAATCTAGGTGAAACTGTATTACAAGAAGAGAGTATACAAGGAAGGACCTGTAAGGTAGTAAATGCTCGAAAAATGTTAATTCCTCCCCTCACCCACTCAAATTTCATGTCTGGTATAAAATCAGATACATGTGGTAAGTGCTTAATAAATATTAACTGACTGATTATTCTTACCTTTTCAAATGTTGTTTTGCTTCTGGGATCCCAGCCATATCCTCTTTCAATAAGTACTTCTTAACTCCTAAAACATAATTTTCAATGTATTCCAACCAGTTCAACTGGCGCACATCAAAGTTGAATACCTGAAAGGCAAGAAGAGATTATGGATTGCCAGATTTTCATTGCTGGAGACAGTCACCTTGTCCTTTTGATGAAGTTTCTTTTACATAAATGAGTGACATTTGGTTTGAGAGACTTGGTTTGGACCCCTCCAAAGGAGATTATTTGAGCTGTTATTTCAAAGGCATTGACAATATGGGTTGCCATTTACACAGAAATATTTAAACATAGATCAAGCACAAATATTTGACTTTTGGGAAGTCTTGTGAGGGGAAACTTAAAGGAACTGGCATTAGTCTGGTAAAAGCTACTTTCATTTCAAGCAAATGGGGATTAATTATTTTTAAAAGTGATGGAATAACTTTGGTTAGGGACCAAAACAAATTGTGCTTCTTTTCTTTTCCATTCTTAAATTTTGGTGGTGTTTCCTTGGCCTACCATCCTTTCCTACTTCATTGTGCAGATTAAGGTAAACTGGATAAGCAAAGCCTTAAGGAAAAGTTTAACAATTTATATTCTGTATTTGCTTTAGAGATGTTATCTACTATGTGTGCTGTTAAATGAAGCCCTTCAAAAACATTTAGAGTTAAGTGGTAAGAGTTAGTGCTTCTCTTGGAACACTAGTGCATTTCCTCCTCTTGGACATAGAAGCCATGAAACTATATTTTCCCTTTCACTTTGCCACCAGAAAGCTCAAAAACAAATTTCCTGCTTAACTGCAGTGACTAGATAGGATCTCGTAGACTACACATGGATGGACATTCTATTTTTCTTATCTTTGACTTCACATTTTAACATTTTCCCTAGTTTGGCACTTTATTTCTCTTGTTCTTTTATTATATGTGTTTATTGCAAGTTAAATCTTTGTGAAATTATATGGAGTGTTAACAAAGCAGATGAGATTGAGTTCCAGAGAGCTTCATAGACTTGTCCAACAGCTGAAATGCTTTCCAAAAATAATTGTCACTTTGGATATGTTTGTTTTCTATAGTAGTACTAAATATTACTTATTCATCTATATAAGAGGCTTTTATTTTTATGCTATTTCACATTTCTAAGTTAGATTTCAGTGAGGCCCTAGTTTGGAATCCTCATTACATAGGGCGAATCAAACTCAATTCTAAGCCAGAGTTTGGCAATTATACCAAATTATTCAGGACTATTACCTTTGCTAAGATATTTTGAAAGCATATGATAAATCCATAGCATATTTAATTTTTTTTTTCCACAAAATTTTTGGTTATTTTAGGTTAAAATAGTAAAATGTCAAAAAACGAAACTCTAAGCTATTACCTTTTGAATTATTTAGATGGATAAATTCCTTGGAGAGAATGCAATAAAAATAAGCGTACATGAGATTTGAAGCTAATTTTAAAAATAATTTACAATAGCTAGAGTTTTTTTTTTTTTAATAAGCTAGTTTGATCATTACACATTTTAAACAAGTGCTTAGAATAATTTTGGCTATACAAGGTATGTAAACATTTCTGAAAATAGCTCTATTTCATGTCAGGTTTAGAGATGCTCAGCAATTATTTCTAAATCTCTAAATCTCACTTGGTGTATTTAATATATTTAATATAACACTTAACGGTGTTTGACTTTGCAAGTAACCCTTAGGTCCCATTACCCTAAGTAATTTTAGGGCTTTATAGTTTTTGGATTTGAATCATGCTCTGTGAGGCTGGAGTGTAGGAGTAAATCCCTTAACTGGCAAGTGAGGTGAACTATGGCCTTCTAACATTTCCTTTTCAGTTTGACTTGGTCTCTTCTACATGCTGCCAAGTACTAGATAAATCAAGAAATGCTTTATTCTTTAAAATAAAAAATAGTAGATAATGTCAATCAAGAGAGTGAAAACTTTGAAGTTTAGTTGAAAACTAAGGATATGCTCGGGGAACACCTGACTCCTCAAGAAAAAAAAGCTAGGAACATGTACAAAGTATGAAAGATTTCTTTCTTTTTTTTTTTTTTTTTTTTTAAGATTTTATTTATTTGACAGAGTGAAAGAGCACAAGCAGGGGGAGCAGCAGAGGGAGAGGAAGAAGCTGGCCCTCTTCCGAGCAGGGAGCCTGATGCGGGACTCGATCCCAGGACCCTGGGATCATGACCTGAGCCGAAGGCAGATGCTTAACCATCTGAGCCACCCAGGCGCCCAGTATGAAAGATTTCTATATTTGTGAATTTCAGAATATGCAAAGATTTCAGGACCTAATATCTGCAATTGCCCAGAAGCTAATGTAAAGAAATAAATGGCACTGATGCTCAGCAATTAAAAGTGAAGGCCTGTCTTGAGAAAGTCTGAATTGTTGAAGACAGGTCATTAGAGGGAGAGGGAGGCTGTCTGTGCTGTCAGTGTGCTAGAGGGAGGGAGAGAGGGAGGTCTTGGTGGGATGCACATGTGAGGAGGGGTTAGCTTTGGAGATGCAGAATGATTTTGATTTAACAAGAAGAGTGGATGTGTTTATGAGCGGTAAAGTTAATGATTTTTTCATTGAAGTCCTATGTTGTGGGGTTAGGGAAAATATAGAGGTTTGTTGAAAACAGCCACCAAGGGCAAACAGGGATTGAAGCAAAGTATGTGAAATGTGACTGCAGGATAGCAGTGAGGATCTAATCAAAGTCAAGAACTCAGGTCTCTTACATTAACTTATGTCCTGCAATTGTGTCAATAGCACGGACAGATTTTCTTAGGGCCCCCCCCCAAAAAAGATTGTGTATATAACTAAAACTTCCTTTATTCATCAGCTTTCCAGGTCAAATAATTCTAAATTCCAAATGAGCAAGATTTTCCTGTTGGTTGTCAGTGCTCTACTTACTCTCTGATCTTCAGGACTCAGCTCAGACATCAGCATTTCCGTATTGTACGTGCTCCATTCCCAACTCCGGTTGACAAAATACTCCAGCATGGAAACGGTTTTTAAAAGCCGATTCATGACCTTTGTCATCCTGGGGTAAAGATCAGGTAGGAACAAATATCAGCACACCACTGATGGCTGATTTCCCTGTTACTCTATAGGATGTGTGACAAATTACTTTCGAGAAAATATAAAAAATTTCACTCTTCTCTTTCCCCCATTTTCTCATTAAAACACGTATTCTTTTTTCTCTTTCCACATTAACTCTCTGTTGAATGAAGGAAGGGGATGAATCTAAAGGATTTTGTTCTATTAATCATTTTAAAACCACCAAACTCCTCCTCTTCCTCTTTACTACCTTAAGAGTAGCAAACATTTTTAAAACCCAGCCTGATACCAGAAAAGAACTTACTAGGTGATAACCCAGTGTCTGGCACCATGCTGATACTTTAAAAAATTATTATCTCAGCTAGTTCTCATAGCATCTGTTAGGTAGGTATGTATCTACATTTTATGAACAGGCAAAGTGAGCTTAAGATAGATTAAGTGGCCATGATAATATAAGTATCAAAAGGAAAATTCCAACCCAGTTTTGACCAACCTGAAAAAGCCTCTGCTTTTGTAATCTCACCACTCTGTGTCCCATTACTTCCCATGGCTGGCATCTTCCCATCCTGGGATCAGGACGTGGACCATCTCCACTGTGTGAACTTTCCAACTCTAAAGCAATTTATGGAAAACTTTCATAGTTGCTCTTATTTGATCCTCACAGGTAGTAAAGACCTATATTCTTTATCTTCATCTTACAGAAGGATTAACAGGTTCAAGGTCACACAGCGAATGCATCAACCTAGATCTGGCTACAAATCACTTTGGCCTATAGAACATTTGGCCTTTAGAACATTTATCTCAGGCCAGTTTTAGCAGTAGTGATTACTGCAGTTGACCCAGTAATGACTTGTGATGCTATTTTGGGAATTTGGTCTTATTTCTGGTCAAATCCTAACGCCCATATACCTAATGACTTAAGAGGGACTGCCCTCATTGTATCATGGGAAATTCTTAGGCAGAAGGTAGACTCGTTATTTCCTGATACAAGCATCATAAAAGGGTTCCATTTGGCTATTACCATCTTATATTTTTGCTATCGACTGAATATTTATCCTTTCCAAATTCATAGATTTAAACCTATTCTCACCAATGTGATAGTATTTGGAGAAGACTTTGGGAGGTGATTAGTGCCCTTTATAAAAGAGACCCCAGAAATCTCTCCTGGCCTTTCCACATGTGAGGACACAGAGAGATGGCTGTCTAGGAGCCAGAAAGCAGGCCCTCAGCAGATGCTGAATCTACCAGCACCGTGGTCTTAGACTGCCCAGTCTCAGAAATCAACTTCCATTGTTTATAACCAACCCAGTCTATGAGATTGTTATAGCAGCCCAAATGGACGACAATCTTTATCCCTCCTACAACTCCGATGTCATTGATGTGATTTCAAGAAATTTATTTTAATTTTTAAAAAATAATCATTGTAGAATGATATCCTATATACAGGAATATATCAGCATAATAGTATTTTTTCTTAGAAAGAATACATTTATTACTTTCAGATACAGAAGTTCTTCTTAACACATAAAATGTAAAACCCATAAAGGAAAAGAGTGATTCATTTTTTTCACATAAAAATCTAAAACTTCTTCAGTAATGACAGTGATTATTATATTCTATGCTGTCTTACATAAAACCTTATAAAATAGGTATGATTACTGCCCCTTTTTACAGGTGAGGCAGTTAGGTATTAGAGACAGTAATTTAGGGCTCATATAGCCCTTGACTTGGTAAAGCCAGGATTTAAATGTGTAAGTCAGACTCCAAACTCCATCTCTTAAGAAATCCTACATTGTAGGTAGTCCCCTTGTATTAGAAAAAGCTTCATAATCAAAGTTATGAGATAAGAAATTGACTTGGAGAAAATACATTAAATATATATTTATTCACACAAATATGAGTTTCTGTAAGTTAATAAGGTCAACCCAATAGAAAAATAGGTGAGAAGCAGAGGCAGACAACTCACAGAGGAGAAACCTTGAATGTCCAATGAACAAATGAAAGCCCAGCCCCTCCAGCAATCAGGGGAATGCAAATCAAAGTAACAAAGAGATGACTTTCATTGCCATTAGTTTGACAATTCAAAAGATTGATTTCGTTTTGCCAAGAATTGATGAGGGTAATTAAAAACGCATTTTTACCCCCCCATGCTGATGTGGTAGTACAAAATGATAGAGCCTTCCTTCAGGGCAACCTAGCGGCAGTTGCAAAATCCAGATAGCCTCCAATCCAGCAGTCACACTCAGCATCCTCCCCAGACCTAGTGGTATGTTCCAAAAAAAAAAAATGCAGGTGCACTGATATTCATTACCCTATTGTAATAGGAAAAAACTAGGCAGAATGACTTAGATTTTCAAGGAAAATTAGTGAAAAAAATTTGGAAAATATGTAAGCTTGATTTACACACACGCACGCACATACCTCAAAGCAAAACTATATTTATATATGTCTATATATGGTTGTAAATGCATAGATTACACACAAACATACCTGGGAAGGGAAAGAGTCTAAAAGAATTCTAGCATTTTCTGCCATAAAGATGATTCTTAAAATTCTTATAGAAACCTACCCATTTCCCACAAATATTACAATTTAATTTCTCAAAATTCATAAAGATTTTTATTGGCTCCCTTCCACCTTTTTTCTTTTCTACTTACAGAACTTTGCTCTTTATCCAGGTCTTCCAACCCTGATAAATTTTAAAGTTCTCAGCATTTCTGTCTATAATGTTTGTTTTCCTTCTTTCCCCATCTTTATTTAATAAGCCCCATACAAATATTTTCCCCATAGCCACAGCATCTCCTTTTCACCTTGCTCAAGAAGAACCTGATTACTGAGTTATGAGCTCTAAATAAGTTCTCTGCAAATTTGGATAAATGCAACATTGCCTAAGTTTTAGCCATTTGCACTGCTAATAAATGCCGAGAGAGACTTTTTCCTATAAAGAGACTAGCATAGAAGGCAATGCTATTCATGCTTCCAATGCTTGCTTGCAGGGATTGCCTTTGGTAATTATAACAATGATGACTTTTCAGACGCAACAGAAAATTCTTCAAGTGAGACAGAGAGAAAGGGATAGGTCCTATGTCACACAGCTAGATGGCGACAGAGCTGCCCAGCATCAGCACATTTCGTTCTACCTTGTTCCCTTTAATTTCTTTACTCACCTCTAGGTGGCAGTAACTCTAGTTCAGGTTTCTCCAGATCTTTCCTCTTTTCAACTTCTAGACTACTCTATATTCTTCCCTTAGCTTCTATTTCCTATTTGTAAAATTGGTGTAATGAGTACATCCTCTCTGGATTGTTGTGAGAATGAAAACGAGATCATCCCACGTCATCCCACGCGCGCGCGCGCGTGTGTGTGTGTGTTACCGTTTTTAAGATTACCTAACAGTTTAGAAAACCCCAGACTTACAGTCTCAGTTGCTTTGCTTTTTGGGTGGATGATTACTTGCTGAATTCACCAAACAAGTTTCTCAACATTTAACTTCCTTTATTATGACAGAGGATTTTTAAGGTAGGGGTCCCTTTGGGGATTCTCATTACTACTGCTTCAGTTGGCCCCAAATTTATGTAAGATTCAGTTGTCACCTTCAAGCCCCAGATGAAAGGAGGGCTAAGGACTTCGGGGGCCCTAATCTTCCATGCAACAACGCTCTTAAAGCAACTGACCCGGCTTCTCACCTGGGCTTCCTTCCTGTGAGCCGCAGATAGAAGTCGTAGATGATGGCAGGGGCCCGGTGGCTGACTGCATTCCAGTACTGGCTTGTGATGGTGTTGGTTGTGAAGTCTGCATTTGGCCTCCTAAAAGCTCTCTCAAATGGGACTTTTTCAAAGGTTGCCAAGACTTGGAGTCCTGGGGAAAAAAATAGAGTACAAGTCTAGGAGCATATAAGCCCACTGTAGTGGAGGGCATTTGCAATGGGTCAAAATGATAAAGACCAGTGATTGGCTGTGTAGAGTCAAGAATCAATCTCTGAGAACAATATTAAGATATTTATGCCAGGCAAGAGGTCACCTACAAAATCAAATAACGAGAATGGGTTCTGAATTGGGTCCTTTTCCTGAAACCTTTATCTAAAACAACTTCTTGGGGAAATAGTTTCAGTCAATACAGTGAAGTATTGTTCAGAAAAACTTAAAATCCATCATTTGGTTCCCAGGTTATCTAGTCTATTCTGAAAGCCTCAAGATAGAGCCTGAGGGCCTTATTTCCTAGGTTGGATCATTAGTTGTAGAACCATCAGTAAAGTTTCTTCATATTTACTTAAACCTTTATAAAGGGCTACTTAAAGCTTCATAAAGGTTTAAGTGAAAAAGAGAATATTAAGGCAGGATTCCCTTGTGTTGGTTCACTTTAGATACCAGTCTTTTACTTCTTTGGTATTTCTGCTTCTCTGGGAATATCCCAGACTCCATTGTCCATCCATTCTTGTCTCCAGATTTTTTCCACAATATTTTTTATATTATTATGTAAATTATGTAGATAAAACCTAGATAAAAGTTTAGAAACTTTTAATGTACATTTGTAAAATTCTTTTCAAATGATATTAATTCCAATTTCAATGTTCATTTTATCTATGTAAAATTTTCAAAGAATATACCTAAGTTCATTATTCAATTATGATGAAGATTGCAGTTATTATGGTAATATGATTATTGTCCTCTTTAAAGTATATTACTTGGAAATCTATATAAAATACATATACCTTATACAGAAGAGATTCTCAAGAAACATCTGACCTAGGAATCTCTTTTTCCTCCCAGAGGGATTCATATTCACTTTTAAGAATCACTACTGGAATGGGTACTGCACAGAGGCCAGAGACCTGTCTTCTACTTCTGTTTGAGGTACGAGCCCTCCATATGAATTTGAATAGATCTTTTACTCTGTTGGGGCCTCATATATAAAATAAAGCAAGGCCACTAGATTATTTTTAAGATTACTTTCAACTATGACATTGTATAATTTGATAAACAGATAATAGGTTTTGGCATGGAAGAAGAATTTTGAATTTCAGAAATGGAATTTACATGTAGCATCTTTTTATTTAAGAGCTTAACATATCTTCTTTGCTTCTATTAATGCTTGTTTTTTAATCCTGTTACTGAGGTAGAGGAGATTTATTTTTATTTCCAAATGTTTTCAGAATTATTTAGATATATGGTCTAAATAACTGGATATATGATCTAAAGAACTTTGATGGCAGTAATTTCATTTCATTTTTATTGAAGTAACAACTTTACAAATAGAATAGCATAGCAGAGTGCTCTGAAATGGAAATCAGATTCTAACAAATTAAGTACATGTGATTTTTTTTTTATATTTAGTACCTAAATAAAACTAGATGATCTCAAAGTTTCAGATATTTGCAGAAAACCAACTCCTAAATTGACAAAGGAGTACAAGATTGGTTAGCTAATTTTCAGTTACATGCAGGATTAATTACTTCCATTCAACAAGATACTTTCGAGGTTACACTTATGGCTCACTGTATAAATCGATGAAGAGTATCACTGACTCAATAACAAAAGGTAGCATTATTGAACTCTTCTAAATCTACTTGGTTATTGATGATCTCACAGTTGCAGTGATGTAGCCAGGGGACAAGGGACGTGTGTGTGTGTGAGCAGCCCCTGCCTCAGCACGAGGAGCATTTCCTCACTGACGTTACTTATAACTGCTGACTTTTACTCGGTTTTATCTATTTTTAAAATCTTTATAGCCAGTGGACCCCTTATTGCTTACAATCATGCACATTATTCCCACTAACCCCCTTTCTTTGATGCTCCACAGCACATTCTAGTTAACTCTTACACATTCATTATTACTAATTATTTTATCTTTTACTTATTTTTTGTCTTTTTCTCCCATTAGACTCTAAGCTCCAAGACACATTTTGTCACATTTTCCCCCTGTGGTAGACACTAAAACTGTGCGGGCAGATGCTAATAGTTATGTAGTTACATCTCTACAGGCACTTACCCATTTTGCCCCAATTACAAGGATTGAGGTTACCAGATGTACAGTGGTAGATTAATGTTGACTTAGGTCTGGAAAATGAAATAAAAATTAAATAAATACAACAAAATGGAGGACAAATGAAAGATAGGGAAAAACACCATGTAGGCAAGGATGTTTCAATAATTCCTATAACTAGGTCAACGCTCCATCTTCTGTTCCTTCTTTGGGTAAAAATGCACAATGGAAGAAGACGAGGAAAGTGTTTGTGCATGTGCATATGAAAGAGGGCTCAAATAAGTTGATGTATTTAGGGAGCAAATGGAGGTACCATGACAATGAGAAAGTAGATCATATTGTTAACTTCTAGACATGTTTATTGGGCAAAATATAGGCTATGTTTTCTTCTAAGTCCAGTTCAGCCCTGCTGGATTGGAAAACAACTAAATGGCTGACTTCAAATAAGAAAAATTTAATTCTTTTTGCCATTTACAAACAGAGTCAAATATACAAACAACTTTTTTTTTTTTTTTTTTTGTACTAGGAAATAGAGCTCCCCCCCCAATGGAGATCTGAACTTTTGCCATATATCAGGAAATGAGCAGCTGTATAAAATATAAAAGATGCCCTTATTTCACCCACTTTTATCTCCTTTGCCTTAAAAAAGGGAGCTGTATTTTAGATTACTGAATAGAAAGAAAAGCTTTTTTGGGTTAGAATTTTAAGGTTAAATGATTTAGAGTTTGTTACTTTATACAAAATACGAAGCAGTATTTATAAAATACCTCCATGCATACGTGATGGCATATTTGGAACTATGTAAAATACTGAGACCGATTCTCTCTGACATTTGGGGTCTTCTACAATCAAATGCGTATATCTTGAAACTAAGCCTAACATATTCACCCTCCTCCTCATCAAATCTTTGAAAGCCGGCTTCCGCATGCGCACCTGTGAACAGCCGTGTACCATCCCACAGCCAAGGTGAGATTGACGACTGTATCCACGGGAATTAAATCTGCCACAGCCATCGGAGTAGCTCTTATGGACCGGAGAAACCCTTTGCCGGCCTGCACAGGAAAAAGAACATTAAACACTGAACCAAGTTTTAAGTAACAGCTGGGGCAAATACTAATGCTGCTCGAAATAATAGTTAACACTGACTCGCTGCTTACTAGGTTATCGGGCTAAGGCTGACTTCTCTCAGCCTATCCAACACCCCAGCCAAGTCCATCTCAAATGACAGCATTTCCATAGAGGTCCTCGGGTTCTGTTAGGGAGTGGAGTTCCTCAAATTTGTGAGAGGTTAATATGTTTAGTTAATTAACAAACACCAAGAATAGTTTTTCACATTTAAAAATTAATTCATAAGATATCTTAAAAACTAAGGTTTCCCAAATTTCCCATTAATATTAGTTTACCTATTTATTTATTTATTTATTTATTTGAGATAGAAGAAGAAAGAATGAGCAGGGAGGAGAGGGAGAGGGAGAAGCAGGCTCCCCACTGAGCTGGGAGCCCAGACACGGGACTGGATATCAGGACCCTGAGATCATGACCTGAGCCAAAGGCGGGCACTTACTGAGCCACCCAGGTGTCCCTTAGTTTACCATTTCTTTTTTAAATTTTTTTATTGTTATGTTAATCACCATACATTACATCATTAGTTTTTGATATAGTGTTCCATGATTCATTGTTTGTGCATGACACCCAGTGCTCCATGCAGAACGTGCCCTCTTTAATACCCATCACCAGGCTAACCCATCCTCCCACCCCCCTCCCTCTAGAACCCTCAGTTTGTTTTTCAGAGTCCATCGTCTCTCATGGTTCGTCTCCCCCTCCGATTTCCCCCCCTTCATTTTACCCCTCCTGCCTTTTTTTTTTTTCTTAACATATATTGCGTTATTTGTTTCAGAGGTACAGATCTGTGATTCAACAGTCTTGCACAATTCACAGCGCTCACCATAGCACATACCCTCCCCAATGTCTACCACCCAGCCACCCCATCCCTCCCACCCCACCCCCCACTCCAGCAACCCTCAGTTTGTTTCCTGAGATTAAGAATTCCTCCTATCAGTGAGGTCATATGATACATGTCTTTCTCTGATTGACTTATTTCGCTCAGCATAATACCCTCCAGTTCCATCCGCGTCATAGCAAATGGCAAGATCTCATTCCTTTTGATGGCTGCATAATATTCCATTGAATATATATATACCACATCTTCTTTATCCATTCATCTGTTGATGGACATCTTGACTCTTTCCACAGTTTGGCTATTGTGGACATTGCTGCTATAAACATCGGGGTGCACGTACCCCTTCGGATCCCTATATTTGTATCTTTGGCGTAAATACCCAGTAGTGCAATTGCTGGATCGTATGGTAGCTCTATTTTCAACTTTTTGAGGAACCTCCATACTGTTTTCCAGAGTGGTTGCAACAGCTTGCATTCCCACCAACACTGTAGGAGGGTTCCCCTTTCTCCGCATCCCCGCCAACATCTGTCGTTTCCTGACTTGTTAATTTTAGCCATTCTGACTGGTGTGAGGTGGTATCTCATTGAGGTTTTGATTTGGATTTCCCTGATGCCGAGCGATGTTGAGCACTTTTTCATGTGTCTCTTGGCCATTTGGATGTCTTCTTTGGAAAAATGTCTGTTCATGTCTTCTGCCTATTTCTTGATTGGATTATTTGTTCTTTGGGTGCTGAGTTTGATAAGTTCTTTACAGATTTTGGATACTAGCCCTTTATCTGATATGTCATTTGCAAATATCTTCTCCCATTCTGTCAGTTGTCTTGGTTTTGTTGACTTTCTTTTGCTGTGCAAAAGCTTTTTATCTTGATAAAGTCCCAAGAGTTCATTTTTGTCCTTGCTTCCCTTGCCTTTGGCGATATTTCTAGGAAGAAGTTGCTGTGGCTGAGGTCGAAGAGGTTGCTACCTGTGTTCTCCTTTAGGATTTTGATGGACTCCTGTCTCACATTGAGGTCTTTCAACCATTTAGAGTCTCTTTTTGTGTGTGGTGTAAGGAAATGATGCAGTTTCATTCTTCTGCATGTGGCTGTCCAATTTTCCCAATACCATTTGTTGAAGAGACTGTCTTTTTTCCATTGGACATTCTTTCCTGCTTTGTCGAAGATTAGTTGACCATAGAGTTGAGGGTCCATTTCTGGGCTCTCTAATCTGTTCCATTGATCTATGCATCTGTTTTTTCTGTTTTTGTGCCAGTACCATATTGTATTGATGATGACAGCTTTGTAATAGAGCTAGAAGTCTGGAATTGTGATGCCGCCAGCTTTGCTTTTCTTTTTCAACATTCCTCTGGCTATTCAGGGTCTTTTCTGGTTCCATACAAATTTTAGGATTATTTGTTCCATTTCTTTGAAAAAAGTGGATGGTATTTTGATGGGGATTGCATTGAATGTGTAGATTGCTCTAGGTAGCATTGACATCTTCACAATATTTGTTCTTCCAATCCATGAGCATGGAACGTTTTTCCATTTCTTTGTGTCTTCCTCAATTTCTTTCATGAGTATTTTATAGTTTTCTGAGTACAGATCCTTTGCCTCTTTGGTTAGATTTATTCCTAGGCATCTTATGGTTTTGGGTGCAATTGTAAATGGGATCGACTCCTTAATTTCTCTTTCTTCTGTCGTTGTTGGTGTATAGGAATGCCACTGATTTCTGTGCATTGATTTTATATCCTGCCACTTTACTAAATTCCTGTATGAGTTCTAGCAGTTTTGGGGTGGAGTGTTTTGGGTTTTCCACATAAAGTATCATATCATCTGCAAACAGTGAGAGTTTGACTTCTTTGCCGATTTGGATGCCTTTGATTTCTTTTTGTTGTCTGATTGCTGTGGCTAGGACTTCTAATACTATGTTGAATAGCAGTGGTGATAGTGGACATCCCTGCTGTGTTCCTGACCTTAGGGGGAAAGCTCTCAGTTTTTCCCCATTGAGAATGATATTCGCTGTGGGTTTTTCATAGATGGCTTTTATGATATTGAGGTATGTACCCTCTATCCCTATACTCTGAAGATTTTTAATCAAGAAAGGATGCTGTACTTTGTCAAATGCTTTTTCTGCATCTATTGAGAGGATCATATGATTCTTGTTCTTTCTTTTGTTAATGTATTGTATCACGTTGATTGATTTGCGGATGTTGAACCAACCTTGCAGCCCAGGGATAAATCCCACTTGGTCGTGGTGAATAATCCTTTTAATGTACTGTTGGATCCTATTGGCTAGTATTTTGGTGAGAATTTTTGCATCCATGTTCATCAAGGATATTGGTCTGTAATTCTCCTTTTTGATGGGGTCTTTGTCTGGTTTGGGGATCAAGGTAATGGTGGCCTCATAAAATGAGTTTGGAAGTTTTCCTTCCATTTCTGTTTTTTGGAACAGTTTCAAAAGAATAGGTATTAATTCTTCTTTAAATGTTTGGTAGAATTCCCCTGGGAAGCCATCTGGCCCTGGGCTTTTGTTTGTTGGGAGATTTTTGATGACTGCTTCAATTTCCTTAGTGGTTATAGGTCTGTTCAGGTTTTCTATTTCTTCCTGGTTCAGTTTTGGTAGTTGATACATCTCTAGGAATACATCCATTTCTTCCAGGTTATCTAATTTGCTGGCATAGAGTTGCTCACAATATGTTCTTATAATTGTTTGTATTTCTTTGGTGTTGGTTGTGATCTCTCTTTCATTCATGATTTTGTTGATTTGGGTCATTTTTCTTTTTGGTAAGTCTGGCCAGGGGTTTATCAATCTTGTCAATCCTTTCAAAGAACCAGCTCCTAGTTTCGTTGATCTGTTCTACTGTTCTTTTGGTTTCTGTTTCATTGATTTCTGCTCTGATCTTTATTATTTCTCTTCTCCTGCTGAGTTTAGGCTTTATTTGCTGTTCTTTCTCCAACTCCTTTAGGTGTAGGGTTAGATTGTGTACTTGAGACCTTTCTTGTTTCTTGAGAAAGGCTTGTATTGCTATATACTTTCCTCTTAGGACTGCCTTTGCTGCATCCCAAAGATTTTGAACAGTTGTGTTTTCATTTTCATTGGTTTCCATGAATTTTTTTAATTCTTCTTTAATTTCCTTGTTGACCCATTCATTCTTTAGTAGGATGCTCTTTAGCCTACATGTATTTGAGTTCTTTCCAACTTTCCTCTTGTGATTGAGTTCTAGTTTCAAAGCATTGTGGTCTGAAAATAGGCAGGGAATGATCCCAATCTTTTGGTACCGGTTGAGACCTCATTTATGACCTAGGATGTGATCGATTCTGGAGAATGTTCCACGGGCACTAGAGAAGAATGTGTATTCCGTTGCTTTGGGATGGAATGTTCTGAATATGTCTGTGAAGTCCATTTGGTCCAATGTGTCATTTAAAGTCTTTATTTCCTTGTTGATCTTTTGCTTAGATGATCTGTCCATTTCAGTGAGGGGGGTATTAAAGTCCCCCACTATTATTGTATTGTTGTTGATGTGTTTCTTTGCTTTTGTTATTAATTGCCTTATATAATTGGCTGCTCCCATGTTAGGAGCATAGATATTTACAGTTGTTAGATCTTCTTGTTGGATAGACCCTTTAAGTAGGATATAGTGTCCTTCCTCATCTCTTATTGCAGGCTTCGGTTTAAAATCGAATTTGTCTGATATAAGGATTGCCACCCCAGCTTTCTTTTGGTATCCATTAGCATGGTAAATGGTTTTCCACCCCCTCACTTTCCATCTGGGGGTGTCTTTGGGTCTAAAATGAGTCTCTTGCAGACAGCATATTGATGGGTCTTGTTTTTTAATCCAATCTGATAGCCTGTGTTTTTTGATTGGGGCATTTAGCCCATTTACATCCAGGGTAACTACTGAAAGATATGAATTTAGTGCCATTGTATTGCCTGTAAGGTGACTGTTACTGTATATTGTCTGCGTTCCTTTCTGGTCTATGTTGCTTTTAGGCTCTCTCTTTGCTTAGAGGACCCCTTTCAATATTTCTTGTAGGGCTGGTTTCGTGTTTGCAAATTCCTTTAGTTTTTGTTTGTCCTGGAAGCTTTTTTATCTCTCCTTCTATTTTCAGTGACAGCCTCGCTGGATATAGTATTCTTGGCTGCCTATTTTTCTCATTTAGTGCTCTGAATATATCATGCCAGTCCTTTCTGGCCTGCCAGGTCTCTGTGGATAGGTCTGTTGACAATCTAATGTTTCTACCATTGTAGGTTGCATATCTCTTCTCCCGAGCTGCTTTCAGGATTTTCTCTTTGTCTCTGAGACTCGTAAGTTTTACTATTAGATGTCGGGGTGTTGACCTATTTTTATTGATTTTGAGAGGGGATCTCTATGCTTCCTGGATTTTGATGCCTGTTTCCTTCCCCAAATTAGGGAAGTTCTCTGCTATAATTTGCTCCAATATACCTTCTGCCCCTCTCTCTCTTTCTTCTTCTTCTGGGATCCCAATTATTCTAATGTTTCATCTTATGGTATTGCTTATCTCTTGAATTCTGCCCTTGTGATCCAGTAGTTGTTTATCTCTCTTTTTCTCAGCTTCTTTATTTTCCATCATTTGGTCTTCTGTATCACTGATTGTCTCTTCTGCCTCATTTATCCTAGCAATTAGCGTCCCCATTTTTGATTGCACCTCATTAATAGCCTTTTTGATTTCGACTTGGTTAGATTTTAGTTCTTTTATTTCTCCAGAAAGGGTTTCTCTAATAACTTCCATGCTTTTTTCAAGCCCAGCTAGTATCTTTAAAGTGATGATTCTGAACTCTAGATCCGACATCGTACTAATGTCTGTATTGAGTAGGTCCCTGGCAGTTGGTACTACCTCTTGTTCTTTTTGTTGAGGTGATTTTTTTCTGTCTTGTCATTTTGTCCAGAGGAGAATAATGAGTGAGCAAAATGCTAACAGGGTAACAACATCCTCAGAAAATATACTCTAAAGAAATCAGAAAAGACCTGAAGCTGGGGGAAAAGAAAGGGAAAGAAAGAAAAAAGAAAAAAAAAAAAAAGAAAAAGAAAAAGATAAAAACAAACAAAAACAGAACAAAACAAAAAACCCCAGAATATGATCAAATATGATCAGGCTGGTGCATAGATCAGTGCCACACACTAGATTTTGGGTGTATTTTGGTCTGTTAGAAGAAAGTGCCTCCCAAAATTTTAAAGAAAGAAAAACATATATGTACAAAAATAAGGGTTGATATGATGAAGGGATGGAATATGACTGTAAAGATGAAAATTATAAAAAATTTTATAAAAGGAATTGATAAGTTGTTTGAAAAAAGAAAGAGGATTTAAAAAAAAGGAGAGAATGTGATCAGGCAGGAGAGTAGAACAAAACCATACACTAGAGATTTAGGGTCTATTTTGATCTGTTAGAAGAAACTATCTCAAAATTTTAAAGAGAGAACAACATATATATATGCCAAAAATAAGGGTAACTACTATGAAGGGATTGAATGTGACTCTAAAAATGAAAAATAAAAATGTTTTTTAAAAAAGGGATTGATAAGATGTTGAAAAAAGGAAAAAGAAAAATTCAAAAAAAAATAAAAAAAAATTAACTTTGAAAGACTAAAGAATCATGGGAAAAAAGCCATGATTTCTATGTGCAGTATTCCCCTAGCGCTGGAGTTCTGCCATTCTCATTGATCGGTAAACTTGGTCTTGGCTGGCTGTTCTCGCTGATCTTCTGGGGGTGGGGCCTGTTGCCGTGGTTCCCAAATGTCTTTGCCGGAGGCGGAATTGCCCCGCCCTTGCCGGTTAGGCCTAAGTAATCTGCTCGGGTTTGCTCTCGGGAGCTTTTGTTCCCTGCAAGCTTTCTATACAGCTTTGGAGACCGAGAGTGAAAATGGCGGCCTCCCAATCTCCGCCCCAGAGGAGCTGAGAACTCGGGGCCCCGCTCCTCAGTGAGCTCCCAGAGAGAAGCAGTCAATCACTCCCGTCTCCCCGGTCTCCGGCTGCACTTCATGCTCACCCGGCCTGTGACCGAGCATCTCTATCTTCGGCACCTGACTCGGTGTGTAGTCTCCAAACCCAGCAGATCCCTGCACCGCTCCTCCCGGGGGAGGAAGGGGAGTCTCCCCGGATCTGCCGCTTGTTGGGTCCCTGCTGGAGGAGCAGTGGCCCGACTGTGCCGTGGATCACGGTTTATGGCAACCCCGAGTTGAGAGCCCACGCCTCGGCTCTGTCTCTGCAGCCGGCTTCCCCGCTGCGATACCTGGGAGCTCTGCCGCACTCAGGCACCCCTGGTCTTTCTGTGACCCCGAGGGTCCTGAGACCACACTGTCCCACGAGGTTTCCTCGCCCCGCTTAGCCACTGGAGCGACGTCCCTCAGTGGAGCCGACTTCTAAAAGTTCTGATTTTTGTGCTCCGTGGCTCTATCACTTGCCAGAAGCGGCCGACAGAGGCCCCCTCCCCCGCCATCTATCCTCCTGAATATTGCCTGGGATTCACTTCTCCGCAGGTCCTACCTTCCAGAAAGTGGTTGCTTTTCTGTTCAGAGAGTTGTTGCTATTCTTTTCTTCGATCTCCTATTGAGTTTGTAGGTGTTCAGAATGGTTTGATCCCTATCCAGCTGAATTCCTGAGACCAAACGAAATCCAGGTCTCCTACTCCTCCGCCATCTTGCTCTGCCCCTAGTTTACCATTTCTTAAGTGAAGTCATTTTCTGCTAGTTCTCACTAATTTACAAACAATAGTAGACCCTAAAAGTTTAAGAAACATTTTTAAAATTAATAAAATTCTACCATTCCACAAACACTATTACTTGGGAAAAGGCCACCACTTTTTGTTAAGTATCTCCATTCACTTCAAAGATGTTATATAAATGTAAGAATTGGGAATTATTCACATTAATAAATAAGTCATGCCAACAAATAAGTAAGTTAATAGTCATGTTTACTGACTTTATGGAAGTTATTGATACCCTTCATATTTCCAGCATTGGTTTGCAGTGGTTAGCACTTTCCTATGTTCCTAATTTCTATTTTCTTGTGACTGATTCCCCTTCCTTTGTATGTAAGAAATCAGTTTGAAAAATTTTAGAAAAGCTGCATCCATGTGCAGCTTTGTAAATAATATAATAAAACTCACTCTAGGATCATCTTAAAATAATTATATTCTAAGTTACCAAATGTTCACCCCAACTACGCTTTAAAGACGAAAGAGTTGAAGGCAGGTAGAGAACAAAAAGAGAGGGGCTGCTAGAAAGAAATCGGAAAGAAGTTCATTGCCACTGTCTTTGACAAGTAGTCATAATTCACTCTTGTGTTTGTATGTTAGTTCATGTGGGCCCTAGCTCTGAGAGGAACAGAAGCAGTCTGAAGCATGACATTTCTAATAAGATTTACACTCAGGGAGAGAACTGAATTCCTATTCATTGTCCTAAAGAGCAGAGAGGCAGTTCTGGTCCTATAATGCTTCCGCGTGAACTATGAGCTGGGTCATGCCTCACCTCAGCTAGACCAGCCTTCACTGCAGTAAGATGCCCATAGATGGCTGCTAGAAGCCCTGCTGACATTTCTTCTTGTCTGGGAGAGGAGTATTGGTGAAAAATGTTTTCTGTATTCATTAATTTTTACATGCAAAAAATTTGTTCTAATTGGTGATTCTCTTTCTTGTATCTGTTGAGAACTAGTTATTGATGTATTTTTATTATACATAAGATTTCTATCCACACACATCAACTCTTGAATGTATTATAATCAAGAATTGAATAATCTTTGAGAATGTGATTTTTGTTGCATCTCCAATTTGCTATACTAATTCAAGCGATTAATAAATAGCAAAAAGGAGGAAACACTCCCATCTTGTGGTAATCAAAGGGAAATGCACACATGGTCCTTGATGCTCAGACTTTCCAAAAACAAAACTCCTAAATAGTAACTGATGATATCACAGTACCTCTGTTTTCCTGATAATAAAATCTACAAATAATAAAAGTAATTTCATCATGCCTCTATTTCCCAATCAGCAAAATTGAGATTAAGTGGCTTCAATAGTAGTTAGTTACTAAAGTAACATTTATGGTTTGGGATCAATGAAGCTAAACCAACTGCTAGGCATTTTGTTACCATTCCTCCGCTACCTTTCAAGGAGTTATTTCTACATTATTATACATACATACCGCAATAATGAGCCCACTAGGTCCATTTAAGTTATCAACCCAACCCTAAAAGAAAAAAAGATCTCTATTAGTTACATGTGTCAGAAAATTATAATACATCCGCCAACATCTACAGTCTGATCTTCGTAAGTTTCAAACACGAGCACTGAGACCCCAGCTGATAGAACAGTCTAATCCAATATATCTAAGATCACAAACAAAGATCAGTGGCAAAGCACTAGATATTTCTGCACTTGTGCAAGAATGAAAATTCTGCCAACATCTTTTTTTCCTGGGAGGAGTCATCGGGAGTTTCAGGTTGTTTTATGACATCTTAGAGATTAAACTGAACCTTGTCTTAATATCATAACTTGCTAACCAAACCATCACTTTTCTTCACTTGGGCCTGATTTTCACTCTCCAGGGGAACACTACATATCAAACATGATTTGTAGGAAGGATCCATTTCTTGAAAATTTGAAAAGTCATAGCATCCATATCCTATTTGTATTGGCTTGCTCAGAGATGTTCACAGGAAGAATAGGTTCTGGAGCAGTTGGAGGAAAATGTCTTCTTGAGTTTGTCTACTAAACCCTAAGCAAGTCAGTTGACCTTATTATGTCTGTTTCTTTATCTGTAAAAGTCAAAATGTATGTGTAAATAGGAGAGGAGGGAGAAAAGAGAAGATGGAGGGCTTAATATTTGTTCTACTAGGGACCAGGCACTACACTAAACACTCGTACACAGTCTCATTTGATCAGCTCTCCAAAGTGGGTCCAGTATTGGGCTAAAATAGCATTAGCCCAGTTTTACAGATGAGACTGCTCAAGAGGCTGCATTTTCAGTAAGCCCTAGAGCTCAAATTTTTTTGGTCCTAAAGCTTCACAGAATTGCTTCAAAAAAGATGGTATAATTCAGTGTACTTTCAAAAGGATAGAGCAGTATACAGATGCAAAAAATTATTCCTAATCTGAGAACCTTATGTTAACTTTGTGATTTTTATTTACCCTGATGGTTGTAAGACTACCAATTTGGCCATCAAGAACATTCTGGTATATTTAAACTAAAAGTGGGGAAGCGAAGAACTAAAACTATCCCATGGGAATTTTCAGACGAGGGTTAATGAGAAGCTAATTTAAGACCTCCACCCAACTCTAGGATAGGTAGTGTAACCCCCAGAGGAGCCTCATGCTGGATAAATCCTGAACCAAATGTGGAATTTTGTACTAATATAATGGGTTCGTATTTGGTATGCTGCACTCAGCTATACATTCTGAGAAGAGAGAGAGAGAGCGAAAAGGACCTCTTTGGAAAGTAATTGGGCAAGAAAGACGCCGGTTTGGAAGCAAAGCAAGGAATCCAGGCGAGTGGGCTTACCGGGAAAGGCTCCTGCCAGGTTGCTCCCACAATGGAGGGCCTTATGATGGCGATGTTTAGGTTCTCGCTCTCCTGCTGCACCACCATCTCTCCCAAGGCCTTGGTGTACGTGTAAGTATTGGGCCGATCCCCGATCAGCTTGGGTGTGATCTCATCAATAATAGCATCATCTAACCACCTAAGGGCAGTCAGAGTCAAAAAGAATTCTAGTAACCTATGTTAGACAATAGACCAAAAAAAAAAAAAAGAAAGAAAAAGAAAAACCCCAAAACACAACACAATCAAACAAGACCTTCCCTTTCTCACTTGAGTTCTGGAATCCAGAACAGTCACAGGATACCAAGGCTGAGTGGGCATTCATCCAAATCCTGTGCACTGAATGAGCTCTTGGCTCAGCACAGCTAGACCCAGTCTTACCACTTGAGTCCAGCTTCCTCCCACCTAGATTGATAAATTGAACAGCCATGCCATCTACTACTTTATTATACACGATCTCTAATTATTCTCAATATTTTCTCTCCAACTGGCTCACTAGTACACCCATGGGGACATCGGTGGGTGCCCGCCGTGCCCCTAGCATGCCACGTGCTTTGTTCATGGAGCTTAGAGGCTGTCACCCCATGTGCTTCGGGGGCGGCCCCACTCACCAGTGCTGTCCAATTCACACCTACTGTACCAATCTTGCAACCCTTAGCTTTTCACTTTTAAAATTCCATTCAGTGCCTCAACAAATAAAAGCAACAACATTTGGCAGACTTACAATCTGTTTTAGCAAATCTATGAAATGCATTTTGAAGCTATATTTACAGTCTATGGTAATAGTTTGGTAATTATTTCCAGAGATTTCCCACGAATTCTGAAGTTCTCTAGTAGCTATTAATAATCTGTCAAGAGTAGTGATTATAGTACTCTGAAGCAGCTTTAATAGTGATGGTTAAACACCTCTACTTACAAAAAGACATGTATCATGAGTGAGTTACCATGACATCCACCTAATCTCTTTTTTAAAGATGTCAGCACCCTTTTGATAATCCCAAAGTCTATCTGCACTTCTTGAAGAAAGCAATAAAATCATTGTCAAATATTTAATGTTTCTCTTAACTGGCAGATCTATTTGGTTAACCACTTTTTATAATATAGTTTTTTAAAAATTAGGCTACCTAAATTTGTTAGTGTGATTTTTATAATCGATGTGCTTGGTACATTTATTCCTACTTTAAAGGGCTGAGCCCAGTCATACTATTTTGATTGTAGAAAAATCTTAGCTATTGCCGCTTTGCTCCCATGACAAATTATTGAACATTTACAATATGCTTATGCCAATACTTATTCAGAAACACAACTCTTGGGGCGCCTGGGTGGCTCAGTCATTAAGCATCTGCCTTCGGCTCAGGTCATGATCCCGGGTTCCTGAGATTGAGCCCTGCATTGGGCTCCCTGCTCCACGGGAAGCCTGCTTCTCCCTCTCCCACTCCCCCTGCTTGTGTTCCCTCTCTTGCTGTGTCTCTCTCTCTCAAATAAATAAATAAAAATCTTAAAAAAAAAAAGAAAAGAAACACAACTCTCAATTTTAATAATGCTGATTTGATGTTGGAGTGGGACATGAGCACTGTCTATAATGTTTTGGTTTTCCTTGCTTTGCTGCTATTAGTGCTGAGTGTTTTCTAGATACTTTTCTAGATGCCTTTTGATTTAAATCGAATAGGGAAAGGTTGAGAAGTTCCTAGAACAAAAGCAACTCCAAATACTTAGGAAAATGGAAGATTTTCTAATTATATGGCCACCTGACATTTGGGATAAAGTGTGTGGGATAATGAAGGCACCTCTCCATTTTATGATGATGTTACTTTTCCCTCATCTTATTTGATGGTCGACAGTGATGGTCGACATCTTATTTGATGGTCAAACTGACCTAAGACCATTTTCTTTCACCTGCAAACACACACAGATTGCAGAAACTGGGTCAGGAGAAATACAGCCTAATTTCAATAAGGCTGTAAAGAAACAAATTCTAAGAACACATCAGAACATAGGCATGCACTAAGATGATATGTCACATGGCTGGGACCAGCTGTTGTCATTGATGTTGGTGTGCATGGAAAGGGTAACACTTAGAGGCTTTACCAAGCTTGGTGAGTTAGCTTATCTTAGAAAATGTTGGTTTTAGGGCACCTGGGTGGCTCAGTCAGTTGAGCATCTGACTCTTGGTTTCAGCACAATCTCAGGGCCAGGCTCCACGGTCAGCAGGGAGTCTGCTTGAGGTTCTCTCTCTCCCTCTTCCTTTGTGCTCGCTCCCCCAGATCAGGCTCATACACTCTCTCAAAAATAAATAAATAAATAAATAAATAAATAAATAAATAAATAAATATTTTTAAGAAAACGCTGGTTTCATAGATTTCTAAGAACACAACTGCAAAAGAAGTTGCATTGCTCTGTAAATGGCTTGCCTCTACTATTCATGGCTCTGCTTGTTTTCCACTGAATTATCTTCTCGATTCCTCAGTTTTTACTGGTGAAAAATGGTGATCATTATAGCTGTTCTAATTTTCAGGTTATCATGAGAGCAAACAGGAATATTCACAACTGCACTTAAAGCTATTTGATAAAGCAAAATGGGCCAATAAACCAAAGGCATTTTTATGTTTGGTAAAACAACCAACAGGCATGTATCTACAAAAGTAATAGTTGGTTATCTTTTCTGCTGCAGGCAAACAGCCCTGGGCCCACCTCATCCAGCCACTTCCTGGGTTCAAAGAGGACATTGGTGTAAGATGCACACACATGGACTGCTTAAGTGATACCCTTTTGGGGACCTATAATCAGTTCATGCTTTTCTTTACCGAAGTGTGATTTGCTGCTGTTTGTTCTGTTTGTTTTAAAAACAGTAAATAAGTTGGCATGGAAAAAAGACACTCTATAAATAAAAGTACATTTCTAAAATTAACCAAATGCTCTTCGGGTTACCTGAGATGTTTTGAACCCATAGGTCCCAGGTTCTAAACTTCTACTTACATTGCTTCAAAAGAAGCAAAAAGTGAAGATTTCAGAAAGCAATGTACACACAATTTCCTGTAAATATTACTATCTTTTTTTGAGGGGGGGTGCTGAAATTTACAGAATCAACCTCCTAATATCATTAAAAATTTCATAATTTTGTTATTTACTAAATGAAATAGCAAGAGGAGTGTGTATTTTTCATCCTAGTTTTCTTAGGCAACAAGCAGAGCAAGACTAGTGGTGTATCAGGTGAAGCTTTCTGCAGAGGAAGTACTGGACATTCCGCTTCATGGTCATGTTTGCTCTCTCCTTCTCTCATCTGAATTAGGTTCTTCCTTGATTCTTGCAGGTACTTGCTCATGTGTCAGTTTCCCCATTTTATAATGAGTCCCAGAGAGCAGGGATTATGTTCCTTCTCTCCGTGTCCAATCACTTTCTGCGCCTAGGCATCTGCTCCCTTATTCAGTCCGTGAGGGCTCTCCCACACCACAGTCTTGATTGGCCAGTTTGTGTTCTGAGTAATGTTTTGGGAAGTTGAGATGGTCACTGGCAGGAGAGCCTGGGTGAACTCAGGAGGAGGTGGGGTTGGAGGGAGACTGTGGGAAAGGAAGGAAGGAAGGAAGGAAGGAAGGATGGAAGGGAGGGAGGGAGGGAGGGAGGAAGGGAAGGAGGGAGGGAAGGGATGTGTTTGTAGAGAATGAAGCAAAATTGGAAGTTAAAATATCCAGTTGGCAGTGATGACAAGTGTTGAGAAGCTGAAAGGCTGTTAACTAATTTCAACATGGCAGAGTTGGCTTCAGAGTAAATTTAAACTTTTTACTGGGGAGAAGGGTAAACCTGTGCCTAGTGCTCATCATGAACTGGCCTCTGCATTTCCCTCTAGACTTCTACTGAGCACCTATTCTGGCCTCCAATGGCCTGATAATGTGAAAATTATTCAGTCTGTCTAGGAAACAGTCTAACTTGGCTCTGACTTGTATTTAAAGCCCGATAACATTAAAAGTACACAGAATTTTCTGTTTGTCAGCAGCTTAGATGCCATCTTAAGCCTATACAATCCTGACAGTAAATCCACAAATATCAAAATGAGTGTTTTCCTTTCCCCTGGAATAGATACACTTTCTTAGTATTAACAACGTGTTCATCAGCACCTGGGCAAGACTACTTTCCAACATCTGACTTACTTTCCTATTTCTGCCGCAGCTGACTGCTGTCAGTGTTTGATCAAAAACACCTTTTCTTGGTGGAGAAGAGAAATATGGCGGAGGACTAGGGGATGCTATTCCAACCAGTCCCCGGAATTGAGCTGGATATCTACCAGAACACTCTGAACACCAACGAAATCAGCCTGAGATGTAAGAAGATAGATCTGGATCTCTACAGACAGAATATGGCAGGTGGTTGGTTTCGAGGTATGAAGCAGGGAGCCTTGATTCCGTGGGCAGATATCAGAAGATAAATGGAAGGTGGAGGGAGCTGTGGCGATCCTACACCAATGGTGAGTGATAGCCTCCCGCGCTGGGGACAGGGAAAAGACTCGCAGACTGGTAGCGGCGGGGAAAGGACTTTAGGTCAGCCCCCCGGACTGAAACCCGGACTGGGGGCGGTTGGTGGCTTTAGAAGCACAAAGGGCAGAGACGTGCCCCCGTGCCTCGACCTGGAGGCGAGGACTGGGAGTGCTGCTGAGGGGCACACAACCCAGGACACTACAGTTTATAGCAGCACAGACAGAAACGGAGATAGTGTGGTCTGGAGAGCTCACTGAAGAGCAGACTGCGATCTCTCTGCTCTAAGGCAGAGGGTTGGAAATGATCTCTTCTGCTCTGACTCTTGGAAGAGACGTGGAAAGCCACCAGGGAAAGCCGCCAGAGAACAAAAGCCCCCAAAAAACCAGTTTTCACTGAGCCCATCCCTCCCCCACAGCAGGCAGGGCAACTCTGCCCAAACAGGGTTGCCTGAGTAAAAGCGCCACAGGCCCCTCCCCGAGAAGGCAGGCTGGGAGAACAAGAGGCCGAGAACCCTAAGGTCCCTATAAAACAGGTGCATCTTGCTTGGGTTGTGGTTGATAATTTGGACTCTGTACATTCCCTCAATTATCCCTCAACAGAATGACTAGGAGGTGGAACCCCCAAAACAGGAAAAACTCAGAGACTGTGACATCTGCCACAGATTTACAAATGGATACAGATATAACCAAGATGTCGGAAATGGACTTCAGGGTAGGAGTTCTGAAGACAATAGCTAGAATGGAGAAATCGATTAATGGCAACATAGAGTCTCTAAGGGCAGAAATGAAAGCTGAACTGGCAGAACTTAAAATGCTATCAATGCGATCCAATCTAATCTAGATAATCTAACAGCTAGGGTAAGCAAGGCAGAAGAACGAATTAGTGATCTAGAAGACCAATTGATAGAAAAGAAGGAGAAAGAGGAGGCCAGGGAGAAACAACTCAAAATCCATGAAAACAGAATCAGAGAAATAAGTGACACCATGAAATGTTCCAATGTCAGAATTATTGGGATCCCTGAGGGGGTGGAGAGAGAGAGAGGACTAGAAGATATATTTGAGCAAATCGTAGCTGAGACCTTCCCTAATCTGGGGAATGATACAAACATTCGTGTCCTAGAGGCAGAGAGCACCCCTCCCAAGATCAAGGAAAACAGGCCAACGCCCCGGCATGTAACAGTAAAACTCGCAAATCTTAGAACCAAGGAAACCATCTTAAGGGCAGTTAGGGGGAAGAGATTCCTTATGTACAGAGGGAGGAACATCAGAATAATGTCAGACCTATCCACAGAGACCTGGCAAGCCAGAAAGGGCTGGCAAGACATATTCAGGGTACTAAATGAGAAGAACATGCAGCCAAGAATACTTTATCCGGCAAGGCTGTCAGTTAGAATGGATGGAGAGATGCAGAGCTTCCAAGACTGGCAGAAACTGAAAGAATATGTGACCACTAAGCTGGCCATGCAAGAAATATTAAGGGGGGTTCTATAAAAGAAGAAAGACCCCATGAATGATATAGAACAGAAATTTACAGAGACAATCTATAGAAACAAGGACTTCATACGGCAACATGACAATAAATTCATATCTTTCAATAATCACTCTCAATGTGAATGGCCTAAATGCTCCCATAAAACGGCACAGGGTTGCAGATTGGATAAAAAGACAGGACCCATCTATACGCTGTCTACAAGAGACTCATTTTGAACCTAAAGAAACATCCAGACTGAAAGTGAAGGGATGGAGATCCATCTTCCATGCAAACGGACCTCAAAAGAAAGCTGGGGTAGCGGGCGCCTGGGTGGCTCAGTTGTTAAGCGTCTGCCTTTGGCTCAGGTCGTGATCCCAGGGTTCTGGGATTGAGCCCTGCATCAGGCTCCCTGCTCCGTGGGAAGCCTGCTTCTCCCTCTCCCACTCCCCCTGCTTGTGTTCCCTCTCTCACTGTGTCTCTCTCTGTCAAATAAATAAATAAAATCTTAAAAAAAAAAAAAAAGCTGGGGTAGCAATTCTTATATCAGACAAATAAGATTTTAAGCTAAAGACTGTAGTTAGAGACACAGAAGGATACTATATCATTCTTAAAGGGTCTATCCAACAAGAAGATCTAACAACTGTAAATATCTATGCCCCCAACATGGGAACAGCCATCTACATAAGCCAACTGTTAACCAAAATAAAGAGTCATATAGATAACAATATGTTAATTGTAGGAGACCTCAATACTCTACTCTTGGCAATGGACAGATCATCTAAGCAGAAAATCAACAAAGAAACGAGCTTTGAATGACACACTGGACCAGATGGACCTCATAGATATATACAGAACATTCCACCCTAAAACAACAGAATACTCATTCTTCTTGAGTGCACACGGAACTTTCTCCGGAAAGAGACCACATACTGGGTCACAAATCAGGTCTCAACCGATACCAAAAGATTGAGATTATTCCCTGCATATTCTCAGACCATAATGCTTTAAAACTGGAACTCAATCACAAGAAAAAATTTGGAAGAAATTCAAACACTTGGAAGCTAAAGATCACTCTGCTCAAGAATGTTTGGGTCAACCAGGAAATCAAAGAAGAACTTAAACAATTCATGGAAACCAATGAGAGTGAAAACACATCAGTCCAAAACCTATGGGATACTGCAGAGGTGGTCCTAAGGGGGAAATACATAGCCATCCAAGCCTCACTGAAAAAAATAGAAAAATCCCCAATTCACCAACTAACTTTACACCTTAAAAAACTAGAGAAAACACAACAAACGATGCCTAAGCCACGCACTAGAAGAGAAATAATTAAGATTAGAGCAGAGATCAATGAATTAGAAACCAAAAACACAGTAGATCAGATCAACAAAACTAGAAGCTGGTTCTTTGAAAGAATTAATAAGATCAATAAACCACTGGCCAGACTTATCCAAAAGAAAAGAGAAAGGACCCAAATTAATAAAATTATGAATGAAAGGGGAGAGATCATGACTAACACCAAGGAAATAGAAACAATTATTAGAAATTATTATCAACAACTATATGCCAATATATTAAGCAACTGGAAGAAATGGATGCCTTCCTAGAAATCTATAAACTGCCAAGACTGAAACAAGAAGAAATTGACAACCTGAAGAGGTCAATAACCAGTAACGAGATTGAAGCAGTGATCAAAAATCTCCCAAAAAATGAGTCCAGGGCCTGATGGCTTCCCTGGGGAATTCTACCAAACATTCAAAGGAGAAATAATATTTATTCTCCTGAAGCTGTTTCAAAAAATAGAAACAGAAGGAAATCTTCCAGACTCATTCTCTGAGGCCAGCATTACCTTAATCTCCAAACCAGGCAAAGACCCCATCAAAAAGGAGAATTTCAAACTGATATTCCTGATGAATATGGATTCCAAAATTCTCAACAAAATCCTAGCTAATGGGATCCAACAATACATTAAAAGGATCATCCACCACGACCGAGTGGGATTTATCTCCGGGATGCAAGGGTGGTTCAACATTGACAAATCAATCAATGTGATAGAACACATTAGTAAGAGGAGAGAGAAGAACCATATGGTCCTCTCAATGCAGAAAAAACATTTGACAAAATACAGCATCCCTTCCTGGTTAAAACTCTTCAGAGTATAGGGATAGAGGGAACATTCCTCAAGTTCATAAAATCCACCTATGAAAAACCCACAGCAAATATCATCCTCAATGGGGAAAAGATGAGAGCCATTCCCTTAAGATCAGGAAGAGTCAAGGATGCCCACTCTCGCCACTATTGTTCAACATAGTACTAGAAGTCCCAGCAACAGCAGTCAGACAACAAAAAGAAATAAAAGGTATTCAAATTGGCAAAGAAGAAGTCAAACTCTCTCTTCGCAGATGACATGATACTTTATGTCGAAAATCCAAAAGACTCCACCCCCAAATTACTAGACCTCATACAGCAATTCAGTAATGTGTCAGGATACAAATCAATGCAAAATCAATGCACAGAAATCAGTTGCTTTCTTATACACTAACAATGCAACTGTAGAAAGAGAAATTAGAGAAACGATTCCATTTACAATAGCACCAAAAACCATAAGATACCTCAGAATAAACCTAACCAAAGAGGTAAAGGATCTATACTCTAGGAACTACAGAACACTCATGAAATAAAGAAGACACAAAAAGATGGAAAAACATTCCATGCTCATGGATCGGAAGAATAAACATTGTTAAAATGTCTGTGTTACCCAGAGCAATCTATACCTTCAACGCCATCCCGGTCAAAATTCCAATGACATTTTTCAAAGTCCTGGAACAAACAATCCTAAAATTTGTATGGAACCAGAAAAGACCCCAAATTGCCAAGGAAATGTTGAAAAAGCTGGGGGCATCACGTTGCCTGATTTCAAGCTATATTACAAAGCAGTGATCACCAAGACAGCATGGTACTGGCACAAAAACAGACATATAGACCAATGGAACAGAATAGAGAGCCCAGATGTGGACCCTCAACTCTATGGTCAAATAACTAAGAAAAAATATGCAATGGAAAAAAGACAGTCTCTTCAATAAATGGTGCTGGGAAAATTGGACAGTTATATACAGAAGAATGAAACGCAACCATTCTCTAACATCATACACAAAGATAAACTCAAAATGGATGAAAGACCTCAATGTGAAACAGGAATCCATCAAAATCCTAGAGGAGAACATAGGCAGTAACCTCTTTGACATCGGCCACAACAACTTCTTCCAAGATTCATCTCCAAAGGCTAGTGAAACAAAAGCAAAAATGAACTTTTGGAACTTCATCAAGATAAAAAGCTTCTGCACAGCAAAGGAAACAGTCAACAAAACAAAGAGGCAACCCATAGAATGGGAGAAGATATTTGCAAATGACACTACAGATGAAGGGCTGATTTCCAAGATCTATAAAGAACTTCTCAAACTCAACACCCAAAACACAAATAATTAAGTCAAAAATGGGCAGAAGACATGAACAGACACTTCTCAAAAGAAGACATACAAATGGCTAGCAGACACATGAAAAAGTGTTCATCATCATTAGCCATCAGGGAAATCCAAATCAAAACCACATTGAGATACCACCTTACACCAGTTTGAATGGCAAATATTGACAAGGCAAGAAACAACAAATGTTGGAGAGGTTTTGGAGAAAGGGGAACCTTCTTACACTGTTGGTGGGAATGCAAGTTGGTACAGCCACTTTGGAAAACAGTGTGGAAGTTCCTCAAAAAATTAAAAATAGAGCTACCCTATGACCTAGCAATTGCACTACTGGGTATTTACCCTAAAGACACAGATGTAGTGAAAAGAAGGGCCATATGCACCCCAATGTTCATAGCAGCAATGTCCACAATAGCCAAACTGTGGAAAGAGCTGAGATGCCCTTCAACAGATGAATGGATAAAGATGTGGCCCATGTATAGAATGGAATATTACTCAGCCATCAGAAAGGATGAATACCCAACTTTTACATCAACATGGGATGGGACTGGAGGAGATTATGCTAAGTGAAATAAGTCAAGCAGAGAAAGTCAATTATCATATGGTTTCACTTATTTGTGGAACATAAGGAATAACATGGAGGACATTAGGAGAAGGAAGGGAAAAATGAAGGGGGGGAAATCAGAAGGGGAGATGAACCATGAGAGACTATGGACTCTGAGAAACAAACTGAGGGTTTTAGAGAGGAGGGGGGTAGGGGGATGGGTTAGCCTGGTGATGGGTATTAAGGAGGGCACGTACTTCATGGAGCACTGGGTGTTATACAAAAACAATGAATCATGGATCACTACATCAAAAACTAATGATGTATGGTGACTAACATAGCATAGTAGAATAAAATTAACAAAACATCTTTTCTTTTTCACATGGCAGATTGTGCTTCTAGACACCAGGTAGCTTCAAGAGCATGATTTTTAGTAGGTACAAATCTATCAGGAAGTTTTCATTGATGAAAGCCTCTAGGAATGCCTGGGCCAAGTGAGGAGAGTGGGGAGGCCAGGGCGCATCAGTGACTGGAATATGAATGAACCCCATGTCAAAGGAGAGCCGTTAAATGAAAAAGCACTCTGAGGCACTTTTCCCCAAACTTGCCTGCTCATCAGTAAGACTTATGTGGGACCTATGACAAAAGTCCAGCTCCCTGGTACCATCTTAGAACGTCCAAGTCAATCTTCGGGGTGACAGCTTGATCATCTTGATTTTTAACCAGTGGAGTGGTGATTGTTATGGTCAGGCAAATAGGGGAATCGCCAATTTGAAAGGACGCGATTCCACAAATGTAAGCCTTGAACAAATAGGGATTAGCTCTCAGAAAGGCATTGCTTTTTGGAGTAAAATTGTCAGTTGACTTGAGCTTTAAAGGAGTTAAATCCCTGGCACTAGAGATGGAATCTGACAGTCAATTAGACAGCTGTGTGCAAGGCCAGGTGCAAAGCAGTTACCGTGTCCCATTGTTTTTTCTGTCCCCAAACACAGAGGTGTTTTTTTGTACCTGTTGCCACACCCCAGTTCTAGGTCTCCACCCCACAACATGGCAGGTCATGGCTGTCCGCCTCTGGCGACTGCCCATGGCAATTTAACCCCTTCCCCCATGACCATACTAACGTTCCTATTTTTTTTTTTTAAGATTTTATTAATTTTTTGACAGAGAGAGAGACAGCAAGAGAGGCAACACAAGCAGGGGGAGTGGGAGAGGGAGAAGCAGGCTTCCCGCGGAGCAGGGAGCCCCATGCGGGGCTTGATCCCAGGACCCTGGGACCATGACCTGAGCTAAAGGCAGACGCTTAATGACTGAGCCACCCACGCACCCCCATACTAACGTTCCTAAAGCCCACTTTTGTCCAAGTCTTTTTTTGATGAAAACAAAATGGAATCATCAACCAACCAAAACCAACCCCCTACATACACACACACACACGACCCTCCTGCTGTGGATCCCCATTGCCTATAGATTAAATACAGTCCTCCACACGGCATTCAAAATCTCAGTATGGCCCCTGCCCATCTTCCCGGCTGGACCTCTGACAGCTTCCCTACACGTAACATCCCTGCTGCCCAAGTGGATGGACGGCCATATCCCAAACATGCCCCCGGTCTTCCTGCTCCCGTGGCTGTGCCTAATATGAGCCCCCATCTCACCTCTCCCCACTGCACCTCCTCTCCCAAGACCGGGTCCTGTGCCTGTCTCCATCTCCATCTAACTCATTAGGTCCCACTTCCTCTACCACACTCCATATATAATGCTACCCTGTTCTATTTTGTGTTTCATTGTGAGCTCCTTGAGAACACAGTCTATATTTTAAGAAAGCACCTTTGAATCTCTCAGGCTGCCGAGTATGTGGGAGTACCAAAAAGAGCCATGTGACCAGAATCATGTGGCCATGGAGAAAAATGGTGTCCCTGTAACTTACTAGCTGAGAGGCTTCCGAAGAGTTACTTAGCCTCTCGGAGCTTCTGTTCCTTAATTAGCACAGTAGCAATGATACATAGCACCACCCCTCCAATATTATGGTAAGGGACTGAACGTCTATCAAAGTGTCTTTACTCACAGTAATTGCTCAGTGATGACGCACAGCTGTCCCTCCTTAACGCATATGTACTAGATTGATTTAAGGAGGCTAACTAAATAAAGCAGTAAATACTACTAGTTATTTCAAGTTTTTCTATAGGTGCAAAACTCCTTTTCTTCCTCTCGTAAGAGCAGTTAACTTAGCTTGAAAAAGATGGAAAGCAGTAATCTTTCCTGGTTAGTTATGTGCATTTTTAAAAAATATTCTAGGGGCACCGGGGTGGCTCAGATGGTTGAGCTTCTGCCTTTGGCTCGGGTCATGGTCCCAGGGACCTGGGATCGAGCTCTGCATCAGGCTCCCTGCTCCATGGGGAGCCTGCTCTTCTCTCTCCTTCAGCTGCTCCCCCTGCTTGTGCTCTCTCACTCTGTCAAATGGATAAATAAAATCTTTAAAAAAAAATAAATATTCTACTTAAGCTGTTATTCTGGAAAACTGGAATTTCATTGGTAATCCCTCATCCATGTACGCACAGGAGTTTCTGAAGGTAAAAATCCCCAACCGCAGAAGCTAGAAATACGAAGATGGGGAGACGGGTAAGAATGGTGGCACAATGCCACGATAAAATGCCTGTGGGAGTTAGGACGAGGACATCGGACACGGGCAGGTGTGAGAGCTAGAGAAGCCTGTTTTTTAATGCTGATTCATGGCTACCCTTGTCATACCAATAAGAAGCATTGACTCCTAATTGGGGTTATTATTAAAATGTGGTTATGCTAACATCCTAAAAGTTTATACTAACACAATCAAATTTCACCTTTCAGCCATGGTTCAGGACCAAGGGAATTCTGGAAGTTTTCAGATATGGGCTGAAGGAAGGGAGCTGAGGCCTGGCAGTCTTGGGCTATGGAAGGACAGAAGTGGGGTGGGCTGAAGGGGAAGGGGCAGGGCTTGTAGGTGTCAGGTTTGGGTTCACCAGCCCAATCCCTTTACGAACAACAGCGCTATCACTTGGGCCTACGCAATTGAAAAAGGTCCTGGCAAAAAGTGCAAATCCTCTTTTAACAATAATTAAAAAAAAAAAATTCTCTTTTATTGAACGGGAATTCTCATTAAACTGGCTTTTGGGGAAAAGAAAGGTTTATTTTACTTTGTCATGAGTGATTTTCTTTTTTTTTTTTTAATTCTTTTTTCCCCCAGCTTTACTGAGGTATAATTGACAAAATGGTAAGATATTTAAAGTGTACATTATCATGATTTGATATACAATGTGGAAGGATTCCACCTGCCCCTGCCCCCATCTAGTTAATTAGCACATCCACATGGGTGATTTTCTTGAGATCACAAAGCCCAGAGCACAGCCTCAAGATCATCTTATAGTCTAACACCTGGTTCCTTTCTAAAAAGATGAGGACCCCTGGAATACCAAGAACAATGACAGCTCCTAGATGCCATGAGGCCACCGTTAATAAAAACTTCCAAGGGAAATGGAAACCTAAAAATCTTGGAAAATAATTTTATTGTAACCACAGGTTGATTACAAAATAGAAATCAGAGAAAACATATTTTCTTAAAGTAACTAAATTTAGGTGAATTGATATTTATTCAGAATAACTTTAATGCTGTTTGTTATTCTAAAACTTTCAAAAATTCCATCTGATATAGGGGTTGTTGAAACTGTCACAAACAACAGTGTAGCTAATGAAGGGTTGCTAGGCTTTATTCAAAGCATGACTCCAGACTTAACACAGAGGTTCTATTAGAAGTCTAAGAGGAAAAAATGGGCCATCAGAAATAGGGATAAGACATGGACATAGAGGCATTTTACACATAGGACTTCACATCCCCAACTAGAACAAGCTTGCTCTGGAATTCTGCCATCTATTTTCACGTTTGTCTAAACCAACCAACCAACAAACCTCAGCTGGAATAGTGTGAACAATGGTCATCTCGTTCCATCAACAACATTTCATTCATTCAGCACATATTGGAGTCCCTACCATGTGCTGGCACTGAAAGCAAGAAGGAGCAAGAGACATTCCTTTCCTTCGCCAAACTCATTGCCAAAAGAGAACACAAACAACCAGATATTTCGAATAACCCGGGGAAGAGCAATGATAAAGATGGGCAGGGGCTCCCATGGGAGCCCCAGGGAAGGCTGCCTCAGCCCAGCAGCTTCCAGGGGAGAGCTCTGATGTCGGAGTCAGAATTACCCAGGGAAGCAGAGGTGGAGGTAGTTTCTAGAAACAGAACCATCATAAGCCAAGGCAGAGAGGCATGAGGGAGAGGAGTAATGACTTCAGTGTGACTGCAGCACACATGTAAAGGGAGGGCTGATGGAGATGAGGCTGGACAGGTGGTCCTGAATATAGAATTCTGAGTTAATAAATTGTGGTTATGACTTTTCCCTGTTTAAAAAAAAAAAAAACAACAAAAACCTTGGTTCCTTAATTGCATGCAAAGTGTATTCTTTTGAGACAAAATTTATTTCATTTTTAGTTCTGTTTGGCTGCATATTTTTCAAAATAATTATACTCCTTGGGGAGCAGTAAATGACAGACATGGGTTTTATACAAATGCCAATTACGATTTGATCATAAATCATGAAGAAATCACCTGCTTTTACCAGGGGACACGGAGTGTGGGGAAAGATGGCAAGTGCTGAGCACCTGCAGAGAAATCAACTCCTTCTGGGAGGTGAGTTTATTCTTCTTGGAGATCGAGGGGTCCTGGATCTGGAGTAGAGTCTGGACACAGTTTGGGAGGGAGGAAGTGCTACAGAGGACCTGGAGAAGCCCCTCACCGTGGGTGAACTGCATCTTCATTTCCTGTCTCTTTTCTCTGGCAAATTCTGCCAGACTTCTGTACTGCCTCACATCATGCTGTGATCTGTCAGGGGCTAGACAGGTCAGCAGTAGAGGAAGGCTCTGGAATCTCAGCAGCAGCAGAGTCTGGAATCAAAGCAGGTCTGCCCGTTTTCCTGGGCATAGCAAATATGTAAGCACTACACTGACCAAGAGACAGCACTATGAGAGGGCAGCTAACCGAAACAAATCGATTCTATCTGAAAACACACTGAGGCTTTCCACATCCACTCTCCTGTACCGACTTAGGGCATCAGAGCATCTTTTCTCCAGCTCTGCCGACAAGCTCTGCACTCGGAAGGTTCCTTTGCATCACTTAAGCAAATCATTGCTTATTAGCGACTTGAGGTAACCTCCAGGTTCTTTGGATGACTTTCACTCTTCTTTGTCCTGGATATTTTAAAATAACAGGTAAAAATATCTATTCTCAGAGCTGTAGGAGATAAAAATGTTTGCCCTGATGGGAATGAGCTCTTGATTTAGCTAAGCTTCATTTTAAAGAGTCTATCTTAAAGAGAGATACAGTATTACATGAAATTAACATCTGACAAATTTCATGGGAAGTAGTCTATTTTCTCTGCTGTAATACTTTCTTTTGCAGTTTTTTTTTTTAAAACAAGGTAAACTTGGTAAATTGAGCAGAAGAATGAAGATGGAGAAAACAAAAACATACTTATTCTGAGACCAGGGCCATGTTCTAAGAACAAAGTGGTTCCTGTTAGTAGGCAAGAAGAGAAAGATGCTAGACCGTTATTTTTCCTCCACAACAGGACAATAAGGAAAGTGTATCTTGGCCTCCTAGACCAAGAGACTCGCATTTCCTACCAGACCTGGGAGGATTTCTGCTTACCTATGAGTTCTTCCTTATTAACCTTTTGATTAACTGTTATTAAACACTCCTGAACACAGTGACTGCCTTATATGACTCAATTTATCATCACTACAAGATGAGCACTATTATCAGCCCCATTTCACAAATGAAGGAACTGAGGCACAGAGAGGCCAAGGAACTCACTCGAGGTCACACAGATAGGAAGGTCTGACGCTGAAAGCTTTCTTCTTCACTTTTACACTGTACACTCTACTTCCTTTAGTGACCATGCAGAGTTCAGTAAGAAATGAAAAACCACCTCTATGGAAAGCATTCCCGTGCACCTAGTACGATCCCAAACTATTCCAAAAAACTCTTCCATGGCATTTATCCATGCCTATCCTCCCCATCACCAAGCACTATACTCCCTCCCCAGGCTAGCATGAAGGGAACAGCAGGGATCGGGTAGCGAAAGCTAGCACCTTTGCCAAGTATGCTGTTTCAAGTGTCTCACTTTGTTACCTCATTAATGAATGACTACAAAGAATCACAGAGAACAACCATCTGCCCATCGCCTGACCCCCTCATGTGACCCAACTTACTCCATGGAGTCGATAATTTTTTTTGGCTCCACAGGGCACGGGTAGATGACCTCATCGATGTGCGTCAGGTTACAATTTGAAAAGGCAGTGGAGATATGTATGAAGGCTTCAAGCTTGGGCATCTGACTGGCCATAAGCAAGAGCTGCTGGGTGGCAGTGACGTTAAGTTGCACGGCATGTCTGCAGGAGGTAAAGCAGAAGGAAGTACAGTGAGGCAACTCGGCATCCTGCCTTGCTAGAACTTCACCTACTCCAGTAACTGGCATGTCCATCTGATTTCTGTGGCTGCACCAAAGGACCAAAAAGAAAAGCATGGGTCGTGGCTACACAGTAATGTGATGCCTGCAAGGTGTTATATGGTGATGCATTCTGTGCACATAAATCCTATTCATGGAAGCATTGTTCATATTGCATATAGAGATGGTTTGGTTCTAAATCAGCTGGAAGGAAAAAAAATCATAATCCTCTGAATGTATAAAGGGGTTTCTTAAGCAGCCATTAAAAATATAGAAATAGGGGTGCCTGGGTGGCTCAGATGGTTAAGCGTCTGCCTTCGGCTCAGGTCGTGGTCCCAGGGTCCTGGGATCAAGCCCTGCATTGGGCTCCCTGCTCAGCGGGGGGCCTGCTTCTTCCCCTCCCTCTGCTTCTCCCCCGCTCATATTCTCTCTCTCTGTATCTCTGTGTCTCGAATGAATAAATTAAAAAATATATATATAAAAATAGGGGCGCCTGGGTGGCTCAGCTGTTAAGCGGCTGCCTTCGGCTCAGGTCATGATCCCAGGGTCCTGGGATCGAGCCCCGCATTGGGCTCCCTGCTCTGCGGGAAGCCTGCTTCTCCCTCTCCTGCTCCCCCAGCTTGTGTTCCCTCTCTCACTGTCTCTCTCTCTCTGTGTCAAATAAATAATAAAATCTTTAAAAAATATATAAAAATACGTAAATTGAGCATCTAACTCAAGAAGCTGAAAAATTCAAATGAACTGTAGGAGAGCAACAGTGGATGGAGAATGAGAAATAGAAATTTCTATTGCAAACGTCCAGGTCAGACCTAAAAATCGATGTCAAAATCCTAAGTTTTAGCTACTAGAACACCAAGTTATATAAGCACAATATGTGATGACAATGAAATGGTTCATTCTAGAAATACATGGTTTATACAATATCAGGAACCCTATTAATCTAACTAAAAAAGAGCATAAAAAAGGGAAAAACTAAATGATCCTCTATATGCATTTTGAAAAGTTTTAAAATGACATTCAGTATCCATCTCTAATTTTAAAAAATTCATTAAAAGAAGAATAAATTATTAAAATATATCCCTTTCCCTTTGTTAGCCTGTATCATGTTCAATGGTGAAAATTTAGGAGCACTGCTTTTAAAGTCAGGGCCAAGAAGAATGCCTGCAATCACTACCATTAGTTAGTACTGCTCTGAACTTCCACCCGCTAATGACAGAGGAAAACAAAATGAATTAACAGATATAAGAGTTGCAAAGGCAGTCATGAAAATCCGTATCAGATTACATAATTGTATATCTGGGAAACAAAAGAGCTAAAAAAAACCACCCTGGGACATGCAATGATTCATTCAGTAAAGTGTCCATTTATAAAAGTTGTGTTAAAGGAAAACACTGGAGAATACAGTGGAAGAAAGGCACATACTCAAACTGAACATTTAAAAAATATATCAAGTTAATAAATGAACAGACTATATACAAAAAAATGATAAAACTTCATTAAGGGTTATAGAAAAATTGAATAAACAATATATTGTTCTTAGGAAGAGCCAATGTTTTAAATATGTTAAGCTTTTCTAAATTAGGTGACATATTCAAGGTAGTCCTAATCAAATTCCTAACTTTTTAAGAAGTTGAAAAAATTATCTTAAGTTTAATCAAGACAGATAAGCAGATGCGAATAGTCAGGAAAATTCTATAAAAAGAGAATGATGTGTGTATACTTGCCTAATAAAAAAAAATTACTGTAATAAAATACTGTGGTGTTGGAAGAGAAAGACTAAGTAATGGAACAAAATAAAGAGTCCAACAATGGAAATTCAGTATATTATAAGAGCTTCATTTAAATAAAGAGGAAAAGCAAATCATTTAATAAATGTTGCTTAAGAAGTAGCCATCTGTTAGAAATTTTTCAAAAGCTACTCTACATTCACACCCACATCACTTTTCCTTTTTATAGAATTTTCCTATTTCTCTTTATAGGCAAATAAACTCTAAATGGGTTAAAGATTTAAGGTGAAAATGAAGCAATAAAAATTGTAGAAGAAATTATGAATAACTGCATAAATAATAAAAATAGTTGAGGACAAATGATAAATTTAAAATATTTTGAGCCTTTATAAAAGACAAAAAAAATCAATATGCTAACTATTCCAACAAGTCTTAAAATTGACAAGAAAAAAAATGTTTTGGTAGAAAAACATGTAAAGAACACGAATAGGCATTTCACAAAAGAATAAAATGCCAATCAGCATTTCTACATCTTCAACTTTTCTAATTATCAATAAAACCAAAATCAAAATACACAATGTAATTTCCATTGTATTGGCAGCATTAAAAATATAGAAATACATAGTATGGCTGTGGGTGTCAGAAATGAGCATTCATGTGCACTGGGACAATGTAAATCAATACCACCTTTGTGGAAAACAATGTATCATTTACCGTTTATAACCTGGGCACAGCTGCTACATCTCTAACAATTTTACTTCTGGACATTTGCCCAAAGTAAAGCGCACAGTGGTATAAAAAAAATGTAAGCACAGAGATGTTCGCTGAAGCATTGTTTATAATAGTGAAAAATTAGAACAATCCAAAAATATCCACCAATACAGAACTGGTTGAGTATACTATATACATGTATAATGGAATGTCATGTAGTCGTTAGAAATTATAAAGAATATCTATTGACAATGAAAGATATCCAAAGATATAACTGAGCAAGTTGCTAAAAAATTATCAATATGATGCCATTTTTTGGTGAAGCTGAACATAGTCTATTTTATTACGGTTGTGAAAAGAAAAGTTGGAATGGATGCTCTCCATAATATTAAATGGTCATCTCTGGGTGGCGAGATTTTTGGAGAATTTTTACTCCTTTGAATTTTTTTCATTAAGAATGTATCTTTAAAAAATTTTTTTTATTTAAATTCAATTTAGTTGACATATAGTATGTTGTTAGTTTCAGGGGTAGAATTTAGTGATTCATCATTTGCATATATCTTTTTTTTTTTAACAGAAATGACAAAGAAACTGACACACACATATACACGCACACATGCATGCCATGCACGCTCTCTCTCTCTCTCTCACACACACACACACACCCCCCCACCATGAGAGGGAAATGGGCATGTACCTCAGATGATCATCAAAGCGCACAGTAGCTGCACAGTGGAAGACAATGTTTGTACAGGAGAGAAGCTCTTGCATGTCCTCCTTGCTGATGGCAAAGTCATTCTGATTGAGATCTGCATAGATAGCCCTGATCTTCTCATGCACGTTTGGACAAATTTCTTTGACTTTTTCAAACAGCTAAAACATAAATATAAATCAATATGCAGAGAGCATCATCACCATCACGTTGCTCTTGTTTTTGCTGGCTTGTCTCATCACAATTCTCAAAAACTGGTATTATTTGTAGTATCACTCAAAGAAGGTATTTACTCAAGAGCCATTTGTTTTACTCCAGGCAATTCAGTCAGCTTAGTATAATTTCTGCTCCTCTTAATTTGATAAACATTCGAAAAAATCAGTTCTAATAACCAGTTAAGGAGTATATTTTGAGCTTTTCCTGCATGTGTGAAGGGGTGACAGTGAGTCATCCATATCCTGCCCCCCCCACCCCACCCCCATCCCCGCCAACAAGGCAGCTTCATGTTTATACGTGGTGATTGTTTCCATTTTTGGCTGGGAAATATGGCTTTCAGTGCAAAATTATCAGCCTTTACAAATTACCAGCAAAATCACCAGCCTTTACAAGGGAGGTCTCACGGGCACAAGTTCGAAACAACTTAGTTAACTGGCCCAAAGGAACAATAGCTCTTAGCAGCACAAACATAATTAGAAAATAACAAATTCAGCAAATTTGTAATGGGTAAAACAAATACAACTTTTATATAATCTCATTCCAATATCGATGGCAGTTATTGTCTAGTAAAAGAATTACATGAGCTCATGTACTTTTTATGGGATTTAATTGATTTCTTAATATTCTAATTTCTTTATAAAGGAAAAGGAAAGAACACTGGCAGTTTTAGCTTTTATTACCATTGTTCAGATGGAACAGTCTCTACTTTCCCCTCCACACACAAGCTCTTAGATTCAACTGGTATTTTCCATTTTCTCAAAGAATATAATTTTAACAAAATGATCTTGGTTTCCACCTGTTTTGACAAAAGGAAATTCTACTGTAGTATTGGCATGGGCTGTTTGCAGTGAGGAAAAGTAAGGCTAAATGTTTAGGAAGGTTAGGAGCAGAGAAAATTAGTCTGTTTTAATCATAGTAGAGTAGCAGAGCCTGTCCCCTTCACCCCTTCTGCCCCCGAAGAATGTTTGCATTTACTCCTTAATCCTGAGTAGTAGGCTTCTTCCCTCCATTGGAGATCTACCCTAGGCTCTTTTATTGGGTAATAAGAAATTGATCTAAGGTAGTCAGAGAAATCATGTCTCATATTCTTGAATCAGGCAAGACCATGTTCAGAAGCCTTCTGGGAATCCAGTGAAGGTGATCAGGGAAGGAGGTCAAGTCCATGTATTGGCCTGGCGAGTTAATATATTTCTGCCTTTGAGCTACCATTTTTTCTGCACTGCAGGATCAGCCTTGCAGTAGTGTGGGACTTCAGTCCTGAAGAGTTTGGAGGTTAGATCAATCCTCAAAGCTTTTTTGACATTTGGGACTGATGACGTGGATACAGTGTCTGAGAGACATTCTCAACAAAGGTCATTCTGGTTCTTCCAGAAAGATATTTAAGAGCTTTTGTAATCTGGATGAATCAGAAGCATGCTAAATACTGGTTTTCATGGTCAAATGTTTTCCTTCTCATAGTCCATGTTAATCATGCAACAAATTGGATCTTCTTGGATAAATTTATCTAAAATGTGCACAATTTCCCCCCCCTTTTAATAATTGGATTTGTAGAAGGTTCTGTTTTGAGTCTGCATGACAGATTTTATTCACAAGAAATTTAGTGAGGGTTCTGTGGAGTCTCTGACTTTGGCCTGTGATGACTTCTGGCTACGTTAGAGTAGTAAGTGGAAAATGACTTCAGTGTCCATCCTTACAGCAATGGAGTTCCTCACACATGATGTGAGCTACCATAAAGATTTTCTTTTGCTTTTGGTTTTTATGACTTCAGCGGAGAATCCTGCTACCCCCTATTGTACTTTCATCCCACCTGGGCAAATGTAATAAATGGAGATAATCACCATTTCAGGAAAGAGCATTCCGATCTATATTCTGTGTATTTATTACATTTTTCTTTTTTTTTTTTTTAAAGATTTTATTTGACAGAGAGAGACACAGCGAGAGAGGGAACACAAGCAGGGGGAGTGGGAGAGGGAGAAGCAGGCTTCCCGTGGAGCAGGGAGCCCGATGCAGGGCTTGATCCCAGGACCCTGGGATCATGACCTGAGCCGAAGGCAGATGCTTAACGACTGAGCCACCCAGGCACCCCTTGATTACATTTTCCAATGAGAGGGCATGTCTGAGTGAACATGGTATAATTTTTTTTTAAAGTCTAAGTTTTCTAATCCAGATGGAATTTATTATGGTCAATTGAAATAAATCAGTGAATTGGCTGCAGCAATTCAAACCACAGGACTAAGTGAGAGTCACATTTTACTATGTGATCCATGCCCGTTAATACGACTTGCCTTGCCTGGCATCTCACCATTTTGCTCCAGCCACCCCTAACAAAATAATACTTCTTAAATGTTTCCACATTCTCAATAGACTGCTGAGATTACAGCCAACCACCATCCAACAGGTCAGTGCTTTTCCACGTGTTATCCACCAAGCGAACTGTATTGGATTCACTAGGATGCACATTAAAAGTGTATATTTCCAGCCCCTGGCCCCACCCACTGAATAAGAAATGACTGGGGCACACCCAGGAGTCTGTATTTCACATCAAGTTCCCTGATGGATTTTAACTGATCCCAAGATGAGAACTTCTTCAGCTGGAGTGTTAACACGGATTAATTGAACAATGGTGTTTGACTCATTTCCCTTTATAACTGTCCAGGGCAGTTACAGGACATCAGTGGTTTTCAAACTGTGTAGGCATAAGAAAAATCCAGGAACCAATTAAAAATGACTTCCTTACCCTCTGAGATCCTGACTCAATAGGTTTGGCAGGTTAACCCAGGTAGTTGTATTCCTTAACCAGCTCCACAGATAGGTCTGCTGTGCTGGGTACCATACTTGTGAAACATTAATTTGGAACATTAATTTGGAAAATTCACATCCATTTTTAAAGTCAGGGCTTAAATTTCCCCCTCTGGTTGGTAAATCCTTGGTTCTTGCTTATCATTTTATGCTGGACAGCACCCAGTTCATTGAAAAGCCTCAAATGTTGTTTGTTACATTGACATTAATTACTGTAAGAACAGTAATGGAACCAGGAGTGGGAGCTTGATTCCTGAAATCATTTGTTTACCAGCTCTTTTGTGTTGGTGGGAAGAAAGACAGCAGATAATTACCGCAAGTAGAAGAAACAAAGTGTTCCCTTGGGTCCTCTGCACTGATGGCAAACGGGAGCTGGAAAGGCTCAGAGTAGAACCTTTGCTTTTGTAATAATGATATAACCGAAGGACAGAAGAAATGCTGCAAATGGGTCCTCAGTGGACACCAGCTCTTCTGAAAGGTTCTTTTGCTGATGTGAGCCATTCATTAAAGGTAAGAAAAAAATAGATGGAACAAACATGAGTGCAGAAAAAATATATAATTTCAAAAATTTCACTGAAGGTCCACCAATAAAGAACTTAATGTAGTTATTTTAGATTCTAAGAGTTTATCATATTCCTTCTCGTATAGTCTTTAGGTAATGGCATAGGACTGAGAAGGTAAAGAGTGGAGTAGCTACCTGCCATTGATGAAGACTCAAGGAGGGACTGCTGTGTTTCCATTTCCTGAAACCCTGTTCTTGACAGAGGCAGGATGTTTTTCTGTGGTCAATGAAAGATCACAGTGAAGAGGCTCTCTAAACTTTTCAAACTTGGGGTGCCTGGGTGGCTCAGTCAGTTAAGTGACCGACTCTTGATTTCAGCTCAGGTCATGATCTCAGGGTGGTGAGATCGAGCCCCCCTTAAGCCCTGCTTAAGATTCTCTCTCTCCCTCTCCCTCTGCCCCTCCTCCCCCTCACTGTCTCTAAATAAATAAATCTTTTAAACCATTTCAAACCGGTAACAAAGCTATACGTTTCTCTTGGAAAGTCTAGGAGTGTTCTATTGATTTGACATTATACAGCAAGGATTTCTCTCTCTTAATTTGTTTTAACCACAAGAGATGATTCCATATACGACAATAGTTACTGATAGCCCAGACGCAGGAGAGAAACTTTACATATCCTAAGTGAGAAAATTCAGCAGAAACAAGATCAGAAAGAGAAATTTTCTGGATTCGATAAACTCCTTGTGTATGACTTTTGGACCCAGACACTATGACTGCGTTTTTATTAGAAGCAGGAATTGGGCAAGGGGTTGGGGGTGTGACATTTATATTATGCTTTTGAAACAACGTAGAGGTCCTGAACTTGGATTTCTACAATTAACTTGTTATCCACATGACCTCACTTTGTGTTTTTTTTTTAAGATTTTATTTTTATTTATTTGAGAGAGAGAGCGCGCGCGCACGTGAGTGAGCACAAGCAGGGGGAGGGGCAGAGAGAGAGGGAGAAGCAGGGAGCAGGTAGCCGAGCAGGGAGCCTGGCACAGGATCCCCAGGATCATGACCTGAGCTGAAGGAATACACTTAACCAACTGAGCCACCCACATGACCTCACTTTGGAGGTACCCACAGAGGGTTCAGTTGCTACTTTCTGGGGACCAGTGAAAGTCATCGTATCTTTTTTTTAATTTTATTACTTGAGAGAGAGAGAGCGAGCGAGCCCAGGACCCTGCGATCATGACCTGAGCCAAAGGTAGACGCTTAACTGACTGAGACACCCAGGCGCCCCCCAAATCATCATATCTTTAATAATCTTGAAAGTCTTTGATCTTTATTCAATATATTGAGTCTCTCTCTTCAAAAATAACTATATTCTCTAGTGCAAGTAGCCGACCAAAATTTGCCTAATATTTTTAATTGGGAAACAAAAGGTAAGGTCTCTTAAACTAAAGGGCAATCTCTGTGGAGTACCAGCTGTCCTAAAGCAAAAGAGAACCCATAACATTTATCGGAGAAATTTTGGGAGTGCTGAGTAAAAGCAAATCAACAGATTCTGCAAGTTAGCTCTCGAGCAAGGACTTATCAAGAAAGTGTATAATCTGAGAACCATTAAATAACAAATCAGTGCAAGTAAATTAAGGCAGAAACTATCATACCCAATATAAAGATTCACAAAAACTTACAAAATGTTATGATTTTGCTCGTTCACTAATAACTCTCATAAGATAGAAAGGATTAACCTAGAAGTTTTTATTGCTATAGTGAGGACCATTTCTATAGGACCATAAAGCAGTATGGGGTAGCTGTGTGATTATTGAACTTTGGCACGTAGCAGGGTTAACTAGAAAGTTGTTTAAAAAAACCAAAAAACAAAACCCCAGATGTCCTGATCCTGGAGATTCTACCTCAGTTTAAGTTGAAGCTTGGGCATCTGTACTTTGAACAAGCTCTCCAGTGAGTCTGATATACACTGTAGGTGAGAGTCACGGAGAAAGATCTCAGGCTTTGTGGAGTCAGGAAGGCCTGGGTTTGAATCCCAGCTCTGCTGTTTATTAGATATGTGACAGGGGCAAGTTACGCACCTCTTGGGGCTTCAGTGTTTTCATTTGCATATTTATCTAAAATGCTAATCGCTAAACTATCTCATTCTGTGTTCTCAGAGAACTAATGATTCAGCATATAATCTGCTATTCTTAAAAATAATTTTGCATTAAAAAGTCTTAGTTCATTTTGCATAAAAATCTGTAATAAACAGCTGTCTTGTTATGTTTTGTGACCCCAAGGTCATTTTCACAGAGTTCTTTCAGACTAAGCACCCAGGGCAAAAAAGGAGCTAGGGTGGCTAGGAAGATGGAAACCAATCTGAAGATTGCTCCCAAGTCTCTAGCAGAATTGGTGGCATCTCTGCATTATCCACGGGAAAGGGTGGGAAAAGTGATGATCCTAATCCAGAAGTGGACATTGCCTTCCCTTCCTAAGGAAGTGGTCATCACTGGCAAATGTACCACCTGGCGAGCAGGGCAAGACAATCGGAGCTTACAGGATGCAGTTTCTCAGGGGAGGCCATGCACGGCGGTGGGGACAGTGTGAGCTTTAGGGGTAAGAGAACCACCTGTAAATTCTTTGTCACTTCTTTGGTATTTCCTTGGATAGGCGACAACTTTCCTGGATGAGTTTCTCCTCTGTGAGGTAGCAAGAACACATACCACAGAGGTTTGTGAGGGTAAAATGGGCTAATGAAAGTCAGATGCCTAGCAGAGTGCCTGCTACTTAGTAGGTTCTGGAGCATAGGAAAACTCCTTCTCCGCATATACAGCAGTGCTCAGTTTTTAAAAGGGGCTCATCAGACAGCTGTGTGTGTGTGTGTGTGTGTGCACACACGCGTGTGCATGTGTGTGTGCGTGTGCATGCATTTGTTACATCACCGCAAGGTTTCTGATTATACCGTGTGATGCAGCTACCTCTGCAAATTGAATGTATTTCAGAGTCAAGCTGAATCCTGTGGCTTGGTGCCTTTTTGAGTAAAATGAGTATAGAAAATTTGAAGCTTTTAAGAAAAAGACCTGATGTGACTAGAAGAAATTGAAAAGGAAGGAAAGAAGTTGGATGTGTGAAATCATGCCAGTGATTGAATTACCTAGTAAATTGTATTGTAAAAGAAAATAAGAGATTGAGAAAATAAATTGCTTCTGTTTCTGGGATTGTTATTATATCCCCAGGACTAAATCAATTTTTCTTTCTTTCTTTCTTTCTTTCTTTCTTTCTTTCTTTTCTTTCTTTCTTTCTTTCTTTCTTTCTTTCTTTCTTTCTTTCTTTCTTTCTTTCTTTCTTTCTTTTTCTTTCTTTCTTTCTTTCTTTTTCTTTCTTTCTTTCTTTCTTTCCTTTCTTTCTTTCCTTCTTTCTTTCTTTCTTTCTTTCTTCTTTTTTTTTTTTTCTTAAGAGAAAGAAAATGGCCCACAGCAGGCAGGCTTAACATGCTTCAACTAATCTGAGTTGAATAACTGTCAAACTGAAGGCCAGCTACACTATTATTAAAGGTGTGTGTTTGTTAATCATGGGAAATGTAAATTGCTGGCAAGATGATATCATTCTAGTTGTCCCAAGTACATAGAAGCCTCTTGCTTTTTGTGGCATAGTTTCTTAGGAAAAATAAAAAATAGTAATGGTACAAAACTGGCTTTGGGAATTTAAAATACAAACTTCTGTTTCCAATTGCCTTTGCCTTATGTAAAGATTTAACAGAATCATTAATGTCAATCAGAAGTTCATTTTTGGAAGTTGATTGGCAATAAGCAGCTCTTTTACTGGGTAGCCTTGAACCAAACATGGAAACGCTTCTTTTTCTTATGAAAAAGTCTTTGAAAATTAACCAGGAACTTGTATGTAAAATGAAATGAACATTTCTGGTGGATGCTTCTTAGTACTCGACAACGTCGGATTGCTGACATTTCCTTTGCAGGTGTTATTTGGTTCAAAAGTTGATTCATCTAAGTGCCTTATTTCTCCTCTCAGGGATTAATTTATCTAATACATTCTAGAAACTACTAAACAGGGACAGTTTTGTGAAAGGAGTCAACAAAGTATTTCATAAAATGTTACTATCTTCTGTTGTCTTAAACCTGATTAGTTCTGTGAACCGAGAGCCCAGTGTGTGACCCTGCATGATTCATTAACTACAGCTCTCCATGGTATTTCAAAGTTGATTTATCTCACGGACAAATGAGAGCTTATTAATTCACATTTTTCCAGAGAAGTTGGCTTGAAGTATCCAGCACAACCTGCCAAGCTCTGTCTTTGTTTATAAATCCATTTCCTGGTGACATCATACAAGATACTCCCACCCTGGAAATCTTGAATTTTGCCTGGTCTTCTTAGGTGATTAATTCTAAACCCAGCATAATCTCATTGCAACCCTCCCCTTATTTGATTACTACAGTTCAATAGAAGATGCCCAACGTTTTTTAGGATTCTCTCAATAAAACATTTTTTAGATACTAACCTCTCAATTACTCTTAATTAACGACCTCACTCTTCATACAATTTCAACTACCTGGGGTTTTATTTTTCAAATATGGATATTGTCTCCTTGATGTTTTCTTAAACAGTTATTAAGAGTAGATTATAACCAATTTAAAATCCTAAATGGGTATAAATGGGACATGTTTGTTGGAAAAAGAAACACAGCTTTAAGGCACTAAAGAACCTTTCAACATTTCTTTGAACTTGACAACTGAATGATTTACTGGCAACTCATTATCTGTTATTGTCAGGAAGAGCCATGTCTTGTTAAGCAAAGTCATATGCAAGACAGCAAAATGGATAAAATATCAATCTCTTTCTCTAAAACTGGTTTTTGCTACAATGAAAAGCTGGTTGATTCATAATGAAATGAACACATTTTTCATAAGTAAGAGACTAAGCAGCCAGCTTGGGGACCCCGGGGACACACAAGTTGAATAGCCTGGATCTGTGATGAGCATATTCACATTTTAGCACATGAAATCTTATTTTCCTTAGAAGTTTCTCATATTTTAGGAAGGAAACTAGAAGATTAAAAAAATAATAATGCTGAATACTTGGTATCATATTTCTAATAAAAATAGAGTCAAATTATTTAATTTGATAATCAGTTTCAAAACTCAAAATTAACTGAACTTGTATCTGATGACATGCTCTAAGTAAAAAAAAAGTAACATAATCTGGAAAGTTTTCTGTTTGTTTTGTTTACCGTTCAAAAGTCGTCCATTCACATAGTTTAAAAACATAATCTTAAGGTTTGTCTTTATTTGAATTTTTAGTTTCACAATGATTATGAGCAATAATACCTTGTGTCGCACAGATCGAAACTAATGACAGGGGGCCATCCCTTATTTCCACACAGCTTTATCAGCGGCAGTCAACAATAGTGTCCTCATATTCTGAGGCCAGAATCCATGATTTGTGTAGTGGAAGCTTTTCAGTTTTGGAATGCCCCGAAATAAAGCACATCATTTTTTAAATTCCATATAGTGCCAAGAAAGTGGGTATTTGCTTAACCAAAGGCTTGTTTTCAACAGGTGATAGAATCTGCTCTTTTTAGCAATAAACTTTTCTGTTATAAATGACAACATAGAATGGAGGTAGATGTTGTCTTAAAAAATAATCAGACATAGTGTGCAAGCTTCTCAAAATTCTTTAGATGTCCAAGGCACTCAAGGAATAAAAGTACTAAAAAAAGAAAAAAAGAGAAAAAAAAGAACCCACAAAAGGGTCATGCAGACACGGCATTTAACGACAGATATTAAGTTCTTTAGCCATATAATGCACAACAGATTTCTTTCTTCCCATAATTCTTTTAGGGAAAATTTATGGAGAAAAGAAATCTATACAATAAGCTCTAATTAGCCTAACAGTAAAATGTGAGGCCATAGGGGATAGTGGTTAAAGCCCTACCATACCTAATAATATCAGACTTGGATCTGAATCCAGAAAGACTTGAGTGGGTGGAGAGAGAGAGAAAGGTGAATAGACAGCCAGACAGACAGACACTCCTGGGTAAGCAAGGCAGTATTACCCTGTTTTACAAATAAGGAAACTAAGGCTCAATAAAGTATGTGTCTTGCCCCCTGTCCCACAGCTAATAATTGGCAGGGCTGAGATTCAAACCCAGGTCAGTCTGCCTTGAAGCCCCCCGCTCTGGAAGCACCATCTGATAAAAACAGACAGTTCCCGGAGGATACTGATTCTGCTGGTCTGGAGACCACAGTTTGAGAACCGCTATTTACAAAGGTCAACAGCCGACAATAAATAGCCCAAGAGTGGAGACAGGTGTAGAGATTTCACAAGCCAGGCTTACAGAGAAGTTATACACAGTACAGTCAAGATTTCCAGAACAAAAGCAATGTTGCTGTGTCATCAAAAAGAACGGTAGGTAAAGGTTGCGCTGACCACAAGACTCCCTGCCACAATATTTACCTAGAAATCTATAAGCTGGCCACAAAGCTACAAGGGAATGTCTGCTCTGTGATAAAAACAAAGTCTGTTAGGGATATGTAACCGAGTGAAGCTGTCTGAAGCGGGATCCGAGAGTTTATTCCAGATTTCAGCTTTACGCCACTTAGCCTTTTGGTCTTACTCAGAACCACTAGTTACCACGCGGGCGGTGCTGGGTAGAAACACGCGTATTGGTTCGGGAGCCAATCTGAAGTCTGACTCTCTCATTTCCTAGCTGGGTGACCTCTGGTAAGCTAACACTTCAGGTCTCAGTTTTCCCATCTACAAAATGAACACTGAGGATATGAATCATTCTTTCTTCACAAAAATCAAAGAGGTAAGGCACAAAAAAGCCTTTGAATAGTGTCTTGCATGTCCTAAGCACCCAGTAACGGTCAACTACTATTATTTTCCCACTGCTGAGTCAGGCCATGAGATACAGGAGAAGCTTTCCTGATTCTCTTGCTGATCATTTGTACCCAAATCTCATCCTGGTGCCTGCAGATAGATGTGGTCAGCGGGGTTACTGGGCATCTACAGTGTGCTGGGCTAGCAGATACCACCTCCACTAGATGTGAGCCTTCCTGCACATAGGAAAGGAGCCTTTGTAAAAAAAAAAATCTCTTATTTAAATTTTCCTTTTGCTAACCTTAAATGACCCTGTATATTCCAAAGAGGACTATAAACCCGACACGTGCCTTTTTTCATTTAGCTCCTGTGGCAATCCTGGGAAGTCCCTGTGGTTGTTCCTATTTTGAACACTGCAAACTGGAGCTTACGAGGTAAAGTGACAATGACTTGAAAAGCCAGAATTTGAGCTCTGATATGCTTGAGACCAAAGCCAATACTACCTTCAAATTTGTAAAACATGGGAGGATATGCATAATCCTTTTTTGAAGAAGATGGTTTGATACCCAAATGCTCATTTATGCATATCATATTTCATTTTGCATGTCTGCCCCTTAGAGGAACCTATGGGATAACAAAAATACCACACTACCCAGATCAAGTGTAGAACACCTAAACCTTGCGGAGTTTGGGCAACTGGAAGTATTATCACACAGCTATTTACTAATCGTATCTGTTCAGAATAGAATAGAATAGAATGTCCAAAAATGGGGGGTGGGGCAGAACTACCTAGAATTTAGAAGAAAGGTCAGGGGTGCCTGGGTGGCTCAGTCGGTTAGGTGTCTGCCTTCAGCTCAGGTCATGATCCCCGGGTCCTGGGATCAAGCCCCACATTGGGCTCCTTGCTCAGCGGGGAGTCTGCTTCTCCCTCTCCCTCCGCCCCCTGCTTCTGCACTCTCTCTCTCTCTCTCTCCCTCAAATAAATAAATAAATAAATAAATAAATAAATAAATAAATCCTAAAAAAAAAAGAAGAAGAAAGGTCAGAAAGGGTTCCGTTGAACGGTGACAGATTTCGAGCCTGGAGAGTCCACTCTGGGGGGTGTTAGCATTTTGATTCTTACTCAGTAATTTCCAGAACATAGAATATCTGCTCACCTGCCCTGGACAGGGCCTAGGCACCCTTTCTTCTCTTACAGGAAAACATCACAGATTTCTATGAGCTGTTAGTTGCCATCTTGTTCTGTCTCCTCTCCTCTACCTGCCCAGGCATCCTGGCCCCCACTTGCAGGTCTGGGACAGTCAGGGAACACTGTAGTGAGTCATCTTGCCCCAAGGCTCTTCCCCTATGGCATACCTTACTATTTAGGATCTGGAAAACCCTCTGCTGCATTGTCTGGCCAGCCTTGGGCCTCACAAGGATGTAAATGACTTTCAGGTCAGGGCTGGTGCGAAACAGCTTCTCCATCATCACTTTGCCCATGAAGCCTGTGGCCCCAGTAATGAGGATGGACTTGCCACTATAGAAAGCTGCAATCATGGACATGATTCTTCTCTTTGTCTTTTAAAACTCCGGAAAGAGGTTCCTGAAAAGGAAGAGAAATAAGAAAACATTACATTCTCAGAAGTTCTGAAATGCAGTCAATTTAAAATGTTGCTGGTCCTTCCAGGAGTTTTGAATGCAGAAAAAGGTTAGAGTGAGAGCATCATACTTTATTGACAACACGATTCATTTCAATCAATATTTATTGAGCCTACTTTGCCTGCCAGACTTTATGCCAGGAATTGTGGGCAGAAAAAAAAATGAGTAAGACATGGTTTGGTCTCAAGAGATTTCTCATAGTCTAACGGAGGAGACAGACATCTAAATAGACAGACATCTGAATATAATATGTAAGTGCTAAAGCAAAGGGATTACAGAGGTGGGATATATAGCAGGATCTGGAAATTTCATGCTTTCCATGGATTGTTTTGAACCCGGGCTTAGAGGCAGACACTTCACGTGGCATGTCAAATAGCACATGGTGCCTTTTCTGGGAGGCCCAGGACCTAAGGGCCGCATCTGGCTTGCCACTCCCAGATCTGCTCTTTCTCTCTGCTCCTGGCAACGGCCTTAAATGGACGGAGCCCCTACAATCACCCCGTGCTATTTCAGAGCTTAACAAAGCCTCTGCTCCTGGCCTTGCTTGTTCAACCTTCTCTGCCCTTTGCAGTGTTTCAGCATGGAAAGCAGCAGTGGAGAGCTTTGAATGAATGAAACAGTGCTGCAGCCTGGGTGCGGACTTCCTGTCTGTCCCATCAGGTCCCCCCCCGAGATCTGCTGGATGGCGGTGGGTGGATCATGCAGAACACAACTCCAGGGACTGGCCCTGACATCAGAGCTCATGAAGAAGAAGAAAAAACAAGTAGGAAAATCAGCACCCTGCCTTGTCACCTCCAGTCAAGGTTACCCTGCCAGTAACTCCTTAAGGAACTCCTTAACTCCTCATAGTCATAATTTACAGATTTTAATGATGGTCATAATTTATACTGTAAGGATCTTGAGGCTGTTCTTGGGCAGAACTCTTTGCCTTTGGAGGATTCATTCACTCATGAATTTACTCAACAAATAATTTTGAGTACCTGCCCTGCCAGACTCTGCCCTAAGTTCTGAAGATAAGCAGATGAATGAGGCAAACAGATCCTCGCGCTCCCTCGAGCAGAAGAGTCCAGCAATACAAAGATTGGTAAATATGTAAACATGATAATGACAGACTGTTACAGATGCAAATAAAATAAGGATCAATGACAGAAATCACATCCAATCATTGACCCTATTCACCTTAGGAAATCTGGATTTCAAATCATGTTAGTTATATCCACTGAGTTACTATTTAATCCCTTTTATTGGGGCACCTGGGTGGCTTAGTCAGTTTGCGTCTGGCTCTTGGTTTCAGCTCGGGTCATGATCTCAAGGTTGTGAAATGAGCCCCATGTCAGACTCCGTGCTTAGCAGAGAGTCTGCTTGAAGATTCTCTCCCTCTGTCCCTCCCCCTGCTTGTGTGCTCTCTCTTTCTCTCTCTCTAAAATAAATAAATCTTTTAAAAAAATAAACCCCTTTTATTGAGGGTTTATGTGAAAAATATTATTTTGAAGAACACATTTGGATCTTGTAAAAAACAGCAATTAATCATAGTTTTTTTTTTTTAACCATGTTGCAAAATGTCACTCATATTGCAATCTATCCAATCATTTTCTCAAGATTTTATCACTTGGGAAAAGTACTGAAGAGTCTTGCCTTGCCTGCCTGGAAGCTCAGAAAAGTGTGGAAGGCAGTATGACATCCTAGTTGAGCTCACAGGTTCTGAGCAAGACTATCTGAAATCAAATTCCAGTTCTGCCACTTACTAGCACTGTGACCTCAGGCACATTATTACTCTCTCTGTGCTGTAGCTTGCTCATTAGTAAATGGGGATAACAAAAGTATCCATGTAATAATGCTGTGGTAAGAATAATATGAATCAACATATTACTAAAACTCTTAGTAATCAAAACAGTATTCTACTGGAACAAAAAATAGACACATAGGTCAAGAGAGTAGAACAGAGAGCCCAGAAATAAACCATGCTTATGTGGCCAATTAATCTATAATAAAGGAGGCAAGAATATATAATGAGGAAAAGGTAGTCTATTAAGTGGTGCTGGGAAAACTGGACAGCTACATGCAAAAGAAAGAAACTGGACCACTTTCTTACACCACACACAAAAATAAACTCAAAATGGATTAAAGACCTAAATGTGAGACCTGAAACCACTAACTCCTAGAAGAAAACACAGGTGATAATTTCTTTGCCATCAGCCACCAAAACATTTTTCTAGATGTATCTCCTCAGGCAAGGGAGACAAAAGCAAAAAATAAACTATTGGGACCACACCAAAATAAAAATCTTTTGCACAGCAAAGGAAACCATCAAAAGAAAAAAAGGCAGCCTACTGAATGGGAGAAGATATTTGCAAATGATATATCCAATAAGAGATTAATATCCAAAATATATAGAGAACTCATACAAGTGAATGCCAAAAAAACCCAAATAATATGAATAAAAATGGGCCAAGGACCTGAGTAGACAATTTTCCCAAAGAAGACATACAAATGTCTAACAGACAGATGAAAAGATGAGCAACATCACTCATCATCAGGGAAATGCAAATCAAAACTACGAGTTATCACCTTAACACTTGTCAGATGGGTAGAATAAAAAAGACAAGAAATAACAAATGTTGGTGAGGATGTGGAGAAAATGGAACTCTTGTACACCGTTGGTGGGAATGCAATTTGGTGCTGCTCCTGTGGAAAACGGTATAAAGATTTCTCAAAAAATTAAAAATAGAATTACCATATGAGCCAGTAATTCCACTACTATTTACCCAAAGAAAACAAAAACACTACTTTGAAAAGATACATGCACCCCTATGTTTATTGAAACGTTATTTATAATAGCCAAGATATGGCAGTAACCTACGTGTCTGTCAATAAGTGGATGGATAAAGAAGATGTGGCATATGGAATATTACTCAGCTATAACAAAGAATGAAATCTTGCCATTTGCAACAATATGGATGGACCAAAAGGTATAATGCTAAGTGAAATAAGTCAGACAGAGAAAGACAAATACCATATGATTTCACTCATATATGGAATTTAAGAAACAAAGCAAACAAACAAACAAAAAGAGACAAAAAGCCAGACTCTTAAATACAGAGAACAAACTGATGGGTACCAGAGGGCAGGTGGGTGGGGGCATGGGTGAAATAGATAAAAGGGATTGAGGGTACACTTATCATGTTGAGCAGTGAGCAATGTAAGAATTGCATCTGAAACTAATATAACACTGTATGTTAATTACTTATCAATAAAAAAAGAAAACTCTTAGAAATATTAGTTACCTATAATATATACTCAATAAGTATTAGCTATTAATATAGTCACTGGTTATACATTTTTCCTCTTAATAGTTCCTGGTTTTTCCTTTTGACATTTATTTTAAGTGCTCTGTCTTGTGCATTTTATACAGCCTCTTTTGGAAATAGGAGGTGATTTGTAACTCAATCAGTCATCAAGCCAAGTAAACTGCTTTCCCCAAATGCAACTCTACTTGATGATAAACCTTGCCAGTTCCTGTTTTAGCACCATACTCCTTTAGTATATTAGGTATAAATAAGCATGGGTGGCAGGAAAATACAGAAGAGAAACTGAGTTTGGATAGGGTTATTTCCCAACCTCACTTGTTCTGAAGATGTCAGATGCTGGTTTTGCACTCTTATAGGCTTTAGTGGAGTCATATTTTATAGAAATATGAACATACTGTTAAGATATTTTGATCCCAGACAGAGTTTTGTAATCTATGATAAAAAGTTTTAAGAAGCAGGTAATGTATTTGTTTTTTTTTTTTTTAAAGATTTTATTTATTTATTTGACAGAGAGAGACACACAGCGAGAGAGGGAACACAAGCAGGGGGAGGGGGAGAGGGAGAAGCAGGCTTCCCGGGGAGCAGGGAGCCCGAGGCGGGGCTCTATCCCAGGACCCTGGGATCATGACCTGAGCCAAAGGCAGACGCTTAACAGCTGAGCCACCCAGGTGCCCCACAGATAGTGTATTTCTAATGAGCCCATTTCTTATGGGACAAAGGAAGACTTGATGTGTCCGCAAAGAATTGAATTTGCCTGCTCTGTCTGGAGTCCAAATACTTGTCAAGCACAACCAAAACCATGGCAGAGTACACTGAGTTCTCTGACAGGAAACAAAATAAACCAGTATTTTGTGGCACTCATTACCTGATTGTCGGGAACAGGCAGCAGAGGAGAGTGGCCAAGACTCTAAACAAGGCAAGTGGTTCTGAAAACTATCAGAGAATTCCTCATCCTCAGATCAAAGTTGTATCAGAGATGTTTCTTCTACTTCTTGCCTCCACTCTAAATATATGGCTTAGTTCCTGGCCCCAGAAACTCCTATATAAAATTTGGCTCCCGGGGCACCTGGGTGACTCAGTCAGTTGAGTGTCTGCCTTTGGCTCAGGTCATGGTCCCGGGGTCCTGGGATCGAGCCCCGCAATGGGCTCCTTGCTCAGTGGGGGTCTGCTTCTCCCTCTCCCCCTGTTGCTCTATCAAATAAATAAATAAAATCTTAAAAAAAAATTTGGCTCCCTGAATTCTGTTCCATATATTAAACTTACATAGTCCAGGAATTATTAACCCTGAATATAATTCATTAAAATAATTAAGCTAATTATTTTAAAAATTAAAATAAACTTACATTCAGTAATGGACGATAACACAACTCTAGAAGGAGGAATATGTTTAGGACCAGCTGACTGGTCATCTTCTGATTGCCAGTGCAGAGAGCAAAGGATAATTTGCTGTTCCTCATGCTTATGATATGGCTTGTGAGAAGCCTAAGCCGCTTTGACAAATACCAGAATCATCCTGTATAATGTAGGATATATTATGCTTGCATGAAAAAGGAGGGGGCCTCTGAAAGTCAGCCGGTGCATTTTTATTGAATGTCTACTATGTGCCAGATACTGTCTAGACCCTGGGAATAGTAGTGAATGGGCTGTAGGCACCTTCGATTCTTCCTTTCTTTTCTGGAGCTTTTTATTCTCAGGATCATTTCTCACGGTCATGAGTAGAAATAGCTAGTTTTTACTCTTCTTTTGGTAGTAAAATGAGGCTGTTCTTGTTTCTGGAGAACAGATGTTAAAAATACTGAATCATGATTGTTGTGCCAAGTTGTACATTTTTTGTAGGTTTCAGCATATGGAAATTATTCTTTGAGTGGTTCTTCTGGAGAATAAAAAATTAAGATTCAAATACTTAAGGGAGACAAGTTTATGGATATTTCTTGATAGCCCTTTAGAGAAAAACATTTTTAAAAAAGAAACAAGGTGCTTTGCCCCTCAGGAATCCTACTTAACCAAGGTACCGGGCGCTGTCCAGTACAATGTAAAGTGTTTAGCTGCACCCCTCGCCTCTACTCACTAGATGGTAATAACATCCCTCTTCCCCAGCCAGGCGTGACAATCCAAAATGTGTCTAGACTTTGCTAAATGTGCTCTTGGGAAAAATGGCCTCTTCTTCAGAGAATCACTGTTCTTGGACCTTCTTCAATACTCATTTTATAATATTTAGCACACCACATTAAAAAGTCAAGATTCAAGGCTTAAATTTCTGCTTGTGAGACTAAGTACAAATATGATCCACTGCACCCCTATTTTACCTATACTAAATCCTTCATAGCTACGTACATTTACCCAAGCAAATTACATGCATGGCAAATCCTGATTGTACTCAATGTGGAGATGAAGGAAGACTTCTTCAGAGAAAGATGTCTCACTTTTTATTTAACGACATTGCCTTTAGTCTCTGTGCTTTAAGTTAGACTATGAACCCCACCTTGCATACGGATTGAGCCTCTCACCTTCATCCATCGAAACCGATTACTGGCAAATTTAGGAAAGAATGGCAATCAGACCAGCATGAGACCAGCTGAGGAAAACCATTAGCATTGGTTGCTGTATATTAATAATTCTAAGGATAATTGAGCCAATACCATCTATATGTAATTCTGTGCCCTTTTTTTTGAAGATTCAAAGATGCTGTGTGTTAAGAGATAAGTCCTGTTGGCAAATGCAATGTTGGTTGGCAATGGACACAGTAATATGGGCTGATCTACTGAAGAAAATTGATGCTATTTTGGAAAATTCAGCAAATGAAAGTTGTTCTGCTTCATCAAAATTGAACAGTTGAAATTCTTTCAATAAGTGTGCTGAATTAATTGCATAAATGCATTTACAAAATATTATTCAATGAATAAAAGGAAACCACAAACTTGTGAAAACATAATGCCCATTACAAATCCCTATGGGAAAGACTGGGGGAGGGCTATGAAATAAATGACAGTAGCTGTATAATTGTGTGATAGGATTCAAGGAAAAGAGCCTCATTTCATGTCTATAATTTTTTTCCATGACTTAAAAGGTAATTTAATAATACATACTTTAAAAAAGAAGTTCTCAGAAAGTAATGGCAGCCAGTATTTTTATAGTCTCTTCTTTTGCTGTGGGCACTGAAAGTACAAAGACATTTGCAAAACAAACCTCCTTAGTTTAAAATGTATTTAAATTATTTTTAAAAGAGCTGCTCAACTGACATTACACACTGATATGGACTGAATTATGTCCCCTCCAAATGCATATGTTGAAACCCTACCCCCTCAGCTGATGGTATTTGGATATAAGGCCTTGGGGTTACATGAGGTCATCAGGGTAGGGCCCTAATCTGGCAGGACTGGTGTCCGAACAAGGAGACACCAGAGAACAGTCTCTCTTCGAACAGGCACCAAGGAAAGGCTATGTGAGTACATAGAGAGAAGGCAGTTGTCTACTATGCCAAGAAGAGAGCTCCCACCAGAAACTGAATTTGCTGGCACCTTAACCATGGACTTGGAGCCTCAAAAACTATAAGAAATAAAGGTCCATTAAAGCCACCTGGTCTATAGTATTTTATTATAGCAGCTTGAGTAGACTAAAGCACACAAAAACACACATGACCAGAGACATGAACATTTCTGTTTGAGTAAAATAACTTGACAATAATTCCTAGCAACCTTCTTAATTTGGGAGTAAACCTGTGTCATTTTCCCATCTTTGCAGATAGAGGTAGGACATTGATTCTTGCTATTCATATGTTTGTGAAAATATGGACAGGCCTTTGACAATAAACTACAGAGACCACATTAATCAAGTTTTAAAAAAAAATTTGTATATAAGTCACATATCTGTTTGTCAAGCACTTAGTGAAAAAAAGAAGTTTTCATCAGAGAGTTCTTTTTTTATTTAGCTTTAGTTTCCAAATTATACAATTCAGCAATAAACTTAGATACCTTTCCGTGTGGGTTTGTTACATAAAGTCTTTCTGTGAGAACTTTTAAGTTCTTGAGGGGGGAATACTGACCCTCAGGGGTATTGTAGGCAACTGTTGGGGGCACAGGCTGCACTAACCAGATCAGTGACGGCCACAGTCAAGAAGAACCAATTTGGAAAGAGTTCTGGGCAGGGGGAAGGACAGTCCAGCCTGGCTTTAGGAACACAGAATTTACTAATCACCTTAACACTCCTAATAACAGTCTTCCTAGTTTCCTTCTGCTTAGCTCATTAGTAAATTTTCAAAAAACCCTCCAAATTTAACAAAAATTACAAAGGAGGGGCATCTGGGTGGCTCAGTTGCTTAAGTGTCCAACTCTTGCTTTCGGCTCAGGACATGATCTTAGGGTGGTGAGATCCAGCCCTGTGTCGGCTCTGTGCTCAGTGGGGAGTCTGTTTGAGATTCTCTCTCCCTCTGCCCCTGCCCCTGCTCGCACACACTCTCGCTCTCATATACATAAACAAATCTTAAAAAAAAAGAAAAAGGAAAAGATATGACCTAAACTCATCATTTCATCATAACTGATTAAATAGGTGTGCAGCCTGCCTACTCTATGCGACACTCTGTGTTAGACGTGACTAATTAATTTGTAAACATTCTCACTAAATAGTAAGGCATTATGAAAATACATGGTATCATTATGATTGATTACAGGTTAAGTCACACAACAGGCAGCATATGAAGATTCTAAAATGGTATCAAGACAGTCACAATCAAATGAAAATCTTGATGCTTCCTACTTTGTCTTGATGAATTATAAATTGGGTCAGGTTATAAATAAAAGAATGGTTGATCTAGTAACACAATGACCAAAGAACCCAACTGAATGGATAGTAAGCTAACCTACTTTTTCATGCTCTGCCTAGAACTAAAGATGATTTTTTTAAAGATGACAGGAAATAGAATATCAATCTATCTATCTATCCATCTATCTATAGACAGAGGGGGAGAGAGAGACAGAGATAGAGAGGGAGGAGAGAAAAAGAGGGGGAAAGAGGGAAAGAAAGAGAGAGGGGAGGGAGGAGAGAGGGAGAGAAGGAGGGGGGGAGAGAAATGGGGGGGTAGATTTAAGAAATTGGCTTATGAGATTATAGAGGTTTGGTAAATCCAAAATCTGCAGGCTGGAGACTCAAGGAAGAGTTGCAGTTTAAGATCAAAGGCAGAATTTTTTCTTGGGGGAGGTCAGTCTTAGTTCCATTAAGGTCTTCAACTAATTGGATGAGACCCACTTACATTACAGAGGATAACCTGCTTTACCCAAAGTCCACTGATTTACATGCTAATCTCATTCAAATAACACTTTCACAGAAACATCCAGAATAATGTTTGACTGATATCTAGGCACTGTAGCCTAGCCAAGTTGACATATAAAAATAAACATCGTTAAGTCCACTCTTGTTGACTTGGCACCCACACACATCTCTTTAAACCATAATTTCCAAATAAAAACAACAAACTCATACTTCTGCCCAACATTTTACAACTATCCTGCATACAAGTAAAACATACTAACCCTTTCCCCAGAAGAGGATGCTAAGTCTTTGGGTAACATTTATTCTTCTTCTTGATATCCCATAACTTAAATACTATGACATAAAGTTGAAAGTACTTAGTACTATGATATAAAATCAATACATTTTATGTAACATGATAAAAGGATCAGGTAGTGAGGAAAACAAACATATTTGTTTTACACACAGACACACATACATAAATGTATTCATAATGAAATAAGAAAAAAAAAGCCATGACAATTCCAGTCCTCATTTCTATAATTAGTTACATGGCTGTAACTGGTGTTTGTAACTACCTTCTTCCACTATTTATTCTGTATTCTCTTTGCCCTCAGCAAGCACGTCAGCTGGCCATGACTCTTTACCTGGTGGGGTAAAGGGTCTGGGTCATTAGGAGTCCTCCCTGAACTGCGTAATACTAAGAGATGCCCTGAGGAATCTCCTGTATTTCAGACATACTTTTCCTTACCTCCATTGTGAAGTAGGAGTCCAATTTCTCCCTTGGTAGTCAGGATCAGTCATCCCGGCCAGTAGTGGCTTTGCCTGTTGATTTAGTGGCATTAGGAGTCCGAAGTGGCCAGGCAGCCATCTTAACTTCCAGTTCGATGGAATCATTGTTGTGGTTCCTGGTGGAACCATTCTTCCCTTTGGAACTAAGATCTCTAGGCCAGCAGAACATAGGGTCATGGGGAGAGGGAGAACATTTTTGCTAGGGGGCCACTGGGGTAACAGTGAGTGGTGACACTCTCATTTCCACCCCTGAACTCCTGGACCTGTGAATCTTCGGTATGGGAGAAAACAGCATCATCTACTGGATGCTGATTCAGAGCGTCTACAGCCTTCTGGAGAACCTTACCTCAGTCCTTCAAGTTAGTGCCACCTGGCTGGCACTATAAACCAGTCTTCTACAGGCTATTCCACCATTCTATCAAACCAGCTGCTTTGGGAAGGTGGAGAACATGGTCAGACCAGTGAATTCTATGAGCATGAGCCCATTGCCACATTTCATTTGCTCTGAAGTGAGTTCCTTGATCAGAAGCAATGCTGTGCAGAATACCATGATGGTGAATAGGCTTTCTATAAGTCTACTCATGGTAGTTTTGGTAAAAGCACTACATGCAGGGAAGGCAAATCCAAATCTTCTCTCTCAGTAAGAACAAAACACTGACCCATGATGGAAATACACTCTGCCTCTGGGTAGCTGGCCTACACCTTGAGGACTCTGTGTTGGTCTCTGCTGCTGGCAAATTGGGCACTCACCAGTGTGTTTGCAGACAAGTTGGCCTTGGTGAGCCAAAGTCCATGTTGCTGAGCCCAACCTTCATCCCTGCCACTATGACCACTTGGTTTATGAGCTATCAGGGCATATAGGGGTAGTTGGGTATTCACAGAATAGGTCATCCTATCCATTTGATTATTAAAATCTTCCTTTGCTGAGGTCGCTCTTTGGAAAACATTTATGTGGTACACAAGTTTCTTCGTGTTTTTGCCCATTCCATGTACCTCAAGGGAATCATCAATTTTCCAATCATGTTCTTTCAAAGTCCCTGACCACCCAGCCAAACCATTGGCCACAGGCCATAAATCAGTATACAGTTGCACGTCAGGCCATTTCTCCTTGCAAGCAAAGTGAATAACCAGGTGCACTGCTTGACATTCTGTTCATTGAGAGGATTTCCCTTCATCACTGTCCTTCAGGGGATGTCCTGGAGAGAAGCAGTTATTCACTTCGGGTGGTAACCACATATCATCTCTTCTTCTGTCAACTGATGATAGGGACTTCCTCATGAGGCCATAGGTGCAGGCTGAGGGAGAAAAGGTAGCACCAGTGGGGACCAGGGGCATTTGGGTCACTTCTTCATGTAAATTACTGGTGTCTTTAGGACTCTCTTGGGCCTGATCAGATATATACAATACATAATGCCAGCAATGTAAGGATCAAAATGATTTCTTATGGAAGGGCAAGGTGATCAAGATTCCTGCAAATTAAATTATGGCAGAGAACTGCAGAGCTGATATACCCCTGGGGGAGGACAGTGAAGGTGTCTTGCTGGCCTTGCCAACTGAAAGCAAACTGCTTCTGGTGGTCTTTATCAGTAGGGATGGAGGAAAAAGCATTGGCCAGATCAAAAGCCACATACCAGCACCAGTAAATGTGTTCATTTTCTCAAGCAATGAAACCACATCTGGTCCAGCAGCTGCAATCAGAGTCACCAGTGCGTTAAGCTTATGACAATCCACTGTCATTCTACAAAATCCATCTGTCTTCCACACGGGCCCAATAGGCAAGGCGAATGGGAATATGGTGAGAATTACCACCTCTGCATCTTTCAAGTCTTTGACGGTGGCACTTGTCTCTGCAATCCCTCCAGGAGTGAGGTATTTCTTTTGGTCTACTATTTTTCTGGTTAGAGGCAGTTCTAGTGGCTTCCACTTGGCCTTTCTCACTCCACAGGTCAGGGAACCAATGTGGGGATTCTGCCAGCTGCTGGGTATATCTATTTCAATTATGCCTTTTTTTGTTGTTTTTAAGAGAGAGAGAGAGCATGTGAGTAGGGTGGAGGGGAGGGGAAGAGCGAGACAGAGAGAGAGAATCTTAAGCAGGCTCCATGTCCAGCACCGAGCCCAATGCAGAGCTCCATCTCACCACCCTGAGACCATGATCTGAGCTAAAATCAAGAGTCGGACACTTAACTGACTGAGTCACCCAGGCGCCCCTCAATTATGCCTTTTTGAACTGAGGAAATAACCACAGAATGGGTTCAGACATCTATTGAGCCCACTGTGAGATGGTTCTAACCTAAAACTCCATTGATCACCTGACCTCCATAAGCTCCTATTCTGACCAATGGACCACAGTGACATTTTGGGTTTCCTAGAATTAGTGTCAGTTCAGAGCCAGTGTCCAGTAATCCCCAAAAGCTCTCATTATTTTCTTTTTCCCCAATGTACAGTTACCCTGGTTAAAGATTGCAGGTCCGTTTGGGGATGGCTGGGAAAAAGATTAACAGAGTAAATTTTTAGCAATATTCAGGAGTGAATGAAGGGGACTTGGCTTCCCTTTCATTCTGGGTCTATAAACCAGCTCATATCTGGGGATTGATGAAGGGGTCCTAACTCTGTTTTTATGATTCAAGTAAATTTTATTCAGTTGACCTAGAACTTTTCTGCTTATACAGATCAAGCAAGAATTTAGTAGGCTTCCCATATATTTCGCTTCTAGGGACACCATGATCAACCAGTCAATGCCCTAGCTCTCTACAAGTCAGACTATTCTGATTTCTGCTTTATCCTGCCATCCATTATGGAACCGTGACCACCTTGACTTTGGCATTTGAGGGGCATCATTTGGCTCCTGCCATGCCAGGATCCTCACTGCATTTAGGTTTCCCAATTTAATGACAACAGTTCTGACTGTAAGTTCTGGCCTACAGAGAAAAACGATCACTGAGATCTTCAAGGATGCTGGGGCTCCCCTCACAAACTTATTTCTGTGGCCCAGCCAAATTGACACATAAAATGAACCATCACAACCACTATATTTTCTCCTAACACATTCACCATATGCAGGACTTCTCTCGCAAATTTTAACGAACAAAATCCTTGCTTGATAGCTTGGTAGCTGAACATAAAATACTTATTGGCAGGAAGGAAGTTTTAGTTATTTGGAATTATTTCTCTTGTCTGTTTTTCAACCAAAGTATTCACTATTGGTAAACTCTTTTATCTCTAAACAGACTCAGCTTAAGTAACAACAATGAAAAATTATGCACGGTATAATACAGGCACAGTGAGAAGAACACTGGGGTAGGAATTAGCAGCAGAATAGATTTTATTTCTAGATTTTCTAACTGGTCACATAACTTGGAATCTTGAATCCTGGCAGTTCTAGGACTCAATTTTTTCTTCTGTTAAATAATATCCTATCTACTTCACAGAGCCGTTTTAATAATCAAATAAAGTAATAAACAAGAGAGATTATTACTCCAAGTGTCTTCTGACCAGAACAGAATATTTCTCTTGTTCTGTATGTTACATGCTATACTCTTAATGCTACTTTGAGCCCAAGTCCAAATACCTTGTGCTTCTTTATTAATAGATATTGAGGATACATCTTGTCACCCTAATTAGATAGTAAAAACACTTGGCTTAGATGTATTGTATACTGTATTATTCTTTACATGTTAACTAGCACAGTACTATGCCATGAAAAGTGTCTTGATAAATATTGCTAAATCAATGAATGAATGACTCAGAACCAAAGGCCTAAAATTGACAAGGCAAGAAACAACAAATGTTGCAGAGGTTGTGGAGAAAGGGGAACCCTCTTACACTGTTGATGGGAATGCAAGTTGGTACAGCTACTTTGGAAAACAGTGTGGAGGTTCCTCAAAAATTTAAAAATAGAGCTACCCTATGACCCAGCAATTGCACTCCTGGGTATTTACCCCAAAGACACAGATGTAGTGAAAAGAAGGGCCATATGCACCCCAATGTTCATAGCAGCAATGTCCGCAATAGCCTAACTGTGGAAAGAGCCGAGATGCCCTTCAACAGATGAATGGATAAAGAAGATGTGGTCCATATATACAATGGAATATTACTCAGGCATCAGAAAGGATGAATAGCCAACTTTTACATCAACATGGATGGGACTGGAGGAGATTATGCTAAGTGAAATAAGTCAAGCAGAGAAAGTCAATTATCATATGGTTTCACTTATTTGTGGAACATAAGGAATAGCACGGAGGACATTAGGAGAAGGAAGGGAAAAATGAAGGGGGTAAAATCGGAGGGAGAGATGAACCATGAGAGACTATGGACTCTGAGAAACAAACTGAGGGTTTTAGAGGGGAGGGGGGTGAGGGGTGGGTTAACCTGGTGATGGGTATTAAGGAGGGCACGTACTGCATGGAGCACTGGGTGTAATATGAAAACAATGGATCATGGATCACGACATCAAAAACTGATGATGTATTGTATGGTGACTAACATAATAAAATTAAATTAAAAATAAATAAAATCTTAAAAAAAAAAAGAAGTCAGGGGGTGGTTCACAAAGCCTTGTGGGTATTTGAATCATCTGGATAGCTTGCTAAAATGGCCCTTTTACCACACCTCATTTTCTGAGATCCTGATTGAGGAAGTCAGAGGCAGGGCCCAAGTAGAAGCATTTTAATGACTAGTCCACGGTTTCAGATATCAGTGGGAAGGAGATGCGGGTATAGGGAATTGAACTGAGTGTGTTCTGATTCCAGATCATATTTTGTACCTTAGCCTGTATCTTTAATGTAAGCCTATGTTGTCCCTCTGATTCATTTTTTCCCCTTAAAACAATACATAAAACAACCTGCTGACTTGAGAATTCTCATTTCTAATAATAGTAGGATGTGGTGAACACAGTTAGGATGTTGCAGGGCGTGGCTGCCGTCCAGCCAGAGCCTTCATCTGAACTTCGTCTGAACTTAGTCTGACCTCCCGCTCGCACTAGTTTTGATCCAGAGACTTTCTACACATTTACTACCAGCATCTGAGTTCACAGGTGTAACCCATAATGACACACGTACTGAAAGAGGTGGAATGGGGACACATCTTTTCAAATAAATAACTAAAGCTTTAAAACATTATTTTCTCCTGTGTTCCTGCTTCAACTAAAAGTTGAAACAAATAGCTATGTAAAGGATTTTTTAAAATATAGTTCAAATATATGCACAGATAGAATAGCATACCGATGATAAATAAACATATTCCATTACCCCAGCGTGAGAAAGGTTATATGAAGGTGTCCTAATTTCCTAATAAGATATAGTCACTCATATGGGTTGAAAGACTTATTCAGACTCATTCAAGTAGAGTTTAGAAATAAGGTTGTAGATTTCTATTTCCCAGTCCATACAACCATATCTCAACCTGTAATTCAACCAGGGAAACCACATGGAAAAAAAATGGTTGGAATGTGTAAAAGTCTTTGACAGCAAGGCCTGATTAAAAGGAGATTAATTTGGGCACCTGGGTGGCTCAGTCGGTTAAGCATCTGCCTTTGGCTTGGGTTGTAATCGTGGAGTCCTGGGATTGAGTCCTGCATCGAGCTCCCTGCTCTGTGGGGAGCCTGCTTCTCCCTCTCCCCTGCCCCCCTCTCTCTCCGTCTCTCATGAATACATAAATAAAATCTTAAAAAAACTGAATCCACCAAAAAGACAACTGATTCATAGAATAACACTGAGAAATTGCTGCAAAACCATAGCACAGGGGCGCCTGGGTGGCTCAGTTGGTTAAGTGACTGCCTTCGGCTCAGGTCATGATCTCAGGGTCCTGGGATCGAGTCCCGCATCGGGCTCCCTGCTCAGCGGGGAGACTGCTTCTCCCTCTCCCACTCCCCCTGCTTGTGTTCTGTCTCTCGCTGTGTCTCTCTCTGTCAAATAAATGAATAAAATCTTAAAACAAGAAAAACAAAAAAACCCCATAGCACAAGTTATTGTTTGCACCAAAATATCATAATGGTATATATGGTTCTTTTATAGAGATGTGGGTTAGCAGGATTTGCTATTGTCAATGATTAGATGCAGTATTTCCTCACTGTATCCATCCATCCATCCATCCACTCACTATCCATAGCACTAGTCACGTCATGTAGCGAGATTCTAGGAGCTTAGTCATTGCCACATACCAACTAATTATTCTTGAACCACATGGGAAATTATATTTTTTAAAAAGGTTAATATGAAGGTTAGTTAATTATATAGAAATCAATATGGTGAATTGGAACTTCTCATTTTCTAATGGAATTTACTGATCATAACCTATGCCAATTAATTGACAGTCTCTCAGGAAATATCTGAATAAATATAAATATACTATTTGGAAATCTGCAGTTAGGCCTTTGTGAAAGATTAATTCTGAATTAAGGCTAATGCTTTCCCTTTCCAGTTCTCTCCATAGGCTCTTTTTTTTTTTTTTTAAGATCTTTATTTATTTATTTGACAGAGAGAGACACAGCGAGAGAGGGAACACAAGCAGGGGGAGTGGGAGAGGGAGAAGCAGGCTTCCCGCGGAGCAGGGAGCCTGATGCGGGGCTCGATCCCAGGACCCCGGGATCATGACCTGAACCGAAGGCAGACGCTTAACGACTGAGCCACCCAGGCGCCCCTCTCCATAGGCTCTTATTCCATGTCAGAAGCGCAGCAAGGCACGACCAGCACTCCCTCCTCTCCGATAATGTGCAATGACTACTACTAAAACCTCGACAAAAATTTTAGGCACTTGTCTTTAAAAGAAAGGTCATTAGAGATCTGAAAAAATTATTTCATGTCTATATGAAACTGCGGGTGGTAGGTAGCTACACGAGATCAGAAGAAAAAGAACAGATTTGGTACAGCAAAGTGCAAGCTATCAGAAAGACGCAGTCCATCAGAGCTGCGTGGGGGACAACTTCCTGGGCCTAATTGTTTAATATCACTTCCAGAGGGAAGAGAAGCACTCTGTCCTCTCCTCCAGTCCCTATGTTATTTACATGGATACGGACTCCATCGCACACTCTCTTTGACAATGTTAATGACTGTGTGCTAGCCAATCAAATCACCTACATGTCACATGCTTTTCACAGTCTTACTGGAATATTAAATCCACTCTCTGTTCATTTTACTGTGTGCAGGGATAGAATAGCTTTCATGTTATTAAGGCTGCTGTTTTGCAATCTGACCTCTGCTATCTAGTTCTAAATCTGAACCCTTACCTCACAACGTAGAGGCCAATGCAGTTTACGACTAACCTGTTTCGTATCTAAGGCAAACACCTATGTCTCTTGAGCAATCAAAAATGCATTTCGATTCCCTGGTTTCCGTTTCTAAGTGCCCCACCCCAAGCTATACGAAAGATGTGGGGCTAAGGAGAGGGGAGGTCTGAGAATCCTCCAGTCTGAATTCTTGCCTGCCTTCTAAGGGTCTGCCTCCACATATGACGTTCTATCTTGAATATCTGTATACACGAGTTTTCTGCTGTACAAGAGCTGAAGTTCTTCAAGGGCAGAGACCTTAGCCATCGTTTTGTTTGCAGACATTATCACTGAATGAAGAAGTTCTGCTGGACCTTGTCTCCAGCTGGACCTTGTTCATCACTGAGCTCACCTCATAACCCTGAGGGCAGGAACAGCAGATTCACTTTTTATCCCTACTGCCTGAGAAACTCTGCATGGCCCATCAATGTTATGTAAGTGACTGAACAAATGAACAAATGAATGGATAAATGCATGTATAAGGATGAAGTGCACACTAGATGCTAAGCCATGTCTCTCGCCTCTGAAATCCTTGTCCCCGGGGACTCTGCCATACAAAAGGCAAGAAGCTCTGTCACGTTGATGTGTATGGTCTCCAAAAGGCTGTGTGCACCAACCTGGCTTGGAATATATTTTTGTGAAATCATTTGCATAACTGTAACATTTTTAAAGTTCAAGTTTGGTACCACTTCATGTGGATGCTAATAAGAAGTTACTTTGAATCATCTTTCCTGTTCATTGAGCAGTGCTTTAAAATTCCATTTAATGTGTTCATTCGCAGTTCCTTTCCAGAATTCAGCATTTGGGGTGGGGGGGGAGGTGGCTAAAACAGTCACTCTTGACTCTGCCTATCATTATAAATTCCGTGATCAATCATTTGATTATTTTTAGTTCAATCAGATTTTAGGAGTTCTGGTGAAAAAAAAGAACATACAGGAATATCTAAATTACATATCTAGTAGTGGACAAGGCGGTACCTCTTATTTTCATAATAGCTACTTGATCTAAGTTGGGAAATTCATCCATTTATTCACTTATTCATTCATTCAACTGCTGGTTAAGTGCATACTATGTTGCAGGCATTGTGCTAGATGCTGGAGATGCAATGAGGAACAAGCCACCCACCTGTTCAGGATAAGGTGCCTTGTCTCTCATCACGTGGGAATTCTTGTTATAGAACACCTGCAATGGCTGTAAGTTCATTTGTATCCCCAGACTACATCCTCCACTCTGGATGAATTTAGAGACCTATTAGGACCCTGGAGTTTCTTTTGGGCTTGGGCAGTTCCCAGAAGTGAAATGAATGGGATGGACAGTTTCAGATTCTCCTAATGAATTCATAGGGGATTCGCCTACAAATGATATGCCATTCCAACCCTGACATAATTCTACAGGGAAGGATCTAGTTATACCAGCACAAGCTGGCTTCCTCCACGTCCACCCAGTTCTGATCCAAACTCCAGCACTGACATCATGAAAAATGCCCCAGGGAGCAGTGGTTTCAAACACCTGTGGAAACCGTACTTCTATTTATTGAGCATGGGCTGCATGATCACACCGTGATGATGCTTTTCATGGGTGCAACTGAGAGACTGACTCTACAAACGGGCAACGGCCAGAGCATGTATAAAAATAGAACTTTGACCTACAACCTGCTGCACCTGCCCTGGAACCCAAACCCTTCTCTACAATAAACACCCCAGAAAGCCAACGTGCTATATATCAGACTTGTAGGAAGTCAAATTGCTGTCTCTAGTAACAATCCAGGAAGCCAAACTATAACTTCTGTAATGGCTGGTCCAAAACAGCCAGGACTTGATTAACAACTGGCAGCGTCTCTAATTTTTGTCCCCGTTTCCAATTTAGCATCAACCAGCGAAAGCCAAATCTGTGCCACAAGCCCGTGACACAGGATGCCCCGCTCCCAGCTGGCCCACCTCCAGCCTCTCCACGCCAACGGCTCAATCACACCTCCCAGGACACACCTAGGCCCCTCCCTCCTCCCCCCAGGAAGCTTTCCTGTTCCTCTCTCTGCCTGTTTCTGAGTCCGCGCCAAAATGCTGGTGACAGTGATTGACTCCTTTGTTCCAGCAAGCTCACAATAAATAGCCTCTGCGTGTTCTCATCTGGTTAGTTTTCATTTATTTCCACACAACCATTATACTCATTTTACAGATAAGGGAGCTTATAGAGATTCACTTTGGAATGGAGCCATCCAACTGGCAGAGCAAGGCATTGAACCTGCTCTAATTCCAAAGTTATTCTACTAACCGTTACTCAAATGTAGAAAAGATAAAAGAAACTTCTCTTCCACTGTCCTCTGCTAAACTTAATTTGTACTTTTGGAGTACTTGTATTTTTTCTTCAAAGAAAGTGATCCAAGTATAATGAGTATCAGTCTACCGGCCTGGTAGTTAAACAGAGAAGTTCAATTCAGATGCACTAGTAAGAGTTTAAGGAGATATCTAGGGTTGTAATGGTGACCCTAAGTCCGAATTTCATTACCGTGATTTGAATATATGAACAGGTCTAGAGCCCAGTAGGTGGAGAGACATGAGGTGTTTGTGGGGAAAAAGTCCTCTGTGTTGTCACTGATCCATGGGACCACAGAGCGGCCGGCTTCTGCGCATCTGACTGAATGAGGGCAGTTACTGAACGCGAACCTCTGTGTAACTTTAAAAGCATTTAAAAATAACAAGCCAGCTCTAGAATGCATAATTTTAGCACGCGTATAACCACTAGAGTACTGGGTAAACATACTAGTATAATGGTGTTCAGAGGGCAAGACAGTTGAGTAATGATAATAGAGTTTTAAAGAAAAGAAGTTTTTCGTTTAGTCACTACATTTTGTCATTTTAAGCCACCTAGTTCTAACGGAGTAAAGGTGCCAAGGTTAAGGTCTCCAACGCACATAGACTTTTCTCTACAGGGCACACAGAAATCCCCAAGTTTTGTGTCCGAATCTGTGCGAACATGTGCAACATGAAATGTTCTGCACTGCAACAGAGACACGAAGATATTCGGAGGCAAGTCCATGCTGAGTGTTCAGCCCAGCAGGCCAAGAACAGAAACAGATGCCGCCCCCCACATTTGCCATGTTTCGCTGTTACTGAGTACACGGACTCAAGTGATTTCTCTGTGGGCTCGAGAGGGAGGGGAGCGGACCACGGACCCACGCCCTAGGGCTCTCTGCCACCCAGCAGCTGTGCTCTCGGGAAATCAACCCACTCCTGGGGGTAGCTGAGGTAACTCCTCAGGGGTGAAAGGCAGGAAGGACAGACGGCCGCCACACAGGTCCTGCAGCTGGAATTTGCAACAAGAAAAAGGAGACGATTTGCTTTCCATTTCAAATGTTGACCCAGGAAGGACAGAAATGATTTTACAATGCATACCTTTTTTTTCTTTGAAAAGGAACTCAGAATATAACATTAGAGGAAACATTGGGAATATTATCAGGTTGCAATGAAGTCTGCAGAAACATGAAATGTGAAAATCAAAAAATAAAGGGATTGAGCTGGAGAGACAAGAGGAGAGAGGTGGGGAAGAACAATTTTTTTTTTTTCCCCCTGAAGAGAAGGTAAGAAACTGAGTAGTATATACACACAAATAAGAACCACAACTTTGCAGATTATCTAGGTAAAACAAATCTAAAATTTGCAGAAATTTCTCCTTTGTGTTCTTGAGAACGTATTTTTCGATTTCTGTCAAATATGCAGTAAAAAATCACAGTAATACTAGGGGTAGAAAAAAAGAGAAATGGGGAGACACATTTTAGCACACGTTTACATACTTATATAAACATCACACATTGTATCTGTACACACATGTACGTACGCTATATAAATGTAATACATACGTAACTCGGTCTTTCTTTAGTACAAATTCAAAATGGCATTTTCAAAACTAGCCTTTAAAAATTCAATGAAATTCCTAGCACTTCAGAGAAAAGTACACACTTCTCTGTGAATAATGACATAGTTCAGTTACCCTTTCCAACTATATAGGGTCTTCCTCCTGTCATCAAAAAACTGTATCTGGAATTGGTGTTGGCCTAGATGTTCTCAGAAGCATTTTCTTAAAAGATTTTATTTATTTATTTCAGAGAGAGAGAGGGAGAGCGAGAGAGCACAAGCAGGGGGAGGGGCAGAGGCAGAGGGAGAAGCAGAGTCCCCGCTGAGCAGGGAGCCCGATGTAGGGCTGGATCCCAGGACCCTGGGATCATGACCTGAGCTGAAGGCAGACGCTTAACTGACTGAGCCACCCAGGTGCCCCTTCAGAAGCATTTTTAGCAGATATAGTCTCTTCTCAATAAAAGCTTACAAAGAGAAAAAAAATAATGCTAATAAATTGCACATAGAGAATTCTAATTCAGAGGGAAGAGAAAGGCAGGAACCTTCCTAGGGAGATCAATTTTTTTTCCAGGAAAGTGTGGGCAAGTTTAGTCATGAGAACCATCACCTCTCACCCACTCTATGAAAGAGGGAGAGAGAGAGAAGAAGGAGGGGGAGGAATGGGGGGTGGGGAGGAGGGAGCGAGAGGAGGAGGAATTCCAGAGAGGAGAGAAGGGGCCTGAGTATGATGGTGGGAGAAGGAATAAGAACCAAAAACTCTGTCCTGTGCATGATGAGGCACAAACAGTTAAGTGAAATTAAAAAAAAAATTCCCATTTTGTGCTGTAATCTCTCCCTGTTACCCTATAACTTTAGGAAGGGTCTGCTATGCATTTAGTGGAACCCTATGGGGGAAGGGTATGGAAGGAGTAGCCAGCACTGGTGGTAAGGAACTAGCAGAGAGGTGAAGAATCCTGTGGGAGCAGGAATTCAGCATGAGAAGTGAGCAGGAGAATGTAAGCCTGCCAGGAATCCTTGGGAATTTGGGTGCAAATTCTGATTTCACAGAACATGGAAAGTGGGGGCTAACGTACGTTATTTGCATACTAAAGGAAAGGTTGACTCCAACCAGACACCTGGAATAAATATACCTGAAAAGGTACTTTGTATAAGCAGAAGTAAATCTAGTGATTCCCTGTTGGAGGATGGAGTCAGAAGAAAATGAACATTTGTCTTCTTGATCGTGGGAGGACAATTTTGGAAGTTCTTGGAATGATGGAAGAGATGAGGCTAGAAAACCAGGCCAGGAGACACCATCTCAAATATAGGATAGTAACACTGGAATTAAGACTAAGATGATTGAATAATCATTGAGAAGAACTAACATAGTGAACAAATAATTCCTAAATTATCTCTTTGTTTAAAGACACAAAAAGCTAGCTGTCCTTCTTTCATAGAAATAATAAATGAAATATTCAAAATGCAACAGCAAAACTTTGTGTCATCAAAACACAAGTCAAGGGAGATATATAATAATTACCTATTTGAAAGAATTTTCAAAACCTCAGCTCACAAGTATAAAAGATTGGCCAAATTTTACATTATAAGTATATATTGTTGAAGGATAATATTTCTCTGCCTTTGCTTTTTGAAAAGTTATGATAGCTTTGGTGATGATGGCTTTGGTAGACATTTGTGTATCAGCCTGCCAGCAACTCTTTCTGCTTCTACTAGTCAAAACCTCCTTTTGGGGTAGCACCTCTGTCCCCACTGTGAGTAGCCTTTGAGGCTGTTATTCAAGACATTCTGTCCCACTTAGCCAAAGGGTAGATTTTTAACTTTGCATAAAGGAACACAACATTAAAAAAATACATATGTATTAGTATATAAAAATTGATACATAGAATAAATACAAAATATATAAACATAAAAATATAAATATATATGGAGTTGGTTCATCTAGTGGTGGCATGTTGACTAGCTAATCTAGTCAATTAGTACTTGTCTTCTTGATACCAAAGGCAAGTCTCTGATAGCTCTTAGGAAATGGAAAAGGGCTTCTTGCCCTTTCTAAGGCTGGTTTTTCAGCCATTCCTTTGATTGTGTAGTTACTTCATTTACTTCCAATAACTTCTTATTTGTTTATATTGCTATGGTGGGCAGAATTCTAAAATGACATCACTGCCCCCCCATGACCACGCCCTATATACTCTATAATCCCCTTCCCTTGGGAAGGGGCAGGACTTGTTTCTAATGAGCAGAATACGCAGAGATGATGGGCTTTCACTCCCATGATTATGTTACCTCATATGGCAAAGGCGAAGGGATTTTAGAGATGTAATTAAGGTCCTTAATCGACTGATCTAATCATATGAGTGACTGTCTTCATAAGAGAGAGATCCTTCTCCTGGCTTTGAAGAAACAAGCTTCCCTGAATTCTAAAACTGCATGGAAACTGTGAGATAATAATTACGTGTTTTAAGTTGGTAAATTGTGGGTAATTTGTTACACAATGGAAGACTGATCCAGTTGCCCTTGCTGGTTTCCATTGCTTTTTTGTTTTTTAAAGATTTTATCTATTTATTTGAGAGAGAGTGAGCATGAGCGGGGTGAGAGGCAGAGGGAGAAGCAGACTCCCCACTGAGCAGGGAGCCCGACGAGGGGCTCGATCTCAGGACTCTGGGATCATGACCTGAGCCGGAGGCAGAAACCCAGCCAACTTGTTGCTTTCAACCAAAGAATTCTGACTGATGAAATGTTGGATCTCTTTAAAAATGCCTTGGCTGAAATCTGTGAAGCATATTTTAATCAAAAAAATAACAAAACCACTTCTATTTCTCTTGGGATTAAATGTCACAAAACATGCTGTCTTCTATGTACCTGCATGAGTAAAACAGTCCTTCTCTCACTATGATCAGCTAAACCAGCTTTACCAAACTTTTTTTGTCTTAGGATCTCCTTATACTCCTCAACATTACTGAGTATTCCAAAGAGCTTGTATGTGGTTATATCCACCAATATTCAGCATATTTGAAAATAAAACCAAGACATTTAGAAAACATTTGCTTACCATTTAAAACAATGGTAACGACCTATTAAATGCTAACAGAAATAACATATTTTTTGAAAAGTGACTATATTTTCTGTAATGAAAAAAATCTACACTGAGAGGATTGGCACTGTTTTACATTTTTGCAAGTCTCTTCAATATACGCCTTAGCAACTAGATTTTCATATTTGTTTCTGTATCCAATCTGTTGCTACTGTTTTGGTTGGATATATGACGAAAATCTGGCCCCACAGAGATATATAGTTGGAAAAGGGAAGAGTACTTTAAAATCCTTTCCAAATAATTGTGGATTTTTTTTTATATGATACTAAAAACTTGGTGAATTGTAGTTTCTTAAAGCTTAGTACAATGTGGAATCTAAAACCCTATCAACGTTTCATATTGTTACTTTAAGATCCATTGGCCTACCTCACTATTTAGATGGATCTTTTACTTAATATGCACAATTTTACAACATCATGCATTGGTCATTTGGAAAATAATGAGTCACTGAGTTATACAGATGTTCCAAATGTTGACACATTTCATTATATAATATCAAAAAATCATATTGGTTAATATCACCAATCGCATCAGAAAAGTCTTTAAGTATTGGTTAGTCGTCAAGCTCATTGTGACTGACACAAGTCTTCCAAAACTCTAATCTTTATTTGAAAGCTCAAAGTTTGTCATTGTCAAAAATACTGCCAGTTATTTGCCCAAGTGACCGGTTCACTTAGTTTATTTTGAGGAAATGTCTGCCAAATACCCAAATCTGAATAATTTAGTTTGTCCATGAGTCATTCTTGCAGATAAAATGATACTTTGTGAACAAATCAGCTGGCTCAGTTCTCAGCCCCATCACACAGGTGCTTTTCTTTGAGACAACCAGCCTTTGGGATGCGGCAGCAGTTCTTTATATGTACTTCTCATGTCATCACACGAAATGCCCAAGACATGTAAGCAAGGGTTGAAATACAATTACTTTAACTGCTTCTTCAAGGACATTCTTAAATGAAATTGGCGATTTTTTTAAGCTGTGAGGGCCTGATGATCAAGAATACCATGACGATTAGTACAGGTTGGGGTCACTGCCTTAATTTGTGCTGTTTTACCCCGCATCACTTTTGTACCATCAGTGCAAATGTCAACACAGTAGAAAGGGCAGATAACATCTTACTATTTTTATGAAAGTTGCTTTGATCCTGTGGATTCCTGAAAGTATCTTGGAGACTGCAGAAATCTGCAGACCACACTTTTTTTTTTTTTTTTTTTTTTTTTTTTAAGTAGGCTCCACGATCAGCCTGAAGCCCAATTCGGGGCTTGAACTCATGACCCTGAGATCACGACCTGAGCTGAGATCAAAAGTCAGATGCTTAACCGACTGAGCCACCCAGGTGCCCCACTGTAGACTACACTCTGAGAACCACTGATCTAAACTATTATGTGAGGCCCTATTCCAACCATTTTTGCACTTAGCTCAGGGTGGATTTAATAATACTTTTCAGTTTGGGTTTAGAACTCTTTAGGTATTTTCAAGTGGAAAGGAATTGCTGGTAATGTTCGTGAGCACAGAACCCCTTATCTTTAACTTACTACACAAATGTATTAAAACAAGGCAGGAAAAAGAGTTTCTTTATATTTTAGACTGGGCTAGTAATAAGCAAGCATTAGAAATATATTCTTTTTTTTCAAGATTTTTATTTATTTATTTGACAGAGATTGAGAGAGAGAGAGAGAGCACAAACAGGGGGAGCATCAGAGGGAGAAGGAGAAGCAGGCTCCCCGCAGAGCAGGGAGCCCAATGCGGGACTCGATCCCGGGACCCCGGGATCATGACCTGAGCTGAAGGCAGATGCTTAACCGACTGAGCCACCCAGGTGCCCCCAGAAATATATTCTTATCATGATCAATCTAACTAGCTTTAACTAACTTAGTTAAAGCTAAAGATGACAATGTATCAGCAGTTTAACATGGTTGATTTTCTGTTGCTCTGGTTCTCTCGTTTCAAAAGCATGGGCATTTTGGATTTGTTGTTCCCCAAACCAGAAACGAAGGCACGAAGTTACTAACGGATCCAGCGTTCTTTTTTTTCTTAGCTGTGTCCTGGTTCCCTCTCTTTGGTCCAAGGTGTAATTTGGTACTTCAAAAGGGTACGGGAAATTCTTTCTGAACATTAAAGCTTTAATAAAAAAGCACCTCTGCTCTGCCAGCCATGTCTCTCAATCGTCTGATCGAGTCCACAAAAGAAGATTTCCTGCTTGGTAACTCAACCTAGAATTCACTGGAGTTATCAGAAAAGCAACATGGTATTGACTAGCAGCACTTTATTTCCTGACAACAATATAACTCTGGTCTCATTTGCTCCCACCACGCACCACGTTTCCGCCCCGAATGGGGTACAGCCCCTGTATTAATGCTGCTTGTGCGCTGTAGACGCCCAGGAACGACTGGGACGTGGGCCAGGTGCCTTCGGAAAAGGGAACGTGCGTGGACGTGTTCTGGGATGGCTTCCAGGCTTACTCTAAGAGAAGAAAAGCCCGACCACTAGTAAATGTGTATTGACGACAGATTTACCAGACCCGGACTCCACAGCAGCGTATCTCTTATTTGACCACACACTTCAAGACTTCTTACAAGAAGTGGCTCAGTAATAGTCAATTTTCCAGGGAATGACTTGTGGAAAAGTACCTACAGATGCACAAAGGTACATTTCCACAGGACACGAAGCTGCTAAACTTGCATTCCCAGCATGTACTACAGTGAAAATACGATGAGATTTTTGAACTCCCACTTAAAAAGTTCCAACCACTGCTTATTCTGTCATCCTGACTCAGGATCTTTATTTTCATCCCAGTCTATTAATCTTACCCAGCTTCTTTATGAACATCTTTTCTACTGCCTAAATACTATAAAACATTGATAGAGAGAGGCCCCAAAGAGAGAAGAGAGAAATGCAAGTGCAATCCAAACCGAGTTCACAAATTAACTTTTGACAGGAGGAGAGATATATATTAATTTGGTGCAAATATTGATAAATTCATGCAGGTACATGGCTGGCAAGGGGGAAAAGAAGGAAGATGATGAATTGTGCAGTTTATCCATGGGAGGATAAACTGACAGAGTGCCTATCTTGAGGCTTCTATTTTCTTTGGAAAGGGGAAAGGAAGTCAGGTGCTGAAAACAGCATGGGAAATTACGGGGTAGAGAGGACTTGAGGGGGAGAGTGAAGGAGCGAAGGAGCTATTGTGAGTGCTGTAAGAGGAAGATGACCAGGGCAGGCAGAAGGATTGCTGAGCAAGATTGAGGGTCTAGCCAAAATTGGAGACAGTTAGTGACATCAGTCCGCACACGTGCAATTTTTCACAGCTGTGCTTGGTGGTGCATGAATTGGTGCAGTGAAGCTGGACATGGGAGTCTTTCTAGGACTTGGATTCTGGAGGTGAAGTATGGAAGGTAGCTAGAAAACTGGGTTTATGATATAAGAAAATAGTTTAGGAGAATGATTAAAAATTATATAGTCTAGGCCAGTTAGGAGTGAAAATAAAGCCAAGATGGGGTTAGGACTGATAGACTAGGAGAAGATGGAGGGGGGATGGTCAAGGGACTAGAGCACTCACGGAGGTCAAAGAATAGGTATAGTGACGAGAACACTGAAGGCTTCAACTTTTCAGTGACAGATTGTTTTCAGAGAGAGATGCCAGAATTCAGGATTGCAGAGTTGAAGCAGCTGCGGGTGACAAGATCCATGATGTGGCCATGGGAATAGTTGTCACTGAGGAGTTAACCTGAAGAGCATTGAAAATGAATAGGCCAAGGATGTTGGAGGGGGATGGGTATAATTTTTGGGTCATCCACATTGACGTACCAGAATCTGGAGTGAAGAGGGAGATTGGGACTCAGATGCCAAAGCTATGAAAGAGTATAGAGGAATAATTATGATGTTGACAGACGGCAGAGATACTAGGCAGAACACTAATCAGATGGCATGGCCTACAGAAAAGATGTCTGAAGATACAGTGCTTAGGCCATAAGAGGATGCTGAACACTCTCCTGATCTTTGGAAAGAGAGAATAAACTACTTGAGATAGTTTCTAATGGGATATTCAAATTTCAGTTAAAGTAAGGAAGTAAAAGATGTAGAGATGATGGAAAGAGTACAAGGGAAGGAAGTAGTAGGAAGAAAAAAACAAGAGAAGGGAAGAAAGCACAAAGGAATGCGGCTATGAGGATGTGTGGGAGGACAGATGACTAGGGAGGTTTGCAATTTGGATATTGGGCAGGGTGGAAAGGACGAGACCAGCCTGAAACTGGTTCAGGGTCAGTGCAGAAGTCTGGAGTGCTGGAAGCTCGAGGACATGCACAGACTGAGTCCAGTGCTCTAGTTTTCGAGGAGAAAGTTAGGGAGAGGCTGTCTTAAAAGAAATCTTAGCCTAGAACTGCAAACGATTCATTCAATCTCGGGGTTCTCGTTTTGTACTGGAAACAGTATTTGTCTCTTCCCAGGGATCAATCACAAAATCTGAATTCTTGGATTCAGATTCCCAACCCCCTTGAGAGATTCTCTTTTTCAGCAACATAGGCCATAATATGGTACCCATCTCTTCTCTGAACTTTTGGAAGTCTACGTTCACGAAGTTTCAGGGGCCGCATGTGCAGCGTTCCTGCGGCTCTCACGTTCTGTTGCTACACTTGTGCAGTCTCTCCTATTGGACTGAGAGGTCCTTCATGGAGAGGGTGGTTTCTTTTATTTTTATTTTTATTTTTTTTAAAGATTTTATTTATTTATTTGACAGAGAGACAGAGAGCAAGAGAGGGAACACAAGCAGGGGGAGTGGGAGAGGGAGAAGCAGGCTTCCCGCAGAGCAGGGAGCCCGATGCGGGGCTCGATCCCAGGACTCTGAGATCATGACCTGAGCCGAAGGCAGACGCCCAATGACTGAGCCACCCAGGCGCCCCAAGGGTTGTTTCTTTTAAATCTCCATATCCGCAGCAGGTTGATCTGTGCATGACGCATGATAGGCACACAGTGTGTATTTGTTGAATGACTGAAGCATACAAATACATCTTCTTGAATCTGCACCCATCCTTTTCAACTCTTTGTACCAGGACTCATCCCTCTACTTGGGTTTGGATTCCATTTCCTCCCGTCTTCTTTGACAGCTATATGATCGATGATCCCTTCCCTCTCCTGCATATCAATCTGCCCCACTCCAAGCTATGCTTCTTTTAAGCTTTGGAATTACCTCTCCTAAATTACTCTCTCCTGCCTAGGCCTTACCCCTGAGTTTCAGACCATGGTGTGTGATTGCTTACTTGACATTTCCACTTGTATATTATAAAGGCACCTTAATCTTTTTCTTTTTTTTTAAAGATTTTATTTATTTGACAGAGAGAGACACAGCGAGAGAGGGAACACAAGCAGAGGGAGTGGGAGAGGGAGAAGCAGGCTTCCTGCCGAGCAGGGAGCCCGATGTGGGGCTTGATCCCAGAACCCTGGGACCACGACCTGAGCCGAAGGCAGACGCTTAACGACTGAGCCACCCAGGCGCCCCAAAAGGCACCTTAATCTTATGACCTTTTCCCTAAAGACTCATTCTCATTCCAATTTTTACCGTATTCTAGAATGAAATCACTGTCCATTTTTTCGAACAAGCCTGAAAGCCTACAGTCACCTTTGGCACTTCCTTCTCTCTCACCTCCACATCTGCCCATCACCTCCTGACAGTCACCTCCTGAATTCATCTAATTGCCTGCCTTTCCACACCAACCACAACCACCTGGCTTAAACCACCACATCTTGTCTAGACTGTTGTGTTCCAATCCCCACCTCCAGCTTCTTTGCAACACTGCAGCCAGTTCTCATTTGGAAATGAAAACCTGATAGCTTGAAATATCCCTTAATGCCTCATGTCTTCCCTTTGCTCCTAGGATAAAGGCTGAAATCTCCAAGGTGATTTCCAAGGTCTGACGTGGTTTGGCCCCAGCCTGTCTCTCCAGCACATTGGACAACATGTCCTCCCGCGCTTGCTTTGCTCAGACACAGTGTTAACCAAACGTGTCAAGCTTCTCTCTAGGCTTGGTATATGTCTAAGAGGCGTCTCTAACGTAAAATGCCTCAAAACAAGCTCCTGAAACACCTCCCCCAACCCACTCCACTTGCAACCTTCTTCATCTTAGTAAAAATAAAACCTTGATTCTTTGTGTTGCTCTGTGCAGAGATGCTGAGGCCATCCGACTTCCTTTTTCTTATGCTCCACTTCCACCTCTCAGCAAAACCCATCAGCTCTACCTGCAAGGTATATCCAGGATCTGACTGATTCTCACCATCTTTGCTTGTGTCAGATTGGTCTAAACCTTAGTGGAACAACCTCTAAATGGTTCTCGCTGCCTCACCTCTGCTCCACTAACAGTCTATTCTCTATGTATTAGCTCAAGAGATCCTTCTCGCGGGCAAGTCAGGTCTATCAGTTCTACGCTAAAATTTCCCAATGCTGTCCTCCCATAAAAGGGACTGAATCATTTGACCCTATTCACCTCCCCGGCAGCATGTACTACCACTGCCTCCACTCTCCACTCAGACACAGTCTCGTGTTCCTAGACCATGTCCAGGGATGCTCTACTTCAGGCTTCAGCTCTTGTTCTGCTCAGGTAAGCCTCTGCCACCCAGAGCTGCCCGAACTGCTGCCTCCCCTCCAGGTCTCAGCTCAAAGGTGGCTTGTTAGGGAGACCTTCCCCTAGCTGTCCCCTGTAAAATAGCCACCTCACCTGCACATCTTGTACTCCCCGTTCACAGCACTTAAAGCCACTTGACAACATTTATATCTATTTGGTCATTTTTTTATAAGTCTGTTTCCTTCCCCAACTAAAACGTAAGCCCCGCATGGGCAGGGAATTTGTTTTGTTCACTGCTGTCTCCTCAACACCAAGAACAGTGTTGGACACAGAGAATGACTGCATGATGAATGTTGTTCCCTTTACTGGCATGTTCTCCAGCCCATCTTTGTTTATCAGCTCCCAGTCACCCGTTACCAGTTTACCCACCCAGATAGCAGTTTAACCGTCACTTCTGCTGAGAAGCCTTCCCTGACCTTCCATATTTGGTCTGATCTGTAATGTAAGCTCTTTTCATGTACTTTTCTCTGTTAGCTCTTATCACAGCTGTAATTTTATACTCATGTCTACAATGTATTGATTAAAATTCCTCCCCTGCTAGGCTTTAAATTCCATGAGGGCAGGAACACTATCTGCTTTTGTTCAATACTATATCCTCTGGATTTAGGGTAGAACCCAGCACTTAGTAGATACTCAATAGATTTCTTGAATAAATCAAAAAACAAAGGGATATGGTCTTTTAAAAAACATGGGGCGCCTGGGTGGCTCAGTCGTTAGGAGTCTGCCTTTGGCTTGGGTCATGATCCCAGGGTCCTGGGATCGAGCCCCGCATCGGGCTCCCTGCTCAGCGGGAAGCCTGCTTCTCCCTCTCCCACTCCCCCTGCTTGTGTTCCCTCTCTCGCTGTGTCTCACTCTGTCAAATAAATAAATAAAATCTTTAAACAAACAAACAAACAAAAAAAAAAACAAAAAACTTTCTGACACCTTTACTTCACGAACCAATTCCTTTTTGCTGCTCAAAACTACTTTATGTTTCACTGTATTTTCTCTAAAGTGGGAGATGCAACAGTCAGCAGGTACAGCCTGAATTTAACATGGGATTGCTAGAATAATGATGCCCATGTGGACCACCCACGGAACTTGTTTAAAAATCAGATTCCTGAAGGTGCCCGGGTGGCTCAGTAGGTTACGCCCCTGGCTCTTGGTTTCGGCTCAGGTCATGATCTCGCAGTCCTGTGATTGAGCCCCACCTTCGGGCTCTGTGCTCAGTGCAGAGTCTGCTTCAGATTGTTTCTTCCTCCTTCTCTGACCCTCTCCACTCACACTGTCTCTCAAATAAACAAAATCTTAAAAAAAAAAAAATCAGATTCCCAAGCCTCACACCTGAGTTTCTCATATGGCTCTATTAAAAAATAGCAGATACCTTGCAGGAACCTCATATTTTATCTTATTTTGTTTCTCCATCATTAGAAGAATTAAAAACGGACTACAACTCCAAAATATATCAAATGTCATACAACAGGTAAACTACTATGGAAGCTCAGCCTGCCATACTCAGGGGAAGATGGGCTTTAGAAATACACTCGACCATGGGTGGGTATGCTTTTAAAAACAACGAGTGCAAAGAATGTCAAAACTGAATAACTACAGAAAGAACATTGCTGAGTTTCAGCAAATAAAGAAAAAAAAAAAAAAACCCTTAATAGTCTATTTTTCTTCTGCCCCAAACAAAGACACTCTTTTATGAGTTTCACCCTAAGTGGCTGCAGATGCCAGTCAAGATATCCACACTTCAGGGAAGATTCAGATTTTTTGTGAGAATATGATGGAAAAAAATTGAAATGAATCACTCCAAAAATAATCAGTTTTATTTTTTATTTTTTTTAAGATTTTATTTATGTATTTGACACAGAGAGAGCACAAGCAAGGACAGTGGCAGGCAGAGGGACAGGGAGAAGCAGACTCCCTGGGATCATGACCTGAGCCGAAGGCAGACGCTTAACGACTGAGCCACCCAGGTGCCCCCCATTCTTAGATTTTTAAAAGTATTTTTTTTTAAAGATTTTATTTATTTGTTTGACAGAGAGAGACACAGCGAGAGAGGGAACACAAGCAGGGGAGTGGGAGAGGGAGAAGCAGGCTCTCCCCTGAGCAGGGAGCCCGATGCGGGGCTCGATCCCAGGACCCTGGGATCATGCATGACCTGAGCCGAAGGCAGCGGCTTAACCAACTGAGCCACCCAGACGCCCCAAATAATCAGTTTTATAGCAAGTTTCTCAAATGGAGTTTTTTGGTAGTACATGACTTAAAAATAATAACTTGTTTAACATTTAAACCTTTAAAGTAAATGTAGCCCTATAAGAGGAGGTACTGTTTTTCAGAAGAGAAAACAGAGACATCGCTCTAATATTTTACAGGAAAAAACCTGGTGATTTTTTTGTTTCATTTGGAAATGAAACAATCTATATCAAAGGTAGGACTATTAGAATCTTTTGCTGAGGAAAAGGTAGATTAGGTTAGTGACGGTAATAAGGCTTAAAAAACCCACTCTTTAAGAGAAAACAAAATGGCAGTCAATTATATTGACCTTAGCCAAGTACCAGTGCAACATACACAGCTTGTGCCTATTCTGTTCTGGTGTTAAGTCTAGAACAGGGCAGGTGGTAATTGCCCTGGAAAACATAAAAATTCTTAGGAAAAACATGTTTTTTCCTGCAGTCAAGAGAATGTTGCTTTTTTAGATATTTCCTTGGCTGACACTATAGTTTCTCATTTCATAGTATTCTTGAAAAATTGATTGCTTAATAAAGTAATCTGCCCAGACGAAACTGTTTACAGAGACAATCAGTTGTAATATCCCATATGAAAGGCAAAATGTCAAAAAGGATGATGTGGAAAGTCTTGGGTCAAATTCTGCAAATACACTGAGTATCTGCTCAATAGAGAAGCAAAATGTGAGAGAAAAGGAACCTACTTCTTATGCATAATTTAAAATTGCCCATTCATTGTTCATCAACCCTAAGAAAGATGAAAGGGGGAAATTCATGTTAATTGTCAGGAGTTAAATTAGATAATATGAAACCACTTCATCAGGGATCATGGATAAGCCATATCTGATCGTATTGACATTGTTTTATTTCTGATAGCTTCACTGTGATGTTTCTATTTTCTTTAATTTAAATTCCCTTCTCAAAATTTCCTAGTAAGTTCTTTTAAATACTGCCAATCAAAGTGCCTTGAACAAAATGTTTCTCTGGCTCTTCGCCACCAAGGAGCCAAATCTGTTGACAAACACCAGAAGTCAGAAATATAACAATTGCAGCACAGAGGGCCCTGCAGAAATCAGGGCACCTCTCGACTCTAAGGGATCTCTCATTCTTCACCAGGACAGAAAAAATTACCTCCTTTTAAAGAAGGAAAGTGACATTGGCTTTGAATTTTATTTTCGAATCATATTTTTTAAAGATCTAAGTAAGATAAAAATATTGATTGTGTTCTATGTTCTTTCAAATACACTGCCTCATCAGCCTTTTGGATGGTGCTCCCCCAGGGTAGCTCCACCACCGTTCCAAGTGGTACCATTTAGCTCTAAAAGAATTTAGTAGTCTCCTACATCATTACTCAAAATACCTGTTTAGTGGGATTCAGAGGCTCCACACACTATCTCCAGGCCAGGATGAGACTAGAACTAAAATGATTTCAAGGTGGAATGAAAAACAGTGTGAAAATTAGATATATATCCAAACTCTTGGAGAAGATGGGCAACAGATATATGCCTACTCTATAATACTACATCAAAGTGATTTGGGATGCATTAGACATTCATTTTAAAAGAAACTCACCATCACAAATAGGTTTGTGTTTCCAAAACAGTTTGGAGAAGTGACTTACAGCTTAAGCTTTTCCAGAGCAGAATTTGCATATGAACTTTTGCTAATTAACTCCTTACAGTCACTTTAGTGACAAAGATCTTGTCCCAGTATTTTGTGAACCTTCACTATTAGAAGTGAAAAGAGCAATAGTTTAAATCTTAAGGCAATTCTCAGATCCTATGCTATTAAATTAATAGAGGAAGCAAGTATAGAGGCTTGACTATGGGTTTGGGGAATGAGACCTCTGATTTTCCTTTCTCTCAATTTCTTTACTCTGAGTCAACTTAATTCATGGAGGAAACCAGGTAGTAAAACCAGAATGATATCTAACTTCTGTTAAAATAATTCAACAAGGAGGCCATTAGACTGAGGTAGCTTTAATGCCTTCCTATCATACACAAGCCCACCAAACCTAAGCTCATAATGCCTCAAAGTTAAGAAACTGAAACCTAAGGATAACCAATCACAAATAAACAACTCGGCCTTCCCAAATAATGCAACCATATAAGTTAGAGCTAATCAAATAATTTCCTGGCTTTGCTTCTGGCTTAGCACCACCCAATTCTAACAGATTTTTGCTCAGATAAACTCTTAACATATTTAATATGCCTCAGTTTATCTTTTAACACCTCGCAGTATAAATAGCATCCAACAAAATAAATAAAATGATCACTAATATTTATGCAGCACTTACTATGTTGTGGACAAATATCCCATGTGTCATATAAGTATTTCCTCATGTAACCCTTTCAATAAGTCCAGGAGGTAACCAAATGACAACTCTCAGCCAAGAAGCTTAAGGAACTTGTGCAAGTCTGACAGTTGAAGGAGGAAGAGTGGGAATCTGAACCCAGGAACCCTGTCTCCAGAGCCTGTTTCCTTCTCCAGGAAGCCAATAAGATAACCTTGGCTCAGTATTCTCTAGGGTAGAGAGCATGCACCTTCCCGTCCATGTGTTACTTAGTTTGGAAATCAGGCAAGCTGTAATCATTTTTGGCGTCGGAACAAAGTGAGGCCTTGAGGTGCTCAACGGTGTACTAACTGACAAATATTGAGCAAAACTCTGGCAGCTCCACTCTGGGGAGAATATCATTGCCCTTATTTGCTGCTTATTTGCATATTTCCACATCAACATTTATTCTATGGTCTTATTGGGTAGCCAGAAAGGCCCGAGACCTATATGAGTTCTGATCCTTCCTTGAAATACCCCCCCCCCATGAAATTATTATTCTAGAGAATTCCAAGAGCCCCTTCATCCAATTTTCCCACTGGGAAAAATATATGCTAATTGTTTAGAGCATAACGTATCTAGAGCTATCCTATAACCGTAAACTTCAATCTGCAATAATAACAACAACATCAGTAGCTAAGATGGTTCGTATCAAGCCTTCTACTAAGGGCCTCATATGTAGTATCCCATTGGACCCCTTGATAATCCCATGAGGCAGGCATGATTATTACAGATGAGAGAGCTGAGGTTCAAAGAAGGTAAGTAACTTGCCTGAAAGATTTTATTTACAAAGTTAACTAATTACTTGTTAATACACATTATTTTTATAGCCTTCCGCTCAAAAAAGAGTCCAGAGCAATTAAGTACTCCCTTGGTGACCCTTCTGTTAATGTATATAACCACACATCTTTCATACAATGGCATTAATTCCACTTTGCAATTTCAATATACTCTTAATAACTTTTAAAATAGACTTCTTCAGTCTAATACATCACGACTTTGGTATGTACATGGTTTGAACGTGTTCCATGGAGAAGCCAGTTGAAGCAAAAAAGGAGGGGAAGTGTTTATGGAATGAAGGCCCCATTCCAATTCCCCCATACCCAACCAGAATGGAACAGGCAACATTTTTGCACTTTGGGGTTATTTAACCACACACACACACACACACATACGCACACGCACACGCACACACAGGCCACATCTATTGTTAGGCATGAGCTGGAATGAATAACCTCTGCTCTGAGTATGAAAATTAAATTGTTTTTTAATTGATTTTTCCAGGCAAATTTAATAAAATGATCAAATACAATTGAAATAGCAAATTCTTCCCTGGAGCTCTCAAGTTCCTTTCTACTATAATCTATGTTTGAACCCCATATGAAAACCCTTAGCCTTTAAATCTGTACCAGATGTACCAAAGTCACCCTTGGTAATGCATGTACTCAGGGCAGAACTGAGTTTCAGAGACTGGGGACAACCATCCCCACCCCTTCCCCACCTCCACAACCCCTTCCCTGCCGCCACAGAAAGGTCAGCCTTTCATATCATGGAGTCACAGTAAAAAAAAAAAAAATACTTTTTCTTCATTCAAACATCTAAGTAACTTGCAACAATCATTTGGATTGTACTTCACAGCCCAAAGGAAACCAAGCAATCATTTTTAACCAATGTAGAACATTGCAGACTCATTGATTCTACTTCACAGGAAATTAGTCATCGATTTCTTAGGATAAATGAGTTCTGGTGAGCTATGGGGGAAACCAAGCCAAAGTGAAAATGAGGTATCTCACCCCAAGACTCATTTAGCTTGTTACTCCTATTATTAGCTTTAGCAACATCTGGGACTTCATTCATGGCTTGTTTTTCTCTTACCTTCTTGTCCTATTTCTCCCACCTCTGGTTTCCCTAGGACCGGAAGAAGATATAAATAAGAGCCGAGCAGGAAATGTGGCAGAAAAACAAACGGGTCTGAAGAGCAATGGAAGGGGCTCCCACAGCATCTCACGACCAGAAGCCTTATATTCAAGGGAGCTCTAGCTGCTCAGGAAGAAAGCCTCACGGCCCTGTTATATACGTGTGCCTGAGGCCCATCTCACTGCGAGCTGGTATTGTAAGGTTCTGTGGGCTGGGCTTCCAGGCACACGTGTAACCCCATGGCTGTGTATTGTGAAATGCAGATGGTGCCCTTCACTCCTAAAATGTTGTCACTGCAGGCCTTGTGAGCCAGAGTTTGAGAAACCTAACCTGGCTATCTCCTTGACGGTCAGAAACTGAACATCATCTTGTAATTCATTTAATCATCTATTTATCATTAATGACTTCTTACGTATTAAGCACTGTAGTAGGTGGCGGAAGCAAAGAGTACCGAATATGAAGAAGGCACCAAAAGCTATGGACTTCTATAAATATATGTCCATCCACTTCCCCTTTACCTGTCTTCCAGTTTTACGCGTTTGCTTGGGGATATGGAAAGAAAGGGGTTTTATAGAAGTGGGAAAGCCCAGGGGTGAAGAGCAGCATCTCAAGGTCATGTTGCCTAAGTTCCAATCACAACCCTCACATATTTCAATTAAGTAACTTTGGACAAGTTTTGTAACTGCTAGGTGCTTCAGTTTCCCTGTCTGCAATCCTGGGATGATAATAGTAATAGTACCTCCCTCAGAAGGTTATAGCAAGGATTAAAAGAATTAATTTACCAAAATGATTCAGGAGAGAGACTGGCAAATAGCACAATGTAAATATTACAAATACTTTCATCATCCTCTGAGGTTGATCAGATTTCCTAGATTTCATTTGGAACAAATTGTCAGTGTGTGTAGTTGTTTTTTTTTTTTTAAGATTTTATTTATTTGAGAGAAAGTGAGTGAGCAAGAGCAGGGGAAGGGACAGAGGGAGAAGGAGAAGCAGGCTCCCTCTGAGCAAGGGAGCCCGATGTGGGGCTCAAAGTGGGGCTCGATCCCAGGACCCTGAGACCATGACCTGAGCTGAAGGCAGATGCTTAACCACCTGAGCCACCCAGGCACCCCAGTGTGTGTACAGTTCTACTAAAAGATTTTGTTCTGATGAGGACAGTTGGTGTCGCTCACTTATACAAGCATTATGAATAATGATGGAGCTTATTTTCTAGAGCTACTACGGTACCTCTAGTATTCTAAATTAGGCCTTATTTGTGGGTAAATCTAAACTCCGAATGTTATGGTGACAAAGAATCCCTACTTAATCAAACTTTATCAGACTCCCCTGAGCCTTCTTCTCAACTAGGTCTTGATCTTGACCTGTTGAACCCAGTTTTAGCAGAAAATCCTGCCAGGCCAGTTTATTGAGAATCCTCCCCACTCTCCATCCAATCAAGCTCTTCTTCCTCCACCTTTGATTTCTAACCAAGTTTGATTTCTAACCCACCCCCACCTTAATATCTAAGCAAGTTCCTTATTAAGTTGCCATCCTCTCTGTCATGCTGTCTACCAGCTAGAAATCCCCACTCGCCCTTATTTATATTCAGAGTTGAGTTCAATCTCCCTCCCCAATTGCAATAATCTTGGCTCCTATCACAATAGTCTTGAATAAAGTCTTCCTTACCATTTTCAACAAATGTCAGGCTATGGTGAGTGCTGTGAATTGTGCAAGACTGTTGAATCACAGACCTGTACCTCTGAAACAAATAATACATTATATGTTAAAAAAAAAAGAAGATAGTAGGAAGGGAGAAATGAAGGGGGGGAAATCAAAGGGGGAGACGAACCATGAGAGACTATGGACTCTTAGAAACAAACTGAGGGTTCTAGAGGGGCAGGGGGTGGGGGGATCGGTTAGCCTGGTGATGGATATTAAAGAGGGCACATACTGAGTGGAGCACTGGGTGTTATACACAAACAATGAATCATGGAACACTACATCAAAAACTAATGATGTAACGTATGGTGATTAACATAACATAATAAAATAAAATAAAACAGCACTGCAATTTTAGAAAGTGAAAAAAAAAAACAAGTGTCAGGATAATTTCTCTTTAGCAATGGAAATAAGGGAATATCACTATCACTGAAATATGATTAGTCTCAGATGTTGGCGAGGATGTGGAGAAAGGGGAACCCTCCTACACTGTTGGTGGGAATGCAAGCTGGTGCAACCACTCTGGAAAACAGTATGGAGGTTCCTCAAAAAGTTGAAAATAGAGCTACCATACGATCCAGCAATTGCACTATTGGGTATTTACCCCAAAGATACAAATGTAGGGATCTGAAGGGGTATGTGCACCCCGATGTTTATAGCAGCAATGTCCACAATAGCCAAACTGTGGAAAGAGCCAAGATGTCCCTTGACAGATGAATGGATAAAGAAGATGTGGTATATATATATTCAATGGAATATTATGCAGCCATCAAAAGGAATGAGATCTTGCCATTTGCAACGACGTGGATGGAACTGGAGGGTGTTATGCTGAGCGAAATAAGTCAATCAGAGAAAGACATGTATCATATGACTCACTGATATGAGGAATTCTTAATCTCAGGAAATAAACTGAGGGTTGCTGGAGTGGGGGGTGGGGTGGGAGGGATGGGGTGGCTGGGTGGTAGACATTGGGGAGGGTATGTGCTATGGTGAGCGCTGTGAATTGTGCAAGACTGTTGAATCACAGATCTGTACCTCTGAAACAAATAATGCAATATATGTTAAGAAAAAAAAAAAAAGAAGATAGGAGGGGAAGAATGAAGGGGGGGAAATCAGAGGGGGAGACGAACCATGAGAGACTATGGACTCTGAAAAACAAACTGAGCGTTCTAGAGGGGAGGGGGGTGGGAGGACGGGTTAGCCTGGTGATGGGTATTAAAGAGGGCACGTTCTGCATGGAGCACTGGGTGTTATGCACAAACAATGAATCATGGAACACTACATCAAAAACTAATGATGTAATGTATGGTGATTAACATAACAATAAAAAATTTTAAAAAAAAGAAATATGATTAGTCTCTACATATACCCAATGGGAAAAATTTCAAACAGACTGGAAGAGTTTGTGATGTTTGGAGACAGACTCTCTTATGACAGTAGCATGATGAAGGTGAAGAGGGCAGATCATAAAAGCAAGCATAGATGACTTAAATTACTTCCTAGGAATAATCTGTAGATTTTTTCCCATTTAAAATAAAAGATAATTACTCACATTAACCCCCAAACAAATTCATTTTCTAATACTGGGGTAATAAGGTTATAACATTTTTAGGCACATAGCATCATGCCTGATGGCAGGATTAAATAGGGGGAGAAAATTGGCTGCGAGCTAGACCATTTATTGAGAAATATAGTGTCAAAAATAATTTGATACTTTGGAAAGACAAAAAATAAATTTAATAAATGGGGTATTTAAAATGATTAAATTTGAGCTCAACTTGAATATATTTTGAAGAGAGGAATGAAAAAGTAGTTATGATATTTGTATATTTCTATGTGAAAATAGTTTTCAAAATATATTAGTCTTCAGAAATCTTCATTAGGAGATGAGAAAGGGGAGAGGAAATATTGATGAGCAGAGGAAAAAAATGCATACTTACAGTAGTCATCATAAATGATTTTTTACTTTTTTAGTAGGTAAATCACCATTTTCCTGAAGGAAGTACTTATAAATAGTAAAAAATCTGACTTTAAGTGGGGCACCTGGGTGGCTCAGTTGTTAAGCATCTGCCTTTGGCTCAGGTCGTGATCCCAGGGTCCTGGGATTGAGCCCCGCATCGAGCCCCGCATTGAGCCCCGCATTGGGCTCCCTGCTTGGCAGGAGGCCTGCTTCTCCCTCTCCCCCTGCTTGTGCTCCCTCTATCACTGTGTCTCTCTCTGTCAAATAAATAAATAAAGTCTTTAATAAAAAAATCTGATTTTAAGTTCATATTTTAGATTTATTCATACTTTTATCAAAGCCATCTATTAGATGAATAAAGAAATACAGCAACTCACTTATGAGACTAAATTTTACCTCCTTTTAGAATTATTGCAAATTAAAACTCTTTCCCTAATACTCAAAAAAATATACCTATAGGATTCCTATTGCTTTCACTTCATGGGAAGAAACCAGTCTAAACCTTCCACTGTATTCCCAGAAAAGGTTTGATACTATGCTTGATCTAACTCTGTATCTGACATCCATTAGCAAGAAAAAGCTAATAGAGAAAGGGTCTGCATGGAGAAAGTGAGTGAGGCCTTTAAGGAAAAACTGCCAAGGCCAGAGTCCATTAAGAATTCACCTTGATGTGGTCTATATATGCAATGGAATATTACTCAGACATCAGAAAGATGAATACCCACCATTTGCATTGACATGGCGGGGATTATGCTAAGTGAAATAAGTCAAGCAGAGAAAGACAATGATATGGTTTCACTCATATGTGGAATATAAGGAATAGCACGGAGGACCACAGGGGAAGGGAGGGAAAGCTGAATGGGGAGAGATCAGAGAGGGAGACGAACCATGAGAGACTATGGACTCCAGGAAACAAATTGAGGGTTTCAGAGGGTAGGGGGGTGGAGGGATGGGGTAACCAGGTGATGGGTATTGAGGAGGGCACGTGTTGTGATGAGCACTGGGTGTTATACACAACTAACGAATCACTGAACCCTACATAAAAAACTAATGATGTACTGTATGGTGGCTAACTGAACATAATAATAATAATAATAAAAGAATTCATTTGAATGTCAATGAAAAGCCCAGGTTCTAGCCCTGCTCTGTTTCTAATTAGCACTATAACCTCACTGAGCTCAGTTTGCTCATGTGTAATGTGTACAGATGGTGATTTCTAAGTACCCCGCTAGCTCTAAAACTCTTGATTTGAAATGAGTAAGCACCATAATAAGAGATTCGGTCCTAAACATTTCAGACTAGGTTTCTAAATCTGGCTTGAATGCTTTTTTTTTTTTTCATTCAATTTTTCAATCCCCCAAAAGAAAAAAAAATTTTCCTGCATCTAAATTATAAAAAACACTAAGGCTTTTAGAGAAAGGGAACCAAATGATGCTATTAACTTTCTCCCCAAAGTCTTTTGAAAATGAGAGAGATGATACGTGCACCATAGATATAAGCCTTTGCAGAATTGCTTACATCATGCAAATCATTTTCAACGACTTAAATTGATCTAAACTTTAATTGTCCAACCTTTTTTTCTTTCTAGTCAATTGTAACATAATATTATAAGTTATTATCAAGAAAAGATTTTCTCATATCCATGGTGTGAGATAATTTATTGAACATGTAGGTACAGTTCTAGGTGCTGAAATATGCAGTGAACCACACAAAGACCCTGTTCTCATGAAGTGTACCTTCCATCAGAATTGTCCTGTTTAATAATATTAGTAGTTCATGATTGGAGAAAAGTATGAAGAAGAAAATAAATACCACCTGTGTTAGAATGTTTGATGTCCCATTTTTTTCAAGCATTTTTTCCCCAGGAAAGAGATTGCAGCAATTTGCAATCCCAATTATCATGTAGTTTTTATTTTATGTCACAAACACTTCTTTAGAGTTTATTTTGGTCCAGATACTCTTCCAAGTGATTTATAATATTAACCCATGTAATTCTCACGCAAGCCCTATGAGGTAGGTAATAATAGTACCTACCTTGGATACAGAATTTTAAGTTGGTAGATTTTTATTTTCAACATTTTAAAGATATCATTCCATTATCTTCTGACTTCCATTGTTGCAGAAAAGTCAGTCCTTGTTCTTACTGTGCTTTTCCTGAATGTAACTTTTCCCCCCTTCCAGCTACTTTTAAGATTTTTCTCTTTATCTTTGTTTTACAGCATTTTCTAGGTGTCTAATTTTTTTAGTTGAGTTCCTTCTTGGTGATCTGGAAACAGGTAAGGGCTGGACACAAATTTGGGGGATATGTGCATATGGAATAGAGTATAAATAGATAACTTTATCAAGTGACAGCAAAAGGCGACACAAGAGAAGATAGCATCCTGAGTAAACCTAAGTATAAAGATGAAAAATGGGTCATAGAAAGAGCAGCAAGAGAAGTAAAATAGAAACCAAGGGTAGAGGTCACAATCATGAAGAGGACCTATCAAGGATAGTAGTGAGCAGTGGTAAATGGAATAGGCAGTTCAGCAAGAATAAAGACTGGAAATGGGTCACCAGATTTAGCAATTTTTTTTTTTTCTCAAAAGAACACATTTGTTTTGTTTTTAGGGCAGAGGCAGAAGTAGAAGCCAGATTTTTAAGTATTTGCCTTATATTGTTTCAGGTTCAGATTCATATATTTTTATTGTATCTTGAATATATATTCAAGAAATGGAATAAAATTTTTCTAAACATACTTTGGGAATTTCTAGCTACTATTTTTTAAAAAGTGGTTAGCCAAATATTACTATTACAAACATCAACCACAGATATGTATGTATTTTCTACTCAGGTCAAGTGAAGTCCTGTTGACTGGTCCTCAGAGTTCTGCTAGAGCCAGGGTCACCTTTCCAACAAATAGAAGGATGATTTGGGAAGGACTGTATTGGCCGGTAAATTATATCCTTGACATTTTCCCTCCCTTCCTGGTGCCCACTTTGTTTTCATTATCATAGCTCCAAGGCTTCCAAAAATATCACTCAGGCTTTTTATGCTGTTCTATTTCCCAAGGCCTGACAAGGCTGGTCCCATGCTGTATAATTTTCTATTTTCTTTAATAGAATTTTGTCCTTGTTCATCATTGCATTGCTTCTAATAGGAGAAAAAACTGAAAACAAATATCTGACAAGAGGAAAATCAAGGAGTTAGCTTAGCCATATAATGAAATACTATGAGGTTATTTTTAGGCATCATTAATAATATGGAAAAAAATGTCAAACTATTAAGTGAAAAATATGTCTGATCTGCATTCTGGTTCATAAAATAAGGATATACTTGCAGAAATAATAGAATATTTGCAACTGGATTTACCTGAAAATAACATATGGCCATGAGCAAAATGTTAAATAGTTTGGGCTAGGGAGTCCCCCATTATTCCAAAATAGACAATCATTTAAGCAATAGGCTGTAGTACTGGGCTACCAAAGAGCTATGTATGAATCTCTCTTCATTTCTATGTCCTTTGAGTGATTTATAGAGAATGTCATACCCCAACGCAAAGTTTGACTTCTCCATTAGATTAAAGAAAAAAAAAATCATGCTGGCATCTTTCCCCAGTAAAGTTTACTAGCTCATCCAACAAAGACAAAATGGAAACCCTTTGAGTTGGTGTTCATTATCATTTATGGGCTGTACTCTTAGCTGATTAATGTGGTTTCATTTTATGCCACTAAAATAAACCTCAGGAACATCTGTTTTTATGTTTTGTTTTACAATTTCTGATTGGCATTTAGATGGAAAACTAAAGATTTATTCATGTTTCATTTAGAAAAGAAAAAGCTAACACAAAACATTTCCTTATTAAGAGGACTATAATTAAATTAATTTGATAACAAGGCAACTAAGACAGTCAAAGCATGTCAAGTAGACAATTCAAGCTATTCACAATACTTCTTGTGAAAAACTACTTATTTAAAAAAGAATCTGAAACATGGATTTTTCCTGTAGATAGAGGATTTGTGTCTCTATCAAGATGCTGTCAGAGTTAGTTTTCCTCTAATTCATATAGTGCTTTATGAATATATCCCATCGGCCTTTTAATATCCCAGAGGGTCAAGGAAAAGAATTTTCTTCACTTAATATATAGAAAATCGAGCACAAGGGATCGACTCAATTATTTTAGAAGATTGAATAATTCATTGGGAAAATGGAAATAGAATGCAGCTCACACTCTTTCCTCCTTTACATAAAGTTATAGTTTTGGCTTGTTATATACATATAGGCACAAAACTGATCTTGTAAGTCACCACGTTATAATTATAACTACTAACAAAGGACTCAACACAGCCTTTTTTATTAGTGTCAAAATCCTGATATGTCGTCATCTATAAATATGCATACGCACACGCATACATAATCTACTAAATTCATACACATACACTCCATATTATATTAGCACCATTTTATAGATGGAGACAGCAGAGGGTTTAAATACTTTTCTGGAATATAAAGCAAGTCTTAGCTGAAGAACAAATATAAACCAAGTATTTAAATGGCTATTTTTTCTCAATGCTATTACATGTGTGCAGTGTGCTGAAGAAACGACTTGTAAACAGAAGGAAGATCTTTGCTGTTTGGATGATATGTGATGAATGGTAGGATTCTTGACTGGCTAGAAGGTATTTATTCTCTGCCTGACTTTAACAAAACAAAGTACAATCAGTAAGTTTCTCTCCTTTGAATTAAAAAAAAAAAAAACTGGGCAAGTTCAGGGGAATGCATGGTTTAGTATTAGTATATCTATCTATCTATTTATCTATCATTCATTCATTCATTCATTCATTCATTTATTCGATAACATGTCAATTCCTATTTTCTGCCAGGCCACTTATGGTACTTGATGATCAAGCCAGAGCTTATCATTATGCAGCTTATGTAGTGGGAAAAGTGATTAAGGAATTTTAGTTAATCAGTGCAATATTACTGAACACTGTGATGATCCAACCCCAATTAATGTAATCTTAGGTTGCATTTATTTAAGAACAGCATGTGGGGGGCGCCTCGATGGCTCAGTCAGTTAAGCACTGGAGTCCTGATTTTGGCTCAGGTCACGATCTCAAGATTGTGAGATCGAGCACCACGTCAGGCTCATGGAGCCTGCCTCAGATTCTCCCTCTCTCTCTCTCTCTCTCCCTCTGCCCCACCCCCCTCTCTAAAACAAAACAAAACATCATCTAGAATAATAGTGTATTTAATTCTAATCTGCACTATTTTGATTATAACCAGGGTTTAGATGTTCCACTCTAAAAACAATATGATAAACTGGAACACATTTCATGAAGCTGAACATAAAGGTTAAAACACTAAAAACTATGTCATATGTGCAGTAGTTGAAAGAACTTAAGGGCGAGTTTAGGGAACAAATGACTCGGGGAGGAGGACATGATAGTTTTCAAACATGGAAAGGACTGACACATAAAAAGAATTAAATCTGTGCTTTCTTGTTTTAAGAAACTAAATGATAATAAATGGTTGAAAGCCGTGGATAGGTACAGTTCAGTTTAATATAAGAAATCGTATTTTAATCATCAGAGCTGCTAAAGGTAGAGTGGTTTGCCTCAGGAGTTAGCAGATGTATCCAAGCAGAGGCTGAAAAACCACTTTGCTGGTACACTGCTGAAGATCCGTAATTATCCAATGGATGGCTGAGCTAGGTGACCTTATTATTCCTTCCAAACCTGAAAGTCTGTTAATCCATGAAGCAAATTAGGGTGTCTCGGGACAACAATTTCTTTAGTGTTTCAAAGCATTTGATTCTATCCAAAGATTTACTTTCTGAACGATCTTGATCAATGCTGATGTTCAGGGAAAGAGCTTAAGTTCACTCTATTCCATGCTCTGGTTTATACTATCTTGTTGCATTCTTTGTTCCATTCCTCACTGTATTCGTTTCCTAGGGCCGCTGTTAACAAAGTACTGCAGACTGGGTGGCTTAGCACAACAGAAATTTATTGTCTCACAGTTCTGGAGGCCACAAGTTCAAAATCAAGGTGTTGGCAAGGCCATGCTCCCCCTCAAGATGCTGGGGGAGGGTCCGTTCCAGGCCTCTCTCCTAGCTTCTGGTAGAGCTTTGGCTGGTGACAGCATAGCTCCGATCTTCACATGGTTTTCTCCTTGTATGTTTGTCTCTGTGTCCAAATTTCCCTCTCTCTTTTTTTTTTAAGATTTATTTATTTATTTGCGAGAGAGAGAGAGAGCATGTGGGGGGAGGGGGAGGGGGGAGAGAGAAGGTGAGGGAGAGAGAGAATCTCAAGCAGACTCTGTACTGAGTGTGAGCCCAACACAGGGCTCAATCCCACGACCCTGAGACCATGACCTGAGCTGAAACCGAGAGTCAGACGCTTAACCAACTGAGCCACCGAGGCACCCCCAAATTTCCCTCTCTTTTTAAGGGTACCAGTCATATTGGATTATGGGCCCACCCTTCTTCAGTATGACCTCCTCTTAACTAATTTCATTTGCAATAACCCTATTTCCAAATATAGTCAGATTCTGAGGCACTGGGTTTGGACTTCAACATATGAATTTTGGAGGACAAAATTCAGCATATAATGCTCACACAGCACCATCTTTTTCAATATAACTTCCTAAAGCTATGATTAGGGAAGCTACAAAGGAGTTGATCCTCAGGTGAGTCGCCATTACAGCTAGGGGTCCCTTGTTGTGATGGCACGGCCCGTACAATAGCCATGGAACCAGGGCCAGCCTCATATTAGACATGTCACTTACCTCCTCTGATACAGTTTTCTCAACTTGGAGAGATATTTAACCATGCTATTACACACTTACATGACAGAGTTGTTGTCAGTCAAACACAATGATGTGCATGAACTTTGTAAAGGTAAAGCACTTTGTAAAAGTCTTAAAAGAGGCTAGGAGGAGCTTATCTAACTTTTGCCTGGGTTATTTAAAAATATCAATAAGAAGAATGTGACTCAACCGAATCCAAATGAAAGATTAGCCCCATGAAGAGCAGTCTGGTACATGAAAATTTATATATGGCTATATATATAAACAATACAGAGCTGAAAGTAGTAAATCACTTTCCCTACCTGTATAAATGGCACACTTTTATAAGAGTAAAATGCCAAAAAATCAAATCTGGGCTAGCCAGCGCAGTCCTCTGACAATTTAGTATCAAAATGAACATTTAGTAAAAAGTCCAAGTAGCTGTGGAAGACTCAGCCATTCTTACTGTCACAGCTGATGCCTCCAGACCCTACCATTTTTTATTTGTATAATTAATAAGGCCAAACCATTGCCAACTGCAGAGCTGACCAGCCATGACCATAAGCTCTACCTGACCATAGGCACACCTGGCATGAGGTGGCACAGTTTAGGCTCAGAAATCAGTCCTGGGATACACTGATAAATGCCCGACTTTGGACAGCTCTTCGAGTTTCTGTCTCCTTGTCCATCTTACAGAAATACTTATCAGCTGTCTCACCCACAGTAACAATTGTTACGATGCTGATGAGCTGAGGCAAGAGAAGTATAAGAAATAAGAAGAAATTAAGTGGCTTATCAAGGTCACACAATAAGTGTCCACAAATGAGTGTGGTGGGGGCAGGGCTGAGATTGAAATCAGTTCATTTGATTTTGAGCTCATTGTTCTTTCGCTTACGTGTGTGTGTGTGTGTGTGTGTGTGTGTGTGTCCTTCCTTGGAGCAGAAAAGACTTAATACACTTTTTAACTAGTGGCAAGCAGGCTATTTCACTGGAAGAGTGAATTCACTATTCACTTCGACCCAGCCTGTCCAGAGACCTAACTTCCGGTTTCCTACCAGTAGGACTGACTGGAACTCAGCAGCACTGAGGTGGAGAAATCACCACTTCCACAACTGACCCAAATGGCCTTCGTGAACCATTAAGAGCTATTTGTTCTAAAGGAAGGCATCACTGTCTGAACTGCACAAAGTTCATTTCCAGATGAGCTGGAGCCCCGCAAGCTCGTCTGATCTTAAAATCAATACATTGATGATTGACCTAATCCACCTATCAAAAAAAGAAAAAGAAAAAGGTAGTGAGAGAAGACTTTACAGGCATACATTTGTAAAGTCAAAAGCAGTTCTAAAGGCAAAAACTTTTGCAGAAAGCACTGATTCCAGAGGAAAACATCTTGTCATTTATTGAACTATATGGTCTCTAATCTTCCTTTTTTTTTTTTTTTTTAAAGATTTTATTTATTTATTTGACAGAGACACAGCAAGAGAAGGAACCCAAGCAGGGACAGAGGGAGGGGGAGAAGCTGGCTTCCCGTGGAGCAGGGAGCCCGACGTGGGACTCGATCCCAGGACCCTGGGATCATGACCTGAGCCAAAGGCAGACGTTTAAGGACTGAGCCACCCAGGCGTCCCTCCAATGTTCCTTTTCAATTAGAAACATGATCTTTGGACTCTTCCAGTGAAATTCCTCTTGGGTTATCTCCTTTTTTCCCTGTGCAGGGCTTTGACCTTAGCTCAGGCCCAAATTACCTCCGGGTTGAATTTTTGCTACAGCCCTCCCACTTGTCTTCCAGCTAACCTTGTTTTCCCTCGCAGAGTATTCTATGTATCTTCTCCAGACTAATCCACCTAGAGCAAGATTGTTTTTCCCACATTAGGTCCTATTAGTTTCTTGCATTTGCCACTGGAACATTCTCCTGTGATTTCATTCCTGTTCCTCCCACTACTCGGAAATTAAGTTCCCCTCATTAGTCCAATCTCATGTTTAAGATAAACATGCCAGTGTACACGATCATTTCCTTTTCAAAATGTGGACTGCAGCTGTTATAAGTATCTCTCATTTTTGTAGTATTTATTCTCTAATTGGCTCATGTTTATAATTTTGTTTCCAGAGCGACACTGGCCAAAACCACCTCTTTTGTCTTCCTTCCTTCGTGCACTTAGCTCCAGACCAGAGTTCTCAATAAATACTTCCTAATAGCTGGATATCAGACAATTGCATTTCTTCTTATGCAACTAACCATAATAAACCTTTTGGTAAAATCTGATAGAAGTGTAAATGAAGAATGGACAAGAAAATGAGTGTGAAACTTGTCTAGCCACATGCCACCTCCCGTCAAGAAAGGGTACACAGAAAAATTAGAAGAAAATGCTTTGACTCTTGGCCTCTGATAAGGCCTATTTCTCCTATTTCAATGGACTGAGTGGCAGGCTCAAGTCCCTGCATTACTGAAATTTGGGCAAAAGCCTGCCCTGTCTGGTCTGTAGGTGCTCGGTGATGAGTAGGTGAGTGTGAATGGATGGCAGAAACCAAGCATTCTGTGGAGCTCACCAGAAGTGCCTAGAGTCTTCAAACTTCAATTCAGAGGAAGAAGCACAGGAAGAGGATTTCAGCTGCTTTCAAACTGTGGTGGTTTGTTTGTCCCCCGGCCCCCCCCAACCCCATACCAGTTGTGTTACTGCTCAAAGCTCTTGTTCAGCCAGGAAATGCTAAGCTTCTAGTTCAGTAGGGAGGAAATACATCTGATGCTAAAACACAAACTTACTTGAAATAGTCTTTGTAAGTTATATGAATAAGCAGAGTCTTGTGGTTAATATGCTGTGTTCCAGTTCTAAATTCAATGCAGTGGTGTGAAATTTACCTCCTTTGAGATCTGACAGAATTTTATCTGCAAAGGATCATAAGAAATGGCAGCTCTAAGCTCTAAACCATTTCCTTCTAGTCAGGTGGACTTCAGAAAAATTACCTATCTGTCCGTCCTTCCTTCCTTCCTTCCTTCCTTCCTTCCTTCCTTCCTTCCTTCCTTCTTTCCTTCCTTCCTTCCTTCCTTCCTTCCTTCCATCCAACTAAACAACCTCTCTCAGCCCAATATTTGCAGTAATAGGATTGAAACTTTACTCAGGTCTGTCTACCCTTCAAACAAGGAGAAAGAGAAAGAGGCAGAGAGACAGCAAAACCAAGGTAGCAAGTGGATCGAAGCCATGGTGAAAGCATCTGTGTAATTCAGGATGTACCAGCACAGAGTCCCCACATCCTAGGCAAAAGGATGAGAGCTTTATCCATGATACCTACCCTATGGAGACACTAGCTTTGCTGCCTCAGTGGCTCCCCCTTCTGGCTATTACTCAAGGGAGTTCTTCTACACAAGCGGCAGCACTTTGGTATGAATCACCACACGCCGCCCCTAGTAGCAGTGGGAATCCTGTATCAGAGAATGAGGAACTGGTGAAGGGACAGCATGTGTCTAGACTTAGTTTCTGTCAGATGTAGGCTTCCAAGAAGGGGGTGGAAGTGAGAAGTGAGGAATTTGGTGATACGGAGGAATTCTAATATCCTTCTCCAGCTGTAAAAATCAGGTGTTATGGCTAAATATACCCCACTACCCTGAACCAAATAGGTTTCCAAAACTCCTTGGCCTGGCACACAAGGCTATTTAAAAATCTGATGAAATCTGACTTTTCTGCCTTCTCTCTTTTTCCTTCTCCTACACTAACTTTTTACTGTGACCAAACAAGCTTTGTTTCTTTAAACTTCTTTTGCTTCTCATGGCAACCCCACACCTTTTTTCTGCCTGTCCAGGCATTTTTTGGCATTCTTTAAAACCTCCCCAGATGGCCCTCCTGTCCAGGGAAGGTGGGAACCACTGGCCTATCCAAGGCCCAAATCAAATCCTGCTTTATCCGTGATACCTGCCTGGGCTCTTCTGGGATCCAGGCCTGTCTCCTTCCTCCGCCAATTCCACCTCAGCCACACTTCATGTCAGTCCTCTGGCCTATGCTGATGGATTGCCTGTCATTTCATGTGATGGTCTTCTTTTATTCTTACTTATTAGCACTTTCACTGTTCTTTCCCTTCCTAAAATGTATGTGTATCTTAATCCCCCAATTAGAGGTGGAAACAAAGAGAGTTGAATCCCACTGTGCCCTCCATTTAGTGAGGGGTCAATAAATATTTTTGATTGCCTGAAAGAGGGTCAAAGGCACTGAAGCAGAGTCAAACATTATTTTATCCGTGGCATCCCAAGATGAGCTTTGTGTGAAAGATGCACGCCCCACAGATGCACGGGGTGCAGCCGTCAAGGTCTTCGTCCTAGTGCCAAGTTGAATACAAACCAACGTCTAGGAAATTCCGCAGTTTCTCAATCAGTCTTAAATCTGATGAGGCAAGAATTTGTGTTAGGTAAATCTGGGCATCACTTTAAGCAAATACACCCATTGTTCTGAGTCCTGAACCTTGTAGGAACATTGCAAAAATCTGAGAGAGTTCAAGTAAGCTACAAATGTCACTGTGATCCAAGACTCAAAACCTGATGAAAGGTAAGTGCTATGTCCCATTGTACGCAAAGATGAGAACTGCCAGATCTTTTGGTGATTCGCACCCACTTCTTCAGAAACAAGTCAGACAAACAGGTGGCCCCAGACCATTCTCACCGGATAAGGATGTGCTCTCATGGAACCCAAGTATTGGAGAGTGTATTTGAGGGAAGTACCATTTAAGAAACGGCATCTTTGTTATGCTTCTACTTCTGGGAAATGCTATCATTAAGACACAGTCTCTAGGCTCTCATCAAGGCAGAAGAAATTGATTTGAAAAAAAAAGCTTTTCATAATGGGCAGCTGGTAGCCACAAGTCAGAAAAAATAAAATATAGTCTTCTTTAAAGACAAGTGAAAGTAAGAATCAATAATTTCCAGACCATGAACTCCCTGCTTGTACCTTCCTTTGCTGCTCAGCTATAGGACATAGTAGCTATTTCCTAGAGTTTGAGACTTCTGAGAATTTCACTGGTCTCTGAGGTCCTTCCAAGTTCTAAGGATACTTTTGTTCTTCCCTTTATGTGAGATTCTTTGAGTTTGGCTAGTACCATGATCTCATTCATATTTAGAGGATCATATGCAGCTTTTTCTCCATTTCATTGGTCTCTGTTTCTTCAGAGTCTGCCCTGCACTGACTGTTCTTTTGCTACATACTTAACAAAACAGCAAGCGCTTAAATATCACATAGGTCTGTCTTTCTTTCTTTCTTTTTCTCTTCCTTCCTTCGTTCCTTCCTTCGTTCGTTCCTTCCTTCCTTCCTTCCTTTTTTTCTCTCTCTCTCTCTCCCCCTCCTTCTTTCCTTCCTCCTTCCTTTCTCCCTTCCTTCCTTCCTTCCCTCCCTTTTCTCATTTAATCATTCAACAAACACTACGAAATGGAAATTGTGTGCTTTCAGATTAGCAGAACAGACAGAGCAGGAGAGCAAAGGTTTGTATAACACGTTGCTATACTGAAAATTTCCAGGTCTGTTCTTTGCTGAGACCAGAGAAAATAAACATTTTACTCCTGTTTGACAGATCTTTCTACAGCCCCCGAAAGTCTCTGTAATGATTCAGGTGTGGTAGAGGCCTGATGAACAACATTTCCCGAACACAGTAAAATGCATGAACTTCTGCTACATGCCCAATCACAGGTACATGGGGTGATGTTCCAAGACTGAAAAGAATGAATGAATACTTCCAAATGGGAGGTTTCACTGTATAACAATAATTTGCCATGGAAAGCCTCAAATGTCTCCATGACGGCAACAATATAATACTTATAATATTACAGAGGAATCATCAGATGATTCTGTCAAGAAAAAAAGGCCTTGTCCAAGCTTGTGGCAGCTGTGTAGGTACATAATTGCAGGGCCTTTGTATAGGCTGCTCCCTCTGTGGGGAACACATTTCACAAGGTAAGTTCCTGCTGCATCCATCGGGCATCAGATTAAATGCCACATACCCAGAGAAGCCCTCCTGAACGCCTTACATAGAGTAAATGAGTCTTTGTCATGCTAATTTCCTTCATAAAATGTATGACATTTTTAATTCTGTTGTCTTGTATGTACTTTTGCCAGCCATCCCATGAGAATATCAGGTCAACAAATGCAGGACCCACGTCTCCATTGTGTTTCCAGTGCCAGCCTAGTCCTGGCTTAGCGCAGGCCCTTGAGAAAAAAAGCTAATGATCTGTATTTATATGAAGAACAAATACAGTTCTTTTGAAGACACAGGTCTGTTTCTCATTTGCTGCTATGCCCAAGAAACAAGTTGCTGTAAGTCGACTGTGGTATTTGTCAAGTTACCGATTACAAAATCGGGTTAGGTCGTAGCACTCCAGATCCTATTGAAAGATTACATTTTGCCTCTGACATACTGTCTGCCTAACTCCAAGTCTTCTGCTGGTTGTAAGGTGCTGGTGGTGATCAAGTCCCCACCTGCGTGCAGCCTTCATTCCTGCACTAACACACACAGTTTTCATGCAGACCAAACAAGATTGTGGGAAATAGAAAGTCTTCAGTAACCTCAGAGATGAATGGCCATACAACTGCCATGACTTTCAAGATTTTCTTGGGGTCCAAGTAGAAGTACGTAGACCCCTCCCACTAACTAAGATTTACACTGGGAGATTTGCTCTTGGGGGATTCTCCAGTGGGAACCTAAGGACCAAGGAAACCTCTCTATTAATTCTCTGCAAAGGAGGGCAGATGTGCAGCATGAATTGCTTTCCTGCAAAAATGATAAAGGAAAAACAATTACATGATGATGGGAGACTTACTATAGTTTCATTTATTTTTCTGTGGTTTAAGGAGGAGATTCCTTGCTTGTTAGAATGTCACAAAAAGCAAAGACCGCAGCTTTAAGCCAAAACTTTAGCAAAATTAAATTTTATAAAGTGCTTCTCTTCTCTGTAGAATACTAAGTATCAAGTATCAGTTCTTTCTTCAGAAGTCATCTGTAAAATGAATTACAGAATCACTTGTACTACCTTGTCTCCATGAATTTTCAGGGCCGAATGGGCAATTTAACCAAAAGAGCTCCATCAAAAGAGCTCCATCTTCTGGAAAAATATTACTGAGATTTATTTGTTTTTTGTTTCTCAGACTTTCCATGAAGATGTAGATAGAATGGATTTGAGACTATTGTTTAACTAGAATGTTACTTGAATGCCAGAACTTGTTTTTTGATGCTAAGAAAATGAATGAATCTCTCAGTGAGTTCTTAAAAGAGTGTGAGTACCTGACTACCAACAAGTTCATCAGCTAAATAAATATTCATTTGATAATACAAATAGTTCCTTGAAGGGTCTAGAAGGTTCTGCCATTATCTTTTGAGTACACCCCAGTGCACATCCGTATTTTACTTGGAGAAATGAAAATGTAACCACTGTATGGGGATTTCTGGAAGCCATCAAATAGCAGACTTTGGACCAGATAGATGTGACTTTGGATTTGGTTCTACCACTTGCCCTCTCTTAACCTTATTTTCCTCATTTGTAAAATGGCAATGATAACATAGGATCAGTGGAGATTAGTTAAGATAGTGAGCATAAAATATTTAGAACACTTATAGATGCTGATTGGAAATATGTTCCCTTTTGTTCTTAAATTATTATATCAAATAAAAAACAAGCAAAAAGGGGCACCTGGGTGGCTCAGTCTGTTAAGCATCTGCCTTCGGCTCAGATCATGATCCCAGGGTCCTGGGACTGAGCCCCGCGTTGGGCTCCCTGCTCAGCCAGGGAGCCTGCTTCTCCCTCTCCCTGCTTGAGCTCTCTCTCGCTATCTCTCTCTCTCTAATAAATAAATAAAATCTTAAAAAAAGGCAAAAAAATCCTCTATGTAGTATAATATAATTTGTGTATTATTGCTGAGAGACTAACTTATTTCCTCAAAGTCATCATCAACAATGGAGAACCAACAGGAATAATCAACACTATTTTGGAGTAGTGCTGTCCCAACAGAACTTTCTATGATAGGGAAATGTTCTATACCTGTGCTGTCCAATATGGTAGCCACTATAGCTAAATGTACTGGTGTGGCTCAGGAATGGAATTTTATTTTAGTGTAATTTAAAATAATTAAATTTTAATTTTAAATATCCAGATGTGGCTACTGTATTGGACAGTGCTGTTCCAGTGAACTAGTGAACTCTAGTTTGACCTAGATATATCAAAGTCAGCATTCACAATTAAGAAGATGAATGACAGCATTATACATGTAACTTACGACTCACCAATTTATCTTATCACAAATCTCACTGTAATAGACATTAGAAAGTGAAGTTCTTTTCTTGATGAGTCTACTTCTTGACCTCTCTTTATACCCTTCACTCCTACATTAGATGAAGAAGGCAGAAATCTCATTTGAGTTAAAAGGGGCCAGCTGATTTGGCATGATTGTCTAAAATGGGGCTGATAAAATTTTCCTTATCCAAAAAGACGATAGTAAGTATTAGGAAGACCTCACTCTGCCTTTTATCCCTTGTTCAGAAGGTATCTGTATTCAAATATAAATGTATGCTCACAGGTATATCTGAAGGGCCATCGATGTCTCTAAGAATTGTGCCTGAAACTGATATGTTTTTTAAAGCCCTAATGGGAAACTGGGTGTGCTGGGTCAGGTGGAGACCAAAGGAATGAGGGGACAACAAAATGTATCAAGATCCAAAATAGGAGAGAAAGCTCCTAAAGCAAAAGTAAGACAGGAAGATAATGTGTAGAGAGTCAAATGGTAATGAGAGCAGAAGCAGAACAGTGGCTGGGGTCAAAGCACCTGCAAGTGGCAGGAGAAGGAGAACATCCCAAATTCGGGAAGGGAGAAACCCAGAGCTGAGCTCTTGTCTGAAACTGCTCCCCCTAAGATCAACCGGCAATTTGATGACAACTTTCAGACCCCATTTCCCTGACTCCTGAGTCACCATGGGTGAGGAGTGTTGACCATTCTTCTGCCTTGAGGAACTCTGTTCTTGTAGTTTCTATGTACCACTTGATGTTTTCTTATCTGCTTGGTGATGGCTTCTTAATCCTCACAACTGATATTTTACTGCTCAGCTCCACAGGGCACCATATGCATTGTAGACCTCATAAATGTGTCAGTAGATGAGGACACTATGGATGACGGAGGTAAAGTGTTTTCTAATTCACACAAAGGCATCCTATGGCCTAGAAGTTCCTCAATTTGGCCCCTAGAAAGGCAATACTTAACTTAGGTGCCACTCTAGGCCCTTTGTTGTTTTCTTTTCTTTTCTTTTCTCTTCTTTTTTTTTTTAAGATTTTATTTATTTATTTAAGAGAGAGAGAGAGCACAAGTGGGGGGAGCGGCAGAGGGAGAAGCAGACTCCCCACTGAGCAGAGAGCCTGATGGGGGACTCAATCCCAGGACCCTGGGATCATGACCTGAGCTGAAGGCAGACACTTAACTGACTTAGCCACCCAGATGCACCCCCTTTGTTGTTTTCATTTTTAATTAGCCACTGATAACCTCATTCATACACATTGTTTCAACCACCACTTACATGCCATCTATATGGCTCTTGCATCATTCTATTATCCACAGCCCAGAGTTCTCTCCTGAGCCCTAGATTCACATCTAATTGGTTTTTACACAGTTCTAGTCAGATGTTTCAGTGGCACCAAAAACACAACATATTAAAAAAGAATCGATTCCCAATCCTGATTAACACCACCACCATCCACCTGGTAACTCAAGCCAGCATGTGAGAATTATCTCTATCTCACTCACTCCCCACATAACTTCAATCTACGAATCCTGGAGATTCTGCTACAATTAACCCCTTCTGTGTACATCCCTGTTACCTCCTTATTGCAGCTGCTTGGGACTTCTCCACACTCCCCTCTACTAGCCGCCATCTTTCCTATCAATGTGGTCAATTCCACCCCCCACATAGCTTCCAGTGGGATCTTTCTAAATTGCATATATTATTATGTCACTCTCTTGCTAAAGCTACTTCAATTTTTATGCCTTGTTAATGTGAGTCATGATAAAGTCTGAATTCCCAATTGTGGCATAAAACAAGGTATACATGAGCTGGTCTCTGCATGTTTTTCTATTTTCAATCTCTACCACGTCTCCAAACATATGCCTGCACTTGAGTCACGTGCACCACATTTGGCTTTCTTACTAGGACCAGGGTAATCCCTCAGACTGGTCAGTGGCTCTTTCTAGAACTCCAGTGGTATTTACCAGGGCACATTGCAAGAGTTTCCAAATCCATAAAACTAAAAGTTTTAGACTTTTAGTACCTTGAGAACAGGAATATGATCTTATCTTTACATCTCTAGCACCTGCCTACCATCCGCTACTTTAGAATAAATGTTTGGCAAGTAGATGGATGAATGCAGAGGTCAAAGAGAAAGGAAAGAAAGGAAATTAATGGACTTCAAATACTTCCGGAATTTCCGGAAAAGTGGGGAGTGTGAAGAGCTGGGGTAGGAAAGAAAATAGTGGCTGTGATGCAGAAAGTATCTTTAGATTAAAAAATCACGCTGCTTTTTCTACCTTTGTAGGTGGAAGTGCGGTGTTGATAGCATCATTGTTTCGTGGAGACACCTAACATTTTTATGCTTGTTTTTTAAAATTTTAATTTACAAAAGGGAAAACATTACTTCAAAGCATTAATACTCTAAAGGCTTTGTCCTTTATGACAAAGTTGTGGATACTAGTGATAAGCCTTAAAAGCCTTAAAATATTTCAATGTAAAAGAATAATGGGAGAGGATATAAATTGCCTTTATATAAAATCATTTCAAAAAAGTAAGCATAAAAAGAAACTCTCCAAGCGTATTTTTCCTTTCCCTTCTATTGTTTTGTTGTCTTTAAAAAAAATTTGTTATTTTGAAAGTACACAGCTGTTCACAGTTATAAATAAGGAGGTAGCAATATCACATCTATTGGAAGTACCGTCAAGGTTACCATTAAGCTTTATCAATTATTTCATGTATGTACGGACGAGGGAGATGAATTTTGGTTCATAAAAATTGTCTTGCATTAAGTCTGAGGTTTTGTTTTGTTTTGATTTAAAATATCTGGGGTATGTCTGTTTGCTTGGCTGCCACTATTAACATAGCCTGTGATAGGACAACATTTCTTTTTTTTTAAAGATTTTATTTACTTATTTATTTGACAGAGAGAGACACAGCGAAAGAGGGGACACAAGCAGAGGGAGAGGGAGAGGGAGAAGCAGGCTTCCTGCTGAGCAGGGAGCCCAATGCGGGGCTCGATCCCAGGACCCTGGGATCATGACCTGAGCCGAAGGCAGACGCTTAACGGCTGAGCCACCCAGGCACCCCAACAGGACAACATTTCTTAAATGAACATCTGTAGAGTTTTCCACAAAGTCAACTCTCCATATCATTAGTTTGGGGTATCATTAAAATACAAGGCTGGAAGCTGCATTTCATAATTTCAAACATAGACATTTTGAAAATACAATTATTAAAAAAAAACACACTTAATTTTTATGCCAGAGGGAAGGTGGGTAGGGGGATGAGTGAAACAGGTGAAGAGGATCAAGAGTACACTTACTGTGATGAGCACTGGGTGATGTATAGAATTGTTGAATCCCCTGAAACTAACATAACACTGTATGTTAATTATACTGGAATTCTAAAAATTAAAAAGAAACTTTTAGTTTTAAAAGCTTACTGAGTCCCTGTTTTGTTTCATTTGCATCTTCCTCTATAGTATCAGATGGTCAGGAGGTGTTCAATGAATACTTAAGCAAATCATTGACTCTTTCTAGGCCTCAGTTCACTCATCAATGAATGGGATTAATAACCACATCATAAAGTTGTTGGAGAATTAAGTGAGACATTGCTTTGTACTCTGGCTGGTACATGGTAACCATTCAATCCAAGATGGCTATTATTGCTTGCATATCTGATCCTTGTAAGCCTGGTTACAGGGCCTTTGGATCTTCAACATGTTCATAGAAATATAAAACTACACATTTTATATTTCAGTTTCAAAAATGGGGTAAGAGTTCAGTAACAAAATACAAAGACAGGTTTAGAGACACATTGGAAACTGTAAATGAACACAGCCAGCCAACTATGAGAAACAGCTCTAGCAAGGAACAAGTAGCTTATGAAATAAATTTTTTTTTAAAGATTTTATTTATTTGACAGAGAGAGACACAGCGAGAGAGGGAACACAAGCAGGGGGAGTGGGAGAGGGAGAAGCAGGCTTCCCATGGTGCAGGAAGCCCGAAGTGGGGCTTAATCTCAGGACCCTGGGATCATGACCTGAGCTAAAGGCAGACGTTTAACGACTGAGCCACCCAGGTGCCCCATGAAATAAATTCTTGCTCTTTGGAATGATTTTTATTTGTCACAAAGCATAAAGTTATTACTGAATAACATGATATACCTTATAAGTCAAATGCAAATGTTGCTTCACTTGAATTTTCTCTCCATCAAGGACTTTCAGCAATTCTCCCATAGCCCTACAACTCTGAATAGATCAAGAACCACTGCTCTAAAATTAACAAGACAGGAAACAACAAATGTTGGCGAGGATGTGGAGAAGGGGGAGCCCTCTTACACTGTTGGTGGGAATGCAAGCTGGTGCAGCCACTCTGGAAACGGGATGGAGGTTCCTCAAGAAGTTAAAAATAGAGCTACCCTATGACCCAGCAATTGCACTACTCGGTATTTACCCCAAAGATACAGATGTAGTGAAATGAATGTACCCCAATGTTCATAGCAGCAATGTCCACGATAGCCAAAATATGGAAAGAGTTCAGATGTCCATCGACAGATGAATGGATAAAAATGTGGCTCATATGTACAATGGAATATTGCTCAGCCATCAGAAAGGATGAATATCTACCATTTACATCAGCGTGGATGGAACTGGAGGGTATTAGGCTGAATGAAATAAATCAACTGAAGAGAGACAATTATCATATGGTTTCACTCATATGTGGAATATAAGAAATAGGGCAGAAGATCATAGAGGAAGGTAAGGAAAACTGAATGGGAAGAAATCAGAGAGGGAGAAAAACCATGAGAGACTCTTAACTATAGGAAACAAACTGAGGGTTGTTGAAGGGGGATGGGATAACTGGGTGATGGGCATTAAGGAGGGCATGTGATATAATGAGCACTGGGTGTTATATGCCACTGATGAATTACTGAACATTACATCTGAAACTAATGATGTACTATATGTTGACTAATTGAATTTAAATAAAAAAAAGAACCACTGCTCTAGACTATTGTAGTCACATGACCTGTTTTGTTCTTCTTATACACAGATTTTAAAATACATTTTTTAAAAGAAACCCTTCTGCCTTGTTTTTGCAGATGTAAGTGTATTCTGCATCTTTTCTATTTTTCTTTGAGTTTTGTTCTCTTCTCAGTGGAGGTACAGAAGAGTTGGTGACTATCATTCAGAATTGATCTCAGTGTTGCTGCTTTACCCTTCATGCATTAAATAGTTGTTTGTAGGAATTTTCTCTGCTGTTACCAAGATTCCACAATATACATATTATTTTCATTTTAAATGATGATATGGGGAATAAGGTCAGCATTTCTGAAATAACATGCAAGGTGAGCCTTCAAAAACAATAGAAGGGAAAATTCACTATCATCCAGTTTAGGAAAAAAAAAAATTAAAAGTGGTTGTAGGTGGTGACAGTACAATTTCTTAGAATACTGTGAATTAAAATAATTCAATTACGCCCACAACAGATGAGCTTTGTTAATCTGAAGAAATCACCAAAAAAGATATATTAATTCCCTGGCTAAAAAGCAAGAAAGACTGGGTCAGAAAAGTTACTGAATTCTTTAATAACAAAGAATGTATTCACAAAAATCTCATGAGTAAAAGTAAGGAACCAGAATTTAGATTTTTTTCCCCCAACAGTGATCAAAAGATAGACACATGGGGCTTAATCCCAGGACCCTGAGATCATGACCTGAGCCAAAGGCAGACGCTTAAAGGACTGAGCCACCCAGGCGCCCCTGCACTAATTCTATGTTAACTAAATAATCTTTTTCTTAAAATCTGAGGACCCATGTGCTATGGTGAGTGCTGTGAATTGTGTAAGACTGATGAATCACAGACCTGTACCCCTGAAACAAATAATACATTATGTTAATAAAAAAAATCTGAAGACCCAATATAATAAAGGGTTTCACTCCATTAGTTGATGTTTGACAACAAGTACTTTTCAAGGCTTACCCCTGCCCTTTTCCCATTCTGCCTCAGATCTGGGCAAGCTGATAAGAAAGTCCAGGTGCTTTGCCACCAGCAGTGAGTTCAAACCATGCACTAAAACCCTCACTCGAGCTCCAGCCCCTAGCTAGCATGAAAACTCAGAGCCAGTCTCCTTCTTCCTTTCACAGCTCTTTCAAACTGTTTTCAGATCAGCTTGAGAGGACTGTCCTGCTCTCCCCAGAAAGCTTTGTTATGGGAATAAAAAACCTTTTCAAAGTTCTTGGGTGTGTGCGTGTGTGTGTGTGTGTGTAGCATCATCGGTTTGGAAATCCAAACCAAATTTTTGGTGGTGATCCATTCCAACTCTAGGGACTGGCCACAACACCCAGTCACCATGATACTGGAAGGAGGGTCCCTTTCAGTGAGGACATAATCATCTTAGTACTAATCTTAGGAAGAAATTTGCATCCAAGAAAAACCTAAAATATCAATTTCTTGTGAGTTCATATACTGGGAATCCATTCCATTAAACCTAATCAATGCTAACATGATGCCAAGACTAAATGTCAGAAACTGAGAACTTGCAGACTAATCTTGGGAATGGTAACACCTCTGATGGACCATTACAACACATCTTCTCTTTTTGCTTTCATCTATCATATGGAAACACAACTGTAAGAATTAAGATGTGTAAGAAATAATACATACTCCATATGAAGCAATGGTTCTACTTTATGGGAGGGAGACTAGAACACCTGCAGGGGGGCAGTAGTTAACTTAAACAGAGCAGACAAGAGAAAATAGATGTGCTAAGCTTTTGTAATACAACCCAGGATAACCTGGCTCTATTACATTGTCTGTTTAGCAGCCATCAAAAGGAATAAGATCTTGCCATTTGCAACGACGTGGATGGAACTGGAGGGTATTATGCTGAGCGAAATAAGTCAAACAGAGAAAGACATGTATCATATGACTTCACTGATAGGAGGAATTCTTAATCTCAGGAAACAAAGTGAGGGTTGCTGGAGTGGGGGGTGGGGTGGGAGGGATGGGGTGACTGGGTGATGGACACTGGGGAGGGTATGTGTTCTGGTAAGCGCTGTGAATTGTGCAAGACTGTTGAATCTCAGATCTGTACCTCTGAAACAAATAATGCAATAGATGTTAAGAAAGAAAAAAAGAAGAAGAAGAATGTAGCAGGAGGGGAAGAATGAAGGGGGGGAAATCGGAGGGGGAGAAGAACCATGAGAGACAATGGACTCTGAAAAACAAACTGAGGGTTCTAGAGGGGAGGGGGTTGGGAGGATGGGTTAGCCTGGTGATGGGTATTGAGGAGGGCACGTTCTGCATGGAGCACTGGGTGTTATGCACAAACAATGAATCATGGAACACTATATCTAAAACTAATGATGTAATGTATGGGGATTAACATAACAATAAAAAAATAAAAAAAAAATACTTTACTTTACTGTGCTTTAAAAGGTAACACATGGCAAGCTTCTGAGCTGCTGCTGTAAACGCTAAGGTTCAAACACTGCGTAACTAGAAGTATCAGTATTTTATTCCTGTTGCTATCAAATTCTTCTTGATATCTGCAATGTAGACCCTAATTTACAGATATATATATATATATATATATATATATATATCTGTATTATTTTATTTTATTTATTAATTTTTTAAAATTTTTATTTCTATTTTTATTTATTTATTTATTTATTTTTATTTTATTTTATTTTTTTTAAAGATTTTATTTATTTGACAGAGAGAGACACAGTAAGAGAGGGAACACAAGCAGGGGGAGTGGAAGAGGGAGAAACAGGCCTCCCGCGGAGCAGGGAGCCCGATGCGGGGCTCGATCCCAGGACCGTGGGATCATGACCTGAGCCGAAGGCAGACGCTTAACGACTGAGCCACCCAGGCGCCCCTCTATTTTTATTTTTTTAATATTTATTTTATTTCTGAGTTAGTCTCCTCTGGTCCTTTGGGTTTTGGTACGCTGAAACGTTGTAGGGCTCTAGGAGCCTGATACTTCACAGTTACTCAGAACATTCAAATTGGCATACCCAGAAAGGACAGTTTCTTTGGTTTAATTTGTATAAGTACAATAACAAAACAAATGGTAGGAATTACTACCTGGTAGTTGGTGTGTTGACTCACCCATTTTTGAATGTGATGTAAAGAAAAAGGTGAAAGGATGTATGATCGTTATATATTTCTCACTCACAGATCCTCACAGGCCCACTGCTTTTCTTCTCTTGCTTTCTGACAAACCACGGGAAATCTACACATTTACAGGCCATAGGCAATGTTCTAATCAACCAACACAAACGACCAGGCAACTGCCTTTCTGATTAATAAAGAGTCCACTATTTACTTTGAAGGAGTAGTCTCTATAGGGGAATTCATTACCTATCCTCAGAAAGCACTGTTGCAAACTGATTCTACAGAAGGAAACTCTGAGGCTAGCAGTGGATAAGATTCTGGGAAAAAAAAAAAAAATCAAGCTTTCTGCTGTCTTCCTCCTAAACAATTTTTTTCTAGTTAATTTCCGTGACAGCCTAAAACAAAGCCACTTACAAACACAAGGAAATGCAAAAGCCTGTTGATACAATGTTATGGTTGAACATGTAAATGTATCAAAGGTCAAGTTTCAGTTACAGTTCCTATAGCAATTGTAACTTGGCCACTCACCACTTCAACAGTTAACCAGAGCATCCACAACCAGAGAAAGCATTTCTGCAGCAGCTATAGGCTATACTTTCTGTCACTGAAAAGTTTGTGCTATTATGTTGCATTTGTTTTGGCTGTGTTTACTCACGTCAGTATTTCATAAGCATCACATTTACATTCTACTACTGAGAGCTCTTCAAATTGGCCCTGCTGTTTAAGTGGCAATGGGTTCAGCCACACGCACCTTGCAATTGTCCCTTTTAGCCAATAGCATTTTAATGTGTCCTTAACTTTAATGGAGAAATGCTTATGATAAATCCTCTTTGGTAAACTAGAAGGCTTTTATACACTATGGTGTAAGTTAGAAAATTTAGGAGTATTCACGACGCGGCAAATGAACTCAAAGTGGGAAATATATAAAAATGAAAGGCCAAAAGACAGGGAGTGATGGACACAAAGCTGAGGGTGCAGTTTTACGGGAACTACGAAAATAAAACAACAATGTAAACATTGGATAGATTTCGCTTTAAAAGCAGAGCTATAAATGATTTTTAAATACACGTAGCAGGAAAACTAGAAAGACAATAAATACATTTTCATATTCAGACAAGAATCAGTGATCTCTGAACTTGTCTTCTTTGTATTCAAAGCTCAGTAAAACAATTCAGCATGATGCCAGAATCATAGTAGGGGATCAAATGGCCAGTCTATACAGTCAAAGTGAGATGAATGATTCTAGAATATCTAGAACGAGGGCCAACAAACCCTAGTTCATGGGCCAAATATAGTCTGAAGTCTGTTTTCATAAATAAATAAAACCCCAATACCTTTAAATATTGTCTAGGGCTGCTTTCATGCTAGAGTGGCAGGCAGATGGAATAGTCATGACAGAAACCACTGGGTTGGCAAAGCCTAAAATATTTACGATCTGAACCTTTACTGAAAATTCAGCCAAAAAGCTTACGTAAAAGCAGACATAGATCCATTGCCTGGAATATAAACTCTCTATGTTCGCTGAGAAGAGGACAATTTAAAAAAAAAAAAAACACACACACACACGCACAAAAACAAACTTGGACTAGAAATGATCACTTATTTCATTCTGCTATTAGGCCACAGAATTACCAAATTCCAACTATAATGTGGATAAATTATTCCCTTAAAATTTTCAGAAAAATTGATATGATTTCCTCCATCTCATAATCTAAGCCACAAATGTATAGGTTCGATACATTTTAAAATCTAGGTCTTGGGCGCCTGGGTGGCTCAGTTGGTTAAGCAACTGCCTTCAGCTCAGGTCATGATCCTGGAGTCCCAGGATGGAGTCCCACAGTGGGCTCCCTGCTCAGCAGGGAGTCTGCTTCTCCCCTCTGACCCTCCTCCCTCCCATGTGCTCTCTCTCTCTCAAATAAATAAATAAAGTCGTTAAAAAAAATAAAAAAATGAAATCTATATATTACTGGATTTAAAGTTCAAATGTCCTATACTTGAAATCCAAATATTAAAAAGCATATTTGTGTTTTTTACTTTAGGGATTTTCTTACTGAAAGTCAAGTAGAAATAAAACATTTGTGAAAAAAAATTATATGATAGCCCAAGCAAAATGTTTATCATTTAATAACAAAGCTCTAGAGAAATGAGGAAGAAGGGACAAAATGGCTATATTCAATATAGCATGAAAGAATGCCAGAAGGAACTTAGTGACACATAAAATTCATTTTGTTAAAAAAAAATGAGTAAGAAATAAATAGTTGTATTAGCTGAAGGAAATGTGGGAATATTTTTGGAAATTTCAGCAAGGGAAATTCAGTAATATACTATAAAAAACAAAGCCATAAGGACAACTAAGCTGTGTAAAATTATGACAAGAAGTCTGGAAACTTGTCTTCAGGTAATATCCTGAATAATGAAAGCAATTATGGCAAATGTCAAAAAGACTGCATATTTTTCAGAAAAAAAAAAAAAAAGTCAAGCCTGAAGTTATAAAATGGTCAATTTAGCTTCATACCTAAAAAAAAAAAAAAAATACCCAAGTGACTCATCAAGAAATCAATTTTCAACTGCTTAGAAGATTCAAAAGATACAAAATAATAACCAACACGCTTTCAGCTTTCTGAAAAACACATTCAGTCAGACCAATCTCATTTCTTTCTATGGTACAGTGACGGGGATAGTTGATGGGAGTCAATTGAGGTCTTTCACTCAGCTGCTTATGACATGCATCTTGTAAGAAAAACAAAGACGGTGTAGAAAAATACACAGACTCTCCTGGAACTGCAAAATGAGAGCCACCAAGATACAGGCTAGTTTAAATTGAGATGTGCTAATTTTTTGAAGATTTAGTAAAAAAAAAACAAACCCAGATATACAGTTATTAATGATTTTACAGTATGATTTTATAAAACTCATTTTTTTTTTTTTTGGTTTTGGTTTTATAAAAATTACTTTTTATTAATATATTAATCCAGTGTCTAATGACAGGGCTGAAATATAAAAGCATTCTTAGTGCTTATCCTATATAATTTTCTAAGTTCATATGAAGTTTATTCATCTAGCATTCTAGCACTTAGCACTTGCTGTGTTTTATTTGATTCATTTGTATACATGTCTAGGGCTCCAAGCAGGATCATAAGCTCCGAGGGCAGGAACAGTTTCTTATACAAACTTTCTCTCCCATAACTTATGAATAATAGATACTAGTGAAGTAAAGGGATCCAGCAGTCAGGATAGCTTTCTGGATTGAGTTAGAATCTGGTGTTATTTAATATTTTCAGCAGTGACAATGGTGGTAGAATATATCATTCATTTGAAACTTAACCATATGCTACTTTATGCAGCATAAAAATTTCATAGATTTAAACTTGATTATCCAACGTAAGTGGAATTATTTGAGGGCAGAGAATTTTGTCTTAATGGGGTAATATTTTAATATAGCATTTAAAAATAGTTTTTGACATCACATACACTTTCTAATTTAAGAACTGAAAGGATCCTACAAAGCAGATATTGTTATCATCTGAGATTTAAGGAGATTGACAACATGATGACAGAAGTGTCAGAATTTGAATCTAGAACTTGAATTTAGGTCATCTGATGCTAGATTGATGGTTTCTGTGTCACTTTACAGCACTGTAATGTCTCTTCCTTTGTATCTGTCCCACTTTGGGTTCCCACAGAAGTTGACCACAAGGAAAGGATTTGGGTGGAAGTTTGGGGAGGTGCAGAGAACATCTGAAGAGGGGTAGAGATGTGATATAGGGAAGGGAAAGCATCCAGTAAGGGATGACATTAAGCCAGCTACCACGACATGCAAATAGGCCTTAAGTTCTCAAGGAAACACTGGAAATGGTGTAAAACCCAGCTGTTGTAAGCTGAAGTGTGTCCTCTCAAAATTCCTATGTTGAAACTCTAACCCCCTTAGAGTACCTTAGAATATGATTGTATTTGGAGATAAGGCCTTGAAAGAGGTGATTAAGCTAAAATGAGGGTGTTAGGGTGGGCTCTAATACAATGTGACTCACGTCTTTATAAGAAGAGAAAATTTGGACAAAGAGACACCAGGGATGTGCACACACAGAGGAAAGACTACGTGAGTAGCAACCAGAAGACAACTATCTGCAAGCCAAGGAGGGAGGCCTCAAAGAAATCAGACCTGCCAATATCTTGATCTGCAACTTTTAGCCTCCAGAACTGTGAGAAAATAAATGTCTGTTGTTTAGGCCACCCAATCTGTGGTGTTTTGTTATGGCAACAATAGCAAACAAACATACCATGCCTCAGAATTTTCCCTCTCAAGTAGTGAAGGACTTGGTGTAGTTGTACTTGAGTTTGCCCTCTGTACTCGTGGCTCTTCTGGACACGTGGTCTGCTTGTCAAGCTTAAGCCTCTGGTTGGGACCCTGACCTGGATTGTCCTCACCTGCCTCCTGTTTTCCCCCCACCCTTGTTCTGCTCTGTTCCAGTATTGCTCCTAGCCGTGCACAGTCAGCAACACATCCGCTTCCGTCTGAATAAGACATTTAAGGATCGCCCTTCCCAGCAAGGACTCAGGTGGACGGATGTTTTGGAAATAGCATCAGAATTTTAAAAAGTTGGCAGAGCTGGAATGAGGGAGTAGGATGGATTTTAATAGCAAAAACACATAGAATTAAAACCATTTCAGATAAGAGCCATCGGTTACAGCCAAAGATTTAGAATTCAAATTGAATCCTAAAGCAGAGTATAACACAATAACACAACATTAGCGTCATCATTGCAAGTAAAGAGCACAGGGCTGACAGAGAACAAATGAGGGCTGGGTGTGAATACACATTTTAATTCATTGCACCAATAGTGCTTGATGATATGATGTTATTATCCATCTAGAGAACAAGAGGACAGCATGCTGGAAGAAGAAATTAATTTTTCCATTACACATCTGGGTAACAATTATATCTAGTTTGGAATCCTATGAAATGATGTGTGAAATGGAAATACTGAAAAGAGGCAAGAAATGAATAATAAAGATGGTTTAAAAAAACCTTGAGGAAAAGCTTATGAAAGTAGGAGAATGAAGATTAGCAACAATAATGGGAGTTTTTGAAGTGGTATCCGTTGCATTCAGATCAGCTGTTATTTTTCCTGCTGAGAATTTAAAGGAGAAGAAATTAATTCAAAAAATTGAAGGAGAGATTTTACCGAGCCTCACAAACTTTGAGGGTCAGAGTGAAATTCAAGAAAATGCCACAAAAGTTTAAAAAAACTCTCTCTCTAGGGGTCTTTAAGAACAAAGATGATAGATCAACCTTTACAATGGATCTCGGGAAGCAGCCCATATACTTTATCACAGTGAGAACAAATAATTCCAAAGAAGTACAGTTCTTGGACTCTGAGTAGTATTTAAGAATTCAGTGACAACTTAACTTGCCTACAACTTTATTTAAAGCCTGACCTAATCTCTCCCAGAATTGCAGATTCAAATTTATTTCTGTGGCCTGGATAGACAATGATCCTGGTAGAGTTATGTAAGGTTCTTTTATGGAGGAGGGAGATAAACCTCTCAGAGATTTTCTACCTTTGTGTCAAAAAAAATTTTTTTTTATTGAGGTAAAATGCACATAACATAAAATAAACCATTTTAATGTGTACAATTCAGTAGCATTTAATACATCACAACAGAACAAAATCATCACCTTTACCAAGTTCCAAATTTGTGTTTATATTTGCAATTAGGACAAATGAATGATAATAAAATAAGTTAGGGTGCTATTCACCAAGGTAAAATTCTAACTAGAGAGTGTCCTAGGGGATAAATCCTCTCTCTTCAATTTAGCTTCTGGGGAAACATAAACATACTATATATTCCAAAAGGTACCTTTCAAATAAAATTTGATTACTGTTAATTATAGAAAGTTCAATCTTTAATGGGTAATTTTATACATAAGCTTCAGGAAAACTAATCTAAAAGTCTATCTTTCAATGTTAACCAGTTACTATATGATATATTTGAAAAATGGTAAGCATAATGACAAGATAAACATTAGTCATTAAGTCAAGTAAAAAAAAACATGCAATTATATATTTTATAGAGAAATACATAAGAATTAATGAACTTTTAAAGGTAATGAAACTAAATACAATGGGCCTTGACTATGCAAAAATATATATGCTTGGAAAAGATAGCAAAAGGAGCTGTCTTCTGACCCCCCACCAAAAACGTAGGGAGAGGATATATCACAAGCTGCTATTCTTTCTGCACACATAAGGATTTTTTTTAAATTTTATTTCTTTATTTGAGAGAGAGAGCACAAGCAGGGTGAGGGGCAGAGAGAGAAGCAGATTCCCTGCTGAGCAGGGAGCCCGATGCAGGACTCGATCCCGGGACTCTGGGATCATGACCTGAGCCGAAGGCTGACGCTTAACTGACTGAGCCACGCAGGCACCCTCTTTCTGCACACATAGGATTAATGAATGAGAAAACCAAATGCTCTCTTAGTAAATCCAAGATTTTCTAGTCCTTTGTATTTTGTGTGATTTTTACAGGCAGATGATAGCTAACTAGCTGATAATAAACTCACTGAATAATATATATGACCTTAGGAAATTACATGTGATTTAAAGAGAGGAAATATTCCCCAACCCAAGTATCTCTCCCCTGGAAGTAGTCCGTGGGGCTTGAAAATACTATTAGAAGATAATGAAGTCTCTGGTTAAATTGTATATATGCATTCTGGAAGGGGTCACGTGCCAGATGGTTACAACATTTCTGCAATTAGTTTAATAAGAGACCGATTTAGTAGGGCCATGAGAGAATGGATAAGTTTAGATGGAGGAACTCCCTGAAGGTCAAGGATGTGGAGTGAAGGACTTCATGGGGAGAGGATAGTTTGGGGGGGCTGGGTCCTGTACAGCATGAGGACACTGGAAAGCCATCTTGAAAGAAGTCAAGAAGAGCTCAGAGGCATTCTGAACACCCTCGAATGTCTTTATGAGCTAGGGTACAATTGGTGGTACTGGGCTCTCACAGAGAAGACTTCTTAACCTTTATTTAGTCATTATTACTTGGTAAAACATTTAGGATGTTATGAATAACATTTCCTGTATTCCTTTTTTGGATCAAGAACAATGATATCTATAGCTTCCTGTAAGGATTCTCTTACAAGTTCACCCACAGCGAATTTGCTTTCAGGTGAGCTACACCCACCACGTCTGCGGTTGCCAATACTGACCCTTCGGAGGATGCTTTCTTGTTTAGCTCTTCTGAAGCTGGATGAGTTCAGTTTTTCTTGACTGATCCTGTAAACTACTTGACTATCTCAAAGTACCTCTTAAGGAGAATTTTCCATTGCAAATATGAGATGATCTCTTTAATATTTAATATTATTATTAAATAATATTAATAATATTTACTTTTATTACTCTTCAGGGGGCGCCTGGGTGGCTTAGTCTGTTAAGCAGCCGGCTCTTGATTTCGGGTCAGGTCACGATCTTAGGGTCCTGGGATCAAGCCCCACATAGGGCTCCACCCTCGGTGGGGAGTCTGCTTCAGGATTCTCTCCCTCTGCCCCTCCCCACCTCAAATAAATAAACCTTTAAAAAAATATTATTACTCTTCAGCCCACCTACTGTGAAAAGCATGATTTTTTCCATCAGCCATTTTTCTCTTCTTGACAGTAGTCATAGCAGAGTTTTAAATTTTATATGGAAAATGGCCCATTTCATTCCCATCAACAAGGCTCCCTGCTGCAAACCTTCATAACTGACCAATATAACTACGTTTATAACTGATTAATTGACTCAGATGACAGATCACCCAATAAAAGGAGACAGAAGGGGCCAGGCTGGGTTTTATTCTCTGTGAGTCTCAGTTTCCCACTCAGAACAGGCAAATATTATGGGCTGAACTATAGCCTCATCCCAAAATCAAATGTTGAATTCCTAATCCCAGTACCTCAGAATGTGGCCACATTTGGAAACAGGGTCTTTACAAAGGTAATTAAGTTAAAATAAGCTCATTAGGGTGGACTCTAATCTAATCTGACTGGTGTCCTTAAAAATAGAGGGAATCTGGATACAAACGCAGACAGAGGGAAGACAAAGTGAAGACACGCAGGGGTGGCCATCTACAAGCCAAAGAGAAAGGCCTGCAGTGGATCCTTCCCTCACAGCCCTTGGAAAGAAGCAAGTCTGCCAGCACCTTGATCCTAGACATCTAGCCTATGGAACTGTGAGAAAGTACATTTCTGTTGTTTAAGCCACCCAGTCTGTGGTACATTTTATGTCAACCCTAGCAAATTCATACAGTTGAAGTGATGTCTGCAAATTCAATAAGCATATAAAGCAAGGAAAAATAATCTTTCAGAAGTCCAATGTGCTATCCACTGCGCAACAGAACCAAGATAATCTTTCAATAAGTTGTCTAGCATAGGGTTTCTCTAGTTTTTCTATCTTGTATTCCAAGAAGCCATATCAAAGAACCTGGGCCTCACTATGCTGTGAAAACAAAGCTATCCTCCCCCCCTTTTTTCCCCCTCCCTTTTTATTCTAAGAGAAATATTTATTTTTACTTTATGTAAGTTTTAAGAACATGAGAGAGTGGCAGTATTGGGAATCCATTTTATTGAGAAGTCTTTTCCATAGTTGTTTTTATTGTTGTCATTTTTATACTAGATCTGCATCCATTTAGGACCACCAGATGAAAATTATTGGTTTCGTCTCCATGTAGCAGACATCTCCATGAACAATTGTCTTACTGGAGATGCCACTGATTGAATTTGAAACTTTGGAAGCAAGGTGTAGATTATCCACTATTTTTGTATCACCATATAGCTCCTTCATGGCAGCAACATAGATAAATTCAATTTTCCTTCTTTTTGCATGCTTCTTGTTCATAAAGGCAATCCATCTTCTGGACAGAAATATAGCTGCTGAATATTTCAGGCTTACATTACCATTGTTATTTAGTTGTGAGTTTGATGATTACATGTCATCTTGGGGAAATCTTGGGACGTATCGGTAAAATGAAGATAGCAATACCTTCTAGAGCCCAGAGCCAATGCCCACTTGAGGTTCTGCCCAGCTGTGAGACCTATGAATGTGTGAAGTTGATGACAGTTCAGCTACTGTGTCATAGTGATGCCATTTCAATGCTTTTTCAACCCAATGCATTTTAGTCATTTGCAAATACCTTCTTACTCATTCAACTATAGGAGAAAACCCGAGGACAGCCCTTTCTATGCTAGCCACAGAAAGTTTGGTCATATAATTCTTGTCTGGAGAAATGCCCCTGCGATGGTGAAAAGAGTCTCTGGCATCGTTCTTCTCCATATTTTTCCACAGAAACACTTGTATAACGATATGTTCTAGTAAGAGCATAATTAGCAGAAAAGAGAGTCTCCCTTAGAAATCTCCAATCACAGTGGCCACAACCAGCTCTGTTGTCTGCTCTGTCGATGGTGGGGGTGGGGGCATTTATGCCACAGGTCTCCACCTGTATTGCCACCTTGGATCCAGTGCAGCCAGAAAAGACTGGAATAAGACTGATGAGGTTTGCTCCAATGTCTGAATGTCCGGATGCCCGCTGAGGGCATGCAAAGTCATTTCTAAGTGATTTGACTCTGGTCATTGTTGCATCATCCATAAACATCTTCAGGCTCTTACTTGGGATTATTTAAAATTAACTGCACTTCAGAAAGGCCTTGGATCTGAATAAGGTTGGCCATTGCTTCATGATGTAAGCACTATGTGCAGTTCTGTTTTGCTTAACCGTGATGATGAAGGGCAGGATGTCAACATGGCTACATGAAATTCACTGGTAGTTGGTTAAAGAATAATTTCACCTAGAGTCTCTGCCTTCCCTACCACCAAACCTACTACTTTTTCTCTGAAAACACATTTAGGTGATTAATGTACAATTCCCTTTTTGTCATTTTCTATGACACGATCATGGGAAGAAGTCCACGTGCACACAGAGTGGCTACGGCAGAATCAAAAGAGCCTAGAGGATTCCACACTGGATTAGAGATCTGGGGCAAAGGTAACACACCTACATTTTGTGCATATCATATTTGGAGTATCGTTTCTTCAGTCTTTGTCATACAATTATATAGTTCAGAGTTTTTGTTCAGTTATCATAGTTGCTACTACAAGGGTGACAGTTTGAGCTATAGTTATTATTTGGTTTTTCTCTAGGTTTTCAACTGCTTCATCTAAACTTCATTGCCTTTAAATAGAAATGAGGTGGTTTTTTTTCCTCCTTAAATAGCTCTTTCTTTTCTAGGTTGAAGGAAGTAATGCAAACCAAATAAAAATGTTCAAAATATTGTCTCTGCCACTGGCAAATTACCTGTCTGCTTCTGCTGTTTTCATCCAAACTCAGCTGGAGTTGTGATGACTCTGTCACAGAGCTTAGTGGCAGGCCAGTGGCCATGATGACATGATGCACACCCCAGTGGGAAAATGACTGAGAAAAACAAACATACACCTTGCTTCAGTAGCAATGATTACCTTTGGCAATTACTGAAGAACAAAGAGCTTTTTTCTATTAGGAATTAAATTTTCTCTTTAAACAATGTTGCTAAACATTTCCCCAAAATTTTCATGAGAGGAAAGAGCAATTTAGGGAGCTTGAAATTAAAATTTAATAATGAAGATCATAAAAAGTGATCTCTTATGTTTAGTGCTTTTGAAAACTTAATAGGCACATAGTCTTACAAAAGTAAAGGGGTGCAATATTCAAACTTTTGATTCTTTAAAGGTTCATAAACTGAGGCCACCTAGTTTTTACCCTCGATATTAAATTTTAGTATTTGTTTTATTTTTCAATTTTTACCCTAGCATTTTTATAAGATGAATTCTAAATTATTATTTATAGTTTGCATTACTTTCTATTCATTTCTTTCTGAGGCTGTTCTTTAGAAATGAGCTCCGGCAGCATCTGGAATACACTAAATCAATATGCCCCAGGGGGCCTAGTTCATCAGCAAATATACCACTCTCTACCCCCAGAAATGAGGTGACTAGGAATACTTTCAGGGTAACTTGACACGTGCTAATAGTAAAAGGTCCCCCATATCCCTTCCTAGTATCATAAATCTCACTAATTTCTGTCAATATTGCACGCTCTCCTTTTATGGAGCAAGAACCAAAGTTCAACAACTCCCAATTGGTTTCTGATTTCAAGCCAGGATAAACTGTAAAGAAACCTTCCTCTGACATCTGTGTTTAATCTTCACTGACACATTATCAAGAACTCACCTTCTGGTACTTTCTGGTATCCTGAGTATAGAAACTACTTGTGTTTCATCTATGAAGATATACACAATTATTTTGACTATACTTTTTATTTCAGAGTTTTTTTTTCACGGTCCCCATCACTGTCCTTAAAGTTCTCATTTTCAACGTGAGGTTTCACAGTTAGTGCTCTGATACCATCTCTAGTCCGCAGTCAAAGAAGCAAGTCATGTTCACAGACTCATCCAAAGCAAGCAGTCTTCTTAAGTAAGGTGAACTATCAACATAGAAGAAGAAAGTGATAAAAATAAAGCACCAAATTGTCAGGATAATTCATGAACTCTTTTTTCATTCCAGTATTTATATGACAACTATGGACAGATTACTTGATTAGAACAGCTAGAGTAAATTACCTCCGCAAAAAGTTCAACCATAGAAGGAAAAGTGATACAGGGTGTCAGGGTGTCAGGTCAGAAGAACAGAAGGACAAAAATAAAGGTATGTGTGGGAAGTTCATTTGTTGGTGAAATAGGATGTTTGAGCATCAGCTGAGTCTCAGAGGAATTAGGCAGAACAGGAGAGAATGAGAATAAGTGGAAGTAAGGCTCTGGAGAAGCTCAGAGGGAACACAGTTGGTAAAAAAAAAAAAAAAAAAAAAGATGGAGCGGTCAGCCCTGAATAAAGGAAGGTTAGTTCATCCTCTAAAAATGAGGAGGGGCACCTGGCTGGCTCAGTTGAAGGAACATGCAACTCTTGATCTCCTGGTCATGAGTTTGAGCCCCACGTTGGGTATAGAGCTTGCTTAAAAAATTTGTGTTTAAATAAATAAATAGGAAGAAAAGAGATAAGAATGGGTGGGGAGGTACATAAATTTGGAGGTTGGAGCAGAACCTTAGATAGATCTTTGGTTACTTCTCTTTTCTCTAAGGAGTATGAGCCAAGGTCACCTTTTGTCACTTAAAGAGCTGCAAGTAAAGGAAGGTACTCCTGGAAAGGAGTAAATGTTCGTAACCACTGCTTCAGATGGGAAAGAAAATAGACCAGAGCCCAGCAAAGAAGCTTTTCAGAAGTTAAGTTCAGCTGAGGTTAAAGATGAATTTGTCCTATCCCTATTTCACACAAATACTTACATAATTTTCTCCAGCAACAGCTAACTGCCTGTGGTTGGAGCAGAGAAAATGGATTGTTGGCAAGATCCAAATTTGGGGGCATGAACAATGGACTTAGGAGGAAACAAATGGAAAAAGCAGGTGGTAGAGGAAGCTGACAAAGGAGTAAAGTAATGGACCTAGGGAAGAAAGGAAGCCAGGAGGAAGCTAATGGGTGTGTGTGTGTGTGTGTGTGTGTGTGTGTGTGTGTGTGTTGAGCAGAGAGGAGGCAAAAAATGACCGGAGGTCTTGCTGTATTGGAATCAGAGCTTTGGTGGGAGAAAAAAAGCAAGAGAGCTGGAAGGAAAGAATGTCGCTTTCGATATTTAGCAGTCTGGAACAATACTGAAGTCCCAAAGATGGGTCTTGGGACCAGACGAAGTTTAGGTCTCCTACTCCTCCACCATCTTGCTCCTCTCCTCAAAGATGGGTCTTGGAAGTAGGTTTCTAAAAATATGGGGTTTAGTGCTTGACATAAAAGCTGATGAAGATGTGAGGTCAAGGCACTAGAGTGCTGTGTGTCCTCCACATGGGTGTTGGCCTTGAGGAGACTCTCAGAAGTTGGAAAGGAATGGACACATGTGAGTTACAGATTTGACAAATATCAGATAAGGATCTGGAGGTAAAAGTTACTAGTAACAGGGACTAACAGAAGTTGCAGAAGTTGCAAAAGAGGAGAGGCTTTCTTTTGGTGAGAATGTAGAGTTCCACATGAGCAACACGGAAATGTGGGACAAGCCTTGGGCCACCTCACAAGGTGGTTCTGAGGATCACATGAAGTAATGGATGTGGAAGTCTTCCAAGAAGTGTAAAATAGAATTTAAAAGGAAAGGGTTACTATTGTTATTATTATCATTATTTGTGTACAAAATTATATATAGATACAGACATCAGAGCCTATACACACACACAGACACAAAATTACCAGTCTTACATGCTATCAGTACTACTTCACTATTAACAGTAGCAACTCTTGTCATGTCTTACACTTTATCTTAACAGTTTTTAAAGCATTTCATGTGCACATTTTAGTATTTTTTCACAACTATCTGGGAGATAAATAGTGTAGATGTTTTTATCCAGAGAGGTAGGAACTGAGGAACAGAGATACAGAGTGATTTGGCTAAGTCCAATTCCAGTGTCAGAGTCAAGACTTAAATTTTGATCAAATAAACTGCAGTCTCCTAACTCCCATAGATAATGGGGGGGGGGGGAACAACTTTTCACCAGGTGTTCATTTGCTTCCTGCTTTTCCTATATAACAACATCTAGAACACAGGGACACCTGATAACTCTCAGTTTGATTATTTTTTTCTCAACCACTGTATATTAGAATATTAGAACTCTGGGAGCTCAAAGATACTGAATTTGCAAGGAAACTATCCTCAACAGTCAATTTCCTCTCCAAGGCTTCAAATATTTACCTACTGGTACAATTATTTTATAAACTGTCTCTTGGGAATAAAGACAAAGCCATGATTCTGTTCCTGAGAAACTGCCCATCAAAAATGAATATAGAATCATTTCTCATTGATTTTCAGGAAAATCTGATGATATTCAACACAAGCATGTCTACTACATCCAAACAATGGGAGTATATCAACGCCAAAAGCATTCTTTAGGCTCATGCTCAAAATAGATTTTTTTCTTTTTTGAGTAAGCTCTATGCCTAATGTGGACCTGAACTCATGACCCTGAACTCATGACGCTGAGACGAAGAGATGCATATTCTACTGACTAGCCAGCCAGGCACTCCTCAAAATAGATTTTTGAGTTGGAAGTGTCTCTCTTGACCAAAGTTATGCTTCAGTAATGACTGTATTTTTACATTAATGCTTGCCTAATGACTATATTTTAAACACTGTGGGCCTTATTTTCTGCATCTGTTAAACTGCAATCCCCAGGACTGTTATGAAATAGTGTTTGTAAAGTGCCTCCTACCTGGCACAGCACCTTGACTTGTCAAAGGTTCAGTAAACAGTACATGTGATTTTAATCAGCTGTCATTTCTTATCCTGCATTTCCTCATTCGAGTATTTCCCTCCTTTGTGTGGCGTCACCGCGCTGACACCAACAAGAGGAGATAGATCAGTACAACATTGAGTCTGAGACCACAGTCTAACTGAGGAGATGTTCACAAGCTAATTACTTCACAAATGACGTGGATAGGAAAGGATCTGTTGAAAGACACAAAAACCTCAACACAAAGAGAAAACATTTGGTAAATTACCCAACGTTAATAGTAAGAACATCTAGTCTTCAAAAACACCACAAAGAACATCGTCATAAGACAAGTCATAAATCAGGACATGTATCAACCCAATAATGTGAATCATGGTTAATATATGGGTGACGGGGCACCTGGGTGGCTCAGTCGTTAAGCGTCTGCCTTCGGCTCAGGTCATGATCCCAGGGTCCTGAGATCGAGCCCCGCATCAGGCTCCCTGCTCCGCGGGAAGCCTGCTTCTCCCTCTCCCACTCCCCCTGCTTGTGTTCCCTCTCTCTCTCTCTCTCTCTCTCTGTCAAATAAATAAATAAAATCTTTAAAAAAAAAATATATGGGTGACACTGGGCAACAACCAGTAAATGACTTTGTAAGGAACTGTACTAGTACTGCTTTTACTCAGGGAGGGCATGTTTCTAGTTTTCTTTTTGCTACTTCTCTAACACCTCTCTGCATCTCGGTTCATGTACTGTTGGATCCTCATCCTACAGACACACTGATACTTGTGAAAAGTCATGCAGTCAGAGCGTGGCTCCCCAACAGGCTCTGCCTCCTTCCCACTCCCCAGTTCATGGCTTAGGGTTGGCTGGGGCTCCTTTAACCCTCCTCTCAGCTCTCCCCTCTTCTGGGTCTCCCCCCAGATCACTCTTAGGTGTCCCTCCTCCTTTTGCCCTTCCTGCAGGGCCAGCATGGCGTCTGGAATGCAGAGGGCTCTCAGATGGTGGAGGGCCAATACCCATGCTAAACGAGGGAGATGGACTCTAGGCCCATGGATGTCAAGGACTGGGCTGGGGAGGGATGGTGGGGGTTTGAGGAGAAAAGAAGAGGGAGAGGAAGCCAGCTTCAACCTGGGAACTTTGATATTAATTTTCCCTTTTGAGTAGAAACCAAGGAAAGTGCTGGAAACAAGCAAAATGGCAGTGGGTTCCAGCACGGAAAGTGAACACAATCGTACCTTATGGACGAGTGGCCTAACGAAGGCCTCATGACTGCCTAAACATACAGATGGGAAAGAGACCTACACAGACATACTATGCAATGCCTAATTGTCCTGGCCAAATAAAACTTGGTATAGTAGATTCTGAACCAGACAAAGAGCCTTAATAATAAAGAAAACACTTCTACGTTACCTTGTTGTGTCGAGCACTATCCTTTGCATGTGGCACATATGAACTCATTTATGTCTCAGTACAGCCCCTTAGAAAGTGTCTATTACTAGGTTGAACCATGTGGAATTGCCAAAACTCAACCATTCTGACCTACACATGGCAACTGTGCATGGTGCTGCCTGCATTTTGTCTGCATTTTATAGACAGATGCAGAGTACTTAAGTAACTTGCTAGAAAGTGTCAAACTTTTTGGGCCAGGCAACCAGGCTCCTGTTTTTGTGGTTCTTACTAACTACCAAAATACCCTGCCTCTCCGTCACACTGAATTAAAATGACGGAAGTGGTTTCTCCCAACCTAAAAATCCTACCCATGCATTGGTGCCATATCATTCCCAGTCTCCACACACCAATCTGTTCATGACATGCCTACTTCTTTTGAAATGCTATCACTGCTCACCCAGTCACTTGGCTGGAAATCTCAGATTCAAATTTTATTTTTTTCATTTCTCTACCACAAGAATAAAAAATATGTATTGAGTCTCTGTCAGCAGGAGTTGCAAAATCACAGGCCATGAGAGCTGGAAGAAACTGTAGAGATACTCTAGTCATATTCTAAGGCAGATATAGTCACTGAGTGAGCAGAGAGCAGGATCAGGATGAGAGTCTATATTCCTAAGTTCTGGTCTTTTCTTTCTCTGCCTCAGCTTTCACATTGGATTCATGCTATAGATGTTTCTCCAGAGCTTCAGGACCCATTTTAGCTTTTTAACCATTGCATATGACAATAACTGGGCTCACTGAATACTCCCTCTGTACCAACACACTCTTCCAGATGGTTTACATGTATTAATTCAGGCATCAGTGCAAGAACTCTATGGTATTTTCTATTATAAACCCCATTTTACAAACTGGAGATGGAAGCACAGATAAAGCCATTTGCCTCAGATCACTAAGCCTGTGGACTAGCTCCAGAGACCACACCATATACATTTGTAGGCGAGACCTCGTGGCCATACACCCTTCATCCTGCCCTACCCACTTGGAAAGACTTAATCTTAACTCCTTTGTGAAGCAGTCCCAATTCTCCCCCCACTCTGGGCTGAGCTGAAAGTCTCATCTGCCAAAACCTCTGAGCCCCCATTCAATATCACCCTATAATTGATGACTTATTTGTCTTTCTCCACTGGATTGCAAACATCCTGAGGGTAGTGACTGTGTTTTACTGTTCGTAATATTCACAGGGTTTGACATAATACCTAACAGTGATCACCAAATAAATATTTGTTGAATGGATGGCCACCTAATTAATCTTCTTGCCTTCAATTTCTCATTATTCCTGCTATCTTGTATCTTGAGGTGAGTTGGGGTAACTAGTAAGACATTTAGTGTGTAAGTTCAATGAAGACAGGTAAGCCCTTTGTTATCTGCCTTAATAACTGAAGATAAGCTTTTTGATTTTTTTGTTCTTTAAGCTTTTGGTTGTAAACTTATCATTCTGTTAACATAGTAATTTTTTTCATCCATATCTCAGACATAAATTTGTTTTAAATTTTATACTTTGACTTTTGAGTGTGAAATAAACAGATTTATGTTATTTTACCTAACCCATTACACCAGAAATTAGGTCCAAATAAGCAGGTCAAATAAGTACTTTGACCTTAACACTACAGGTTCTCAAATATTCATAGTCACATGGGCTTCAGATGTCATTACAGTGAAATGTGTTTTAAATGATTTTATGCTTAAATGTGTTAATTCTAACCGAGGTGTCCAAACTGCTACTGTGTCCTCTGATTTGCAATCACACTCAGAATTCTAATAAATAATACTGAGTCAATTGGATATCCAGATGGAAAATGCATTATTTCTCTATATCATATAAAAAATTAATTCCATATGGATAGCAGATCTTAGTACAAAAGGCAAAACAATAAAGCCTTTAGAAGAGAGCATCTTTCTGATCCGTGAATAGGCAAAAAGCACTAACTATATAAAAATAATACTAATATATTGGACTCTATTAAAATTAAGAATCTGTGTTCATCAAAAGAAAAAATGATGACAGTGAAAAAGGAAGCCCCAGTTGGAAGAAGACATTCACAGTACATGTATCCAACAAAAGAATTATATCTAAAATATATAAAGTATATGCACACATAATTAAGAAAAAGAGACAAATGGGTGGGCAAAGACTTGGGTACTTCTCAAGAGAAGAAATCCAAATGGCCAGTAAGTATATAAAAAAGATTCTTGGTCTTGTCAGTCACCAAAGAAATAAAAACAAATCCACGATGTCAGACAATTACTCTCCCACCAAACTGGCTAAAATGAAAAGGACAGAAAACAAGAAGTGTTGGGGGCACCTGGGTGGTGTAGTTGATTAAGCGTCCGACTCTTGGTTTCAGCTCAGATCATGATCTCAGGGATGATCTCAGGGTCCTGAGATGAAGCCCCACATCAGGCTCCACGCTCAGCATGGAGTCTGCTTGAGATTCTCTCTCCCTCACCCTCTGCCACTCCTGCTCGTGCTCTCACTCTGTCTCAAATAAATAAATCTTAAAAAACAAGAAGTGTTGATAAGGATACAGAACAATGGGGTCTCTTGACTACTGCCTCTGGGAGTATAAAGTGCGTAGCTGCTTTGGAGAATTCTTTGGCAGATTTCATTGACGTGCTGTATGTAAAGCAGTTCCATGCCTAGGTATACCCAGTGGAAATGTATATACCTATTTAACAAAAGACATTAATAAGAGTGTTCTTGGCAGCACTATTGCTAAGAACCCCATAGTGGAAACTACACACATGTTCATCAATAGTGGAATAAAAAAATTAAATGTGTATATCCATAGTATGGAGTACTATGTAGCAATGAGAATGAAAATCTACAAATTCACACAATTTGGATGAATCTCAGAGACACAATGTTGAGTGAAGAAGCCAGACACAAAAGAATGCGTACTATAGGACTTCCTTTATATAATTATCTCCAAAAACTGGTGAAGCTAATCTATGACTTAGAAGTCAGGAGAGTGGTTAGTTTGGGGGGCAGTAGGACTGGCTGGGAGCATAAAGAGGGTGTATGGAGTGCCCGTGATGTTTTGTTTTTTTGATCTGGAAGCTGGAATCTGAGAGATGCTTGAGCATGTTCACCTTAATATATTAATGACATATTTACTTTTCCACATGTAAGTTATTAAAAAAATAATAAAAATTACATGGAGAAGAAACTCTTGGTGAAGGGCAATAGCCATTACTTATGTTCATTATTATTTCACACATAAAAATGCATACTGGTTTGTTTTTTTTTTTTTAGTAACATAGAAAGATTTGTAAATAGTTTCATCACCATACACCATTGTGTAAGAGTCAAGTGTCAGTTTCCTGAGTATCAGGGGTTGAATTGTGTTCTCTCCAGACTCATAAATTGAAGTTCTAAACCACTAATACCTCAGAATGTGATCTTATTTGGAAATAGGGTGGGCCCCTACTCCAGTAGGAATAGTTTTCTTGTAAATGAGGACATTTGGACACAGATATGCATGTATAGAGGGAAGATGAGGTAAGGACCCAGGGAGAAGATTGCTATATACAAGCCAACAGGAATAGTTCCCTCCCTCACGGGCTTCAGAAGGAACCAACCCTGCTGACATCTTGATCTTGGATCTTGGATTTCTAGTCTTCAGATGTGGGAGACAATATATTTCTGTTATTTAAACCACTCAGTTTGTGGTAGTTAGTTACAGCAACCCAAGCAAACTAATACGCTGGGGAAAAACAACGGTGAAGTAACTTGCCTCTGAATGCCCAGCCAGATAGCAGGAAGGGACGGTGGTGTTAAAGGCTCTTCTACAGTAGGGACACCCGCCGTCCACTCCACAACTACCTCAACTAGCATCTCACACACTTGGTAAGGCTGCTCTAGGGATTGAAGAATAATGGAAAGCGTTATGCAAGGGAATGATCCTTTTCCTGTTTTGAAGTAACTTAATGCTCTGAGTCATGTGACACACTGAAGGTGGAACATGAGAACCAAAGCATCCCAAACAGTTCTAGAGACCCTGGGAGGCATCCTCAGAAGGGATTTGCCTGATCTGGCAGTGGCCTGGGTCTGGAGTACTTCAAAGAGGTAAAATGGTCCCCTGGATTATTCCTAAAGCAGTGGTTCCAATCATGCTTTGGTCAGGACCTCTTTGAGAATCCACTGAAAATCAAAAGTCCTTTCATGAGACAATACTCCTCCCCACACCCATCTCATACTCATCCAGATTTAAGAGTATAGGTAAGGATTTTTAAGGCAGAGGATTAGTTTTTGATCTCTCTTCTAGAAATAAAGATGGATGGCTAAAGATAAGGGGGTTTTCACTTGTCATCTCGGAGGGAGTCAGCAGCTACTTGTCCTCTGCCAAGACTCAAAGGTATCATTCTGGAAACTTTGTAACTTCCCCCTTATCTTTTCTTCTGCAATGACTAGCAGTTAATTACTTAAAACACACAGAGAATGTGTGTCTATCTTCAGGGGCAGAAAGGAAAGGGGAGGCCTGAGGCTGGAACCTACTCCACAGCCAGGTTTGGGGAAGGAGTGAGTAACTGAGAGGAGAAGAGCACAGGCTAATCAATCCTCAGGACCTGTGGTGAGTAATGAAGAACATCATTTCCTTGGGAAGAATTTTCATTCTCTTCCCTGTGGAATTTCCAATATTTCATTTTAACTCCATTTGCCAGCATACTTATGTTGACATTGACTGTGCAGGACTATGGGAAGCCAAATCACTGACTGGAGCTGGTTTGGAGGGTGAAGAGGGGGAAATAAAAACATGTGAGTATTTTATATTTTATACTGAAGATCTTTACCGAAAGATTTCACAAACTCCAAAGCTATAACTGGTTAAACATTGCTCAAAAAGTAGGGAGCACTAAAGTTTAAAGGCGGGTACTATAACTTGCTCATGATCATATTTGCAGAGCTAAACACCCTATCTGGCACATGGCAGACACTCCAAAAATCGTGTGAATGTATGAATGAATGAAGGCATAAATGAATGAAATGGTCATGGGATTTGCAGTCATACGATTTGGATACCAGTATACATTCATTCATCATTACATAGATGTGTGACAAGTCACTTTACGTCTTTGGGACTGGCTTTTTGTTTTTACAAAACGGGGGACCTGGACTCCATATAGAGAAGGTACTCAAACACTCTACCACTTAAAATATGAGTATACTTAAGGCAAAGCTATTTGCAGTGCCCACTCTGTGTAGTAGATAAGACAGTGTGGTGTGTGCCAGGACATACAGTAGGTCTAGGAGTTCACAGCAATCTAATTTGAGAAAGCTTCACTCTGTCCTTCAGAAACTGAGACCTACATTTACCAATGTGCAGTCCTGTGATCTGTAATGCACTCAGCGGCACTTGCATAACTACTGCTTCAGGCAGGACTGGACCAAAATAGGAGGAGGAAAAGAAGGGAGAGGCATTGTCAGAATTCTGCTAGGGGGAGAGTTTTGACAGGTACAACTGCTCATTTGGATGAGAGAAGTTAACTCTTTCAGACCATCAGAGATTCCCATCATGTTGAGAATAGTCTCGGAAGTGGATCTTAAGGTTCTCCACGTCTTTTGGTAAGAGAACAAGTGCCCATCGTTTAGATCATCTGCTCATCTTCAGGGCAGATACATCCTGAAGGTCTTGCGTAAACAAAACCCAACTGAAATATGATTCAGTTCGGAATGAGACACAAGCTACAGTGTAAAGGAAATAAAAATATGCAGACTGACAGGAAATTGATTTCATTAATATTTATCTTATTTACAAGGGGACAATTTCTCTTAAGTTTTTGATAACTGGCTCTAGTTTTATTAAATGAATACTGTCCATCTTTAAGATGATTTTATTACTGGGGAAAAAAACTATGCTGTTACTATCCACATATCTTTTAATATTAAATGTCCTTTCTTGAAAATAATTAGCAAAACCTCCAATACATGCACACATACTGAATTGCTACACACAGCTTCGTTTGTTCAGTTTATCAAATTCTCCTGCGCAGATTCCTCCAGGTTCTTGACAGTGTTGTGCATTGGCAGATCTAACAACACTAGAAGGACTTAAATGGTTTCAAAGATGTTGGGACCAGACACATAATTTAATGGGCTTCCCAATTTCCAACTATCCTGCCCTCAAGGATACTAAGGTTTGTGTGATGTTTGTGGGATATATCCTCTCCCTGACCTGTGATAAATAAAGCATCATTTTTTTTTTTAATGATCTAAAATGTGCAGTGTTTTCACAATGACTTTTTCTCATTTCTTGGCTCAGGAAATATGATTCTTGCCTCCTGCGGTCATCCTGTTATTCACCAGCAAATATTACTGACCCAACAACTCCTCAGCTGAGGTAGAAGAACGCAGAGAGGGTGGGAGAGGCCACAGTCTTGTTTTCTCTGCACAGATTCACAGGGAAGTCTTTGCTTTCCCTTCCTCGCCTCAAATGTGTGCCTCAGTGGTTTGGGGCTATGTCTGGAGGAGCCTGGGATGTTAAAATACCTTAAAAACAAAAATAACAAAAAAATAGTATGTCCAAAAGCCACAGGGACCACATGTTGTCAACGACAGCTTGGAAATGCTTTTGCTGGACTGCAGAGGTTAAGGATACAAACTTATCTAGGACTTTTAAAATAAACCATGATGAAAACAATACACATGTGCTATTCTTAGTGTTTCATAATTATAGTGAGAACAATTTTTTCACTGCCTATTTAATCACATTGTTGACTACACAAAGAAATATATAATATCCTTTGCAGTGGTATGGGTGTGAAATAAAGTAAAAAAAAAAAAAAAAGCCTACCGAATTGAGATGTTTCCTAAAATCAATTGTTTTTTTAAAGGTAGGCCTCTGAGTTAGTCATAAAAAAAAAATCTCCTGCTCAATGTAGCTGGCAAGGAGCCCCATATTTCACACTGTTTGATTTCCACTGAATACACTGAACTGGAAGGATTTCATGATAGCAGTGATAAACCTAAGCACCAACCTTCAAGCATCCTATCTTCTGGTTCTATGTCCCATGGAAGTACTTGGATCAGTTGTTCCCACATTTTGTACCTGAACTGTGCTGATTATGTACGAAGCACCAGAATTGAATCATGCCAAAAATACTGATTCAATAAGTGGAGGGTGGGGACAATGAAATGTCTATTTCTGTTATTCCTAAATTAAGACTATCACCCTGAAACCATCAATATTCACAAAAAGAGTACATAAACAAAAAGTAGATTTGCCTCATTGTTGAAATGAAAATTGAAGGTAATACTTCACAGTAAATTTGTGCTCAGAGGTAGGAGATTTCAACAACTAAGTAATACTAGAGTTAATTACCCTCTCTACCTCTTGGGGCTCTAGCTGTGTCTATCTAAGTGTCCACATTCTATACAGGAGTTCAAATGTTGGAGCAACTCTCCAAAGTGATTACCTTCAACACTATCTTCTGCTCCTCATACTGGCATGTAACATTAGCTACACTAGTCAGACAATAAGTAGCATTGTTATGATTCCAATGGCAGTAATAATTGAGGAGTTTCTAGTAAGTCAATTTACAATTTATAGACTGAATGTATGAGTCTCCCCAAAATTCATATGTTGAAATCTACTCCCCAGTGTGATGGTTGGAGGTGGGGCCTCTAGGAGGTGATTAGATTGTGAGGGTGGAACCCTTATGAATGGGGTTAGTACCCATATGTAAGAGACTCCAGAGAACTCCCTTGTTTGGAGTATGGAGTATGGAGATTTCTCAAAAAATTAAAAATATAAATACCATATGATCCAGTAATTCCACTACTGAGTACTTACCCAAAGAAAATGAAAACACTAATTCAAAAAGATACATACACCCCCTATGTTTATTGCAGCATTATTTACAATAGCCAAGATATAGAAGCAACCCAAGTGTCCATTGATAGATTAATGGCTAAAGAAGGTGTAATAGATATATATAAAACCACAATGGAATATTACTCAACCACAAAAAAGAATGAGATCTTGCCATTTGCAACAACATGGATAGACCTAGAGGACATCATGCCAAGTGAAATAAGTCAGACAAAGAAAGACAAATACCATATGATTTCTCTTATATGTGGAATCTAAAAAACAAAATAAAAAACCAAAAAACAGAAACAGACTGATAAATACAGAGAACAAACTGGTGGTTGCCAAAGGGGATGAAGGTGTGGAATGGGCAAAATAGAGGAAAGGGATTAAGAGGTACAAAGTTCCAGTTATAAAATAAATAAGTCACAGGCATGAAAAGTATAGCACAGGGAATATAGTCAATATTATTGTAATAATGTATGGTGACAGATGGTAACTACATTTATTATGGTGAACACTGCGTAATGTATAGAATTGTGGAATCACTATGTCATACACCTGAAACTAATATAACATTGCATGTCAACTATACTTCAATAACAACATTTTTTTTTTAAAGAGAGAGAGAGAGACTCCAGAGAACTTCCTTGCCCCTTCCACTATGTGAGGTTACAATGAAAAGATGGGCACTTATAAACAATGAAACAGGATAGGGAGCCCAGAAATAAACCCATGTTTGTATGGTCAATTAATCTATGACAAAAGGCAAGAACATACAATGGGGAAAAGCTTTAATAAATGATATTGGCAAAACTAACCAGCTACATGCAAAGGAATGAAACTGAATCACTTTCTTACACCATACACAAAAATAATCTCAAAATGGATTAAACACCTCATATAAGACCTGAAACCATAAAACTCCTAGAAGAAAAATAGGCAGTAAACTCTGGGACATCAGCCTCATCAACATCAATGAGCCCAGGAGGTGGGCTCTCCCAGCCACCAAAACTGTTAGAAATAAATTTCTGTTTTTATAAGCCACCCGGTCTATGGTACTTTGTTACAGCAGCCTGAATGAACTAAGACTACCCCCTAATATGGAAAACAAATGAAAAACAAATCTATTAAAATTATGGCCAGTGAGTTGAATAGTCTAGAGCAGAGGTCGGCATTTTCTGTAAAGGGCCAGATGCATTAGGCTTTGCTGTGTTACAACTACTCACTGGGTAGAACACTGAAGTTCATAGACAATATGATTAATAGATACATGATACTGGCTGTTTTCCAATAAAGCTTTATTTATGGACACTGAAATTTGTTTTTCATATAATTTGCTTGCACTACAGAACATTATTCTTCTTTTGATTTTTTTCCCAACCATTTAAAAATATAAAAACCATTCTTAGTTCAAGAGATATACAAAAAACAGGCAGGGGCTAGGGAAATCCAAATCAAAACCTCAATGAGATACCACCTCACACCAGTCAGAATGGCTAAAATTAACAAGTCAGGAAATGACAGATGTTGGCGGGGATGCGGAGAAAGGGGAACCCTCCTACACTGTTGGTGGGAATGCAAGCTGGTGCAGCCACTCTGGAAAACAGTATGGAGGTTCCTCAAAAAGTTGAAAATAGAGCTACCATATGATCCAGCAATTGCACTCCTGGGTATTTACCCCAAAGATACAAAAGTAGGGACCCGAAAGGGTACGTGCACCCCGATGTTTATAGCAGCAATGTCCACAATAGCCAAACTGTGGAAAGAGCCAAGATGTCCATCAACAGATGAATGGATAAAGAAGAGGTGGTATATATATACAATGGAATATTATGCAGCCATCAAAAGGAATAAGATCTTGCCATTTGCAACGACGTGGATGGAACTGGAGGGTATTATGCTGAGCGAAATAAGTCAAACAGAGAAAGACATGTATCATATGACCTCACTGATAGGAGGAATTCTTAATCTCAGGAAACAAAGTGAGGGTTGCTGGAGTGGGGGGTGGGGTGGGAGGGATGGGGTGACTGGGTGATGGACACTGGGGAGGGTATGTGTTCTGGTAAGCGCTGTGAATTGTGCAAGACTGTTGAATCTCAGATCTGTACCTCTGAAACAAATAATGCAATATATGTTAAGAAAGAAAAAAAGAAGAAGAAGAATGTAGCAGGAGGGGAAGAATGAAGGGGGGGAAATCGGATGGGGAGAAGAACCATGAGAGACAATGGACTCTGAAAAACAAACTGAGGGTTCTAGAGGGGAGGGGGTTGGGAGGATGGGTTAGCCTGGTGATGGGTATTGAGGAGGGCACGTTCTGCATGGAGCACTGGGTGTTATGCACAAACAATGAATCATGGAACACTATATCTAAAACTAATGATGTAATGTATGGGGATTAACATAACAATAAAAAAAAAAGAAAAAAAAAAACAGGCAGGGGCCAGATTTGGCCCTTAGGCCATAGTTTGCCCACACCTGGGCTAGAGCACCGAGTGGACGTAGCCATGGTCAGAGTCCATAGCTGTGTGAACTTTTTTTTTCTGTACTGTTCTTTTGGTGGCACTGTTCTTTGGTCATAGATTGCATTCCTGCCTCCAACCCTCACCCCCATGCAAATGCACTGGGGGCCCGGAGAGAACATCTAGGAAATTCATTGCAAAATCATTGCTCCTACAGACACCCTGTGCATTCACATCGTGTTGCCCTGTAAGAGATACATTATGAACATCAGATAAGGCCCAGACCTACCATGGAACAAGATAGACTCTGTGAAGTCTTCCCCACTGCCGATGCTTGAGGTTCCTCATGTGTAAATCTAGACTTGACAGAATGGACCTCAGGGAGGCCCTGCATAGCCTTGCCATGAAAGTGGAAATTAAAAAAAAAAACCCACAAAAAAACACACGCAAATAAAAAGCAATTTTTCATCAGACTGTAGGTCTTGCTTATGAGTATCTCTTTATCTCTTATCCATATAGCAGAATGGTTTCATCATGAACTTAAAGCCTATTAACAGAGTCAGTTCTGATCTCCTGCTTCCTCCCAGCTAAGTAGCATGAAAGGGATGAGAGAAGCTGATGGTTAATAGAGAGCTGTGAATGTTAAAAGGTTTACTCTATTAATATAGGGCAGCGTTTCCCAAAGCGTGGTATGCTGAATGCTGACTCTGTTAGATGTTCTGCCAAAAAAAGCATTTCAAGGTCAAATAAGTTTAGGAAATGTGGCATAAAATATCCCTTCTTTCTTGATTCTTAGCATGCATTAGTAAATTAAGGGCTCTGAGGATTCCTGCAATAAAATTGCTTACCTAGCTTAAACCAAGTGTTTCTCAAATGATCAGGAAAGCTTTTTTTTTTTTTTTCCCTTCACTTAACTGTTATTAGTATGCCAAAACACTAATGATCCAGACTATGTTTTGGGAAACACTGATATAAACAAGCGGAAAGAACAGAAAGGTTTTAAGCAGGGAAGTGAATTATGTTTTAGAACCAATCACTTTGGTAAGGATCAGACCTTTCTCTCCTAATTTTTGTCATTTTAAGAAATGACCCCATATTCTATTCATGTGCTCAAGCCAACAAAACAGGAGCCATATTCGTTGCTGTGGTAACTTTTTAAGAAGTGATAAAATACATGATGGCTTAAAAATAATCATAACAGTACAGACGACAGTATGAAAAGCAAAAGTATCTCCCTCCTCTCTCTGACCTCTACCTCAACAGCCTGGTATATTCTCCAGAGGTACTAAGCAGGGTTACCAGCTTCCATTTCATTTTTCAGTTCTTGTAGCAACTCTAAATCATAGGCATGAGTCTATTGCTATGGATTATAAACTTTCAGCAGTATCTACTGAAAAGAATTCATTCTCACACTTTTTTTGGCCTCATACACCTCTTATATCGAATCTATCAACAAGTTCTATCAATTCTACCTTCAAAATACATCTCCAGTCTGTCCCCTTCTCTCAACCCTCCCCGTCAGTACCGTCCCTGGCACTCGGCCCTAACTGGTCTTCCTTCTTCCAATCCTTTATCCTTCTTGTCCTTTGTCCTTATTGCACCCATAAAGATCTCCTCAAAACATAAATTAATGGTCCCTGGCTTCAAAGTCTTCAACGGCTTCCCACCAAAATAAAATTCAGTTTCTCATTGCTGGATTTTTGGATGAATTAGACCCAAACATCCAAAATACGGGCTTCCTTTCTGTCCCCTGAACATTTCTAGCCTTTTCCTCTCCTTACAGCCTTCCCATTTGCTACTTCCTCTGCCCAGACTGCTTTTCCTTCCTTTTCTTTTTTCCCAAGCTAACCCCTATGCTTCTTTCAAATATCAATTTAAATCTTTCATTGTCCAAGAGACCTCCCCAAAGCACCACATCTGAATCCGTTCCTATTGTTTTGTTTTGTTTTTAAGATTTATTTGAAAGAGAGAAAGAGAACGCGCACACGAGCAGGGGGGCAGGTGCAGAGGGAGAGTGAGAGAGAGTCCCAAGCAGACTCCCCGCTAAGCTGGGAGCCTGATGAGGGACTCCATCCCACAATCCTGAGATCATGACCTGAGCAGAAATCAAGAGTTGGATGTTTAACCGACGGAGCCACCCAGGCACCCCTTCTGTTTTTTTTTTTTTTTTTCTTAAATAGCACCCTGTTCTTCATTCTACTTCCAACAATTCGTTATTACATGTTTATTTTTTAAATGTCTGGAAGTTCCACGAGATGGGGAACACATCTGCCTTATTTAACACTAAGTGTGGAAAAATTGGCAATGTGTCTGGTCACAGAAGGGGCTTAACAATTATTTATTACATGAATGAAGCTAGCCACTGGAAAGTTCTCTGATAGTTTTATCTGCTGCCTGTCCCTTACATGAAACCTTAGCTCCATCCAGATTTTCACTTTTTGCACACTAATCACCCAGAAGACTCATTCATTCATCTCTGTCGGGAGCAGAGCTCTAAGGGACATTTCCTATAGCTCTCCTCTTAAGCTTCACTAGCCATTTCAGTTTATTCTCTTCTTGGGAACTCATTGTACTTATAGTCTGTACCATTCGTTTGGTGTGTACTCTTATATTGCGTTGTAATGACTCATCTGTTACTGTTAATTAACACCTTATCTTTACAGTCTGTCTTGCCAATGATGTCATAAGTCCATCGAGTACAGGACCTGGTACTTCATAACCCAAAGTACACAGCATGCCTCTGCAGAATGGTTGTATGAAAGGAGTGTCTATCCACCACCTTTAGTGCCCCCATTTTAAGACTTTGATATGGAGATTGGACTCATTTCCTTTCACCGTTTTCTTCCTCAACATTTTGGAGTGTGTTGCCATCATACTGGGAATGAAAGCTGGGATAAAGTAGTTAAGGGAGGAAAGTGGGGACAGAGAACTTGCCGGAAGTTTTTCAGGTCCTCCCCTAGTGTTAAAGGAGGTGAAGACAGCTTGGTAAAGGACTGGGTGGACTGGGTGGACTGGGTGGGCTTTATACTGCTAGGTATCTCCTAGAATATTTAAAAGAATGACTTGCTCAAGACTTGGAAAATATGGATTTTTAGAACTTAGATGAAGCAAAAAAACATCAATCATTGACTCAGTTTCTCATTGCTGGATTTTTGGATGAATTAGACCCAAATATCCATTTAATTCAGGAAGTGCCTTTGGGATCCGAGAAGTTATTCTGCACTTTTACTTGCCAATTCCAATCTTGTCCAAATAAGGGTTGCTAAGGAATATTTAAAGTACTGAATACCTTAGCTACTTTTTAAAAAATTTTCTTCCCCATCAAAATATAAGGGTTATTATAAAAGTTCTGCCGCCAATCTTCCTCAAGCTACTTCTGAAACCTGGAATAGGAAAGTTAAGCCTGTAACAATACTATCTTTGTTAGCATAGAACTGTTCAAGGGAAGCAGACGTTTTTATGATTATTATGTCTTTACCTAGCGTATCTTCACAGCAATCTTTTAAGGTGAATAGAGTAGTAGACATTGTTATCTTTAATCGGTCAGTAAGGAAACTGAGCATGAGGAAGAAGGGCTTTATGATATAGGTATGAAGCAGCTACCTTTCAGGCTTGTGTTGGAGAATTCACCTAAAATGTAGGATTACAATTACCGCAACACTGTTACTCAGTAAGTTCTAGAACAGGATTGTTAACCTGGGGCTGGCTACAGAATTTGCAGGATCTAGTATAAAATGAACATTTGGAGCTCCTTGTTTGAAAATTATTAAGAGAGCTGACAGTGACAGAACATTAAACCAAGTGCAGGGCCCTTCTAAGTTCCGAGCCCCACGTGACTACACAGTTTGCGTTTCCATGAAGCTGGCCCTGCCCAGGGCCTCTGCACGTCTAACATTTGGTTGGGTATCAAGGAGGCTGTGAACTCTGAAAACGTAGGCAGAATTCTTTCTTAAGAATATATTTGTTTTTCATATTCCATAGCTTGTTATCAGATTCTTAAAGTGGTCTGTTAACAAAATAAAGCATGAAGAATGACTCTTCAAGAGTAAAAAATGTCCTCACAGAGCCCACAATGTCAGGGACAAGCATGCTGGTGGTCACTGTGCATGATCCTTCTGGAGACTGTGCTTGTGAATGAGTGAGTTTTCTTTTTTTTTTTTTAAAGATTTTATTTATTTATTTGAGACAGAGAGAATGAGAGAGAGAGAGAGAGCACATGAGAGGGGGGAGGATCAGAGGGAGAAGCAGGCTCCCTGCCGAGCAGGGAGCCCGATGTGGGACTCGATCCAGGGACTCCAGGATCATGACCTGAGCCGAAGGCAGTCGCTTAACCAACTGAGCCACCCAGGCGCCCGAGAATGAGTGAGTTTTCATGACTGCACGGGAGTTATTAAAAAACAAACAAACAAACAAAGAATTAAGACTACCCAGATGTTGCCAGAAATACACTCAAAATGCATCTTCAGATGATAGGAAAGCAAATGGTGAGATGTTCAAGATGACCATATTCTTTATAAACACCAACGTGATACCCAAATATGAGCTCTTTTGATTTTTACCCCCTTAAAGAAAGCCTCTCCCTCTTCTGTAATTAGAAGTCACATTCCCTCCTTCAAATAAAGGAGAAATGCCTCACTGCAAGATTTACCAACTCGTGGTGTAGGAGTCAGGTAGGAATTTGTTAAAAAAAAAAAAAAAAAAAGCAGGTGCAGAAAATGCCCTCAGAAATAGAAAAAGAGCCCTCTGAAGACCTGCATCCTAAGAAACACTACAGGTGCAGGTGAAATACTTCAACACCCGAGTCTGGCTGGTAAAACCCCACAGCCATCTCCTGGAAGTTTCACACACAAATATCCCTAAATGTGCCTTGTGCTGAAAAGCCTGCTCTTGCAATTCGAGCGGCTGCCTTAAAATTTTATTTAGTCCCTTTGCCCTTTCAGAATAAATATGCTTGCTTCTCAGCCAAATCTCCAACTTATATAAATGGGGGTAGAGACATGAGTAATTGAAACCAGAGGGTTTTCAAATTTCCTTTCGCTCAGTGTCAAACTTCTCATGATGCCCCTCGAACAAGTAGAAAAGTACCATTAACCTGAGTTTCTTGGTCACCCTGCTGTCCCTACTCTCTGTCCTTGCTCACGGTACAATGGGGCACTCCGCACGATTCAACCAGCCGCCAAAGCTCTTGCAGATCCATCGAGGACCTGGCTGCTCACACTAGGTAACTCATCCATCCAAGAGTCAGCGTTTATTAATTCTACCCATCCCGCAAGGTGAAAGAGTAGGCGGGCAGGTGAGTAGCAGGTGAGAAGTAGCTTTCCTCTGGTTTCTAGGATTAAGTTGGTTATTAATCCTTTTAATTGAATGGAATTGCCCCGCGGGCAATCTTCCTCTCCCAGGGTGTGAGCAGCCTTCCCGCTAGCCATCTACTCCAACTGGAGTCTTCTGGTACCTGCGCGCCAGCTCTTTGCACCACGCCCAGGCCACAGGGAGAGGCGGCAAACTTCCGACAGCCGCAGACAGCACCCCGGCCACCCCTGCGCTCTTCACCTGGGCATGGGGCCTCCGCGAGGCCGGCGTGGGAGTGGGAGTGGGAGTGGGAGGGTCCGGACGCGCGGCCCGGCGCGGGGCTCAGGGCGAGCGAGCACGCGCCGCGGGGCCGGGAAGCGCGGCGGTCTCTCCCGCGCAGGGAGGGCCGCGGACCCGGCGCCGCTCCACACGTGGCCCGGAATCGCCGCGCTCTCTTCAGGGATAGCCCCAGGGGCCAAGGGGGCCGCCGCCAGACGCGCCCAGGCGCCTATCTCCCTCCATCCTGGCTGCCAGGCGCGGCTCCCACGTTAACCCTCTCGGGCCCCGCGCGGCCCGCCGCCGCTGCCACCCCCTGCGCGCTCCACCTCGGCGGGCAGCGCGTGCGCCCAAAGCGCCGGCCGACGGCCGGGGGCGGCCGCAGGGGACAGAGCCTCCCAAGCCGCTTCCCTCCTGCCTCCTGGCCGCACGCCCACCCTCCCTCCGGGGCCCGCGGGGACCCGCCCCTCCCGCGCACCGGCCGAGCCTGCCTCCCCGGCCGCCCCCAGCCCCGCGTGGCCTCCGAGGCGTGGGCTCGGTGAGCGCTGGGCTGCGGCCCCTAGAATACCTGCTTCTCCGGCGCGGGTGGGGTTCAACCAGTGGTCCTGTGAATCCCGGTCCTTCCCCGAGGCCCCGGCAAGTACTCCAGCCGCAGGGAAAGCGCTCTCGGCTTTTCGGCTCCCAAACGTGACACTCTATATATCCGGCTCCGAGACTGGGTGTGGGGCTGGAGGAAACCACCCTCCCTCCGACCTTCCCGGTTGCCGCCGCGGCCTCGGCGTGGGGCGCAGTGGCGGCGGCGGCCTCAGCCCGCGGCGGGAGGAGGGCGCGGGGCTGGCGAGGGCCCTTACAGGCCGCGGGGCGACGGCACGGTGCGCGCAGGCCCGCCCCGCGGCATCCATTCATTCAGCACCCAGCACAGACGCTCGCTGTTACTCCCGGGCTTTTTTTTTTTTTTCCTTTTTCTCCCCATTTTTTTTTTTTTTTAATCGGTGGGTGAGGGGAAAGGGAGCTAGAAAGGCGCCCCTCTCTGGTCTGGAAAAGAAGAGCTCCCACACCTTGAGAGAGAAAGAGAGGAGGAGGGAAGTAGGGGTTGGGGGGAGAGAGAGACAGAAAGTCTAAGGTTCTGGTCTGAATGCTTGGAGGACACACCTTTTCCCCACCCACCCTAGTAGAAAATACAGCCTCAAAATCCGAGTTCACTGAGCGTGTGGGTAACACACACTCCGTGGGAGGGATGCTCTTGTATCTGCTCCACTCTGCGGAGGCGCCCTGCAATGCCCGACGAGCGCAGCGTCCTTCTAAACATTCATGGGGGTGGAGGCACGCTCTACTCATACCCAGGGTTTGGAGGGCAGACTTGAGGCTCTGTCTGCGTCGGCTACGGGTAGGAGTGGGCAGGTGGAGAGGAGACTAGAAAGGACCCGGGAGGCGCGCTGCTGTTTCTGCAGCTTTGCTCAGCAGCGCTTCCACAGATTAAAAGGAAAAGGAAAAAAAAAAAAAAAAAGACGTTTTGCTTCTTAGCGTGGGAGCTTTTTTTGCAGATTTGGTTTGGTCATTGTTAATATTTAAACGGAAAAACTGGATCCGTTGTCAGGGAAGACTTCTAGAGGGACGGACAGGCAGGGGAGTGGAGCCGTCCTAGTCTTCAGCAGCAAAGCGCTGAATGCGGGCCAACGCCCAACCTAATTCCTAGAACAAGGTGGAAGATAAATTCCCAAATAAATGTGGTGTGTTAAGATAAAACAAAATGAATATTGCCCTAGAAGCTGTCTTCACTGTCCTCATTACAACAGTCAACATACAAATAGATAAAATTTAATTCATGAAAGATGGAATTAATGAAATGAGCATTTTTTTTTTTTTTGCGTTAAAAAGAATTCATATCCATCTTGAATTCTCTTCTACGGGGCTGTCTTTGATTAAATGTGGCAAGCAAAGTGTAGCCTAAAGACACTGCGGCTAATTTCCTCTGGTGGCTGCCCGAAAGCAAGAGAAAGAGAGAAAAAGTTAGGACCAAGTAAATATACTTTTTGTTACCCCTTCCCCCACTGGAAAATAAATCCGAATGTATTCTCAAAAACGTGTATGACAGTACTTGAAATGATAAATATACTTTTTTTTACCCCTTCCCCCACTGGAGAATAGATCAAAACGTATTCCCAAAACGTGTATGACAGTACTTGAAATGATACTGTCAAATGTTGGTGAAAATATGTTGAAATCCCTCATCACACAGCAGATAGAAGGTTAAATTGTTACAACTCTTTGGAAAGCAATCTAGCAACACATTTCCA